>NC_058494.1:11247000-11870500 GCF_020382885.2 Scatophagus argus | reverse complement strand
ATCTATCAGTACAGGAAGCCCTTTAAGAGCCTATGCTGCTGTTATTTCTACTGATATGTCATTTTCTTGCTTTGGTTTAGTTCATTGAGACTTCTTGTTTTGTTAGAGACACAAAATGAAAGCCCTGGATTTATTCTGGTCGTTGTCCCTGGTATTTTTACAATCTTTAGACACAAACTGTGCATCTGCTGGGTGGGTATGGTTAACTCTCGTGCCGTGTAAACCTTTTCACAGATACCATTTCCAGATGTGAACGCTTTCAAGCTCAGAGCCAGTCAAATGGGATTCTTTGACCTATTTTAAACAATTTTGAGCCATAGTAAGCCAAGATTGAAACAACTTTCTTCAGCAGTCTCCTGGCTTTTGGAGTCATTACATGCTACTCTTTCAGTAGCTTAATCAGCTGACTGACTTTAATCTCACCTGTCCCGCTTCAGTCTCTGATCCACTTAAATGAACATCAGCGAAGACAAAGGAAGAGAAATTAATGACCGTCAGAACACAGATGATTTATGGAAAGGACTTTGTTTTTTATTTGTTCCATGTACTACAACAGCAAAAACTGTTTAAATGCTGCCTAGGCATCTCCAGGTGATTATCTCCAGACTGTGCATAACACCTTAACTTCCCCTGACAAATTCTCTACATGCAATCAGTATGTCCTCATAGATTAATAGGTTAGTTACTGATTCCCAGAAGATCAATTTGCATTGATTTTTATATTAAGTATATTATCGGTGACAAAAAGCAATTATACAAAAAGGAAAAAAAAAAAAAAATTAGTGTGGCTCTTTCTCACACAGAAAGAGCAGCTCATGTCTACAGGGGGCATCATTCCAGCTGGTCAGCACTGGATGGCGGTGATACATCTCCACACAGCCCTCTCTGTTGTTGGGACCACCATAATCTGGCTGGCCAGGCAGCCAAAATCTAAATGACAGAAGCCAGAGATGCAGTTTAAATATTTATAATGGGGTAACAAACTGTCACATAATTCAACAATGTTCAAAATAATAAAACCTGCAGTCCCATATATAAACTGCATCACATAGCAGCATGCGTTCTCTCTTGCAATTGCATTTTGAACTGAATCTAATTATGTTCAAGTCTGTTCTCACTGACTTTGCCCATCTCAGTTTGTTTTGGCAGATTGCCTAACTGAAGCAAATTATTAAAGAAATAAAGCAAAATACAATACCCATTGTTATTTATTATTAGCCTTTGTTATTACTGTATTTCATTGCTCTCCAGCAGAGAACAGCATAGACCTGCCATTAGTTTCTCTGATGAGTTGTAGAAGAGCTTTTTCATTTGTTGAGACCGACACACTTCTGTGCCAAAATTCCCGGTAAGAGTTAAATAACACTTTAAAACATGTTTGTTCTTTCAGGTTAGATCTTTGAAATTTTACATGCTACATCAGATCTGGTCTATTTATGATATTTATACACATTGGGTTTTAGTTGTTTTTTCCACTGGGTTGTTTCTGATCCAGTCCAAAATGTTGGACCAGTGAAGATCTCAAGAGTCTAGCGCTGCCTACACACAGCATGTATTTCTGTGATATCAAGACCTTGTTTGACTCAACCTGCCCAGCAGAAAATTTTGATTTTACCAACAGCCTTACCCTTTCTCCAGCACAGATCCATCCACCCATTTGAAGGTTCCAGTTGTGTTATACAGACCAATCCAGAACAAGAGGTGAGCATCCCCATTGAGGCGGTACAATGCTCTCTGTTGATAGAGATGACACAGAACGTAATTATGGCTTCAAAGTTGGAATATATACACCAGACCCAGACTTACTGAACTGTACCTGCTCCTGTTCACTGTTGATCACTACCAGGTCAGCATCTTTACTCTGACAGTATTGTCTGCTCTCCTCCCACGTTTTCCTCTCAGAGGAGAGGAAATAGCACCTGGAGTCGACTATTGTCCAGTCTATAGGACACTGTTCAGAGGACACACAGCCACTCAGCTCTGGAGGACGAAATGCACACAACACAAATTGGTGTCAAAGGCATTTGAACGGGGAGCTGTAAGTACAACATAACTTAGTTGACTTAAACACAAGAAATATTGATATCATATTGAGCATCTGTGACCATAAACCAATATTTTTGATGAGTACAAGAACTGCTCGCATCTAGAAAGAAATGCAACTAATAATTCCTTACGTAAAACTAGAAAAGCTTTAACGATGAGTTCGCTGAAGCCAGTCGTCCTCGGCTTAGGGGGCCTCCATTTGAGAGCTTTAGCTGGGGCTGCTTTTGCCATTTCTCTCACTGATCTGTTTTCAACGACCTTACCACGGAACTGTTGAAGAACCCAGCGCAGGCGGCGACTTTTATACGCACCATGAGAACCGTGGAGAGTGAAGGACCAGGCCGTTGATGAGGTGGGCCAGTATAAAAGTGGTGGTCCTCCCACCTGCTTGTCCTTTGCGCTTCCGTCATCACCGGCGCGTCACTTCTGGGTTAGAGGTTGTTGGGCTCGACAGGTGTGTCTGTACGCTGCTTCACCTCGTTGCTTTGTTGTATTTTGTTAGTGTGTTTAAGGCATTGCTGTGTTGTAGGGCGACTGCTTGTGTGCGCCTCCTACTATAACCAGCTTATTGGGGCCGATGCTGTTTTGTCTCCGCTGCTGCTTTTGTCTCCACGGCTTCTGCTACTGTTTATGTCGCTGCTTTGTCCCCGCAGCACGGCGTTACACTACGGTCGAGGCCTTGCTGCTTTGTCTTCACGTGCTGTGCGTGACAGCTGCTTACCCGCACGCCGTGGGCCCGATTTTTAACTGGGGTTTAGTCCTTTTTACAGTGGCTGAACGAGTATGTGACAGTGTAGGGTTACATTCGATTACTTTTTGGTTATTTACACAGGTTTATTTGTATGTTTTTGTTTGGGTGGATCCTGATTTTTTTTTTTTGTTTGTTTGTTTGTTTGTTTTTCTTCATTGTTTTGTTGCAACCCTGCTAATTTGTTTAATTTCCCCCCTTCTCAGTTGCTGGAGGCCAGTGGTGGCATCCCCCTGTCTGCTGTGTCACTGGGAGTGGGTTCCTTCACTGAGAGCATGCCCAGCCACGTGACTGAAGTTGCATTAGCTCTCATCTGTCCTCTAGGCCTCAGCCCAGATTAGGTTATTTCCTCTTCCCCCTTCCTGTGTGAATGATTGAGTAGTGTTTGTGCTTTGTTTCCTTTTTTTTTTTTTTTTTTTTTTTTTTATTGTTGTTGTTGTTAAGGAATGACTATTTAATAAAGTGTATTTTTAAACTTGAAACAAAGTCTCTCCACAATGTGCTGATCAGCTACAGGAGCTTGTTCAATCAGAGACTCTTACTCCCACGATGCACCACAGAGCGACACAGGAAATCATTCCTGCTTGTCGCCATCAAACTGTTGAACTCTACACTGTGATGGACACACTTACTATTATATATACAATGTATATATGTTACACATGTAAATACCTGTATTATTGGATTTATACTCTCCAGGTGATTATCTCCAGACTGTGCATAACACCTTAACTTCCCCTGACAAATTCTCTACATGCAATCAGTATGTCCTCCTAGATTAATAGGTTAGTTACTGATTCCCAGAAGATCAATTTGTATGGATTTTTATATTAAGCTTATT
Organism: Scatophagus argus; assembly: GCF_020382885.2. Taxonomy (NCBI): domain Eukaryota; kingdom Metazoa; phylum Chordata; class Actinopteri; family Scatophagidae; genus Scatophagus; species Scatophagus argus. Next base: position 11,866,865 of record NC_058494.1, on the reverse strand, counting down.
ATCAGTGACAAAAAGCAATTTTACAAAAAAGCTGTTAAAGACAATAATCTACCAAAAAAATAATAATAATGTATTAGATAGATGCAATTTTGCATGAAAAAAACAAAACAATTTTTTTTTTTTTTAATGTGGATCTTTCTCAGAAGAGTAGCACCTGGAGTTGATCATCGTCCAGTCTATAGGACACCGTTAAGAGGACACACAGCCACTCAGCTCTGGAGGACAAAATAAGCAAACAACACATAGTAGATTACTCTAAGAGGCATTTGAATAGGGCACTACATATAAGTACAATATAACTTAGTTCAACTTAAATACAATAAATATTGATATTGTATGGTGTTTCTGTGCTCATAAAACAAAAATTGTGATCGGTACCTCTAACAGAATGTAACAATATAACTACAACTGTACACTCATCAATTATAAAAACATATTCACATCTAGAATGAATTACATAAATAAGAATTTCTTACATCAAACCATTGACTATGGTGCTCGTTCAAAAACAGTATTAATAGTATTAATATCCGTCATCAATCTACCACTAATGCCAGTGTGTACATACTGTTCCAAGCAACACAGGGTGATTGATTTTTACTTTTGCAGCAGTGACAAGGACTTTATTGTAGTGGGTTGTGCAGTAACTGCAAGAAGGACTGGGTAGTTAGCAAAAATATTACTATAATCAAAAACTCATCACAGCAAAATTCTGCAACAATAACCATGCTACCAGAAATGTGTCATTAGTCTACATTTATTTCTGTCATAGATGACAGAACTCTAAAATTAAGGTTGGAAGTTTTATCCTCATTTTTTCTTACCCCTCAGCGTCATTCTCAGGCTTTCCCTCTCCTCCTCAACTTTCTTTAACTTGTTGGTGAGTTCATTGTTTTGGTTTTCAAGCAGGTTTTTGTCTCTGGTCAAGGCGTTGAATCTTTCTTGTAATTCATTGCAATGAAAAGGTTTCCATCGCTCACAATCCTGCACCACTTTCATCCGATTGTTGTTACTAAAATGAGTTGCATTGCAGTCTAGCTGAGTTGATTCTTTGCTTGAGTTCACTGATAACATCAAAACAAAAAAAATAATTTTGTTATTATTTTTTAAAATGTATAGAAATTAAAATACTTGTTATGTTTGATTTGACAAGAACATGTCAAATTTCTCAAATTGTGTGCACATGCATTTGTGCAATATTGTGGTGTCTGTTTTAGCAAATATGAAGTTACACAATGGCAAAACCAGACTCACAAGTAAGACGCAGAGAAACATTGAGGGTGGCTTGAATGATACACAGCATGCCAAAGCTGAGAAGAAGTATCTGACAGACTCTTTTCTCTGTAGAATCAACACACATAAACAACAACAATAAAAGTCTAGAACCTCAAAAGCATCCATGTTAAAATTTATCCAAATAATAAACAAAAATAAATTCTTTTTTGACATTGCTACAGGTACCTCTAGTGTGGAAAGGAGTGACAGTTAGAAAGGTGTCTGTAACCCCATATAATATCGTGATCTAATAACAGTATATGCTGTGAATTTTGGTCTAGCTATCATAGTGCTGGATCACTATGGGTGCCAAGTTAGCCATGCAGGCTATTGATTGCATCTTTTTTTTGAGCAGACAAACTCACTCAAAATCCATTGCTTACGCATCTGCTCTTAAATGTTTGGTTCTGGAAAGGTGATATATTGTCGTAGCTGATAGTCACCTACAAAAATAGCAATATTAATTTCTAGGAGACAAGGTTGTAGGGCTAGGCTAGCTAGTGCAACTTAAAACAATAAGTACAATTTCTATATCACATTGTGTTGTTCATAGTACATACACAATAAAACTATATGTTGTTACCTGTTTGATTTGCATCACTAGTGCGTTTCTGCCCACATCTCGGTCGCTCATTGATATAATCTGGTATCTCAATTTGCTGCATCCTTCTGTTTGCCTTAAAGATTTAGTGGGGTGTCAAGTCTTTTTGTATGTTCAATGAACAATGCGTTCCCTTTTTTGGTGGTTGTCCGCATCCGGAGTGAGCTAATACACTCATGGCATCCTGCTTCTGCGGCAACAGATTTAGAAAAACAAATTATGTGAAACAATTATGTACTTAATAGGACAGTTTCCCTTGAACGATTGAAAGAACAAGCTATTAAATTTTTCTGAAGGGGAGTTCAAATTCAAGTTCAGATAATTCTGAAATAATAAAATAATAAAATAATAAAAAAAAAACATTTTAAATCACGACATTTCTTCTTCTTCCTTACCTATGTGTGCCCTAAAAAGTGCCAAGTTGTAAGAGAACAAAGTTAAGGAAAATTGAAATAGTCAAGTTAAGTACAAGTATTTTGAATTTGATTTGATGTAAGTACAATACTTGAGTAAATATGGAGTTATGTTCCACCACTTAAAATGTCAACAAAACATCAACATTCCTCTTTGTTACAGTCAGGCTTTTGTTTGTGTACCAAAATAACAGTGTGGCATTGTATTCTATTATACTTTAGATATTATTTGAAATGAAATATTTAGAAATATAGATAAAAGAATGTATGTGCCAGAGTGCAATAATAGGAAGAGTGAGGAAAGAGTTGCAGGAAATGGTCTAAACTTGGTTTTCCTGTTTGCTATAGTCATATACATAGACATATAAATGCATAAGTGCTGGGTGTGATGTTGTCATGACTTCACATGTTTTTAATTTCTTTCATTATGTCATTTCTTTTAACACTGTGATAGTCTGATGAACTGCTTCATAACTGATAATCATCTAAAAAAAGTTATTTTTATGTTTTTTGTGACTCCCTTAAGCTCCACCAGTGTTGACATGCCGTGTCTCAACACAACACATACTGAAATTTTGTAATCACATGCCTGCTTGACCAAGATGTCATATCTATATTAGTAAAATGCATTATTACAGTACATTTTGCACTTGATCACTTGACCACAGATGCTATAAAACAATATAATTCTGTGTTTGTGCTCTTACTCACAGTTTTTATCCCTCAGTAACACTGGGGTTTGTCATACTTGCTTACTATTGCCTAAGAATCTATGGATGGCTCACATCCAGCCAGAAACACAAGTTTGGGGAAGTTTAGACTTTGCTTTACAATCACGAGGCTCTGGAGTACTACCAGAAAACTAATATGCTTCTGTAAAATTAAGAAAGATGTGGATGGGACTTTCCATTTAGCTCTGCATCATGTTTTTGCTATTAACAGAAACTGAAGCCCAAGCCACAAGGTTCAGTTTGTAAATTTTCTTATAGTCCAGTGTTCATTAAATCCAACACATTCTCATCCTAGATCACCCCTTACATCTCATCCTAGATCACCCCTTACATCTCATCCAGACCTACAAAACAAGGCCACAACCACAGTGACAACATTAAGGAAGACAGATCATAGTCCTTTGTCACGTCTTGTGACTAATAACCATGATCTATTAATGATAGATTAATGGAAAATGTTACTTAAATATTTTGTAATTAGTCATAAGTATTAAGTAGTGATGCAGTAGAGTGTTCAGGTGCTTGTGTAATTTAAAAAAAACAAATGAATGGACTGTTATGCTATAAGATGAGGTTTTAGTTAAGTGTATGCAATGGTGCTTGTTTCTGAAGGGAAAGAGTGAAAGAATATTTGGCACAAGAGGGGATTAAACCCAAAGATAATTTTAAGGCCAAATCTTGCTTGTTAAAAAAAAATAAATAAAATACAGAGAAACTGAATCCTTGATGTAACACAGAGGAAATTGGAGGACTAGTGAAAAAGGTGTAAACAGCATGATGCAACAACAGTGTCGCTCTGCTGTTGCATCATGTACATCTAACATTCAGTCTGATAAGCTGGAAGACTAAGTTTCTGACTGAATAAGATACAGACATTAGGATGTTTATTTAATCTTATTCCACTTCCTGTTACAGATATGAGATGTAATTGAAAGCTCCAAAAATGTAATAATTGTACCTTTAAATCTGTTATGTTATGGATAGTGTTTTCAAGGTCTAGAATGAACGTCCTTACTGAACAACATACTTCCGTTTTGTCAACCATATGGAGATATTTTTTAAAATGTTCTTTATCATACACTGGTGGGAATATATGACAACACTACGATCTTAGCTTGCATAAAATATTCTAAAGTCCACTTACTGTAATGAACTCATTTTGTTAGGTCGTGATGTAGCAAAATTCCAGCAAAAAAAGAGGAAAACCTTTTCTGAATGTAAACAGTGGCCAGTTACATGGAGATACCAGGATCAGCCAAGGTCCTTGGCTTTGCTTCCACGTCCGAAATGAGAAAAATCTCAGCTCATCGTTTTTTTGCTGAAGCGATCATGTGAATGATTGTGGCAGTTAACGACACAGCACGTTGTCACCATGTTTTAGCTTGTTTAAACAAAACAACAGAACACAAGAGCAGCATCACGCATACAGCGGGCGTAAACACACTTTTCAGTTACCCGCAAAGCCCACAATGCATTGTCACACTTTCAAGCCCCATAGCCTTCTAAGTCGAGTGTCTCCATTCGGCTTTATGAGTCGGTAGTTCGCCCGTCGCCGCAATATGGATCGAGCTGATGAGAGATGACAGAGCGTGAGGCCACTTTAAAAATTTCTGCATGCAAACAATCAAAAGTTATTGTCTTATACATTGAATTTTCGTCTGCAAACCTCAGTCTGCATTGAATTAAAATAAGTACAATCATAAATACATTTTGTTTGCAATATGTATAGCATATATGCAAAAAGTCAGACATATATGAGCTATATATAAGGCATTATGTATATATATATATATATATATATATATATATATATATATATATATATATAAGTCATATATAACACATATATTTCCTATATGTCCACATACATGCACATATATGACCCTAAATATGGCATACATGCAACATATATTCTGCATGTATTTGGATATATGTTCATATATTTCCTTTCCTTGTGGGTGGAGCAGTGGTCAAAGGCTTTAGATTAGAGTGGGTGTTTAAGTCAAGTGAAAATGAGGAACATCAAAAATGTGGTGCATTCTTAGCAAATGGAAAAAAATCTAAAAGAAGAAGTTGATTACAAATCAACGTTATTCTTAAAAAGCACATTCTCTATCAACACACTATCACACTCTTGTCAGTGGATAAAACATGGTGAGGCTTGTACATAAAGAGCAAGGTGAGATTGCGATGGACTACGTGAATCTACCTGAGGCATCAGCCAGGAGCAATGTTCTGAAGAGTTGTTCTGGTAAGGCCGATGGAGTGACTGCTGCAGTGCCTGGTGAGACAGTTTAACACTTTTAATCATGTCAACCATAAACACTATATGGAATAAGAAATAACTTTAAAAGATATGCTTTAAAGTTCAAGAAAAAAGTCATAAGATAAAGAAGATGCAATTTCTCCGTTGTTTTTAGTGTACATGTGAAAATACTGACCTGCTTTCATGTGATGTTAGTTAATTCATCACTTGCCATATCCTGGTGCCATATCATGGTTTAACTCAGTTTAAGTCACATGATTCAGTTCTAAAAGGGGGTTTCCTTTAGGATTTGTGTTGTTGTAAAACCCAGTGGTCTCCCAACAGAGGCCAACAGAGCAAAAACGATCGCATAACTTTGTAAACTTGCTCATGGACACACAATTTATGTTCATGTCTGTCTGATTTCTGCACTCAGGGAAGAAACTGTTCAGACTGGTTGGTGTGAGCTTTGGACTCTTGTGTATCCTACAAGCTGCTCTCAACATTTCCCTGCGTCTTACTCTCTGTGAGTCATTTTAAATTGCGTTTCCCCGGAGTTTTTTGAAATTCTCTAGTATTACAACAGCAGAAGATTGTTGACTGATGAATGACAGTCACTTTCTGTGAGAGGTTTCCATGTATGTGTGTGGATCACTTGATCACAGTACTGTATTCTTCTGTCATTTGATTGGTACTCATTTTCTCACTATTCTCAACTTACTTTATGTTTTGTTTTTTTTTTCTGAGGCTGCCCAAAAAACTTACAAATGTTTCACCCTTCCTCTCGCTCACAATGACAATGACATGATGAATTAATAAGTGAAAGCTGCAACAAGAGATGTAGGCATTTTTTCTTCTGGTTTGTATAGCTGTGAAATGTTATTGGTAGCCAGTACTGACTAAAAGCATTCGATGACCATAAAATGAACTCAACTGCTGTAGTAACCATTATCACTATATCACACTGAAACCACATTGACTTAAAAAACAAGCGGAGGATTAAAGGAAAGAGAAGTAAGTGGAAACAGAGCTGTAATTTTTAAAATAAAATTTCAAAGTAAAGGTCTCTGAACTTAAATGTCTCCCAATGCGAAGAGTTCACATCATAACAAAAATAGTAATAATAATGGCGAGTTTAGTTCTGATTATGTGTGGTTGCCTGCCATAGTATAGCATTTTTTCTATCAATATGTTGCAGTGGACATTTGTATATATTTAAATATCAAGGCATATCTATCCCACCCAATTTATATTATAATTACAGTCTTGATACAAGGTACTCTTTAGAGTCTGACTGTAATGTGCAAAGCCTGTGATGTGTTAAACATAAAATGACACTTGGTTAAATTGAGGAACAAAAACTATTTGGTTAAGTTTAGAAAAAGCTTAATGACATTTGAGACCAGACTCAAATCACACATACAGGCTGGTGTCTGTAGTTTTTATCCAAATGTCAAAGTGTCCTTCAGTAAGATCTTGAAATCCATGTTGCTCTGAGTTCAGGTGGTCAGAACTGTTGGTGTATAATGCTCTTTCAGACAGATCTGACAGCAAGACAACAGATGTAAAGACCTGCTGCAAAAACTTGACTGAAAAGAATAACAAGCTGTGGCAAAAACTCATTGAATCTGGTAAGTATGAGGATATAATCATCACACCATTAACGCTGGCTTGCACATAACGAAACGTTTGGCCAAAACTGGAAACTGCATAGAGTATATCAGATATTATAAATAATAAATATAAATTAGACTTAATAGTAGAACAGATATATTAGATTGTATTAGGTTGTGCAGGTATACCTAATAAAGTGGGTATTAAGTGTAACAGGCACACCGGTGAATGTCATTTATAAATGAATTAAATTCAATTCAGTATGGAGGTCATGGAGTGGTTACTTTTACCATTCTTTTTTTTTTTTTTAATTTTTACTTAATAAGCAAATAAACAGATAAACAAATAAGTGAATAAATAATAATTCCAGAGGCAAACTCCAGGCTCTTCTGTATTTTACGTGTTAATTTCTGAGATATTAAGATATTCTTTGCTCCATAACAGATCACTATTTCCAAGATGGATGGGTGTATTTCAGTCTCAGTCTCTATTATATTTCTTCTACCAAGAAATCTTGGCATGACAGTAGAGATTACTGTCTGCAAAGAGGTGCAGATCTGATGATTATCAACAGCAAAGAAGAACAGGTGTGCATATTAATGCATGAATGAGAAAAACATGAGATTTGAGCTATTAAGAGAAGGAATGTAAGATGAACTGAAATAAGTTCCATTTCTATTGTTGCTGATGACTGTAAATTTTCTCTGTAAATAAGGACTTCACAAGAAAATTCGACAGGCTCACATGGATAGGACTGACAGACATTGAAACCGAAGGGATGTGGAAATGGGTGGATGGCACTCCATTGACCACAAGGTACACACATTACACTTTTAATCAAATTCTATAAATGCTGAAACTTTAGATGTTTATTTTAGATTGATGAATCTATACGGAATCACAAAGTATATTTTAATTAGACTTAAATATTACAGCCTGTTTTTGACCATTAAATGCATCTAGGGTTGTGTTCTTTGTTTAAATATTATTTGTTTTTTGGTTTCAGCTACTGGAACCCTGGGGAGCCCAACAGTTACGAAGGCAAAAATGAAGACTGTGTGGAATTAAAGTTCCACGATGTGGAAAACAGCTGGAATGATATACCATGTGAAGACCAAAATTTCTGGATCTGTGAAAAGATAATAGCTTTATAATTCAGTATATGTAGCACTGCAAAGCTGATATCTGAGTGCACAAATTCCCATTGCACACAGTGCAGTACAGTAAATTCTGGTGATAGTCGTTCACAATCATCTGACTTTGTATATATGAGTGTCTAAGGTGTACACATGACTTTAGGGGATAAAAGCCACTGATGATGTATATTGTGAAAGTATTATTTCCACAGAAATTTAGAGTATAACTGAGTGATATTTTTTGACATATGTCTATATTCAGCCTTCTGCTGAAGTGATGATTTAAGTGATTTATTTGTTAAAAGAATTACTGTCCAAATATAATATTAAACCTTTGTTTTTCATGTGAGTGATATGGACATTTGGCAGAATATAAGTGTGAAGGTTACAGTTAAAATCTAAGGAGGTTTGCCCTTGCAGAATAAATGACTCAAATGAAACAGTAAGATATCATGGAAAGATTCACAAATGTATTGTGTGGTACTGGGAAAGGGTATTGAATACTGGACACTTTTTTAATCAAAATCAAAATGTACTGACAACTGTGGTGGTGGTGTAGAAAAACTGAAGGTTAACTGCCATTACACTTTTTATGTTATGTCAAAAATGTCATAAAGTTACCAGTGCATTACAACATTATCAAAAGTCCAAATGACTGCATTTGTGATTACTGACCTTCTAATCACATCTATCTTTCAGTCTACAGACAGATAAACAAATGTTGTAAATGTGAAATTCAGGAGATTTTGCTGCTTGGCACTAACCAAATGGAAAGCACCTTCATGCAGCTGCAACTTTTAGGTCAAATAGGTCATGGTGGTCACCTAAAATATTTCACAGCACCACTCTCCGCCTTCCTGTTAAGTCTGTGGTCGCATCAGTAAATACAAAACGCAGAGAAAGTGTTACTCTGAACAAAGTTCAGGACAATAATTTGTAATTCTGAAAGCACATTGCAGACTTTGATGGCTTCAGGCACAACCAGACCGAAGTGTACTGTTTGTATGGCTATGCATCATGGATCCGCTGTGAACACCAATGTCAATGCAGAGATGGGTAATCCTTGCTCGAGGAGAAGGGAAATGCAAACTTCCGAAAATATTTATGAAAATGTGCTAAGCTGCTCTCTGGTGCCAATCAACACTGAGCCTGCACTCTCAGGTAATACACACATACAAACACATACAAAGATTACATGTACACTACATTTTGACACTCAAACAGACAGACAGACACAGATGTGTTGAGGAAAAATAACTTGGATGTGAAACTATAAAGTGAAGAAAGAGACAAACACCAAGTGACAAACAACTGTTTTAATGGTTTTACTTCAAGAACAGTAGAAGCTTTGCACTCTTAAAGAAATATACAAAGCTAAACAAATGCATGTGTGAATACACATTTTTGTTGACTCATACAAAAACATATGTTCCATACTATTGAATGGTTTCAATGGGTTACTTTTGTCACTTTGAATATCATTAGAATTACACATCTCCTTACTTGTGGTAACGCTATCCGAACACCTGAGCACAGATCAGTTCACTGATTCACTGCAATGTGTTGTGTTATGAGAAGTAACAACACAAACACTGATTTGATTTTATTTGATCTGACACTGAAATGCAAACAAACAAATGACATAAGATTGTATCCACCTTCAGGGGTTACGGATGTAAAGAGGAGTTCCTGCAGAGCTTCTGCATTGTTTCTGGCTCTGCTGTGTCTTCTTCTCATCGCTGGACTCATCATTCTGATTTTTATCTGTGAGTTACTTTTTAGCCTGCTGATAAAGCCCTAGGAAGATCAAAACTGGTTGACAGTGTTTGTTTGTTTGTTTGTGTCGCATACACAGTTACCAAGGGCAACTCTGAGTGCAAAAAGGAGATGGCCTTGTTACAAAACAAGTACAACAACCTGACGAAAGAAAGAGATGCATTACAGACCAGATACAACAACCTCATCAGTGCAAAAGAACAGATACACAACAACACAAATGACTAGATTTTCTGAGGAGATTGTTGTGGGATTACTCAATGCTGAAAAGCTGATGCTAAACTGCTTTGCCAAACTGCACTGAAAAAGGAGTTGAGGTGCTATACCAAGTGTCTTTGCTGAGAATCAAGATATTCAGGACCTTTTGGAGTTTACAGATGGAAACAGTTTTGGATGTTTGTAAGTTGTGAGTGTGTCATGTGTAAATGCAGTACGTTGTATGCTGTCAGGAGGTCTATTTATTAGTTATAGGCTAGTTAATGTTTGTGACATCAAATGTATAATAAAATTTTGCATGTGATAAAATGAATGATGAATATATATATATCTCAAGGAAAGAAAAGTGTACAAACCATAAAATATATTATTCATTTTATGTTTATTTTAGCTTAGCTTAAAAGATAGCTTCACAATGGAAGTGGCCTTTTTATAATGAGTTATTGCCTAGGGATAAATATATGTTTATGCTTACTGATAATTTCATGCTTTGAAAAGAAAATTTGTGCAATTGCCCCTCTGAAATGTTATGCATAAAGGAGTACCCCCTCATTTAGATCTGTGATGTTATGTGTCCTGTTTGACCTTTATTCCTCTGAATCTTTCTCTTTTTGTCCTCCTGAAGGCAAACTCATTTATAACTTCATCATGTAAAATCTGCTTGGCAATCTGATGAATGATGCTCTGCATTCCCATCTTGTTCAGACTTTTTGAGGCCATAGAGGTAGATTTTAATGAGGCTGACCCCAAGATTTGGGCATAACTAGCCACAGTACTGTCATTTTTGGGAAGCCCTGGATGGCTTTGCATTTCACTGGCTAGCTCTCTCCAGTATCAGCCTTCTCTTCACAGGTGAGTGTTTTTCATGCTCAGCACACTGATCTCTGAGTGAGTCTTCTTTAACTTGTGGAAGTTCAGAAGCACTCCAAACTTATATTTTGCTTCCCCCGTTGTCTTAAATGGGTCCTCCACAGAGTGAATGCCACCGTCCTCCACAACACTGAAAAATCTTCCAGTTTTAGGTTTTCTCAATGCAGTGATCACTACCTTGTCATCTGCCTCATTGGTGAAGTATCGTTTGGTGTTTCTCAGTCGCCTCTTTTTCAGCTCTATCTCAATAGTCATCTTTGAATCCAGGTGACCTGTAGGTCTGCAGAGATGCTTTGGTCATTTTTGTGAGATATACTGCTACCTACTGCAAGTTGGCAGAGTGAAGGAGCTTGCAAACTGTGTTAATTTTTTGTTACATTAAAATGTAATACCAGACAAATGTGTCTGGGCCTCCATTGTCATTGAGTTTGTCAATGTGGTGGTGCAAAGATTCAGTGCTGGTCATTTGGTATTTTACCCAAGGTCATGAGATCTTTTATTTTGTGCATGTAACTTCTTCCTCTCTGCTAGACACTGTATGATTGATACAGTGATACAGGATACGTTAGAGATGGGTCTATAATGCTGCTACAGCTACGCATTCCCCTCACGACTGATTTATGAACAATGAACAAGGCACAACAAGAAGTGGAAAAAAAGCAAGTAGCTGTCTCTACAACAGTGCTTCTCAATTATTTTCTGTTGCGCCCCCCCAGCAAGAAGAAAACAATTCGCGCCCCCCACCCCACCACCCACTCTCCGCCGCGACTATAAATAATAGTAATAATAATATGTAATAATATTTAAGAACATGCAACAATATGATGCTAACAGTGCTCGCTGGTTTACTGAAGTAGCATTCACAAAGCGGGATGATTGTTAGCAATATTCGGCACGTTTTCGCTGAAAAAACTCCAGCGGCTTATCAGCATGATTGGGATGTAATGTCTTCAAGTGGCGCCTTAATTTATTTGGCTTCATGCTGTCCGCTGCCAACATTTTTAGACACAGTAAACACACCGGTCTTTCGTCTCCCACTGTAGTCACTGTAGTGAAGCCAAGCGCTACATATGCTTCATCACATTTCCTCGTCTTAGCTTCCGGGTGAGTTACTTTTGTCTCATTATCTTCGTCTCTGTCCGCCTTTCTTTTCATCCCTTTTAAAAATGTCTTCTTCTTGTCTCTTAAGGGTTCGTTTACTGCACTTCATATCGCCTGCTCGGTGCAAAAAAAACCGCTACACCATAAAGCTAATACTCCCTGCACACACTCTGACAATGAGAGCGCCACTGCCAACTACTGTAGTGGATGTGCAATTACACTTTATTCTAGTACGGCAAAAAAAGCATGTTCCCCAGGGTCACACGCGCCCCACTATTTGAGAAGCACTGCTCTACAAGCACTGTTAGCTTCTATGTTAGTTTCTTCTCAGAGGGAGGCAGAGATGCAGCCCGGTGGAAACAAAGACATGAATTAAACACGGACTCAATTGTTAAAATGCAGAATGCTGTCACTTTGCACCCCCTTTATACTCACCAGTAGCAGGAGCTGTTTTTAATGGCTCTTGTCTACTGGACAACTTGTCTACTGGAGCTACTGGAAATAGGGAGGAAGTTGTTAATGTTAGTCCTTCAGTGCAGAGGTCAAATTTATGCCTAAATTTGTGTTGTACTACCAACAACAATCAACACCAGAACTGAACAGCTTCATATGAAGTTAGACAGACAATGGATAGACATGAGCTTAAAATGATACCATAGATGACAGCCCTTGTAACATAAAATGTATTAGCTTTAACAGTGATAAATGATAAATGGTTGGATAGACAATACTATATTAAAAGGTATAATACTAATACTATATAGAAAACCACAAGTGTCATGCATATTAACAAAGCATTTCATTAATAACTAATTTTACAATTAAAATTTAATTTGAAATATGTATTGATGGATTATTTTTGTCATGTCCAGACAAATGTTTTCTATTTTTTTTTTTTTTTTTTTTTACATTGTATCATGATGCTGCCACCCCAAAGATTGCTTACTGGCTTGGCCATCTCTCAATGTGATGTAGTTATAGTTGACGGAGTTGTTATGAGATGGTGATGGATTATAAAACAATGGTTAGCTCTAAATTGGGATAATTTCATTGTTAGAAATTCACCAGAAAGACTTTATATTCATTTTTGGCTGCATATATAGTTAATATATATTTGCTGATGTTGAATTAATGATAAAGTTAAATCTTTTTCATCTATGAAAAGGCTGAAAGCTGAGGAAAACCTTCAAAAGAAAATGGGTGGGCGATACGTTCCTGAAAGAAGGAAGAGAAGTCATTTCCTGTGGTAAACTGAAAAGAAGAAGCTGTTTATTTATCAGTGCAGTTCTCAGAAAACACCATTACACAGCTTGTCATGTGTCAGGAATTTGCGATCACCATTAATTAAGATCATCTTTAACGAGGAAACTGAGATGACTCCGAAAGATGAAAACCTGTCTGATCCTTCATCCAGGAGTAAGTAACTTTAAGGCTGACACTGTCATGCTTACAAAAATTACATTGCTACAGAAAATACCATACTTAGGTTATGGACTACATATGAAGTTATCCAAAGACAGTGTACAAGAAGTGAAGCAAAAATGGCTCGACAGTTTCTTGTTTCAAAGATCACAATATCAAGCCTGGCTGCTCATTAACAGCAGAAATGTTGCATGCATGTTTTGATTCAGGAGAAAAACTCTGCAGAGTGGTTGCTGTGAGTTTTGGACTCTTGTGTGTCCTACAAGCTGCTCTTAACATTTCACTGCGTCTTGCCCTCTGTGAGTCATTTGATATTGTTCTTTCAACTTGTGTTTCTTTTTTGTTCTATTTAAATTTTGATTACTCTATAAAGCCCAACACAGAAGAAATCACATGCAAATTGACATGACACAAGCAAATGGAGTAAACATCTCGAATTTTCCTCTGGATCAATAAAGTATCTATCTATCTATCTTCATTTATTTGACAGTACATGTACAGCATTAATAAATCATAACAACCAAATATAGAAACACTCTGCAAAGAGAGAACACACCTATTACTGAGAAATCAAAGACTGAAGTTGTTTTTTCCTCTTAAATATTCTGATTGCGCAATTGAGATATTTGCTGATCTCTCATTTACCAGTTCAACTCATGCAATCAAAAACATAATTATTTAATGTCTATCAAAAGAAAAACCTTTTTAACTAATGTTCTTTGAGTTCTGTATGACTTGTAGTATTTCTGCATTTGGTTTTGTTTTTTATTTCATTTCATTTTCTGACTTATAACAGCTGTATTTTTTACTAAAAGCTGCACATGTATTGTCATATTGATGAGGATGATTATTTTTTTCTGTTTTGTCCCTTTGCATGTATGTTTTGTCAACCTAGTCTCTTCAATCTGTGTGCAAATATGATAACTTTACAAGCACAAATCGCATGCAGTGCATACACAAAAGTTTTTTTGTGATGTTTAGAATCAGAAGCAATCGGAAAACATAATAATAACTAACTGATGATTGTTGATTGAATGCTCCCATTCAGCAGGTGAGGAAGTAGTACTTACCACTGTAAGTCTGTGGTTGAAAATATGATTTTCATATTGTATTAAAGTAAATTATCTTGTAATTTGTGGACATTTTTTGATACTTTGATCAGTCTTTCTGCTTTTGCAGACAGGAAGACACAAGACATTGAGACCAAATTAAAAATCCTCACAGAGGAGCGAGATGAACTGAAGATCAAGCTGACTGACTTTGGTAATTATCAGGTGTACACACACACACACGATGGTGAACAGGGTAATTGTAGTCATTGTGACCACATTAGCATTTCGCTGCTAGCACTGCTATGCCTGATTACAGCCTCACAGAGCTGCTTGCATGGCTGCTATTTAGGATATAAATGATAAAGAAGTGAAGTGAAGTAAATTAAGCATCCAATTCTCCTTAATTCTGTTTTCATCTGATCATTTAACCATTGTTTATTCAGTTCAGCTAAGCGAGTACTCAGCTGAAATGAGTATCTGATACAGGTGACTTTTTCCGAGTATCATTCATGTGAAATGTGACACGATGCTCACGATGAAGAAAAATTCAAAAAAATATTCTGTAAATAATTTTCTTTCTGAGTATATTCTGCCAATAGTTTTTAAATAAATACTAAGTGTGGCAACTTCTAATCAACCAGTATCAGTTTCAGGCTTCCTGTTAGCCTCACACACTTCTAGTTTGAGCACCGCCAATGGATAATAGTACTCTTTACTTTAGTACTTTTACTCTAGTACTTTGTCACTGAAATATTGTTGTTATTGATTTTTTTTGTTTGTTTGTTTGTTTTTTGTGCTCAATTAAAGCAAACTATTCCCAACAAGGATGGGTGTACTTCGGCAATAGTTTATATTATATTTCTTCAATCAAGAAAACCTGGCAAGAGAGTAGAGATGACTGTCTGCAAAGAGGTGCAGACCTGATGATTATCAACAGCAAAGAAGAACAGGTGTGTGTACCTATACCTATACTAATCAATTAATGTTTGAGATGGAAACCAAAAAAATATTGAATGAAAGCAAGTCAAGTTGTGGTCGAGGATGAATTCAAATTTGTTTAATTTCATGGTTTTATTGATTGCTGTTTCACTTTGTATAAAGAAATTCACAAGACAGTTGAAGGATAACTTGTGGATTGGACTGACTGACAGAGAGACAGAGGGGACATGGAAATGGGTTGATGGGACTCCACTGACCACAAGGTTTAGGCATTTTTCATACAGCTTTATCATTTATATCAGTAAAACCCTGCATGATTTGGTCGATGAAATGTTTCTTGGGTTGTGTCCTTTACAAATCATGCATTATTTGATTTTGGGTTTCAGCTACTGGATGAATGATGAGCCTAACAGCTTTGAACTCAAAGAGGAAGACTGTGGAGAAATAAGATACCATAAAATGGAAAACAACTGGAATGATAAGCCGTGTGATTTTTCAATTTTCTGGATCTGTGAAAAGAAAGTTCCTCTATAACTGAGCATCCAAATTTACCAGGATAATCACTTTTTCAGTAGAATTACAACCACAGTAAGCCAAACTGAAAACACACTTTTCTTTCTGCTTTGGTCTTACATCCACGTTAAGCCCACATTTCCCCAAAAAATTTTTAGAGCCCCATCACCAGAATACATTGACGAGGAAGGAAACCCAGAATGTTGATCATACATTAGCATTAAGACTGAGGGGAGGTGCTCTCGACAGCCACTGTACACCACAAAAAATAATTTAAACAATAAATAGCAAAAACAACATGGCAGATAACAAAGGCAGAAACGTCACAGGACATCTCAGGCAACAAGAGGAAATATATATCGAAAATTGTAAACAAATAGTGCAATATGAAATGAAAGGTATATACATGTGAACAGTAGTGCAGTATGAAATTAAAATACATATGCATAGTGAAAATTATATATACATAAATTAAAGCTATAGACATAGTAAGGTACTGTAAACATTGTGACTGTAAGGTGCTGAAAAGAGGCAGGAGGGGGTAGATTTGTGATTATTACTGGAATGCAGTGTGTGCCCAAACCTGTTTCCAGACAGGGATATTAGTTACTGCTGCTATATAGCACTGCTGCGATGTGGTCTCATTTCTGCCATTCTGATGAGGACTATTGCTTCAAAATATTTTAAATAAATAAACAAACATTTATTGCAAATTCATCTCACACATTGGTCTCTTTTGCTTCAAACACTTCTGCAGGAACAAAGATAAATGTAATTAGAGATTACAGTTACAAAAACCTGAGCAAGCTGATATTCTATTCTGCAGTTAAATGATAACAGTGCATGGTGACAGTACAGTATATCCAGACATGTTTTTACAAAACCCATAAGAAAACCTTTGCTCCCACCTTATGTTTGACAATCAAATTTTCACTCCATCATGGCAGATGGTTGCTCTTGAAATGTGTGTACTTTGCTTTCTGACATGATTGAAAATGTATCATCCAACCTTCTCTTTTTGAGAATACTGTATAGTGTGCAAAATATATTTAGTTAAATATGTTTTATTGTCATTTATTATTATGTTTTCTATCATAATTTTAAAAAAAAAATCAAAATCCTACCACATGCAGTAGATGGCAGAAAAAGACAACTGAACTATACGAGATGCCTGTTCATGTTAGTTAATCTAAATGGCAGCCTTAACTAAGTCTTTAAGAGACTTCTGTTGTATGAACTGATTGATTCTCACTGTTTGCCAGCATCTCTTTTAGAAAGCAGTAATGATTTATTTTGTGTTCAATGACAGAAATCATTCTGTGTTGTCTAAAAATGTCAAAAGGTCAGGGGTTAGCCAAAAATAATTTTGAAATTCCAAATGGAATTGTCTCAAGGTTTTGGAAATGGCTTTGAGTCAGGTCAGTTACGCGTACTTCAGTTCAACTTTCAACATGTACCGTAATCTAGTGGTCCTCAAAATGAAGAACATTTCTTACAGTATTTCAGGAGGTTTTTTTGTTGCCTCAGCTGTCCTCTAGTGACCACATCTTCCCCACTTCAAACTTTGACCTGATCTCAACTTTGACTTATTTAGTATCAGTTCAAAGTATTGTCAACAATATGGTCATACAGTAAGAGATTGTATGAGCCTTGTGATGCACTGAGAATTGTTTTCAGACTGGACTCTGAGCTACCTCACAATTACCAATTACAAATGCATTTTCAACAGGAAAAAATGTGATTATTGATTAAAAAAAAATACTTAAAAATGAGGAAGTAAGCAAGAGTGCCTTGCTGGGAAAGCAATATACAAAAGGAGAAGCAGATCACAGAATGAACCAGTCTAAGAAGAAGCCACCAACAGTAACTTCCATCACACTCCAACAGGTAAAATATGGCTAAACATGAAGACGAATCAGAGATCGCTATTGAAACTGGAAATCTCCCTGCTGCTCCATCCAGGAGCATTGCCTTGCAGAGCTACACTGGTGAAAGCCATAAAGTGGCTACTGCAGCACCTGGTGAGACAAAAATTCTTTCAGTGTTAGGTTGTTTTAACCATGTAACCATTAAAACCATCTTGCTTTGAATATACAAATCTATTGGACCATACAAGGCACACTGTCATTTAAAAGTTTAAGAAATAATCTCCAAAGAATCTATTTGTTTTTTTCACATTCAAAGTGTAGAAGTGAAAATGTTATTTTGGTCTTTTATGTCAGTATTTTAGATCTTTATTTTATACATTACGTCATCTTGTACGTTTTTCACGTTACTTATTTTCAACTTAATTTTGAATGCTTTTATTTATTTATTTACTTACTTTGATGCAGTTCTCACAAAAAAACAGACCTGAAAATAAAATGCTTGGACAAGCAAATTGACACCATGCCAGTGTTTGTAATTTCAGACTCTATATCCGCAGAATATGCCACAAACCCAAATCCAAATCAGCATTATTTGGATGAAGGTCATCCCTCAAATAAAGTTGTCTTCAGAATCAGAATCAGAATCAGAAAAGACTTTTGGTTTCCAAAACAAGTTTAAGTTGTCAATTAAAGTCACGTCATAACTGCCGCAAGCCGAAGACAACCGGGTGACTACAGCAGTCACTTCCTTTTTAATCTTCTTCCAAAACACACCAGCAATCAGATAACTATGGTATTTATAAACACAAGAGGAACAGGAAATAAATTAGAAAACACATGCTGTACAAAGATAAAGGGAGAAAATGTGAAGTAACTACACAGTGCAATCTTGAAGAAGTGCTACAAAAATATTGTAACACACTGTGCGTGTGTGTGTGTGTGTGTATGTGTGTGTGTGTGTGTGTATGTGTGTGTGCACTTATGTTTTCCACACACAGGACAAAAACTGTATGGATGCACTGCTGTGAGCATTTGTTTCTTGGGTCTTTTGTGTATCTCACAAGCTGCCCTAAACATTTGCCTGCGTCTTGCTCTCTGTGAGTTCTCTTGAATTATTGCATTACTATATTGCATTACTATATTACTATAATAATAAATATTATTATTCTAACACCAGTGAGAGAAATTGATCATGACCACTAGAGGTGCAGCTTTCTGTGTAAATCTGTGTTAAATTCAATTGTCTCCTGGGGACAAAATCTGATTCTGTTGCAAATGATGTTAGCCTCTACACCAGGTATCGATGCCACTTGTAAAAATCTGACTGACGACATTTTGAAGCGCATCAACTTTGGTAAGTATGATGATTAAACTACACTAATAATCAGAGTTAAAAAAGGGTGTGAGTCCAAGGTGTTGACACTTATGTCATCTCAAAAAATCCCAGTTAGTGTCTAAAGTTCTGTTATGATGATTCACTGTCATAAATGAAAGCCAGTATAATCACAATGACTTTGTGGCCAAAAGTGTGAGGAAGTCTGAACAAAATACACATGTATGTACTCCTGAACTTGACACTTACTTGTTAAAGTTGGATTTCTCAATCAAAAACTATGAGGATGTTGCTAGGCTGACATTTGGAGTGAGAAATATAGGAACCTACAAAACACTTTAATGCAGAATCACTAGTGGAGACAGCTAAGGTGACAAGAGCTATTGTCTTCCTATAGATGAGGATAGCATATTCCAGTTTTGAAATGATGTTTTATATTTAATACCCACGTAAAATTATGCATGAAATGTATCTAAAGGATACTGTAGGTTTGTAGTGGTCAGATTAAGAGAAAAGCCAATTACAATTAAAATTGTTCCATCCGCATAAAAACAGGCTTTACAATGTGGTGTTGCAGTACAGTGTTACAGTATAATTGTATAATTTAAGAAGACTACAGGGCTTAAGGAGTAACAACAGTTTGTTTTGTTTTTTTTAGTCTAAATATAGCTTTCAAGTGGCATGCAGATTGCTTCATTAATGATAGTATTACTTCAATACAACTTGGTCTTGTTGGGCTCATTCATGTGTTTTACAATTCAGTAACATTCACTCACGTTGCAGTTTCTTTCCTGTTTGGCGTTTCATCAAAACTTGTGGTGGGATGATGTTCAAAGTTGATTCAGCAGAATTCGGAGCTTGTTATCACACAAAACTCGTGCCATGAATTTTTTTCAAGTAACAACTGAACCCAAGTCAAAACATTCAAATTGTAAACCTGCTTTTAGTTCTATGTACATAAAGTCAGTTTACCCCCTAATGGCATCTTTTTATGATTTAACTACATTAAACTACATTATCTGTTACCGATAGATTAAATCATCACTTGAATTTCCCTCGGGATCAATAAAGTATCTATCCATCTGTCTATCTATCTATCTATTATCCATACATCATATCTATGGAGATTCAGAGTCATCCAGGTTATGGTCAAGGTTGAATAGTTCCATTAGGCAACTGGATGTGAAGTTTTTCTTCTAACTGATGGTGGGGAGTACTCGAATATATATACTGTGGGTGTGACAAAAGGCAATTGGGAACATCTTTGTCAACCTGGAAAAACCTAGAAAAAACATCAGTCAACAGAGCAGGTGGTCTAAGACACCACGTGTCACCCACTTATAACACCCAAAAAATTCATTTCTCACCCGTTCCCACTAGGTTCACACATCAAAGAGGCATGTGACCAAAACCACTCTGACGGGGATTTCAATGACACATCAGAACCCCCTCACAACCATTAACACTTCCCCAGGTGACCCTACCGGCCCACTCAATAGGAGGG
Organism: Scatophagus argus; assembly: GCF_020382885.2. NCBI lineage: Eukaryota > Metazoa > Chordata > Actinopteri > Scatophagidae > Scatophagus > Scatophagus argus. Next base: position 11,846,256 of record NC_058494.1, on the reverse strand, counting down.
ACCTGAGGCACCTTTGTTTCCAATTGCCTTTTGTCACACCCACAGTATATATATATATACCAGTACTCCCCACCATCAGTTAGAACTGAAGAAGCTTCATGGATGAGAGGCAAAATGTCTTCTAGAAAAACTTCACATCCAGTTGCCTAATGGAACTATTCAACTATCCATACACCTATTATCTATCACCACTTATTCTTTAGTGCTGCAGCAGGTCCCAACTGGGCAAGAGGCAGGATTCACCCTGGACAGGTCAACAGTTCATCACAGGGCTGACACATGGCAACAAACATCCATTCATGCTTCCGTTCATCAGTCAACTTAACCTGTATGTCTCTGTAGGAAGCTAGAGCAGAACCCTCTGGCTGTGAGGCAACAGTACTGACCATTGTCACCTCCATTGTCACCTCCATCCCACATTAGATGAAAATACAAATTTCATATTGTATTAAATTAAATAGTCCCATAATTTGGGGACAAACTTTGATAAGTCTTTCTGTTTTTGCAGATAAGACACTGGACATTAAGGGCATATTAAAAAGCTGTACTGAGGAGCAAGAGGAACTGAAGATCAAGCTGACTAACTTTGGTAAGTGTGAGGTGAATAGACTGCTTTTAGGATATATTTGATAAAAAGGTAAAATCAAGTAAGTATGCAAATAAGATAATCCATTCTTGATTCCCAGAGGGCAAATTCAAGTATTGCAGCATCACAAGACAAAATATGTACAGGAACAAACAAATAGCAAGCATAAAATAAAAAAATTGGATAGAAACTATAATTTTGTATAATTTAGTATTAAATACTAAAAGCAAAATACACAATAGAAACAAAATATATATATACATGCATGCAAGTAAGATAAAATGTATTAAATATTAAAACAAAATATATACACACTGTATATGTGTCAAGGTGTCAATAGCCATGCTCATGATGAAGAAAAATCCTCAAAATCCTGTTCCGTTCTCTTACTCTTGTGATCAAAGACATTCCTGTTTGCCACACACACTAGGTGTACTCGTTCATATGTGATATTTACAGTGTGTAAATATTTATCATTTGTTAACAGCGTTAATATGACCTGCACTTTTGTTGTCTGAGATTAATTTGTTTATTCTTTTTGATACAGAGATATTGAGGATTTTTTCTGTTTGTTTGTTTGCTTTGTCCTCAGTCAAAGCTGTCTATTTCCAACATGGGTGGGTGGACTTCAACAGTAGTTTATATTACATTTCTTCAATCAAGAAAACCTGGCAAGAGAGTAGAGATGACTGTCTGCAAAGAGGAGGAGATTTGGTGATTATCAACAGCAAAGGAGAACAGGTATGTGTGTGTGTGTGTGTGTTTATATATAATATTAAATGAACACACCACTAAATAGACTGCTAAATTATCAATTGATTAGGAATTTGCCAGTCAGTACCAGAAGATAATGTGGATTGGACTGTCAAAGAGAGAGGCAGCGGCAGAGTGGACATGGGTGGATGGCACTGCGCTGACAACGAGGTTCACACATTTCTCTTTCATTCAGATTAATTAAAGTGCTGAAACTAATGGGATTTAAGGTTCTTTCAGAGCATAACATAACACAGCTTTTGTCGGTCTAGAATATCTATGAAATGACTACATCACATACAACAAAGCATTGATTTTAATTGCTGTTTGAACTTTAACATGGCCATATCTTATGCGTTTCTGGTGATTAAATACTTCCTCGTTTGTTTCTAATTTCTGTTTTTCATTTCAGTTTCTGGCAATCCCATGAACCTAACAATCATAGAGGAAATGAAGACTGTGTAGAAATAACACACAGTATAAATGGATACTGGAATGATGCAGCATGTGAAAATAAAAACTTCTGGATCTGCAAAAAGAAAATGGAGCTCTAACTCACCACCATGACAGCTACTGCATTTTGAGAACATGACAAGATGATGGATTTACCACTTTCAGCTAAACTGTAAAGGCAGCACTGAAACATTCCACATTCTGCATAAATAACTGAAAGCCAGATATTTCCTTCAGAAGTTAGAAAAGACCAAAAACAGAGATAGAAGAGAGTAAAATTTGGATTTACATACATAGGGAGCCAAAAACTTGACTCTGAATGAACAATAATTTTGCTCTGTAACTGCTCGATGGGCAAATAAGCCACTGTTGGCTATATGATATGTCAATATAAACAAAAACAACAACAACAACTTCTCAGCTATTGTTATTGGGGGTATGGTTATTAGCAGTATTCATGTAAAGTCAAACTTTGGGTTGGAAGGATGGGTCAACAACACATCGGATTTGCTGTTTCCTGTTTCAAACTGAGAGTCGACATTTTGTTTTGTTTGGCATGACCATCTTCTTTACGCAACCCCAACCTCATGTTTATTATCGATGACAACAAACATACCATAACAACATGGAAGCCTCAACATAGCAAAACAAAATCACAGAATTCCCTTTTATCATTTTTAATGTTTTATGATACAGATGTAGGTTTATTTCTCTGGGTGTAAATATTATTATGCTTACTTCTTTTATGTTGTATGTGTTTGCCTTGTTTTTGCATTTGATGTCTCATATTTCTATAAGAATTTTAGGTTTCTTGCTTGAAAAGTGCCAATTAAATTAATTCATCACCTTGTTGTCATTTTCTTTGTCCTCTTCTTTAAACTACATATGAATCTCCCAGTGTTAAAACACCACCTTCCACTAACTAGTGTTCTCAGAGTTCAAACGAACCTCCAATGGTTGTTGAGAATCTTAATTAATAGAACAGCTTTAGCACCAAGTGTTAGAACACTTACTGAAAGTTTAATTCTTCATAAACTGTTAAGAAGATTTTGTATTTTCATATGAGTGACTCAACCTGCAAGTTACCCAAATGAAGACTGTAAGCCACGGGGGTGTCATAGATCTCACAAAGATAAAACAGAAAACAGAAATGCTGATTACAGTAGCTACGCACCACTTTGGAAATGTGACGGGCAAGATACACCATCATAGCGAATGCAACAAGGCAGAATCTTGTTAAATCTTTTGAGGGTGAAAATAAATGCAGATGTTTTTCACATGGCTACTTCAGACATGTATCTGAACATGTCAGAAGAAATAAATGGCTATCACTTCTATGACGACGTTGGAACTTTAAGCAACAATCGAAAAAGACGTTTAGGTAAGAAGATCCTTGAAGCACACTGAGGTCTTGAGCATGCTTTCTTTTCATTTTTTATTTTTTGCTCAGTTGTTCTTTAGGAACAAGCTATTTAGAAAGGATATAACTAAATTATACATGGAAAATATTTTTGCTTTTTAACACACAGTTGTAAATTTGTGAGGATATCTCAAATAATTATAAACATATTTTGTTCAGTTTGTGTTTTTCATTTTAATGCTGTTTGTTTTACATGCTATTGCCACAGTTTTGCTAGTTGAACCACACAGAAGCCAAATTTGACACTTACAGAGATTTCTATCTTATCTATCTATTTTTATTTTAGAGAGTTTTATGCACACAAAAGAACCGCAACCAAATGCAATGACCTGTGTACCGTATCAGGCTATCTGCGAAAGACAGAACAAAGACTGAGATTTTAAAAAGCATGAAAGAAACCTACCAAGACTCCAAACTGCATTTGTTTCTTATCACCACTTTTATCTTTCATCCACATTCTCACATAATTATATGTGGTGCTAGATAAGAATGGAATTAATTTGTCTGATTAGTTTTAGCCATTTATATCATAGATGTGTCAATAAAAATGACTCAAAGACACCTAATGTGGTAACAAATCACAAATGAAGTCAACACTTGTTTTCATCAACTGAAGCAGCGTAGAAAAAGTAACATGAACTTGGTTTGATAGGTAATAACAATATCAACAACAAACAATGTCTTTGCAAGTGTATGCCTGTTTGATTTCTGCACACAGGGGCAAATGTGTACAGAGTTGTTGCCGTGAGCTTTGGACTCCTGTGTATCTTACAAGCTGCTCTCAACATTTCACTGCGTCTGACTCTCTGTGAGTTCAACCATGTCTCACTCTTCTGATTATTAATGTAAGACCAGAATGTGGAACTGCTACCACCACAGTTTCAAGCTATGACAGTTGCCCTCTATGTTTCTCACAGCACATCATATTACAAAACCAGTCTAGGCTGTACTTATAAACTACACTGCATAAATTGACAATGAAACATCCATCCATCCATCCATCCGTTTTCTATACCGCTTATCCGTCAGGGTAGCGGGGGAGCTGGAGCCTATCCCAGCTGACTACGGGCGAGAGGCAGGGTACACCCTGGACTGGTCGACAGTCAATCGCAGGGCCAACACACAGACAACCACACACTCTCACACTCACACCTAGGGGCAAAGCCGGAGTACCCGGAGAAAACCCACGCAGGCACAGGGAGAACATGCAAACTCCACACAGAAGGTCCCAGACCGGGATTCGAACCTGGAACCCTCTTGCTATGAGGCGACAGTGCTTTCCAATAGTTTCCAGCTTTTTACATTTTCATTATGGTCTTAAATCAAATCAAGCTCACTAAAACTCATCATCATCATGTTCTTCAAAACCTTATTTGTAACATTTCCAAATAGTTATGTTAGATTTTGCTTGCTGTTAAACAGATTTTTGCCCAGATAACCATGCTAAGTAATGGCAATCTGAAATGATGAATGAACTGCAGTTTTAATAAAAAAGACTGTAAATCTGCTCTCTCAGATGGCTCTGAAGATGGAACATCCCATACTGAGGCCATTTTTAAAAACGTGACCAAAGAGAGGGGCGAGTTGAAGAGAAAGCTGGCCATCTTCAGTGAGTCTTACAATGAATTTATGTTTCTATTTTCAAACTTCGTGTGTTTGACTATGTTAAACATTTATTATGCTCATTTTATATGTGTTTCAATGATTCTGCCATCTCACACTAAAAATGAATTCTGTCTTCTATGTTTGTCTAAGTCATGCAACATTTTCTTTTCCTTTAAGCCCCTCAATAATAAGAAGTGTGACCATGATAAAGAGAGAAGCTGCTGTGATAACATCAGGAGTGGATAAAAGGAAATTACCACGCAAAAATAAATATTTAACTACTTTAGCATCTCTATAATTGGTTGTGCAACACAGCCAGCAGCCACATCCTGTACACCAGTGCTGTTACTGTAAAAAAAAAACAAAACACAAAGACAATTTTTTTTTCTTTTAACTTCGCTGGAAATATTAAGTGAACCACTCCATCCTGTTAAGCTGTGGAGATGATGACCACATGCACAGCATAGCAACACTTAAGTCCCAGTATTTAGCATTTATAAGTAAAATATAAACATTGAATAAATGGTTTATAGTGTACTTGGTTGATCTATAAGCGCATGTAAATGTTTCACAATATATTTGTCAGCAACTATCTGTAAACACTCCCCAGAAGTGAAGCCTGATGTATACAGGAAATGAATAAAGATTTATTAAAACATTGCTGTAATAGTGCAAAATATGTCTTCATGGATGTTAATAAGGAGGTAAAATGGTCCTGCACAAGTCACACAACTACATTACAGTGTTACAAATCATTTAGTAAATGGCTATACACTCCTTAGAGATGCTACAAAGGAAGACACCCACATCACTAGATCTTTTTCTTTTTCTTTTTTAACAGCTGAATATTCTCGTCAAGGATGGGTGTATTTCAACAACAGTTTCTATTACATTTCTTCACAAAAGGAATCCTGGCAAGAAAGCAGGATTGACTGTCAGCAGAGAGGAGCAGACCTAGTGATTATCAACAGCAAAGAAGAACAGGTGTGTGTGTGCGTGTGTGTGTTTGCGCGTGTGTGTGTATCCGTAACCTGGACAAGTCGACAAGCACTATGAGTATCGTGTTCTTTGATTTCTCAAGTGCATTTGACACCATCGGGCCGGCTCTGTTGGCTGAGAAGCTGACAGCGATGCAGGTGGTTGCCCCACTGGTGTCCTCGATCGCAGACTATCTGACTGGCAGTCCACAGTACGTACGCCTAAAGTGCTGCATGTCAGACGCAGTGATCAGCATCACTGGGGCTCCACCGGGGAGAGGGGGTTCCCGCACCATGCTCCAACTTTGTCACATGGAGCGGGAAAAACCACCTACGACCTAAGACCAAGGAACTGGTGGTGGACCTGAGGAGGACTAAGGATCCAGTGACCCCTATCAACATCAAAGGGGCCACTGTGGAGGTGGTGGAGGAATACAAGTATCTGGGGGTGTACTTGGACCACAAACTGGACTGGTGCAAAAACGTGGACACTGTTTACAGAAAGGGCCAGAGCTCTATTTTCTGAGGCGACTGAGGTCCTTCAACATCTGCAGGACAGCACTGAGGATGTTCTATGAGTCGGTGGTGTCCAGTGCCATCACATGCGCTGTTGCCTGCTGGGGCAGCTGCCTGAGGGTGGGAGACACTAACAGACTCAACAGAATCATCAAGAAGGCCAGCCATGTTGTGGGACAGGAACTGGACTCTCTGACAGTGGTGTCTGACAGGAGGATGTTGTCCAAAATAAGGACAATACTGGACTTTCCTTCTCACCCTCTCCACAATGTGCTGATTAACTACAGGAGCTCATTCAGTCAGTTCAGTTTCATCAAACTGTTAAACTCTGCACTGTAACGGTATTTTTCCCTGGAAATGTATATATGTACAGACACATGTAAATACCTGTTATTTTAGATGTTAAATTTATACTTATTTTAGTTTTTATCCTGTTTTTATATTTTTCAGTTTCTTTCTTGGTCAGGAAAATTGCAAGTGCAATGTCTGTACAAAAAAGAAGGATAAAAGAGGAATTCTGATTCTGATTTTGAAAGTGAGAGAGAGACGGAGGTAACCAAGGTAGAGGATTACAGTTACTTCATGTTGCATTTGTGAATATGGTTGTTTGTTTCTCTCTGTAAACAAGGAATTCACAAGGCGCTTTCGGAGGCTCATTTGGATTGGACTGACTGATCGAGACAAGGAGGGAACGTGGAAATGGGTGGATGGGACTCCGCTGACCACAAGGTTCGTGCACATTATTTCTAAATCAGTCGCAATACATTTGCATCAACATCAGAAACTAGTATCACATATTCTTTGTGTTTGGGTTTTCAGCTACTGGGGCACGAATGAGCCTAACAGTCATAAAGGCAGTGATGAAGACTGTGGAGAAATAAAGTTCTTTGACAATGAAAACAGCTGGAATGATAAACCATGTGAAACTCAAAATATCTGGATCTGTGAAAAGACAGTGGATCTGTAATTATGGATCTGTAATCTGTAATCTGTAATCTGTAATTCAACAGCCAAACTGACAACAACTGAAGTACTGATTATGGCCAGGCTGAGGATAAAAGTGGTTCTTTAGCACAGACACAAATGGATTAACCTTCGCAAACAGACATATATGTATATAAATTAAGCATACGTTTCAGTACTTTAATTGTGCCATGCCAGAGACCAAAATAACTCACTGAAACTGTTAGTCATATAAAACCTTATGTGCTTTTTCCCCAGAATTACAAATTGCAAAAACAGTGTTGACCTGATGCTCTGACCCAGGGACCAGTTGTTACTCTGAAGTGTTGTTGCAATGTGTGTATCTAATATATGTGTATAAAAAATACAGGTTGATGACATGATTTATATGATACACAGTGCATGTATGTGATAGAAATTCAAATCTGAAGACTATGAGAGACTGGCCTGGTGTACCCGAAAAGAAGAGAATGATTTTAATTGTTTCTAACCAGGCTGATATGAAGGTGTCTTCAGTTCAAACAGGTTTCATTTCTTCACCTATTTGTTGTATCTGACACCAAGGAAGAAACGATTACAGTTGTTTCATGCTACCCAAACTGTGAAGCAACTCCATGAATCTCTACTCTCACCAAAGCATATTTAGTGATTTGCTGGTTGCTTAAACATTTAAACATATATGCATTTGCTTGCGGAGCCATTTGATTATCCATAGATACACTATATATATTGTATAACATATAAGATTTCCTTGTATGCTATATATAATTGTTTGCTATAAAATTATTAAATAAAGGTCATTTTATTCCATTATTTATTCATTCATTCGTTTATATTAGCAAGTCAATAATAATAAAGTCAGTGGTCAGTTCAGCCATGCCTGCTATCAGTATTTTACAGACATATTCAGACTCTGAACAAAGAAAAAGAAATGTTTTCTCTAATGTGAATCTCACTGTAGCTTCACCCATTATTCTTTCTAAAAACAGCATATTTAACAAAACAATCACAACAGCTACTGAAATGACCTTATGGTGAGATTGTTTTTCGCAATTATGGAAATGTGAAAGAGTATGTAATGGGACACACATCTTTATTGTTAAATTCAGGTGTGGTACAGGGTTGTATTGTAGGGGTTGGGCTAGGCCTCTTACTTCCAGCAAAGGGAAATTTTATTTCACCAGTTTGGTGAAGGTCCTTTTCTGTTCCAGCTTGATTATGCCCCACTGCACAAAGCAAGGTCAGTAAAGACATGTTGGGTGAGTTTGGTGTGGAAGACGTTGACTGGCCCACACAGAGCCCTGACTTCAAAATCCATCAAATACATTTGGGATCAAAGATTGCAAGCCAGGTATCACTATGGTTTTACTACATGAATGGACAAAAATTCCCAAGGAATACATGAACATCTTGTTAAGCCTTCCTAGTAGTGTGGCAGCGGTTATAGGGCATATTAATATCCCTGTATTTAGAATGCAATGTCATCAAAGTTCCTGTTGATGAAATGGTCAGTTGTCCCAATACTATTGTCCACACAGTGTAGTCTCTGCAGAAGTACTATTAATTAAAAAAGTTAAAAAGCATACTGAACCGAAGTGTGTTAATCTTAAAAATAATGTACTGCTGCCAGAGAATTGTCAGTTGCATTGAGCAATGGCATTAGTTATATGAAGAGAATACATTTAATGGTACTTCTAAATCCTACTGTACTTGTATTTTTGTACCCACATGTAAAATGATTTTGAGCAGCATGATAACCAAAATAGATTTTGCAGAAGTGGCTGAAATGGCTCAGCTCTTGTTAAGTGCAGTCCCTTGAGAGTGTTGGGAACACCCTCTCTTTAAAACAGCACAGCGATTTTCACAAGCATCGATGTCCTCAGGCCGCTCAGGACCTTACTAAACCATCACTACAGTTGAACATCATGGATCAATTTGATATCTATGTTAACGTACAAAGACCATTGGGTAATCCAGGCAAGAGGACGAGTTCACGAAAATGCTCAGAAAGTATTTATGCAAATGAAGAAAGGATCCACACACTGGAGCCAAACAAAGCTGAACCTCCACTTTCCGGTAATGAACACATGCAGACAAATTCTTATATGTGCATACTATAATAAGACGTTGACTGCTGATTTATGAAATGAATGTATTTACATGTGTTTACATGTGTTCCTTAAATATCAACACACACAAATAGACTTTATGTTCTGAAGGACCTTGTCTGGGAGAAAACAAAGACTTTAATGCCCTGTGTGACAAGCTATTCTAATGTGAAGTAAAAGTCAAAGAGACAAAAGAAGTTCACACGCTCTTCTTTCTCATTTTATATTTTCTTTTTTTTTTTTCTCTTCTTTGGGTTAGAGATCAAACCTGCTTGTATTGAATCCTGCAGTGATGCCATTCAGTACTTAGATTCAGCTACTGGGAATTACTATCACAAATTATGAAATTGATTTTCATTATTATGCTGTTTGATCAGGGAACAATCATCTTCCCATCATGAAGATGTGAAACACGGTAGTTTTACATTTATAGTTTGTTTTTCTGTATTGCTGTTTTCGTTGATTTGGTAATATGGAACAAACTGAGGCCTTGCTGAGAATCAAAAACCAATGAACCTAAACTTTCTGTTTCATGAACATATAATTCAGTTTGCTGAAGGGGATATTTGCCTTGTGGGTTGACTGTTCATAACCGTTAGTAAGAAATGAAATACAGAAATGTTGTGTTGCGCTTTCAATTTTCCATAAACCCTTAGACTCTCCAGTTAGTAGTTTCCAAGAAGCAGACTCAAGGGCTGGGTTATGCTGTGGTTATGCCTTCTCAAAAGTGTTGATGAAACTGGCCGTCATATGAAGAAGTTGCAATATTCATTTAAATAAAGTGCACACACTATACAGACACAAGTACTAGGACGCCTGACCATTACACCAACAAGGATTTTAGTGACATCGTATTCTAAGCGCATAGACATGGTTAACATTAAGTTGGTCCCACTGTGGCAGCTTCCGCTCTTCTGGGAAGGCTCTCTAAAGGATTTTGAAGAGTTTCTATGGGGGTTTTGCCCATTCATGTAGTGGAAACCTTGAGAGCAGCTTAGACCAGCTAACTTTCTCGCCTCTGCACACCCAACTGATAACAGGTTGGTGCAACTGTCAGAAAAGCTACAGAGATCTGAAGGAAATCTTATGTCAGACATGTTCAGTTTTTATAACTTCATAACCTTCAGAAGAAAACATTAAGATTATACAATGTAGCATCTCATATGAAGCAATATGCCTGCTTTACACTTTGTGCTTTTTCTCTATCTTGATCTGTGTGTAAAGTAGGGGTTTGCAAAAATATTGTTATGGCAATGTATCGCGATAATTCTTTTCACGATATACTACATCAATTTCTGACTCCAAAAATCGATTTTTAATAAAATAAAATTAATAAAACATCAGCCAACATCAGCCAAACACAAATACAATCTCCAATCCTGTAGATATCGCCGTATTGCTTGCTGCCTTGATGGGTAGTGGCGGTCCGGTGGTCACTAAGGGCAAGCTTTAGAGAAAGTCCAACATGGCTGAGACAGCGGAAAAGTTAAGAGTGGCTCTCTCACATTTTAAAGCAGGTGTGTGGGCACACTTTGGATTCTATAGAAAACCAGGTACCAAAGTATGGACATGGGAAATGCCATTTGCAAACTGTGTCAGACTTGTGTTAAATATTGTGGGAACACGACGAATTTGCGAACTTATCGCAACGATTCACTTAAACTATAGTTTAAAACTATAAACAAACTTAGGGCTGTCAAAACGGTAGCGCGCTAATGCATTAGGACTGTGCTGGTCAATGCGTTATTATGGCATTCAACGCCACCAATTATTATTTTTTATTTTATCGCACATTAACGCAGTTTTTTTTAGTGAGCAAGTGAGCAACGATTGGATAGCTAGTGAGCAACGGACTTTGAAAATAATAATTATAATAAAAATAACTGCGTAATAAAATTTATTATTACGCATCATTAATTAATTATGGCGTTAATGCAACGCGTTAATGTTTTGACAACCCTAAATAAACTATAAATAAACTAGAACTTATAGTTTAAGTCAGTTTATTTATAGTTTTATAAATACTATGCACTTTGTTTTTGACATCAGTGTGTCCACTGGTTCAGTTTGTTCAGTTTATGTAAGAGTAATATTTTTGTTACAATGGAATCTACCTCCCAGATGTTTTTCAATATCATATTAAAATAAATTGAGTTATAAATAGAGTTACTCTGAGTTATGTTGATTTAATTCAGTTTTGATAAGACGTAAGACTATCCAGATTGTACACAGCAACTGATAATTAAACTCTAGTTTTACATTTTCATTGAACTATGTTGAATATCGCAATATATCACAATAAATTCAGTATCGCAATATATTGTGATAGTATCGTATGGTACCAAATGTATTGTGATATGTATCGTATCATGGAGTCCTTGCCAATGCCCACCCCTATTATCAAGTAAAAGTAAAAGGCTTGATAAAATTGTATTTGATTTGATACTGAAACAAAACACATTACAGATACTGTCCTCTAATTCCAGGTGCTGGAGACAGAAAACAAGAAAACAAGAGTCCCAACAGAGGGACTGTGGTGTTTCTGAGTGTGCTGTGTCTTCTGCTCCTGACTGGACTCATAATCACGGTTTCCATATTAATATGTGTGTATTTAGTTAGCATGATGATAAATCACTAAGCAAGTGATGCTGATTAACATTTTTGCTTGTTTGTCATATTCCTAGCATATACATTTATGGAATATGATACCAGACTGTATTGATCTGCCACTGCTACTGGGTGCTTGCATGGAACAGTCGTTGGATCATTGTTTGTTTGCTTTCTTTTTTATTCTTTCCTTTTTTTCAGGGAAACACTGAAGTCACTTATTCTCACAGTATGAATGACTGGAAGCACATTACACAGTGTCATTTCATTTGGTGGCAGTATGAGAGCTTTTCTTCTGTGCTATTCTTAGGACAATATGATCACTTCACACGGATGGTATAACTGTGGGAATTCTTTCAGATTTATTCAACATATTTCATGTCTGTCCATCCCAGGGGAATGAAGCCATCTGATTTTGACAATCCAGTGGCTTTTCTTCTAGTGTCACCAAACAAATATTATATTTGTTATTACACATTTAAAATAGGTTAAAGAAGTTATAAATGATGTCATCTTTGTCAATAATTTCTGATTTTCTAATTAACTGACTAACTGACTATTAACTGACTGACTGTTAATTGGTACAGGCCATGCTGTTATAAATTACTGAAAACAGTAAAACCCTTTATTACAAAACAAAGTAAAAATTTGAAAAACACAAAGATAAAACTGACATCATATGCCCCCCTCCCCCTTCCATTAGCTGGCTGATGTGCCCTTGAGCAAGGCACTTAACCCCCAGTATGCTCCCCAGGCGCATGATAGATGCAACCCACTGCTCCTGTGTGTTTCATTGCATTCATTAAATCAGTGATGGGTTAAATGCAGAGATGTAATTTCCCAGCTTGGGACTGATAAAATTAAAATTAAAAATTAAATTAAAATATAAATTAAAATAAAAATTTTGCTATCTTTCTTTCTTGGATATATGCACTTTGATAGCATGCTGATAAAGCCCAAAGAAGATAATTCTTGTTGACATGTTGACAGTGTTTCTTTGTTTTTTGTTTTTGTTTTGTGTATGTGTCAAACACAGTTACCAACTCTGAGCAGAAGGAGAAGATGGCCCTGTTACACACCAGCTATAACAACCTGACTAAAGAAATGGATGAGTTACAGACAAACTACAGCAACCTTATCAGGGAGAGAAACCAGTTAGAAAACAAGCTGACTTTACAGAAAGACCAGTTACAGACCAGTTACAACCAGCTGTCAAGAGAGAAAGACCAGTTACAGACCAGTTACAACCAGCTGTCAAGAGAGAAAGACCAGTTACAGACCAGTTACAACCAGCTGTCAAGAGAGAAAGACCAGTTACAGACCAGTTACAACCAGCTGTCAAGAGAGAAAGACCAGTTACAGACCAGTTACAACCAGCTGTCAAGAGAGAAAGACCAGTTACAGACCAGTTACAACCAGCTGTCAAGAGAGAAAGACCAGTTACAGACCAGTTACAACCAGCTGTCAAGAGAGAAAGACCGGTTACAGACCAGTTACAACCAGCTGTCAAGAGAGAAAGACCGGTTACAGACCAGTTACAACCAGCTGTCAAGAGAGAAAGACCGGTTACAGACCAGTTACAACCAGCTGTCAAGAGAGAAAGACCAGCTGCAAGAACGATTTGAAGCCCTGGCCAAAGACAGAAATGATCTTCTGAGAATGCATCAAGGTAACTAAAGAATGCAGTTTCTGAGGAAATCGTGGTGGGACTGCTGGCTGCTGAAAAGATTACACTGAGCTATTGTGCTTGTAGATGGGAGCTGAACTGCATTGCCAGCTTAACTCTATGTGAAGGAGCAGCTCCTCATACTCTTTTGTGAAGAATTGTAATAGTAATAGGGATGGAATTGTAATGTAAGCAATGAAAGGTGTTGAAATGAGAGATTTAATGTAACAGAGAAGACACACTGGAGGTGGAAGTGCTACAGAGGAATGACTGGGAGGTGTGATGGTAAAGTTAAATCCTTGTCACTTGTCAATCCTTGTTCATATGATATGGCAAAGGTACAGATTTCTCTTTGGTTTGTGGCAGGGCCATTTGTTTATTGGTGTTGTTGTATTAAATATTACGGTTCTTTCTGTTTCTCTCTATGCTCAAGAAGAATGGGAGTATTTCAGAGGTAGTTTCTATCGTGCTTTTCCTTCCAAGAAAACCTGGCAACAAAGCAGAGATGACTGTCTTCAACGAGGTGCAGATCTGATGATTATCAACAGCAAAGAAGAACAGGTGTGTGTGTGTGTGTGTGTGTGTGCGTGTGTGTGTGTGGGCGCGTATTCCTGTAGTTGCGGCAGTGTAAATCAATAAATGTTAGGGTGACATTAGGGTTAGGTTAAGGTAAGGGTTAGGACTGTGCAAGTTATGTTTGTTGTTTTGATTAGGTGGTGGTTGAGCCTCCAGGAAATGAATGTAAGTCTATGTAATGTCCCCAGTAGTGATGGAAACACAGCTCTGTGTGTGTGTGAGAGAGAGAGTCTTTGAAAAATAAACCTAACATGAAAGTATAAGTAAGAATAAACAATAAGAATATTGTTTGTGTCTTTTTTAACAAGGATTTTGCTAACAAATTCAAGACGTACATGTGGATTGGCCTGACTGACTTGGAGAACGAAGGGACATGGAAATGGGTGGATGGGACTCGAATGACCAACAAGTTAACACATTTTGTTTAACTATATCAAATAATTGCCTTGTGATTCTTGGCATGTACTCTCTTACAAAAAGCTTTTTTCTTTTTTTAAATTTCAGCTACTGGAGTTCAGGGGAGCCCAACGGTAAAAGACAAGAAAACTGTGGGAATATAAAGAGTTTTAATGATGAAAATAGCTGGAACGATGAAGACTGTTCCCTTTCACTCTCCTGGGTCTGTGAAAAGAAATTGCAAATAAATTAAAAGACTTAACACTCAAAGCTCTTTTCAGCACACACTGATAGACTTACAGTAGAGGGTGTCAAGCAACATGTGGACCTGCTCATCAGGAGCAATGCAGTATTTTCTCTCCAAAGACAGAAAGCACACACCAATGGTAAAGTCATCAGGTGCAATTTATGGACAAAAACAGAGCCAAAGAACACTTCAACATGCAGACTGAACCGACTCACCGATCTTCACATTAATGGTTGACCCACCCTACCCGATGAGACACAGAACGTCCTTCCAGCGGATCCAAACCCACCAGACAGTACATGAAACTCAGGTTAATAAGAGCATTTTGCAGCTGACAAGGAGAAGAGATTTAGCCGTTTCTTGTTGTTTGACATTTCAGCGTTGCCTTAGACAATCAGAATATGGTAATGTGTGCATGCACATCAATTTCAGGTATAAACAGCATTTTCAGACTTGCTACATTAGTGTTAATGTAACCTGATATGGTTACTGCACTGCAGGGAAAGTGACCTGTTAACATCCATAGAAATAAATATCCAACATGGGTCACTGCTTTGGTTGCAAATAATGAAAGTAAAAGTTTTTTGTTCCTCCTTAACTGACAGTTCAGTTATGATTGAATTTAAATCGATGTATGCCTTCTTTAATTACTGTAATTCTGTATAAACTGGTGGTCACGTATCTCAGTCACTAAAAAGATGCATGGAATACTGAGATATTAGCCAACTGATCCTTGGACATTTCAGGTCAGCACATCCTGTAAGTAACTGACCTTTTGCAGTCTGTCCAATTTTTGCATGATCCGTTTCTGGATTTGTCATCCACTTGCTATTATTAGCTATGGTAGATACTTGTCAAAAGTATCAGTACTCATCGGTTCACACAGCCTACTATACATTTCTCATCAGGGGAACACATTTTTGTGGAAGTTATATGAATCGACTCACTTTTCGTACCAGATACTTTTCTCACATTTGTTTTAGACATAGAACATATGTGGGTAGTTTGCATGCTTTGATAAGCTTTTATCACAGGAGAAATTTTGACGTGTCACAGTTAATATGTTAGAATTAGACTAATTCCATCTACACTTAATTTCTATAGTCATTTAATCTTCTTTTGATTCATTAAAGGCTTTTGTGTTTTTAAAAAACATGCAGAGATAAAAGTACTGTACATGTACATATACTGTAGCTTTTGTAAATCTATGAGTGCTGCACTGATTGTTCTGTGCACAGTACTGATACTGTGCAAAGGCCAATACCTGTTTTTCATATTTTTATATTTATTTTTTTATGTTTAAACAGGATCATCTTTCATGCCACAAAGATCATCTGATTGTTACATCTTCTTTTCCTTTTCCCTTTCCTTTTCTGTTCCCCCACAGTGAATCATCTGCTTCCATCTCGCTCTATCCTCTGTATCCTCTTCCCTCACACCAACTATCTTCATGTCCTCCTTCACTACATCCATAAACCTCTTCTTTGGTGTTCCTCTAACCCCCTGCCTGACAGCTCTAACATCAGCATCCTTCGACCAATATATTCATTATGCCTCCTCTGAACTGAATACTGAATACTGCATGTGCAATGTCTGTAAAAACAAGAATTTCCCTCCAGGGATTAATAAAGGAATTCTGATTCTGATTCTGATTCTGAACATGTCCAGACCATCTCGACCTGGCCTCTCTAACTTTATCTCTGAAACATCTCGCATGAGCTGTTCCTCTAATGTACTCATTCCTGATCCTATCCGTCCTGGTCGCGCCCAAAGAAATATCAAATTATTAATGTTACAAATACAATAATGGTGTATATGTATATTGTTTATGTTTATATTCTATATTATAACATAATATACTTGTATACCAGCTCAAAGTGCAACACAGAATACATCGCCACTTTGGTTACTAATTCTTTTGAAGGTCTTAGAAGAAAAAAGACCAAATAGACAGTATGTGTATAAATGTATACAGTTTGAGTGGTTAGTTGGCTTGCCGTTGCTATATGTTTCAGGTCATTGTCCATCTGCAATATGAAGATGAAAAAAAATATATATATATTTTTGACAAAACAATTTAAGAGCAGCAGCTACTGAGTTGACCTTAAAGTGAGATTATGTAGTCAATTACGGAAGTAGAAATAAAGGAGTAAGACTGAGTAAAATAAAGATGTAAGAGTGAAAAGCATGCTACATTATATTTAGCGCAACAAGTACTATTAACTCAAAATGTTACTTAGCATTTTGAACAGAGTAAGCAGGGAACAATCATCTTCCCATCATGTGGAACACAGTAGTTTTTTATTTCTGATTGTACAGTTGATTTTCTGTATTGCCGTTTTATTCAGGTGTTTGATCTATATTTGGTAATATGGATCAAACTGGAGCCTTGCTGAGCGTTAAAAGCCTATGAAACTCAACTTTTGCTTAATGAAGATATAATTCAGTTTGCTTTGAAATGTTCTGTTGCCCTCTCAGTTTCACACAAACCCTTACACATTCAAATCAGTAGCTGAAGTGCTAGAAGCGGATATCTTTAGGTTGCATTTCACCTCTCGTCCAAAAGACTTTCCAGTTCCAGTTGGCAGTTCTAGAGAAACATGCTTCAAGTCCGAGTTTAGCTCTGGTTAGACAAAGACAGCAAAACTAGTAATCGAAACATATAGCTTTTCAGAAAAGCCACACTTGAAGGGGAAGTGAAAGCAGACTGTCATACAGTATTGGTGTAACCTTGCATATTTTGAGACAGTTTTTCATGAAAGGACTTCATAGTGTTGCACAAAAAGGGACAGAAATAGATATGCCACAGGTGAAAAAGGAGACTTTGAGAGCAGCTTAGACCAGCCAACTTTTAGTGCAACTGTCAGAAAAGATACAGAGATCTGAAGGAAATCTTATGCCAGACGTGTGTCATGGAAGGAGTTTCTGAATTTTCATAACTTCATAATTTTCATGAGAACACACTAAAACATTATAGACTGTAGCATCTCATATCAAGCAATATGCTTGCTGTTACATAATTTAAGCACCTTTATTTTCAGGAGTCTGTATGAGCGTAAAGCATAACTTTAACATCTATTTTATTTATAAAGGAAATTTGGATGACACATGGTGTGATGCTTAAGCAGTCAAGCTTTCCAAACTATCAAGATATGTTAATATTACCATAATGTGAAACTGCAGCTCTAGATAAACTGGGCAGTTACATAACACTGATATCAATCTTAAGAACTTAAACTCCACTGAAGAGTTTTTGCTTGCCACTTACTTCTCTTGTCTAACAGATTATTATTTGATGCCATACATCAGTAACCTAAATGTCTTATGAAACAGTTCTGGAGTCTGCTGCTGTAAAAAAACTCAATCACAGATGAACTAATTTCAGTCTGACTCTTCCAGTCCTCAAAATAAAGTGGCTTACAACTTCACATGCAACATCCAAAATTATCTGTCAGGTTCATCACTCACTGTAGGTCACTGTTGTGTATCCCTTCTGACATGTTCAAATAGGGCACTTTGTGTAGCTGTGTTGATGTTGCCAATAGAAAACTTCTACCACACAGATTTATATCTCATAACTGTGACAGCTCTGTGAAGTTCAGCCTTTAATTAAATACCCTGCACGTAGAGTTATGGTCCTGACCTTTCATTTTCACTTCTGCTTTAGAGAAACAGATTCTTATTTGAGAGGCTGTCACACTCTTGCAGCTCACTTGTTGCCCCAGGGCCTACTTCTTCTTTTAAGGACAACTTAACTTATGACATATCCTATTTCATCAATTGCTGAGTATGGGGGATGTAAGCCACAAACTAAGGGACAAAATAACAGAAAACCTTGTAAGGGAAATTTTCAGGAAATTATAAGGGGAAGGAAATCATAAAATGTCTGCTATGAAAAAGGCCTTTTATGGTATTGTACATTTTGGCACTTGAAAGTGAATGGATACCTTTTGATCTGTATGATTAAATGTTAAGTCTACGTTTTAATTTTCTACTATTAAAGTTGATGAGTCAAAAGGAAAACAAATATATATATATATGTTGTAGATGAGGTACAAATTCATACCAGGATTATGGAATCCAATCTCAAAGCAAAACATTTAAATCTAAATTAAATTTGTCTGCAGTTCAAAAAATATGCACATCTGTTTCACCTTTACTCAGAAGAGAGTAAATCAGATTTCCTTTATTTATCCCCGAGAAGAGTTAACATCGCCAAAAAAGTATGGCTGTTATCATTAGGTTTCATGTGAGGGGTTCAGCTGGTGTTGTTTGTACTATTGGTGTTAGGCTGTAATACTTTATAATACCCCTTAATCAGTGAGTGAGGAGAGTGGTTCACAACCACTAAGAAGTGGTTGTGAAGGTTTTCAGCTCTGATATTCTACTGAGCTGAATTTCAAAAATTCCAAAAATGTTAACAAAACAGTGCGAGCATGTATTCTTATTTGTC
Source organism: Scatophagus argus (assembly GCF_020382885.2). NCBI lineage: Eukaryota > Metazoa > Chordata > Actinopteri > Scatophagidae > Scatophagus > Scatophagus argus. Next base: position 11,826,930 of record NC_058494.1, on the reverse strand, counting down.
TGAGCAACAATACAATTTTTTTATGAATGCTAAATTAACTTGTTAGGAATTGTACTCTACACTTTACTGTTGCCGGTATTATGATCAGTTACCAGTAGAGGGCGGTAGGCACCCATCACATGGAACTTCCGGAAACAAAGAACGAGCGTATCGTCCAATCAAACAAGGCTTCAGTTTTAAATGATAGTTCCGTCTCCCTGTTACTGAAACCTACAATAACATCAAAATCGACCCTAATTCTTCGGGGTTCTAGGGTAGACAAGATCATTGTACAGCTAGTGAGCGGGTTTTGAGTCCAGTCGTCTCTTGTCGACAGCTGTTTCATGGGAACCCAGGAGGAGGAGAGAGGTAAGGCAGCCGAGACTGTGATCCAGTGTCTAGAAAGCTAACGACACGTAGTTTACGCTAACTTGTAGACTTGCAGCTAACGTTAGCTACTATGTTATTGTCCTTTTCTTGTTGTCGCCGAGCCGACCATCACTTGTACATGTCTGACTAACTACATGTTAGAGCCCACAGTGTAACGTTCTCTGATGATGTGTCCGATAACCAACAACCCGAATTAGCAACGATAGCTAGCTACTTTTATGTTAACTCAACCGGTGACCTGAAGTTGCGGTAACACACGTTAGACGTGACTATAAGAGAGCAGGTAGCTTTATACACTACTGTGCTTGTTGTATTGTAATCCCAGATTCATGACCACCTATATTACACGGTAAAAACTTAATATATGTCATCAAAACTAGTAGTTTTTTAACAGTAGCTTGTGTAGCAGCTAAGCAGTTGGTGTGTATGAGGCATTGAGAGAGGACTCCCCGCTCTCAAACTTAAGTTTGCCGCGGTAAGGCATTCATGATTAAATTAACGTTATCGCCCCTGGAGGAAGCATTGAACGTGGTTTGTGGATAAATAACCAGTGAATGTCATCAAAATGAGCCTCTCAAAAAGTAAATTTATTCTTCATACATGGCACACTGATGTCTCCTGCTTTAAGGAAGTATTACGCAAAAACTCAGTAATGAAGTAGAACATTTCTTGTTTTAACTCTTTCACTGCTCTCAACATTTATTGTTCTATATGAATACTTTATAGATATTAAATTCAAAGTTCTGTAATGGATTTTACTTTTGGAATTGATCAAGGCACACCCCCCCCCCATTTTTTTTATTTATTTATTTTTTTTACAGATTGGGTAGATGTGGCAAATGATCTACTCACCAAGTGTCACGTAAACCTCAGACTGAAGAAACTGACTGACTGTGATGCAAATGTTTTCATCACCCTGTATGAGAACATCTTGGGGGAGAAAGTCCCAGGTAATGGCGAGCTACAGACCTCAATTGATTATTCAGTCATCAAAAAGAATAGCATGCAACTATGTTCCAAAGTAGTTTATTTTTTGAAACACACATGCAAATATTCTCTGGATTTAATTTTTCATCTGTAATGATTTATGTTATGCCACAGTAAAATGGGAAAAACTGAGAAAACAAGCAGTTTTACTGAATTCAATTCAGTTTTTCTTCATGTAAGTTTTTATAGAACAAGTGATTAATTTATATAGCAAATAATCAGTAAAACATTTGATTATGAAAATAATCTTGATTTTTTTTGGCCCAAACAAGGTCACTTAAATTCCAATCAGAAGGCCTCTAAGCATGATCTCCTGAGTGTGCTTAGTATGTCAGGAATGCTTCCTAAGGCCATCAAATATGCCATTAGGAGACTGTTAAAGTTGTTGAGCTCTTTCCTGTACTTAACAATGCAGGAAAGAGCTCAGCGACATTAACAGTCTTCTAATGGCATGTTGTACGTTAAAGGTCTAAAATGTTCCAGGAAGCGTGTGCTTATATAGTGCGTACATGCTAGTTTCATTCGTGCTCTGGCTATTCACATTGGTGTGTGTGTGTGTGTGTGTGTGTGTGTGTTTGTGTTGTAGATTACATTGCAGCACCATGCAGTCAAGAGGCTGATGTCCATAATACTCAGTCTGTGATTGATTCACTGTCCCTGGATTACCTTCAGATCAGCCTCTCACACATTACAGGTATAATAAGCATTTACACTGATAGAAGTAGTAATGATCAACTCATCTGAATATATAAGTGAAGAACAATGGTAATTTACTGTTACAAACATCTTCTTTGATTTGGAGCCACTTGAGAGGGTGCAAAATTTCACCATCAGTTCACTTGTGTAGAAATACCAGAGCAATAATTTGTTTTTCTTCAGCAGTAAAAAAGATGAGTACTGAGTGTAATGCTGACAAAAGTTGTGTGTTCACAGGAGAAAATATTGTCAGAGGGGACAAAAAGTCTATCAAGAACCTCCTGGAAATCTTCGATGGCCTCCTGGAATATCTCAAGGAAGAGATAAGTGAGGAGTCGCAGAATGGTGGTAGGCAGAAGAAGAACTTGTCACTTTTCCCTCATCAGCTTCACTTTATTTTTTACCAAAGGCATTTACAAAGATGTGGATCTAGACACTGTTTTTACAAACAAAATGTCTGTCGTTAATATCCCTAATGTTTACCTTTATCATTTTTAATCACACATTTTAAAGCTGCCCAATAAATCTAAACCTAACGTAAAGATTTGAGAAAGATTTCTGCTGTAGTAACTCCACAAGCTGAAGCCGTGCTAATGTTACAGAACACTAACAACAGTGAACAATAAAATATGTATTCATTTTACTTGAACATGTACTGAAAATAAATATCAGATTATCAGGACTTGTATCAGATATCAGTCATCCAAACATATTTAACCTTTGCCATTAATACACTGCTCGCATAAATAAATAGCTTTGCAGAACTTTGGAGAACAGTGCCTCAGTTGCCAATTTCACAACAGCCTTTAGCATCTGGTGTTCTTATTTTGCCGGGGCTGCTAATTATTCTTCTTCTGTCTTTTTTTTTACTGGCTGAGACACAAGGCTCTATTGAAGTGAGACTGACTGTCTGTCCTTCATCATGAACTGGACATAATGTGTCCTAAACCCAGTTTAAGACCAGCTGGCCATTTTGCAGAACTGAGCATGCCTTTGTGTGAGTGGGCCATCCCTCAAATCACTGCCAAATAGCAATTACTAGTTAATTGCTGTATCTACACTTACAAATGATGTGAGTGTACAAAAGGCTTAATCAAACTTGTGGGTAATGTTGGATGCTGAAATGTTTGTTATTCTGAGCTGTGGTGACACTGGTACAATGAAGTGTCCATCTTCAGTGTGCAACAGGGTCAAGTTCCTCTATTTTTAGCACCTAGTTTAGTTTATAACTGCTGTATTGGCTGAGTTTTGTGTTTAAAAATGACATGATGGACTCTGTTGTTGGTCAGACTTCTGATGAAATAAAAGTTACATGTCTTTGTTCCTTTTTAAAATTCCATGGAGGTCATTACATGCTGTAATCACAATTACTGCTTTCTCCTTGACGTTAGTTCTTTCATAGCTTTTCTGTTTCCTCCCCATGGGTCATTTGTGTTGTTCGTGTCTTTTCTCAGAGGAACTGAATGAAGGTCTCAGTCAGGATGTTCCGGATGAAGCCAAGGAGCCAACAAATTGCGATGCCACAAAGCACAAGAAGACTAAACTGGATGGAGAGGCCTCAACTTCCAGTGGAGAGTAAGAGCTTCTCGTAGAAAAACAAATCTGTGCCACATGAGGAATTGCGTTGCAGTTAATACTTTTTTTTAATGTTTTAAACATGGTTGTATCTTGGATGCTAACCTTTTATTGTTGTGATGATTTTGTACTAAATACTATTACTGTTTACCTAAAACCTAATGCTGCTTTGTATTTTTAGTCTGGTGGTTGCCATGGCTTTTGTCAGCTATGCAGTTCTTCTGTTAAGCACTGCTGCAACACCAATCTTAGCTAATGGCTTAGATCTGGAAAACTCACAGAATACGTTTTAACATGCAGGTGTAATGATTTTTATGTCTTTGGAGGTCTGCACTCAGTTACATGTTTTAAATCTCACAGTTTTGAGTGAGCATATTGTGGTTTGATGAATTAAGCAAGTATATCAAGGTAACTATCTATCATTTTAATGTTTAGTAGTTTTGATAACTGATATTATATCTTATTGTTCAGGTCCACTGTCCGCTCCAGCAAACATTCCCTCCATTCTTGGAATGCTGAGGAGATGGGATCAGCTAGTGAGCTCATTGGGCTGGGAGTCTCGGCACGTACATTTACAGCCAAGCAAGAAAGTAAGTAAGAATTCAAGGACATATTTACTTGTCCTCATCACACTTACTGTACTGTATTTTGGCCTAGCTGTCTATACAATGTCATCCAAGTTTTTTTGTTTTTTTGTTTTTTTTTTTTTCAACATGTCAGATATTTATGTTCCTTTGGCTTTCACAAAATGTTCTTGCTCTTTTGTTTTAAACATGTTGCTTTATACACTGATTAAAGTCACAGTATACAGAAATGACTTGACCTGGAATGTGGCTTTGCTGCAATCCACAAAGACATTCTCAGACAATTTAACATCAGTAATCAGTCCATAACCGTGTCCACACAAACCAAAACGATTACATGCGTGTGTCTGCACTATTACATCTTGATGCCTCCAAGTATCATCTATATTTTGATTGATTTATTATAATGAATTGTTTAAGATTTTAACTTGTAACTGTAATAACTCTTTCAATAAATCTGGTAATTAATCTGACGGGACCTGCTGTCTGTCCCCAAACCTCAGCAGATGCAGTCACCGCCGTTGGTCCTTTGGATGCCCAGGGCACTCCACTGGCTGAACCGCTGCACTCAGCCATCGCATTGCAGCCACCCAACCAGAGCCACACCCCCCACAGACCTGACACAGACCCACAATCACCCAGCCAACCTCCCACAGCTGATGGCTTCAACCAAGGACATGCAGGGGAAGAATCTGCTCCTGTCCCTACAGAGGTAGCTTGTAGATACAGCATGTTGAACTTCACTTGTTTTACAGTGAGTTTACCTGTTATTTGCATGCAATTTGCAAGGACATGCGAACATTATCCTCCTGAAGTTCTAGGGGCAATGAGCTGTCTCTCTGTCTTTCACACTCACATACACTTTCTATTTTAGTGGTTCCTAGACAATACAGGAAGGATAAATGTATGCTGACTCATTCAAAGGGCTGAGATAAAGTTACTTTTCAGACTTCCTGACTTTTCTTCATAACTGCACTAAAACTTATTTATCAAACCTCTGAAGGGCCATTTAAAATGATGAAACGCATTTCTATATTTGGGCTTGTTTTATGGGTCAGCTACTCACTGGCCTACAAACGTGACCAACAATAAATGATAATGGTCATCATTATTATTTTATGTACCGAAACCACCACACACACTTTGTTAGATAATAAAATGAGGTATAGCCAGGCTTGTGCATCCTATCTATGTATGTATGCTGTCAAATTAATGTTGACCAAGTTCTTATTTTGGACAACTCAGCAAAACCAAGATAATATGTTAATATAATATATTGTAATTTAATTAATTAATTGATTATTTGTTTATTTTACATTTTCTCCTACGTGTTAAGTCCTTAAGTACCATTTTCTAACCCAGAAAGACATTTTTTTTCTCTTCATGCATTTTTCTTGTTTTACGTCTCTTCCTCCCACAGACCTCTAGACCACCAGCTGAGACAGTTGTCACCAATGGGCTACAGTCCCCCCCACTTTTACAGTCTCCTAGTGAGTAAAACAATTTTACCAGAACAAAGTGACAAATGGTTTAACTGACTGATTTCTTTAACTCTACAGCACATATCATGAGATTAAAATGCCTGCTAGCATTAGAGAGAAATCATAGCTGTGAAGGTGACAGACGTTCGATCTGCAGGGCCGCAAACAAATAGCACCCTTGATCTGCAGCATCTGATAGCATCAGTCGTCACGCTGGTGACAACTGACAAGTGAAAATCCCCCAAAGGAGTGAAGTTTAACTTAGTTCCTGATGTCACATTTTGTTTAATTTCCAGCTGTGAGTGAGGAGTTTTTGTCCATGCAGCAAAGAGCCAGGACAGAAGTGGAGGGGGAGGCACTGGAGGTAAGAGGGCAACAAGTCTTAACTTGTTATACAGCAATCTCAGATCTAATATTGGCAAGGTCAGGTTTAGACCTGTGTATTATATTGCTATTATTACTGGGTGGACACAAGTTGATAAACTAGCTTATTGTATAAGCTAGTTTATCAACAGAGTTTAAGTCAGTTTGCTCATTTACAACCTGTCTTATTGAACAGATTTGTGCACAAGTTAAAATTGAATGGAAAATAAATTAGAATATCACACTAATTTATCTGCCAGGGTCTAGTTTCTGAATCTTCTTTGCATGGGATTAAATACTAAAGTCATTTCTCTCAGTCATCACTTATGATTCTGTAGAGGCGTGTCAGATGCAGAGACCCTGTCCTCTACCTGTATTTTCTTTTTCTCTTAGCACTTTGTTAGCATGTGCAGTGGTATGTAGCCTCCAGTCAATAACAGCACAAGGCGGTCAGCACTCTATCAAAACGTAGCGACCGAGTTTACTGTCTCCATCTCTCTGTCATGAAAAGATTCATGTCTGTGTGAGCACCCCACAGGCAGGTGTGCTGAGCAGAGGCACACAGGAAAAGGGTGAAAGCTGCACTGTATTCACTCAACATCTGTAGGGATATGCAAAGGTGTGTGTGTGTGTTTATTTGTGTTTTAGAACATAACCGCTGCGCAAGATAACATTCTCTTGACCACAGCTGCTCTCTCTCAACCGCAGGCAAGCTGCCAATTTTGAAATACGTGTTCATAAACAGCAACTGAAATATTCTACATATTACACCTTTAACCAGATGAATTGTATTCTCTCTTTTGCCTAATCTCAGCCAACCAACGGGGGCCCCAGGAGGGTTTTATTCCGCACCCAGCCAGATGTCCTTTTCCTCACCCTGCAGGATGAGATGGCAGCCGCATCCCCTTCTCCAACAGACACTGAAGAGGAAGAACAAGATGAGGAGGATCTGAGTTGCACACGAATACACTCAGACAGAAGAATAAGCCACAATAATAGGGCAGGCTTACGGTAAGAGAGGTGGAGTTCAAGTTGAAAGCTGTAGAAGAAGGAACGTCCTCATAGAAGTTGCTTTACGTGAATATAATGTAGTCAGGGTCAGTTTTCTGATTGTCTGTCTCAGCTGTATGGCATCTTTCTCAGCAGGAACAGGCTGGAGGAGGACAGCTTTCGGGAGCCTCTGTCGTACCGCAGACAGAGGAACAAGCAAGCAGAAGAGGAACTGCATCACATATCTGAGAAACTCTCCCATCGACTTGAGGAACTTGATCAGGTGTGTGTACATATATTGTTTCTCACCCAAGCATAACTGTTTTTGTTTGAAGAGAGGGAGGAAGTATTAACATTTTGTGCCTGTGTATTGTCCTTTCTTTATGCTTGCAACAACGTTGAATGTGCGATTCCTGCAGATGCTTAAACGAGTTCTGAGTGAAAGTGGAGAGTCCACTGAAGTCAGAGAAGAGGACAAGCAGTCTCACCACAGTGATGGCATCATGGAGTGTCGCAAGACTCCCAGACAACAAACAGGTATGCACATTTTAGCTAAATCAATCTGCAGCCACAGAGAAATACAGAGTTTGTAAAATGGCTCTTTAATTACAGTACAGATAATTTGAATTTTAACCTGTCAGGAAGCTACAGATGTCTATTAATTTTCACAATTGCTTTCAAGAAATTTTCTAAATCATTAACAAAAAAAATACCTGTTTTGGATCTCATGCTGTGACAGATTTTGGTTAAATCAAGTTTATTTTTTATTTAGACTTAGACCACTTTTAACACAATTTATGTAAGTAGTGCACTGACGCTGAAAATAATTGCATAGAACTGTAAATTTGTTTTAGTTTCAGGTACACCTGAGGCTGAATCCACCCACCGGACACGCTCCTTGTCTCCCTCACCTCCACCAGTTCGACGCTTCCTGCAGGGACAGTTAGAAGACACCACGGCAGAGGCCTTGAATCTGGATGATGGCAAACAACAAAATCTCACAACTTTGGATCATTCAAGGCAAGAAGAGGTGCACCATAGACCGTCTCACAGGAAACACAACAAGGTATACATAGTCAGTCACTGTTTTTAGTGGTTTCCCTTTTAAAATGTAGTGCATATAATGTAATGAGGTGCACGTACTGTCGACAAGAGGCACATTGTATATTTGCTTAATTAATTAAAAATAATTTTAAAAGATAATAAAATTAAACTTCCTCTCCCTTTCAGTATCTGCAGAATAAGGCCTATAAGAAGGAGTTAAAGAAATACGAAGACAAAGAGCGGGCAGATCTAGACAAGGCACGGCTCAAAGCTCAGGAAGCCGTAAGTCATCAGTACGATGAGGACCCCCCCTCACAGCCTTTCCCTTCCATTTTCCACACCACATCCCCAATGAAGAATGTTGGAGCAGACCTTTTGTCTGTTTCTCACTGATTTGATCCTCATCATGAAAAAAAAGAATAAATAAATAAACCTCACTATTGGACGGTATATTAGTCAGTGCATTCGCAAGATGCTGTGGCTGTGTTGTGTCCATTTCATTTCTGTACTAGGGCCACTGCTCGAAAGTCTCAGTTGGTACATGTGCTGTTTGTTTCATAGGTCTATTCTTGTCCATGGTTGCTTGGGTCTGTACTTCCTTGGAAATTAGTGACTTTAACACTTTGATCAATTTATCAATTTTACTTTAACCAAGGCATTTTACAGGCATAAATTACAACAGTATAATAATTTATCTGATATCTTGTGAATACTAAATAATTGTGAATGCTAGAAAATAAATTAGTCACAACCTTGGGACTAATGGCAAAAAAACAAAAAAACGAAAACTACAGTATGCAGCACAAAGCAAGTCAATTTGTGGAAGCACATTTGCTCAAATATGCATTCATCATATAGCTTTTCCTCAGTATGTTTTTCCCTCAATAACTTTCACTATCTTTCACTATCAAAGTATAAAATACGCCTTATTTGTTGGTATGTTGAAGGAACTGAAGGAAAGGTTTCTTTAATCTGTCAACATCAACTTCACAAATAAAGTTAGCATAAACTTATAAAATGGCAAAGGGGATATCTCAGCTGCTAAGTATTAAACAAGTACCTTGAAGTTCGAAGGAACATGGGCAAAATAGGAAACATTACTCTTTAATACTGAGTGCTTGTGACTATTGAGCAATTCACCCCATTTTACCAACAGATTAGTGTTTGTCTGTCTTTCTTTCTCTGTTTAGGAGCGACAGTACAGAGAGGCCATTCTAGGGGATGTTTCTCAAGCCGCCTTAACGAAGGCCCAGCAGAAGTCACAACCTAACACACAAACCACACCAGGCCGCAAATGGCAGGAGGCCCCCAAGAAAGCTCCATCAAGTAGGTTAATGACTGATTAATAATCACCACATAGCCTTCTTATTCATTTAGTAGTCATATAGCAGTGCTTGAGGATTATGGCTAAATGTAAATATCATAATTATGATTATTATTCAAAAACTTGTTTCCTCAACACAATTTCTCCTTACTATATTGTGAGTGCAAAGCAAAACTATGCCCATCCCCTCTTTGATCATTTTACTCTGTGTTTTAATTATAAGCAAATTAAATGTTAGTGTGTGGACTGAAGCTTCATCGCTACAGAAAGTTGCACAGAATTGGCAGTCTTCATCAAGCAACTTCATCTGCATAATAATGATCCCCCCTAAAGGCACATCTCAATCTGAGTTGGTGCCAAAATCCGCATTCCTGTGATTGAGTCATCAAAATCAGTGTTGACACCGGGTTCACTCAGGGTTGTTTGAGTCTGAGCAAGTGCCAGTCTTAAGCTGCGATGACTGAGCCTTGGTATTTAGAGACACCTTGTCCTTTGACTGAAGTTTCCTTTTAGGTGTTTTGTGTGTCTTGTAGGTGTTCATATTTTTAGCTTCAGGTTGGCTGGCCCACTTGCGCTGATAATGGCAGAAGTAACAGCTCTGGTAGACTATAAAGTAAGGTCCGCGAGTGTGTTTGCTGCAGCGGCACGCTCTATTGCACATTGGGCAGTTCTTCATCAGCTGTAGGATTGCCTCCTCATCAACAACATGCTGCAGAGTTGGTCTGTTATGGGACAGAAAAGGGAGCTGAGGTTGTATGAAGCATGACCTGAGGCAGAAGCATATAAGTTTTCTGAATGGATACATTGTCTTAACACCCATACAACACCCTGAATTAATCTACTGTATACTATACTGTAATATTGTGTAACTGTCTGCCTTGTTTTAATGATACATGGTTCAGCACAGGTTTTTTGCAGACTTACTTCTCCATGGTTGCAGCGCATGTCTCTGGTACATTCATGTGATTGCCTGTGAATTAACATCAGTGTGGTCAGTCAGAAGGATGTTTTTAGATAAAAGTTGGATTAATTAACCACAAGAGAAGAAAAGGTAATTGAAGTATACTTTCAAACAAAGTTAAAACCACAAACAACTGAGTGAACTCTATTGGACAACTTCTTCAACATTAGCAGCCAGACAAACTGTATTAACCATGCTGAACATCCTAAACTTATCAGACCAAAAGTGTTTACAAGCAAACCTCTGGTCCTCTGAGTCGTAAACTGAAGCAAACCTGCACTGATCATATTATATCAAAATACCACATCTGTGTAGACCTTGATCAGTCCCAATTGACACTGATTTTAAGTTTACAACATAAACTACTGAACATTTCTGTCACCTGGCATATCTGTTTTGTGAGATGCTTGAGTGACGTAGGTCAAAAATGCTTCCTTTTGTGGATTGCTCAGTGTAGATCTTAATTAAAAACATGCAAGCCATTCTACGACTCTGAAGCAATCGTTGTTTTGTTTTGACTAACAGTTACTGCTGTCACTTGTGAATTATCTGCTGTATCACGCTGAGCATGTCTATGAAGTGCTTGGTCTGAAACGTTTGTCCATATTTTGCACACAAAAGTGCACTGTGCACTGTTTGCCATTAACAGACAAAGAGGTTCCCTTGATCATCAGTTTGTATAAAAATACCTTTGTGTCTCTACACCTGTCAACAGTGTGGTTCACTGATTATCTGTGTTGACAAGGTGTCCTCATGAATCCCACAGCACATTTACGCATGACCATAATGCGCAGCTATGGCTACTTAAAGCACCTATGATATCATTAATTAATCCCACGTGCACATGCAAACCAGAAAGTGAAGACAATTTACTGACTCACCTGTGTTTGTGACCTGGCCTGCTGGTCTCTCCATGACTGCCCTGGTGTCTTGCAGCTGATACCACACAACGCCTTTAGTGTAAGCGTAACGTTGGGCAGCATCACTGTATCATAAGTTGTCAACTCAGATAACAGCAACACAGTCAAAACTCTCCGTGACAGTCTCACCTGTGCGCGATGGCTTTCGGCTGCGAGTGACGGAGCAGGACGAGGCCCCGGCTCCTCTCCGTCCAGGACAACAGACGGAACGGCAGCTTCTTTTCGGTCTTTTCTGATTTACGTACACCAGGGCATAGCGTTCATAGTCCTCTGCTTTGAAATGGAGACCACAAACTCGTAGGTATTGAATACGTTCCGCAGCGGTGTTCTCTCCATATTTAGGCTCATTCACTGCCCTCGGCCGCTGCTTACAACGCTCTTGGTCCTTTACTGGGAACTGGAGATAACTCAATCCAGTACGCCGTCCCCCCCAAAGATTTTTATTTATTTTATTTTTGTGAACAAAAACAGACGCTGACTAGCAAGTCGGGATATGGAAGCGTTGTTCTTCTTCTTGAATTTGCGGAAGACTAGACGCAGTTTGCTGACCCCCAGAAGTCATTTGTAGAATTACACTAAATTTAATCGTCCCACGACGATGGAAATTCGGGTTTTTCAGTCCTCAGAGCATTTTTACAGCAGAACAGCCTCACTGTATTCTCCAGAACGAAGTGCCTGCATGCAGCTTGTCCGGCGTACTGCAACTCACAGGAAGCGCCGAGATCCCAAACTGATTTGAATAGAGGTTATTTCCTGCCTTTTAAGACGAAAACTAAATGGACTTAACTGCAAGTCTGCAGTAGCCACTAAACTAAAAGCTTCAGCACGCACCCAGTAATAACCAGGTGCACGGGCTCGAATGCTTGCACATGCGCAGATATATGTATTTACCTGTTGCTCGCACACAACAGTATGAGCTCAGCCCACACGCAGTGACTCACCGTGTCTGTTACCTTCAGCCAAATGAAAAAATGTCCATCGATGTAATTATAGAAGAAGAACATCATTTCTTTGCAGATCCTTATTTGTTTGAGTCAGGCTGCCAACTAATATGCCTGGAGCTCTGGTCAGGCTGTCCAACAGGAAGGGCTTGGGAGTTGTCTTGGAAAGCAACAGGCTACCATAGAAATACTACGGCCTCTTCTCTGGTCATGTAGCAGCAATTTTAAAAAATATTTGTCTTTCAAGATAAAAAGTTTTATGAAAAGACCATCTCTCCAGTAGTGACATACCTTCAGTAGACAGAAATTGCACATCATATCTTATATCTGTAATGCTCTGGTTTGTGTGTCTTTCTCTCTCTGCAGTGAAAGTAAAAGAGAATGAGCTCCTGCCTGTGCTCTTGGAAGAGTTGCCTCATCTTCACATCTCCCCTCATGCCCTGGGTCGGATGTGGGAGCAGCAGATGCAGCAGGTGGATAGACTCCATGCACTGTCGTCTTCCCATAGCCAGCGTCACAACAAACTCTCCAGCCAGGTAGGACTGTTACCTGGCTGTTACCTGGACTGTTACAAGTCACAACCAAGTGGCCAACAGCACTAAAATGCACTGCTTGTTTTGCTTTGACGTTTGTTCCCTTTGACTCCTGGAACTCATGATTTGTGGATGGATATGTAAAATGCATTTCTTGTCTGCCAGGTGGAGGAAGCCCAGAGGAAACATGACCTGTTGGTGGAGATAATCCGCAAAGAAAAGGACCACAACAAGCGTCTGGTGAGCATCAACACGCTCAAAAGATGAACACTTAAAATTAATCTGAGTGCGTAGCTTCGTGCACAAAGTGGCATGCACCACACGTAGACTTTACCTGCCGGCTGCAGACACCAGTATTTGTCGAACCAAGCGGGCCACATGCGAGCTCAAATATTTATTTTCCAGAGGGACTTCAAAGAACGCATCCAGCAGCAGAAGTCAACCCAGAACAGACTGAGGGAACAGAGACAGCAGGTAGCACGCGCCAAGAAATACTACAACGACTACCACGTCCAGCATCGTGCCCGCCTGATGAGGGCACGCACCAAGGAAGAAAGGGTGGGTAGTGATAACTTTGTGCTTCAGTTCCGGGACTAAGACTGTGACTTATGATTACTTAGATTATTATTTCTTTTTGTTAATGACTATTAGATTATTTGTCGTTCCATCCTTTTTATGTTGCTTGACCAAGAACTCAGTTTACAGTCCAAATAAATTACATTTTCTGTTATAAAACAGAGAAAAGCAGCATTTTAGAAGAACATTTTTGGCAATTTTCAAGCCTCCCTCAAACACAAGGACTCCATGGAGTCAGTGGTTCCTTAATGTCTCCGCACCTAAATATTTGTGTGGGTGTTTGAGAGGAATTCAAGAGATGCAGATGAATGCAATACTAGTGCTTGAATTACAGACCACAGGCTCATTTATAAAACATATAATCTATTTTCATCTTAAGAGCAGAAAACCATGTACACGTAGTTAAGTAAAAAATTACTTTGATGTGGAAACAATCTTATCTCTAAACTTGATGTATGTGATTTTCTTGCTGGTGATGTAGGGGTATTGCAGTCCATGTCTGTGGTGTACAGTTGCATGAGGTTTATAAACAATTTGCAGTGGCAGCACATTCCCAAGCTGCATTTGGCCTTGTATATCAACCCAATATTTAATCCACTGATCCACTGTATAAATGCGTGTTGCCTGGCTTCAGTGAACCTCGACCATCCCCATAATCTTGTCTTCTAAAAAGTCTGATTTTGTCTTGGTTGGTTGGTTTAAGTTGATCTGGTATATGTAGATCACAAGTGTGTAAATTACAAGTGTGATTCTGTGTGATTATCAGCTGTTAGTCTTTTGAGTGATGTGATAACCCAAGTATGGCTGTGTGTGTAGATGTTTCGGCAGCTGTTTGAGGAAGGTTTGGAGCTACAGAAAGTCCGGTTACGAGAGCAGAGAGCCTATGCTAGGGAGCAGCGGCTGGAACATCAGAGGCGACACCAGGATTATATCAAATCCATGGAGAACTACTACAAAGACCAAGTAGGACACACACTCTCACACGCAGTTTAAGTAGTCACACCTTCAAGTATTGTGAACAAATTACATGTATGTGTGTATGTATGTATATGTGTGTTTATATATATGTATGTGTATATATGTAAATATTATGGCCTTCACAGTCTGCTCATAACATACGTACTGTCTTTCAGTTTTCACTACTAGCTGAAAAGCTTGCACAAGAGCGACAGGAGATCCAGGTTCGGAAAAAAGCTCAAGAAAAGGTAAAATGTTTGCAACGCTTTGAATTAGAGTTGTCTCTTTATTTGAAATTCATACTTGAATAAATAAAAAAATTGAAAAAAAAAAAAAAAATTGGGAAAATTGAAGAAAGTATACCACTCATAATCATCAGTTAAAACAAATTAATTTGAACTAATTTGTTCAAATTGATTTGAACTTGACTTTGAAGTCCAACCTGTGAAGTCTCAATTCTTACTGTGCCTGGTGGATGTCATGACACAGGAAATGGTGGATTATATGATGAATTTATATTCTGATTTCCTCTGTGAAAAGTTTCAAGCACTGCAAAATGTAATCAGTTTTAAGGACTTGAACAATGGTGCTTTGCTATAACGCTGCAGTCATGGCCACATTTTGAGAATTCATCAAATTTGCATCACTTGTGGAAATCTGTGGGCAGACCTGGCCCTAAGCCCAAAAACTGAGAAGAATGACTTCAGTCAATTTAAACGCAACAAATCACCCACCCAAGTTTTATTGTGCTTCAGGTGAGGTCTTTTACTTACTGTTTACCACTTTCTTTGGCAGAAGTCCAGCTACTGTTGGATCAGTTCCATTTTGTTAGTTTAAATGGATCATGGAGTCTTTGTGGGTCAGATTCTGTACAGTTCTTAACCTAAGTGTATATCAAGATTTTAAGAAAGGCCTTTATTAGTGCCGAGCAGAACTGTTCAGACAATTCACTTTGTTTCCGAAACATTTCATGAACGGTTAAGCAGTTTTAGTGAAGATCAATCCCCATTCCCACTGTTCATAGGCTCTGCTGAAGATGAAGCGAGAGCTGCGTTCCAGGATGGAGCGTGAGATTGGTGAACTGCAGAAGATCATCATCCAGAATGACGAAGATGATTATTTTCAAGATCTGGAGGTCCAGAGGTTGCGCAATCGGGTCCAGATGGCTTCCTTCCAGTACAACACTAGCTATCTGCACTGACCAGAGAAGCAAGACAAAGAGCTGTTTTAAGCTCCACTCAGTCAAGGCTGGATTTACATCAGAGGAACATGCTGCAAAACTGATTCTGCCATTCACAACTAGGGGTACGACATTCGGCTGAACAGTACTGTCTCCTCGTGATCTTCCTTAATTGATTTGCACAGGAAGAGGAAATTCACTTTGTAAAATCTTCAAGAAGTCCAGATTATTGATTATCAGTGAACCCAATGAACTCTGACAAAATGTAGCTGCTAGTTTATTTAGCTAACTCTTCTTCTAACCTCAGCTGCTATACCTGAACTTAATGACACCTTGGACCAAGTCCCCTTCTTCCATGGGTTATAGTACTTGATACCTAAGAATGTTTTAAAGTGGCTCCCTCACTGTGCAGTCTTTGTGTGTGGATATTGTAGCAGACAACTAATGAAAATGTTCTTCCTCTTGCCAAACAGGGACCACAAATGCAAAGTTAATAAGTATGAATGTCACACACTGACTGATTTTTTTAGCTTCCCTTTTTCTCCCTGTATGTGCAATGTCTCTAATGTTTTAACCATGCTGGTGGATTATTTATTTTTGAACTTTAATGCCATTTGATTTTTAATTAACCTGGTGTTGTCCAATCATCAGGGGCGATGATAATCAGTCTTTCGTGTCTTCACCTTTTCCTCGGCCCTGTTGCATATGTTTGACTCAGCTAGAACTTACAACATGGTTGTTTTAAACCAATGCAATTGCAATGGGTTGCAATGTTAAAACACTCTACTGATATTGAACATTGTATTTAATGAGTAAATGCCCCATCAACATTTTTTGAGTGTTGGTTCATTCATCTCCTCTGGGTGGGTCACAGTTAACAGTTTATTTGCCTGAGATGCAGATTTCAGTTGTAAATCAAGTCTTTTAAACTAAAGAGGAAAACTATGCTCTGTGAGTTTTGCCTGTATTAACTGATTGCTAGTTTCAGATTTGCTGCAGCTGGGTCTGCAATGATAAAACAAGTTGTTCTGTAGACAAGAAAAAAGGTTATCCATTTTTTAATTATCGTGACTCACATGTTCAGTACTGGCTGCTTGCTTCATGTAGCTGGATGACTTTTCAACTTGCTCTGCATCCCCCCCCCCCCCCCCAGAATACAGTTTTTGTTGTACAGACAGCATTAACAACTAGTGAGATCCAATCACATGGCAAACCTAATCACCTCCATATATATGAGATCGTCTCAGCCATTATTACTGTTTGGTGACGTTGCCGAGTTGTTCTGTTCACATGCTGCATCTTTTCCATTTACCTGGAAATCACCATCGTCGTCGTCTGGCAGGTTTGTCCATTGACTGTGGCTCTGACAGAAGCAGCACGTCTGGTGAACCACGAGCTTTAGTCCTCTGACGTGTTTCCTAACTGTACATTGTCTGTGGCACTGCCGGCACGACTTGAACAGCTGAAGGATGCACTCTTCATCAACGATGAACTCTGAGGAGCTTAGAGTCAGAAAAGATGTCTGAATAGAATGACTCGTTTCAACATTATTTCAATGTAAAAAGAGTGACAAAATAATGCATGTATATGTAAAGCTGGTGATGTAAGCTTAACAACATAAATTTTAAACTAGCTTTGATTGGTATAAACATCGGCCTACCTGCCCAAATCCACCAGGTAGCGTCCATCCCCCACACTTACTGAAATGCTGAATTCTTCATCCTCGTCTTCTTGAATGTCTGTGTGTGGATCCATTTTAAAGATACCAGGTATTACTTCAACTTTCCAGTACACAATTTACTTGCAATCTCAAAAGAGTTGTTTTAGCTGGAGAACATGCTATAGAAGGACCACTGACTGACAAATGACACTTCTCCACATCCTCTCACTGTACAAAAATAAACCTAAAATATCCACAGATATGGGACATGGTTGACATCATTTGGATCCAGAGTCTGCACAGCACTGATAACTCGGCAGCCTGCTCGCTAACAGGCCTTAGCCGTCAGCCATGACATTTCAACCCATTTTCACTTTATGTAGCATCAAATGACTAATAAAAGAAAAATCAAACTTCAGTGTAATAAGACCTAAAGTGATATAAACAATCTTTTGGTAAAAGTTTTCAAAGAGTACTTTGAGTGTTATTTTGTCCTATATCCCATCTGCTAATGGGGGAAAGGGGGGGCACAGGGCACGTATGGCAAACCACAAGCTTTAGTCTTCTGATATGTTTTCCAACCATTTAAAATAACAAAAACTCACCTCCATTTTCTGACTGGTTAGTTGTCGTACACTCATTTTGACTTTTCAATCTTTGCCAAGCAGCATCTTGTTTCACTGACTCCTTAAAATGGGACAAAGAACAGCCTATCAGCACAAAGCTTAGTTAAAACAGGCAACATGATTTCATTTATTGAGCACATTACATACACTACAGCTTCACAAATACAGATTATTCTAAGTAAATAATAGTAAATTTAACTCAAATAATAAAGCAGAATAGCTGAGGTTATAATCCTGCAAGCACATTTTTAAAATTCAAGTCATTGACGGTCGATGCTTTCTCGTGCAGTGTTTCAATTAGAAAAGCCTGCACGGTGAGACTGTGAAGTGGTGCATACACAAGAAAAAGACGGCGTCAAACACACACATTAGAATAAATAAAACTGACTGCCAACATAGTGATGAAGTGACTAATCTTTTCAGCTGTACGTGGGTGATGTGTCAGAGTCACATTTACCTTTTCGTTTTCAGATGCCTGGACAGACGGAGCAGCACAAGCTTCCTGCTCAGCTTCACTTGGCGAACTCATCATAAACGGATTTTCGAAATCCATACTTTCGTTAAATAAACACAAAACAAATTCATCACCATCGTCATCGTTACTCATCATTGTATTGTAGTTTTAATCGACATAAAACTGACACATTTACTCACAGGTAAACCACCAGGTTTGAGCTCATGAACTTTTAAGGACTGGCCGTTCAGGTAGTCTCTCTGACTTGGTCTGAAGATAACTACAGACATTAAACAGGGCAGTTAGTTAGACAGAAGACTGGCAGCTCGTTTGTGCACCACATTAACGTCATATCATGGCTGATCATTTATAAAGATACAGACCTGCGGCACCATTTTGTCACCTTGTAAGTGCAGCAGCGAGGGATATTCTTGTCTTACTGCATAGTTTGATCACTGTATGCTTATTGTCGCTGCTCCTCCTCTCGTCTAACGCTCTTCTTAACGGTTGAGTGTGCTAACAATGGGCAATAATTGATTTTAGCGGCGCTAAAGGCGCCATATTTGTTTAACACAGCGAGATGACATCACGTCCGGTGCACCAGATTTCCGATCGGGTCACCTGGTCTACTAGTAGATAGTAACTGGACAATATGTCTTTGGATTGGTGCGGGGTAACTTAAATAAACCAGACAAAAACAAAATAAAACTAAGGTAAAAACTCCCATGATTGTTCCAACAATCTTCCCTGATGTCCACCGTCCCTCTGGTTCCCCTCCCGGTTATTCACATTATAAATAACTGTTTCTGTCCGATTTGAATGAAGTCTGTTCCACAGTGACATAACTACTGTTTCTGCAGTGAGTTTGATGGCTTTGGCGAGAGCGATACTGGCTGTTTCTTATTAAACAAAAAGGATGTTATTCTTTAACAAAACGGTCTCTGTGGAGGCACTTAGAATAACTACTTTAGTGGCGTAAACAATCACTTTGACAGTGCACAATTCTCTGGGGGAATTGAATGATACCACTGCAGCTGCAGTTTCAAAAACTGTTGACCCCATTAGTCACTTAGACACAAAAATGTGTAAATAGTTTCCATCTTAAAAAATATTGCAGGTATCCTCTAACAAAGAAATGTGGCAAACTGGGACAACCACCCTTTTACTTTCATCAGGTGGCTCCTTGATGTATGTGGTGGCATCAAGAAATAACAGCCGCAAACAACTACACAGAGGCAACAGAATACCACAAGGACCGATGCTCAATACACTGTCTAAAAAAACTGAAAAATAAAAATTTTAACCAGTGTCTGTTAGAGCGTCATTTCAGACGTGACAATATCTCAGCTAATATTACTGCTTGGTGACCGAGTTGCCGAGTTGTTCCGTTCACATGCTGCATCTTTTCCATTTATCTGGAAATCACCGTCGTCGTCGTCTGGCAGGTTTGTCCATTGACTGTGGCTCTGACAGAAACAGCACGTCTGGTGAACCACGAGCTTTAGTCCTCTGACGTGTTTCCTAACTGTACATTGTCTGTGACACTGCCGGCACGACTTGAACAGCTGAAGGATGCACTCTTCATCAACGATGAACTCTGAGGAGCTGAGGGGGTCAGAAGATATGCATCAACAGAATGGTTAGTTCTGTTTCAACATTATTTCAGTGTAAAATAAGTACCAAAATGATGCAGCTACATATAATTGATTATTGACGTTAAAATCTGCTTACCTCCCCAAATCCACCAGGTAGCATCCATCTCCCACAGTTAATGAGGCGCTGAATTCTTCATCCTTGTCTTCTTGAATATCCGTGTGTGGATCCACTTTACAGACATCAGCTGTTACTTCACCTTTCTTATAAACAATTTACTTGGAATCTTAAAGAAGAGAGAAGGATTGTGCTGATGGAAAGATGACTCACCTCTGTTGTCTTTGTTTTCTGACTGGTTAGTTGGCATCCACTCGTTCTGACATTTCAATCTTTGACAAGCAGCATCTTTTATCCCTGACTCCTTGAAATGGGACAAGGAACAGCAACATTGTATGTGTAATTCATGGCACAAATGGGATCAAAAATTATTCATCTCTCGCCCTTTATTACTGTACACAAGGTCCTATGGTGGCCCCCCAGGAGGAGACCAAATTGCTAATTTTGCCCGACCAACAGACCAAAACCCAAAGCTTCTCAGTTATTCCTTATATCAAACAAAAAAAAAGCAACCAATTCACGCAGTAGAGATGCTGGAACCAGAGAACGTTTGGTGTTTTTGTTTAAAAAATTAAAGAAACAATTGACTGATTGTGAAAATACTTGCTGATTGATTTTCGGTGCCAGCGACTAATCCTTCCAGTTCTACATAATAAACGGGTCAGAGTCACGTTCACCTTTCCATTTTCTGATGACTGGACAGAAGATGCAGCACAAGTTTCTTCCTCAACTTCACTTGGTGAACTCATCATCAGTGGGTTTTCATAATCTGCAGTTTGACTAAACAAACACCAAACAAAAAAACACGAGGGTACACATTCAGTTCTTGCTTTGCGTGTGTGTACTTCATCAGGCTGTGGGACTAACATCTTATACCATTATTCATATATTGTAGTTTTAAATGAGATAAAACAAACACAGGCCTCCTCACCAGGTTTCAGTTGAAGAACTTCTTTCAAGTGCTGGTCGTTCAGGTCGCTTCTCTGGCTTGGGCCAAAGATAACTACAGACATTAAATATGGCCGTTAGCTGGCTGGTTCATTGACAGACACAGAGATACATTTATGTATGCTGACATATTAAGTATTATGAATCTGTAATATAATCTGAAAAAAATAATAAATTCATAGTGGCACATTGTTTCTTAACATGTTTCCACTTGGTTATTGCTGCACTTGCAGTCATTGTTATTGTCTTACTGTGACTTTTTCTTCTTACTCTTTCTCCTTCCTGTGATTTAAGAGTCTGTAGTAACTGATTTTTGCTGAGCTTTGGACATCATATATTTTTTTTTAAAATCACATCCGGTGACCCAGGATGTCTAGAGTCACAAGTACACAGTACCTGTGTATTAATTTATTATTGATAATTCAATGACCAATTTAGCTTTTTTCTGCATATTTATTAGTTGGATTCTTAAGTTATAATTCCAGCAGTGGTGGAAAGTAAAACTCAGCACACTTAGCCACACTGTTACTGATACTGTACTTCTATTGTACTTGCCTTGCTTTCCACTTCTACTCCATTAGAGTACTACTACATTTATCTAATAGCTCCTTGATACTTGGCATTTTTATGTTTTTATATAAAAACCCAAGATGAGCTTATATAATATGAATTTGTAATAAACCTTGTTCATGAATGCAGGGTCTCTGTAAAGGCCACCACACACTTCTAGTGGGTCATACGTGATGACTGGGAGAAATTACTTTTATGAGTCTAGACTATCCCTTTTTTTTCTTTTTTTTTAATTGCCTGCAAGCCTTAAAAAAGGCTCAAATGCATGTCCAGACTTTGGAAAGTGACTGAAGTGAAACGACAGTAAAGTATTTTCATCATCATGTACTTAAAGTATCAAGCACCCATTTCAGAGTATATATTACAAAACAAAAGACAAAACAAAACAGACAAACCAACAAAAACAAAGCTTCCCCTTACCAGACGGAGGCTTAGGAGTCTCCATGAGCATGTCCTGCCTTTGCTATGCAGATACTAACTGTCCCACAGGCCAAACAACTTGTGCACACAAGGTAAAAAACACTTGGGTCTATTAATACTTATGGTGCAACTGGTCCTACAGATTAAATGAGTCAAAAGTTGATTAATTGATTATCCAATCAGATGACTGACACTGCAGACTGTAGTGGAGTAAAAGGTACAACATTTCCCCCTTAGCTGTAGTAGTATGTGAGAACAAAGTCAAACAAAATGGAAACAGTCTCTGTGTGTCACTGCTCAACCTACCTGTCCATGAGAAAGAAGGCAAACTCCGCGTCGCTCCTCATCCCCAGGCTCTGCTTCATTTCCCTCCAGCGGCTGAACGCCAGACCCAGATTCACTCTCGTTTTGGAGCGAGCTTTGTCCGCCTGGCGTTTTGCCTCGCTATACTGGCGTTTCTTCGGCGCTGTGTCCGCCATGTCCGTAGCTTTCCTGTTGGATGCGTATTCACGATCCGGCACCTGGCCGCGAACACAGCACAATAAGTAAACACACGCAGAGGACAGCGGCTCGGCAGATACAGAGGACTGGGTCCAGACCACAATCCCTCCACCCCACTGAGCTGATTGAGGAATGAAACGGAGTGATAATTCAGGATGATGGCAGGCGACAGAAACTGACGCCGCCACACACTTCTAGTGGGTCATGAATGATGATTGAGAGGGATTATTTTTGTTTGAGTCTATACTTTGTTTTGTAGGAAAATCATACGCATTCTGCCTTTAAATAATCCACTGTGTTTGAGTAAAGGTACGCAACTTTAATATTAGCAGCACTGCACGACAGTTACAATAAATCACCTTTAGAATACATTTTATTAAATGCACTTTAGCGACTGCTAACCACTCAAGTCGTTCTGGTTTAACGAGTCATTTCTTGCTTCTCTCAGATGTTTTTCTATGTTAAGCGCATGCTGAGAAGAAGGCACTCAAAACATTTTTTTTCTACATGTTTTGGATATTTCTACCTGTTTTGGGTGTTGATACATGTGTTTCTAACCTTACTGGTGTTTTACTTATACGTTTAGGAGAATCAAAACCATCTCGGTGTCCGTTTTGAAGCCATTCTTGTCCCGCTATTTTTTCCTGGCTCGTTAAACCGGGCCGATGTTCTCTTCTCCTCCCTCACTCGCTCTCCGAGTCCCGTCCCGGTCTCCTCCGATGGGAGCTTACTGGCTTTCTCTAAACGCGGTTCAGGAGTCCCCGAAGGTCTTTCTTCTGTGCCTTCTTACTTCCATTTGCAGCATGTATGGGGTGTTGTGTTTTTTATCTTGAAAGTGATGAATTAAGGCTAAAAAGAAAGGCTAAACCAAAGTGAAGATCTTATTTTTCCTGTTTGGACTTTTTTGGCTCCTACTGGCTGCCGTAACTCAGAATGTTTTTGTTTTTTTTGTTTGTTTTGTTTTTAGGTTTTTTTTGTTTAAACTTTAATGAAACATGCATCTCTTAACATGAAGGCGAACACGGTGTAGGCAGGTTCATGTCCCGTCGTTCAACTACGCAGGAAATAGCAGGTAACATTAGCTTCTAGTACACTAACTACCATGTACATCAGTAGACAACAAATGTAGAATATGTTTAAAAGCTTGTCGTGATTATAATACTTAGAAGTTTGAAAGCATAACCTTTACTTATAATGGGGTGTTTTTGTATCGCCGCATTCACTGTTAATCATGTTATCGATAGACTCCACGTAATTTACAGTTTCAATGAATTTTTTCAGAAAACATGGAAAAGGGAATATGAAATATGCCAAACAAAACTGGAAGATGTTTAGACGTTTTCCCTTTTATCCTTTAAACCTTCACCCGGGGGGGCAGAGACAGTAACACACATGGTTCTATAAAACTTGATGCTGTGAGGTCCAAACAGCATAGTTTTATTGCTCAGCTTTCTGTAAGGATACAATAAGTGTATTACTTTGCTTCTTTATTGTCCTTATGTACAGGTGTCAGTTACAAGCTCACAGAGCAGCTGATGTGGAAAAACCATGAACACGTATACTGTAATAATAAATACAAAACAGATAGGAAATAAAAAGAAATAAAACATGGTGCAGTTTCTTCTGTTTTGTTCTGAATCCAACCAAAGCTCATTCACATGTTTGTACTTTTAAGTGTAGGGAGAAAGTTTGCTGAACATTACACAGATAGTTGTAGTTTGTAATTAATTAAACAATTAAACTCAACAAAGTACTTGATTTCTGACAAGAAATGTCTCTCAATATATTCAATTATCAGATCAATTAGAGATAAAAAAATATCTTTATCAAAGATGTTTTAAGCTTGAATAAAAATGAACAACTACGTGTAAATTGGCAATGACGTATGACCAATTTGGCTGTTTAACCAAATGTGATTTCCCCTCATCTGGAAGTACTCAATCCCCACAACTTCTGCACTGAAGACTGAACCAGCCAGAAAACTTGGAGCCAACAAAAAGTAACAAAGAACAGAAGTGGACAAATATATGTGTGCATATCAAGAACGCATGTGTATGTATGTATATTTTTTAAAAAAAATCAGTCCATTAACTATTTGGTAAATAGAAGGAAGTGTCTGATTATAACTTGGAGCCCAAGTATGCATAATATGTGCAAAAAAATTGTAATGCATTTCTTTTCTGCCTCTGAGTCAGGTTATTAAAGATAAAATCAAATAAATTCACTGCAACTCTACAAAGACAATTTCAATGTACTCCGTTCTGGTTGTCTGTTTTAGCTAATGATGACCACAAAAAGGAGAAAAAAAAAAAAAAAACCTCTGAGTTTCTATTTCTGAGTACCAGCAAACAAACTGTTCATGGTTACAAATAAATGCAGGCAGCATACATACCAAAAGAACATTTAACCAATTTTTTCCAAGTCAAAACATTTTCTAAGAATAATTATTATGCAAATAAATAGGCATCATCTCTTGAGCATCCATTCATGCAGAGGGTTTTCTTTGGATTGAGACTCTAGTCGTGGAAGTGGTCCTCACTGTTGCTTCTCTGGCTTTTAGTAACATTTTATTTTTGCTCAACATTTTCACCATGTAGCACCCAGGAGTTCAGCAGCAGTCAATCTCCAACATTTGCAGCTCTGATTTTTTTGAGGTCACTATCAGCATTCAGAGATCTCTCCAGATTCTCTGGATCCCACCTCCACCATGCATATGAAATAATATTGTCAACTGTGCTGTTCGGTATTCATCAGTGACACAGACCTCCAGAGGAGCAAATATGGCCATACATGTTCTCCTATGAAAGTTTGTTTGTGTTAATACATGAAAGTGACTGATTAAAAGAAAAGATCACTTTAAACTGACTTTTACATTTCGTCACGGGTTAAAGACAGGGCCTGTGAAATAGTTTTCACTGAAACCAGTTCTGCCACTCCTCACATACGACCCTAATAAATGTAAAATAAAAAAAAAAACAAAACAAACAAAACAAAGGACAACTTCACCTGAGAATGCAAATAGGTCTGTGACAGACACCAACATGCTTGCATTTAAACTGAACAGAAAGAACAAGCAACAATATACAAAATAGCTATGTATTTGTACATATATACTCAAAAATTACACGTGTATAGATACTTCTTACTCTGTATATTTCTAATGTAGTTGTATAGCAAATGAAACACACAACATGAAACATACATTTTTATCTAATGTGAAGAAAGCACTCCTGCCATCACTGCTCAGTTTGTAAAGTGCACTAAAGTGACATGATGGAGAGAAAGAAATACTTCTGCCTTTTAAAATTGACCATCATGTGGCTGAAAATAGATGCCTGCCTTTGAATAGCTTCTTATCAAGCCTGGTTCCATGGACAGTTGTGCCCTTTTCACATATAATCAGACAGAAAGTGTGCTGGGTTATGCTGGGTTGATTAAAATGAAATTTAACAAAAAAAAACAAAAAAACATGCATACTTTGGAACTGCTGAAGGCAAATGTGTAAATGAAAGAAAATGAACATGAGCCAGACTCAAAAAGTGAGGTTCAATCATCTCTGCAGCTTCAAATATGCAATATTGTGCTAGTAGAGGTGATGGGAAATTCATCTCTAAAATGTCTACCTTCCTTGCATACAAGCACACAATTGTACGTACATGCAGAAACATACAGATGAACACGTTTAGAAGCCCTGTGGCCACACTGCAGTCAGTGAGGGGAAAAAAAGATTCTTCTTAACCAGAGTCTGTCCCTAATCTTTAACCAAGCCACTGAAAGCTCAACTCCAAAAACGCCACAAAACATCAGACCCACATCCAAGTCAGTCTGCATGAGTTCCATTTCAAAATGATATATTCACATTTTTATGGTTTTAAAGTTACAAAATGACTGCTGGTACGACAAACTAACTGGAAAACATTGCTATAAGAACTAAACATTTTCTATTCCGAATTTGAATTAAATTAATTTTCCGTTAGAGAATATGAAACATTTTGGAATGAAACCATTCAAATATCACATAATACACACTGAGGTAGGATGAATTTGTGGCGCTTCAAGATGAAGCACACCAACTCTGCAGCCATGAGGACTGGAAGATGTATTGGTTGAGGTTAAGATGGCTACAAAGGGCAAGGTATGGCTATCTGCAGTGTTCGAGATTCAGTAGCATGTCAATGATCAGTTCTGTCAGTTTAAATTGCAATACAAACAGTGACTAATTGTTCTCAAATGTCTACGAAGAATTTTCAAAAGAAACACTTTTGTTCGATGTTGAACTGTAAGTGGATAAACTTCTGATTTGATTGGATTTCATGAATGCAAACACACAGCTGTTGACAAAATGCTGCCTCTCTTAACAGCTTTTAATTTGCTCTCTCTATTTCACACAAACTACACCAAAACAAAACAAAAAAGGATGAGGAGAAAATAAATGACGGGACGACTCTCTAGCAGCTGTTCAAACAGATATCGATAAGAGAAGAATGTGAGGAGCAGTGAGAAGAGAGGAAGACTGCAGGCTGGTCAAAGACTCAAGGATCAGGCTCTGAGTGAGCCTGTCAACATGCTGCAGTGACAGCAAAAGTCTATCAAAAAGTCCTGCACACAGTTACACATGTTCTCATGTCACACACAAACGCACTCTCCACTGTGTCTCTCATTCCACTGCGAAGCCACACGTCTCCTCGATCGCCGTCAGCAGCTTGTCGTATAGCTTGTCATAGCTCTCATAGGGCGGAATGTCAATCCGATTGAAGCTGAAAGAAGAGAAAGAGTTCATATGTGTGAGGCTATGATGAACCGAAAGGCTTTCCTTTATTATGATAAAGACTGTGTTTGTGTGTGTGTGTGTGTGTGTCCGCAGGTGCATGTGACACAAACCAGGTATGGGCTTTGGGCAGGTTGTTGGTGTTAGCATCAATCTGGTGAATGGTGAAGAGTCTGGGCCCTGCAGCACCTGCAGTGAAAACACAAAGAGGATCAGACATCAGGTACAGCTCAGTATCAAATTCCCATATTAAGTTACTCACTGTCAACTCAGCTAATAAAGACTTGACCCCTTTTTAATCCAGTCTCTGTCCCATTAACTATGCCCAGACATTTTTTTGTTAATCAGAGGGTTTGTTTAACTGGGCTTTTGAAAAACTAAAATATGCTCCTCGAATTTTCTGTATTTGAAAATAAATAAATGTGGGCAACTCTTAATTGCCAAGACAAGGTATTCTTCAGCAACATATTTCATTCGTCTTAGCCACAAAATGGTAGTCTGAGCCTAATAGGAAATGCAATGTTACATTGCTAACAATAAAATCAGTCTTTCATTTTTGTTAAAATCAGAAATTCACCAAACTTTACCAACAAGTATAGAAGAGCAAAACAATCCTGCTGTGAACACTGACAGTTGATGCAACCGAAGCCAAAGAATAAGCAGAGCAGAAGCTCAGCTCTCACTGAGAAAACCATTAGTACTGGAACACAGCTGAGGGACACGTTAACAAATACAGAGTCAGATGCATACCCTGTAAAGCCTTGAAGCCTTGCAGTGGGACTCTGGATGAGCCTGTGACAAACTGCAGTAGCCGGGCCCTCCTCTCCTCATCAAATGACTCCACGGCTTTCCAAAACCACTTGACAATGTTGCTGTCAGGGGTGCAATGCTTCAGACGGGTGTTGGACTTCCAGTCAGAGATGTCGATTTTTCCCAGGCCACACACTATCAGCTTAAAGTAGTGAGGGAAACAGAATCTTTATACCTTGAATTTATATTATACCAGAAGAAAGTACTTGAAGTTATTACTGTATTGTGGGAGATGCAATAGAAAGTATTCTTTATCACCAAAAAGTGAAAATAAAAATAATACACATGTGGATGTGCCTCTGAAAAAAGAGATGCTGTTGATAGCTGTGACTGCATCACTTTTCTCTTTTACCTCCAGTTCTTTCTCATCGAAAGATTTGAGCAGGTGTTGAGGAATAACCTCATTAAAGCCTTTCTGCAAGGCTAGAAACTGAGCCTCGATGCCATGCAGGAAACGCCAGTTCACATACAACCTGCAGAGAACATGAGAGAGGTAGGAAAGGGAAGAAACACAGGAGTCAGTTGAACACTTGAGTTGTGGTCGTATTCTTGTCTTGCATTCTTGTCTTGCATCTCCATACCTGACATACTCCTTCTTGGTGTCCTCTGAGACAGGGATACTCTTGCCGTTGGGTTTGAGCTCGTGCTGGATGATTTCTCCATAAGCGTTGTGCTCTACACAGAAAGTATGGTCCAGGACCCCAGTGATGTCATTGTCCCTGAAGAGGAGGGAGGACAGGTAAGAGAGAGAAGCTACGTAACAACACGAATCAGCTCTGAAATTATTCTTTTTCTCACTCCATTTTTAAAGTAATCTCTTAAGATGGTGGTGCCTTTTTTCTAGTTGCTGTGGTTTATAAGCAGATTTTTTAAACACAGGTAGATATGCCAAAGATAGCAGGTAGACGAGTTTGCCTTTAAGTTTTTTTCCTAATATGTTATGCTTGAAGTCACAAAAAAAGAGAGAAAAGTAGAAAGCAGCATGAAGGTCAGTGACAAAGTTACAGTGGTATTTATTTTCACCTTTTACTGCAGCTTCTCTTTCAAACTGAACAATGTTTGAGTGCCACTCAGACAGAGACGGATGGAAAAGTATTTACCCTGCAATATGTGTCACAGCACCGTGCTAATAAAGAGGCGAAAATAAGCGTGTCCAACCATGTGTCATGTTTCCATAACAACTGAAAGGAGGTGGAGTCAATGTATACCCAAGACTACTGCAGGCATTTGAACCGGGAATGAATGCAGATTGTACCCTTTCCCCCTGGAATCTAAAGCCAGATATTAGTGGGTGTCAATGGGGTTTTTATACAGTGCAAAAGGGGTATAAGACAGTAGTCATCCACTCTCAACATCCTCAGGCTAACATATTTAAAGTATATAGCCTATGCGTTTCACTGTGATTATTTTTGCCAACTGGTTCACTGAGTTTTCATTTGTTATTTTCATACAAAAAGAAAGAAACAGCATTTATCACCCTTAACCACAGTCGGATGATTTATGACTTGTAGACATAAGAGTGGATGACATTAAATAAAAAACTCTGTTGAGAGAAATTTGAGGCAGCATACCGATGTGGAAAACAGTCAGAATACCTGACAACTGTGTCAAAATATGCAGGAGAATTCCTAAACCAACCAGGATGTTCATTTTTGAGATCAGATACCATCATCTTCACAAACAGTAGATGGCGCCACAGTCATTATAAAGTTGAGGACCAAATGGTCCTACTCCACTACTCCAGTGGAAACCAGTTACAGGTAAGTAATAGAAGAGAACTTTAAAATGAGTGCTGGATAACCTCCATTTCTACTTGTGTGACAATAATATCAGTAATTGTGTGTTTTCTTGCGTTGGCAGTGAGAGCATCTACAAAACAAGGGGTTGTTTGGAAATGAAAAAATCTCACAGGATCCAGACGAGGCTGTTGTGGAGGTCGGGGTCGACAGACTCCATATCATCCAGCGTGATCGGCTTGCCCAACAGCTGTTTGTAGAAGGGCAGGGTGAAGCCTCCGTCAATGTAGTGGCCGTGGAACACTGCCATGCCCATTATGCGACCCACGAAGTGGAAGTACGACAGGTGCTCCT
This sequence comes from Scatophagus argus, assembly GCF_020382885.2. Taxonomy (NCBI): domain Eukaryota; kingdom Metazoa; phylum Chordata; class Actinopteri; family Scatophagidae; genus Scatophagus; species Scatophagus argus. The sequence continues at coordinate 11,796,892 of NC_058494.1, read as the reverse complement.
GCACATTGAACAGGTGTATTTGCATGAAGGCTTTCAGTCATGCCATATAAGTTTTATATTACAATATAGAGATTAAGCTTGTTTAGGTGTAATTTCTCTCACAACACCAGTACCTAAAGGTTACACCCAAACATGGAGTTCATTGCTCTATCAAACTTTACAATAATTTATGGAATGCAAAAAATATATGCATAATTATATACCAATAAAATTTGCATTGCCTTGCTCAAGGGCCCTGGCAGTGCCTGGGAGGTGAACTGACACCAGTCCACATATGAACTGCAGTCAACACTCATAACCCTCTGCTGCCAAGTTAAGTGTGTATGGGCTGAGCTACCGCCCTAAATAATAACGACAAAATCATTCCTACCGGGTTGACAGCAGAGTCAGGGTTAATCTGTAGAGTGTAGATGTCATCCCTGGAGTACTGGAACAGGCCGTAGTAGGGGTTCAGCATCTCATGGGACAGCAGGTATAACCATTCCCTAACACACCCAGACACACAGTGAAAAAAGTACTTCAAATGATGCTTAAACGAGCATAAACGAGCGTCTTTAAAGCCACAGAAAAATTCATATGTGACAAAGTACCTTGCTACTCCGCCATAGTCCAGTCCCTCTTCTCCTCTGAATTTGATCATCAGTCTTTTCCAGAGATCCTTTGGACGCATTTTCATCACTTGTCGGTATGACTCCTACAGGTCAACACATACAGCAAATTTAACATAACACAGTAGAGACGAGACCACCTTTAATTTCATAGAACATAACCCTACAACTGCCACGGTAAACAATATCATGTCACAGCAACAGCACTCCTGCAACTGTGAAAGCGTGAAAGAGCTGCACAATCACATATGCTTTAGATACTCTAAACTGAAGCTATTCAACATCCACGTCTCCAAAAATTACAATCATCCATTCAAATAATGTTGAAATATACAACGTGTGAGTTTGTTTGTGCTAATCATATGTGAATTTGAAGCATGGGTAGGCAGGAAATCACTAGACCCATTGATAATATGTGCACACACGCTAGAACACGCTGCCAGCGGTAAACGGCAGCTCTGGTGCCAGCATGAAAACCCCAAGTGGATCTGCAGCGCTGGTTTTCACACTTGAAGTTCCCCTTTCACAGCTGTCACGTCAAAGGGGGATGAAGTCATATTTTTCATTGCTCAACTTGTAGTTATGAAGTTATGTCTGGCCCCGAATACTTGCCACTGTTGCCTTAGCTCCTTTCCTCACCCGCTCCTCCTCCTCCTCCTCCTCCTCTCCCCCCTCCCCATCTCTTTAACTGCTGAAATCATCCAGAAAGAATGCCTTGCCTTGGTAGAACAAATTATTGTGAGAGCAAGAGAAAAAGAGACAGAGGAGGAGAACAAAACTAACTGAGCAATAGTTTTTTGTGGTGTTGTGAAGGCCTTTCTGTTCTGCTTTTCCCTGGAAGCCATAAAGGACTTCTGAGTACTGGTTCTGTGCTGCCGTGGGCCTTTTTCTGGTGCACATCATAAATTGGACCAAAAAAAAAAATGGCAGTAAAATGCAAAGAGCATTCTGCAGATGATGGATTTTAAGATCAACTTGTCGACGCATACTGCACAAATTCATGGTAAATTCCGTGTTATGAATTCATTAACGTGCATAAGTATGCAGCTGTGCCGATATGCCCTTTAAGAGTGAACCAAATGCTTCCTTATATGGTTTTAAACACATCAGAAATTTTAAGTTAGAGTGTACTAGTCAGGAGGACTATTTTTCTAGATGAACACGTTCACTCCTGAAGTAAAGTATTTCATATAACTATAGTTCCAAGGTCCTGATGCATCATAATCTATAAACATAAAGAAAGCAAGTGTTTGTGTTCCTTTTACAGTCTTCTTGGTAGCACTAGGTTGCTACAACGAACATATTGTTTGTGTTTGTGTGTGTGTGTGTGTGTGTGTGTGTGTGTGTGTGTGTATGTGTGTGCCAGTGTGTGAAAGGGTCCTCCTGCTTTCAGGTATGAAAAGAGGTTTTTGTTTGTTTTACCTCAAATATCTCCTCACGGCAGACCTCGATGCGGCAGTGGCCAGCCTGGGGTTGTTGCTGAGAAAGTTCCTGCCTCAGGATCTTCAGCTTCTGCACCAAGTCTCTCTTGTATTTTGGCACAGTCAGGCACTCAGCCTCTTCAGGCAGCTGGGCTGGGGACAGGGGTTGCTGAGGGGCCCCAGGACCACCCTGGTCCTTCAACTGTGTCGGATGACTGGAAGGATAACGTGGTTGAAGGGGAGACAGAAGATGAACAGTCAAGGAGGGATCAACAAGGTATGAATGAACAGATGAGTGATGAGAAAAAGAGCAGAAGGGCCAAAAATAATCATGTTAGTATCACCATTCACTGAAACAGCAGTATTAAACAGTTTGTCATGAGCTGCTCTGTCCAGATTTCCATTTGGTGACGGTCATAAGGATATTGTAATTTTTCTTGTGCACAGCTTTGACTCCAGAGGAGGTAAGAGATTAATACAAAGACAGAAGAAAGAGGGATATATCCTTCAAGGAATTCCCCAGCCACTCCATCTCAAATATCCTCTACTACCACAGTTTTGTAAGAAGTTCCCTCTCTAGCATTCACCCTCCTCAATCCACTCAAAGGAAAGAACACTAAACAGAGCTCTAAACCATGTGTAAATCTGATCCAGACCTGCAAACAGGCTGGGCCTTTGACCAGACGTTTGGTAAATATCACCTCCAGGAATAACAGGGAGAGGGAGATAAACTCTGAGTAAGCTGAGAGAAAGAGATACACAGAGAGAAAAAGAAAGGGTGAGGGGAACAAATATACAAAGGAAAGTCATAGAAGATTAGCTGCCAACTCTGGCCATCTCAGGTGGAGAGATAAGTTGGTATGCGCTCATTGCCCTCCCTCATCACACATTTCTATTCAAGCCAATCATCTCCAACTTAAATCACTTTAATTCCTCCTATAACATTACTCCAGTTCTGACATCTTTACTTCCTGTCTCTGGCATAAAAAAAGTTGACAACCATGACTGACTCCCAGTACCCTGCCCTCGACCAACCAAAACAGGAATTTCCACCATCTGACCATCAGAGCTGCAACCCTTCCACAAAATGTGAGGTAGAGGGGCACAAAGACACCAACATTTCTATAAACTTCCAGTCTCATTGACTACAACAAGCGCTGAAAATTTCTGTAAATGATGTTCTGAAAAATGCAGAGTCAAGTCACTGCTTGGAGCTCTTGTTCACCTGATCAAATGTAGCCTTGTTCTGCAATTTCAAGACAATTTCAAGTGTGGAAAAGAGTGTGAGCAGGGACACATGCTTGTCACGCAGTTGACTGAGGATCTAAACTTCTGACCTTCATTATCCTTTTGCTCTCTTGCCATTCAGGGTCTGTACAGTCTTAAAAAGATGAAATATCAATAAAACACAAAGTTGGCAAAGGTGAGCTGCGGTCAGCATTCCAGCTCTGGCATCTTCCAGCCCTCATTGTGGTGCTGGTGGTGGGATGCCTGGGTGGCCCTCAGAAAAACATAATCCATCTCTGCCCTCAACAGGACAGCAAACCAGTCAGCAGAGGACGTCTTTAAAAAGAAGCTTCTTGTCCTCCATTGGGAGCGCAGTGTCAAGGCTGCTGTTGGCCTAACAAAGACGGCACACCAAGAGGCCTGAATTGGAATATAAAAAGTCGAGACCTCCTAAAGTAGCAGTACACAGCCACCCACTTATTCCAACACTCGTTGTACAATAAGGTTCTCTGGTTCAGTGGGTTGAAAAAGGCCTCATCTGTTCGGGCTTTCCAAACTAAACGGGTGCTGTGTTTCGCCAGTCTATCCCTGTATAATCAAGTCCACTGCTATTTATTTTATTGGCAACTGCTGGGGCTCCTAGCATGTCAAAGAAAGGGTACGACTGCAGCGAAGCAGTCCTGAAAACCACTTTAGGAAAGAGGGGGGGAAGAAAAGATGGCCTTAAAACAAAATGGAATGAGTTGCTTTTGGCTGGGAGGCTCAAGAACCATATAATAAAGCGTAATTTCAGCACTCTCTTTTTTCTCCTTCTGAGGGTAGAGTGTAATTAAAAATACGTTTCGACATAGTTCATCGTCTCTGGTTTCCAAACGAGACGAGCTCGGCATATTTTATGGTAAATATAGAAAATACAAGCACAGCAAAGCTGAAAATCTGCCTGTGCCAGAAGAGAGAAATGGTTCCTATTGCTGTGACAGCTTGGGTGAAATACGACAATTGTAGAGAAATATAAACTTTCAAATTCAATATAAGAGCCAGAGGATTTTATTATTGTTATTCCAAGGTGGAAGGAGTGGGAAGAAAAGAAACTGGAGAAGTCAAGAAATGAAGGAGTGGCCATTTTCCAGAACTGGGTCACCTGCACCTGAACCTGAACCTGCACAGTCATGATAGGCCTCCATCCATTTTTTGTGTTTACACGGAAGCAGACTGGGTGAGAGTGCGCACGAACTAGAGCGCAAAGGCGGCATGTTGTCTTGTGTATGTAAGAGAAAGAGTACTTGTTTCTTTTCCATGGCAGCTGGCACAGGTGGGCTGAAATTAGTGTTGAGTAGGTGTAGTGGTGTTAAATCCACACCAGTCACCCCAACACACCCACTCTGCCCCCCACCCAGCTCTGAGAATCAAAGGGCCCTTTATGAGTCCATCTGGTCTGAGTATCAGCTGGGGCTCTGCTCTTTTACACGTGCCTAAAAAGCAGGAGAGGACCGAGAGGTCGGCCAAGCTCTGCAGCCCACTCTACATAAAGTGGAGTCAGAGTGTGTGCATGTGTGTACAGAATTCTTTACTTAGACGTTGAGCGTGTGTGTGTTTCGCCAGCAAATGTGTGACTTCTAACGCTCTTCCCACCTACCAAGCTAACCCATCTTTTAGTTCTGGTTTCAAAAATACAGGAAGTACAGGAAACCAACAGCAGACGGACTGCCGCGATGAGACTGCAGACTGACAAAAATATGTTGCATCTGACGACATCCTGAGAATAACAAAAAAAAAAAAAAAAGCTTTGTAAAATGTTGCCATTGCAGATGACAATCTGAATGTGCTTTCTGCTTTGATTTGACTCATTATATGTACGCTTCCATGAAAAGCATTCAAATAAAAATACTTCAAAGTTACAAATCTAGAACAGAGAGAAACCATACTGTGTACAGCATATGAGAACAAAGACTTCAACTGTGTACAGACTTCAATACACTGTGTGTGCACATAAAGAAGAAGTTATCTGATAACAGTGACATTTTTGTCTATATCGCAGAGAGCAATTTAAATGCACCGCACAGTCATGACTGTACCAGTTAAAATATATAATCAGTACTTCTAAAGACATCAATCCAAATGTTAATATAAACGTAATCTGTCATGATTTAGAACTCGGTTGGGAAAATACCTGCTGATGCCCACTAAACCTAAATCCAGCTGCAACTAAAAATACATTGAGCAAACACTGATGTAATTTTTCAGACATATACTATGTGCTGGTGCAAAAGAGGATGCTAAGTATGTGAGAGACAGTGTGGCAGACCACAGTCATGTAGCTGGGTCTGACTGTCTGACAATTCAAGGCCTTCATCAGTCCGAGCTCGATGGCAACAGGGCTGTCTGAGTCACATTTAAACCAGGATGTGTCCTAGAGGATCAGCAGACTGAGGTACAAATTGCAGACTCTCAGTGTTGTAATGCTGAATCTGTACCACGCCATCTAATCTTGCAGACAAAACACAAACCGTTTCTATAGACGCAGGGTGAAAAAAAAATCCACCCACTAAACCAAATGGGTTTTTCTTAAATGACACTGAAGCTGCTGTGTTCAAACCCATACATAACAGGTTTCATTAAAAAAAAGAAAAAAAAAGAAGTTTCAAATGATTAAATTAAGGCTCTCAGTGTTTGGATTTAAACACTAGGGACAACAACGTATTGACAAAACACCAGGCGCACTTAGCTGTAGCACCACAGCGCAGTCAACAATCCTGTCTCACAGCTCAGCGGCCAGCACTTTCCTCTGATAGAAATAGACTTTCATTATTTTGTTACAATCTCTTTTCAAGGTCGAGGCTGACAACACAACTTACAGCAAGTTTTCATTTCAAGTCAACATTTAACTTTTTTCAGTTGGACTCCTGACGTGATCAAAGCAAGTATCTATCCTGTAAAGGCTAAATTGGTTTTTACTGACCATCTCCCTTTTCTCCTTTACCAACTGCTGTATTGTATTATTTTTGATTTAGTTTTGTGCCTGTCTGCAAGAAAAACATGAACAGTAAAGAGAAGAAGATGCACTCCAGTAATGATGAAAACACATTCCAATAGTACGAGGGAAAGACAGGCACAACGGCTCAATGTTTTTCTTATCAGGGTACGACAGAAATGACCCGTTGCACTCTTCTTTACAACCCATTTCCCCTGAACAAAATCAAACACTATCTATGCAACTACGCTGATATCAGTAGAAAAAAAAAAGATGTGTTTTTTGCTTAAAGTGCACACCCCAGAACAGGATAACATGCCCCCCCCCCCCCCCCCAGCTGGTCCTGACATACAACCCCCTACAACCTCCCTATAAGGAAACAGGTCAGTGCAGGGCTACAGGGTCGTGGTGTGTGTGTGTTTGTGTGTGTGTGTGTGGTAGACCTGTGTGCATGTTACTTGAAATATTCTTAAATCCCTGTGTTGATAAAAGACAGATGTCCTGACACTGAGCCAGCAGAGAGGCTGATAACTTTAACAGTTTTTGGAGCATGTCAGAGGGAGGGAGAGCAGGAGAGAGAGAATGAGTGAGGACAGAGGAGAGAGGAGATGACAGAAGGTGGGAGATGTAGAGAAGAGAGGATAAAAAGAAATGAGTGGGATAAATGAGAAAGAGGGGAGGAGAAAACGCAAAAAAGTATTGCAGTGGTTTGATCAGTTGTACTGGTTTATCCTTACAAAGGCCTTGGTAGACCTGAGAAGGTATAACAAAGTTATCACTTTTAAGAAATTGTAAAATCAATGTTCAGGTCTTCACATATTGGTCACATGCGGAGTAGGAGTAAGCAGATTGCTGTCTTCTCCATGCTTCTCCCCATGTGGCCTCTTTATTTCAGCTTGCTGTTGTTTTCGTTTATGGGCCTGCTGTCAGTCACTTGGGGTGTTTAGAGTTCAGAATTTCACCCAGTAAACAGCCCAACATTACGTATGTCTGTGCTGTTTACCATCCGCAATAAAATTTAAGTGTCTCAGAGCCAAAGCTCAGAAGAGGCTTAAATTGAAGAAACTGTGTTTTCAGACAACTGCACTAGATTAGTGTAGACTAGACTTGTAAAACTTTTTCTACCTGACTTCATATCAAAAGAGAAGTATTTAGGCAGAAGCGATATTGCCAGTCAACAACAATAATGTTAGCTCAATAGAGATTATAAAAGTTTGAGCTCATTGATCTTTACAGGCAGACTGTTTCACATTTGAAACTTCTTCTGCAAACATTCGTTCATTAATCAGCATGCAGCAGAGAAAGCTTAATTTGAGTGTTCTAAAACTTAGTGCAGAATCCCTCAAAACTTTCCTAATAAGGAGTCAGACAAGCAGTTAATGATGCTGACTGGATAACATAGCTGAGCTTCAACTCACACATATGGATGCTATTTGACCAAATGACCAGATGTTGATTTCCCAAACATGTCTATCCATGCCAGCCACTGTTACTGAGAAGTTTTGCTAACGAATTCATACAAAAAAAGCAAAAAAAAAGCAAAAGGGTAAAAATTTCAACATATTAGCATATGAATGATTCATATAACACAGGCTCCTCAAACATGACTGAAGAGCTAACATATGTCAACCACTTGTGTTTTGTGATGCTATGAGAACTGGTGCTAAGCTAACAGCTGCTGTGCTAACACGTGTTTAGTATTATTTTCCCCAATGGGGTCGACTTCATTGGGCCCCTCTGCTGGCTTAGTTGTCTACGAGCTGATCTTCAGTGGAGGCAGACTGCTGACAGACAACACAAACAGAGTGAAAGGTGGATTGACAGCCCCAATACAGACAGACAGACTTTGTGTGTGTGCGCGTATGTGTGTGTGTTGAACTTGAATGACATCCACATGAAAGTCAACCCTGAACAAGGTTAGGCACGTATATACATAAACACACACAAATTGGCCATTCGCCTGTCACAAAGTATCACAGTCAGTATTTTCTTTCATGGTAGTTCACCTGTGTGTGTGTGTGTGTGTGTGTGTAGCGTTGAGTGACTGGCTGCTGAAACTGCATAATGCACACAGCTGGTGTAAGTGTATGAAAATGACCGTCAACTTCTGTGTGGTGACTGCATTGGTCACATACCATGAGAGAGTGCATGTACGCACATACAGTTTATTATCTGCATCCAAGTATGTGAGCACACTTCTACGTCTGTGACTGCATATATGTGTGTTACCTGAGGTTAGTGTTTTGGCTGTCCATGGCCACACGGGAACCATTCGGACTTGGGCTGGTGAAGAAAACAGGAGGAAGAGACAGAGGAAAGAGGGATAACATGTCATAAAAGAGAATTTGAGTGACAGAGAAGAGAATTGGAGCATTGAAAACAACGGGATGAGATTGAAACAGGAACAGTGAGATGGGACAGACAAGACAAAGAGAAAAAGAACAACAGGGGAGGCAAGTAGAAGAACACAAAGAAACAGAATTAAGGGATTAACAGACAGGGGAAGCAGAGGAAAGCGACATAAAGTCCAGAATATGGACAAATACGCAGGGAGTCAGTGACACAGACGGAAAGACGAAAAAATGGGAAAAGACCATTGACACATACACAGGTTAGGCACGAGAGGTGAAAGAAGACAACACAAATATGAAATAAGATGAATGAAGCCATCAGTGATCATCTTAAAGCAGACAAATTCATTGCTGACGGATTAGTAAATAGCACTAAACACACAAATTTGCATGCAGAAACACATTTGACCATTTTGGTTTTGAATTTCATACATAAGAAAACAAATCTAAACCACAGCCAAGGTAATGTCCTTGAATATCTTGTCCTCATTAATGTTTTGAGAAATGACTGATATGCTTACTTGAGTACTAGATGCAGGTTAGCGGATAGTCGCGGGTCCGTGAACTGTGTTGTACGATTGTTGTGGTCAACAAAGTAGACGCGGCCCGTGGCTGTGTTTCTGATTTCCCAGCCTGGTGGCAGTGGGCCCAGCTCCTCACAGTTCACATTGCTTAGGTCCCTGAACAAAAAATAGAAACCATTAGCAACAATGATACTACATATTTAATGTAATTCTAAATAAAAACTACAAATTGATTGATTGACTAGCTGATGTTCAGTTGTAAGTCAGTAGGTGTCTTTGAACACACATCTACAATAAAACAGAACACCTGTTTGATAATTTTCATTTTTAATGAATAACAGCATAATACATGTAAATAAATGTTAACCTTATGATAATAAGCATGCTGTTGTAAGTAAAGAAATATGGGTTGGTGTCAACATGTACATTAAATAACTAATGGGCATTTCCTCGACAGCAGGTTCACAAGCCACTAGACCAGAGCTCTCGACCCACCCAAGAGTCTTAAAAGCATCACTCTTATCCTTCTGACCAAGAAGTTGCTCCAATTCCTTGATTCTTTTTCTTTCCTGTACACCGACATTCCTGTCAGTAGAAACCTAACCTACCCTGATGTGGGACAACACTGCAGCCTGAAGGGGGACTTACACTTGCGTCTATGTGTATTTGAGTACTTTGTCCTCGTGTCAAGCAAGGACACACAACTCAGGGATGAAGCAGATGCCTAATCACAACATACTGGGTCACTTTAGCAGCTCTGTTCAAAATGACCAAACCCACAGATTGCTGCTGTGAGTTGGATGTCAAATGCATGCGTTTCATCGCTGAGCAGCAGCTACATGGAGACAGGGCCAAAAATGTAACGCAATAGCACTGCCTGCAATCCCTCGTGAATTAACCAGTGGGCTATTGAGAGTTGGTGAAACTGTATGATTGAATGCAGAAACACTGGCTTGTGGTGTGTTCAGCTCAACATCTGTCCAAAAATGTTCTTCCAACTCCACATCAGACTCAGGGGTCATTAGCTTGGCTGAACCTGGTTCAAGGTTGAAATCTGACTAACAAGACTGTTTTCGAGCACAATCCTGAGCAATTAAGTGAGAAATTAAGTCCAGTTTGGTCAGCTCAGTTTTGTGAATACGTCAGGTTTTATAGGATTTTAAAAAATACAGGCTGTCAGCGCTGCAGCGCATTTATCATGCAAATAAGCACTCACATTAGTGCTCCGAAACACATGTACTGAAATAATAAACAATATTAATAATAATAAACTGCTTCACAAAGAGATACAAAGCTGGACAATAAAGATGGAAAACTATGACCATAAAAAGTTACCTGGGCACACGGGGGTCATGCCAGGTGCTGACTCCAGTCTGTGTGTGAAGGAAGTACACCTGACCCTGTTGAGTTGTTCTTTGCTCTAAAACAGAGAAAACATTTATTGCAATTAATAAATCAAAAAGACAAAACTATTGCCTAGCCGTAGTAGGTAAAAGCATGGATAGTGAGTCTGTGTATTTTAAGTCTGCTTATAAGTCTGTTTATAATTGATGTGACAGGCAAACTGCAGGGACAAGAGTTTCTTAAGGTGTGCGCCAACGTAATGAATTAGTTCCTCTCCAGTCTCCAGCAGGCCTATCCCACGAGGATGGGAAAAATAAAATGTGAGGGAAATTTATCAAGGATTTCCATGAGTGTTTTTTTTCTTGCACAGAGTTCCTCAAAGCATCACAGTTGCCTTTTTTTGCTCTCAAAGGTTGGTGTGTGTGCTCTGGAAGTTCTCCCCTCCTATTAATCTTCAAAACCAAAGGAAATGGAAAGGAAAATGCTGTCACTCATTCCAAAACCACTAATATAATACTCTGTAAACAAATATGGGAACAGAGGACACCAAAAAGAAATCACAAGAAAATGGTTCGTCATTGGCTTGTTGGATCTTTGGTTCCATCCAGCTCATGGATGAATGGAACAGCGAGTGTGTGAATGTTGGCACAAACTGTGTGCACTGCATGGGTGTGGTGATAATGTGTGTATATTCACCCACTAATCCATCACTACACCCCCCACCCCCAACTTCCTACTGGCACAAACTCATTTCCTACCCACCTCTCCCTCTCCTTTTCTTCCCTCCCTCTCTCCCTCACCACACCCAGCAAGTGGTTCAGAGGGTTCAGCTGAGGAAGAAAGTTCACTAGCTGTTGGGCATCGGTGACTCACTTTGTCCGACCTTGGCAAGTCTCAGTGGACGCAGCAGGACATTTCAAAGGGGGCACAGGTCCAATAGTGCCATTCCAAACCGCTGGCATACCGCATCACACTTAAAATAATAATTTATTTTACAGACTCTGTGGGTATTGTGGGTCCACTGTGACTGACTGTGAAAAGTACACTTTTTTTTATGAAAGCCGTTCAGATGTTGGAAAACGTACTTCTGTAGTTTCTCCATTATTTGCCCAATCTGTGTGCATGCATCAAGTAAGACCGGCTTTAGAAAAGAAAACCAAAGTGCCTTCACTGAGTTGAACACCAAGCTGTGAATACCTTGGTTTCCCTCCTTTTATTCGCTGTGGGAATATCAGTCTGCAAAGCCAAAACATTCCAACACTGTGAAGTGTTTGCAAACAAGACAAGATGAGAGGAGAGGAGAGGAGAGGAGAGGAGATGCAGAGAGGAGAGGAGAGGAGAGGAGAGGAGAGGAGAGGAGAGGAGAGGAGAAGAGAGGAGAAGAGAGGAGATTAAAGACACATAAGTCTGGATTGCAGGGTCAGTCAAGGGGGTCAGCGGAGAAAGTGATGAGTAAAAGTCCAAGGACACAGTAGGGAGAGAGATAGAGCGAGAGAGAAAAAAGAAAGGATATAAAGGGAATTTAAACGTTATACTAATAGTCAAAATAAAACATGTATCACTGCCTCAGGCCATAAACAGGATACAGCAACAGGAGCAGCTCGCCATGTCTTTGATCTTCTTGTCTTGTATTTTTGCCAGTTAGGGCTGAGACAGACTTCACCTCAGTCACAGTAAAACAGGTAAATATACAATTCAATACAGCTACAGTTGATCTTGCAGTGAAAAGCAAAAGTAAAACCATTCACTGACTAGACGCTTTGACCACCAGCAGGAGGAACCTGTGTGCTGTAATTGCACTGAAACATAAACATCAACACTGCTAATGAGCTGAAAATTTGAGCCAGAACAAATTAAATGAGACAATTGTGACAAGACTGAGCTCTGCTCAAATGTAAACCGTGTTGAAAACATCAGACTGGGGTGGGTCGGGTGTTACCGGTTGCTTTGTGAGTGGCAGAGTTTACACAACATTCAATTTTGTCATGAACTACATCTCCTTCTAAAGTAACAGCCCAAACTAGTGAATACCTATAGCACCATGAATATTTTTTTTTCCATGGTGTCCTCACTGCTGAAAACAAAGAAGACAGATACAAAGAACAAAAATTTACTGTAACCATTTTCAATCTGTGTGTGTGTGTGTGTGTGTTGCTGTGTCTCTCACCATAACCCTCTGGCAGGTCAGGTGGTGTATGCAGGTGTGTTCGACTCATGTAGTTACGATGCCGCTGTGATCGAACTCGTCTCTCCTGGATCCGCTGTTCACCAGGCGGGCCACTGGCCTCGGCTCCATTAACAGGCGTCATCACAGGCGTGTTCTCGTCTACCACGCAGCTCAGTGGACGCCCTGACGGGCTTGAGTACTCTGATGCTGGCCTGGGAGAGACCAGAAAGTATACATGTTCATGTATGATCTTTACTGCGTGTGTTCTTCTCAGTCTAATCTTAGGTTTCATTCCATTTTACAGTTAACCATGTTTTTCTCTGCTTGCAGGAACCCCGGTGTGGAGGGTGCAAAGAGGTGCGTTAGTGTGTGCTAAAAACGTGCTGCAAGTTAAGTCGCAGGTGTAGCTGGTTTATTAGTTCTTGTGATGTCTAGACATACACAAGTATAGTGTAATTACTGAAAAATGGCTTGTGAGAAAAATGTATTTCACGGCTATGGTTAAGATTGAAGAGATATGAAGGATTGCATAAAAGCAAACACAAAGTCCTACAGTATAATCTCGTGTGTGTTTGGCTGCTACTTAACAGCAGGACTTATGAACAGATATCTGATAAGCACACACAAACAGAGACTGGCTGGCTTACTGACACTTACTGTATCTGTATGTGTGTATGTAGCACGTCTGACCACTGTCTGGCTGTCCGGCGTTGCTGACGCCTTGGCTATCTAAAACCTTGGACTCTTGTCTGTCAACCCAAAACCCACCTCCTCACCCATCTACGGCCTTCCTCTTTTCCATTTCCTCTTTCTCCCCCCTAACTTTTGTCCCACCTCTTGCTCTGCTTTCCCTTATCCTTCCACAGACCTGCATGGGCCCAGAATTCCATCGCGAGCCCAGCCCCGGCCCGTGGTATTCAAGGCCTACCTCGCCCAAGATCAACACAAACTATAAACTCTTTCTGCTGACAAGCATGAGCACAAAACTGTACACACACTGTACTGTTAACATGTAACATATTTTCATGAGATAAAATGAGACAAAAATGATTGATTCTTTAAATCTAACATGGTGTTCGCTACATAATTGTTGAATACTGAAGACTGAAAATGGAAAAAAAAAATAGGCAAATATTTCTCAACTCTCAGTTATCTTTTCAAATCAACTCAACGTCTGCCATTTCTTCCTCCTACACAGCCTCTCCCGGCTCATCTTCCTCAACTTCACCATTTCCGCCTCCCTCCGTGCTCTACCACTTAACCTTTTCTTCATCATTTCCTGTCCATGTTCTCTCATTCAGTTATACTGCCTGGAGGCCACCAAAAATGTATAGTAAGTGGGTAAGGCAGTAGGAGAGCGATGGTATTTGTTTGCTTACTCCTCTAGTGGCTCCACTGATATGGGCCAAGTAGGAAGGCGACAGTCGTTCCTGGAGGAAAAGGAGCCAAGTAAAACCCTGCTGGCCGACTGGCTGGCTAGTTTATTTAGGTGTCTGTGTGTGTCTCAGTGAGAGAGTGAGGGAGAGAATAAATGTGCTGTGGTGGCTGGGAGGCTAAGGAAATTGACAGCAATTCACTTATTACTGTTGTTGTGCTGTATGGAGTATGACTGAGGGGAGGGTTTTCTTGTTTGTCTGTTTTGGGGTGTTTTTTGAAAGGGAAGTGGGGAACAGCACAACCTCTTAAAAAGACCCCCCAACATGCACAAACCTTCCGTTAACTTGCAGTATGTGTGCAGATACCTGGTAGGCCTCTCCCATTGTGTGGTACGTGTGATATGGTTCAGGTACTGTATCCTTCCAGAAGCTGTCCTCCTCTCTTCCCAACTGTTTCATGACAAATTAAGACAAAGAAGTGAGAAAAGAGCCTCATCAACAAACACACACACTTTTTGTCACCCCTACTCAGCAGCACTATCAATCTTGTATTTTAGCTGAACCTTCTAAATGTATAATTTAAATACATTATAGACTGTACAGAAAACAAAGTTGATATTCTACTCTTACAAACCAGACAAAACTCTCACAGTTAAACTTTCACATTTCAAATAAAAACAAAATCTCAGATAAACTAGCCGGCTACCCGACACAGACCTCCAAACTAAGGGTTAATTCAGAGAGTCTCTTAATCAAATTATCTCCAGAAAAATGTAAGACTTCAAGTAAAAACAATACACTGTATGTACGAACAGGACAGCTATTTTTTTAAGGAACAGCCTGTGATAATACAGACCCGTCGGGTAAGTCATTGTCGAACAGGCGACTGCAGTCCACCACTGGCCCTCCTGTGCCAATGCGATCTCTGGACTGAAGACTTACTTTACAGTTAACAAAGACAAGAAGAGCAGCAGATCAATAACAGAGCCACACATTGCCGCTCAAACAGTAACATTTAATACATATGTCATTCTGCATGCAGTGTCTATATTGTGTGAATTCCAGCTCCACTAATGCTCTTTATATATTTTTCAAAGGAAAAATAAGAAAATGCTCAGAGCTTTGAAAGACTCTGTTGGTGAGTGACAGATATTAAACACAGTCCTCTGTTTCTGTTACAAAGCCAGAGAGGGATATAAAAATATCCACTCTGTGGTTGACTGGTTCAGTGACAAATTCACTGAGTGTTGAAACAGGGGATGCTGTCTGGGTCAGTTTCTGTTTCCTAGTGTTTAAATAATAATACAATTGCACAGAGTCACCCAGAGTTGCGACAACAACCACAACTCAGTTCAATATTCAATCTCCCACTTGCAAATATTGAAAAATATTTGGCATGAAAATGGTTAATAATCATTATTTGACATTGCATTTGCTTTTTAATAAAATAACTGAAATTATAATTCTATAAAAATAAAATATTATCCTCAAATTATATTTTGTATCAAGCGGCAGGTGGAGTTGTTCCAACAACATCTTCCAATTGTTAACTGGTAATGTGTTTTCAGATAGTAACAGCACAGCAGACACAAAAATCTGCGATTTAACCAAAAGTATCTAAACATTTTTCTTTATACAGGGTAAGGGCACACAGCATGTAGTGTTGAGCATCAAGACTGGCATAAGAACATGAACATAAATATTTTTGGGTTAACTTGCTCTGTCCATAAGTTTAAGTTTTCTATTTTGACGTCAGAATCAGAATTGAGTTTTTGCCATTTAAGTGAAGAGGTTTCACATTACTAGGAATTTGCCTTAGTGATTGGGGCATACATAAAACAAGTAACTTTATATCAATAAAAAAATATGGTTCTGTGAGGTAGTACATGTGTGGAAGTAGTGCAAGTAAACACATACAATATGCAGCTGAAATTGTGTCTGTATGTGTTTGTGTTTCTTACCAACTATTTGTCCTCTCACAGTATCGTTGTCATTGGGGCCCAGCTTATTCAGATCCAGTCTCTGATCTGTAAGGAAAGAAAAACAAACAAGACATGGTGACTCCAAATCTGGCTCTACTTACAACCATTAACACATTTAGGTTCTAAGCCAATATGCAGCTTGTTGTATTTCACAGTGAGTAACTTGCCATTCAGACTGAAAACATAACTGCACAGGGTTGCGCTGGTGTGGGCGTGTTGCCTCAGTGAGACAATGAAACACTAGCCAGAAAAGCCGGGTTGAGTAATAGATTCATGAGTTTGAAGGCTTATCAGAGGTAAAAAACTGCACAGTGAATTTGTAATATCAGAGACGTTACAGTGATGTTACAATCACCAAATAAAAAGCAGATTTACTCCAGTCTGTTTGTCAAAGAAACCTACCAGGAACATGCACCTGTATGTACTGGATTGGCAATGCCAGATAACTTCGCACTGTACTGTGGAAAAATCAGTCAGGTTCTTCAATTTTGCCAGACGATATTACTTTTTCTTTAACTGGAGCCTCTGAATTTCATTGATTGAATGAGGAGGCTGTTTGTTTTACCTAGTGTCAATGCTGATTTGAATACACACAAACAGATCCAAGGGGACGGTATTGATAGACAGATTTCTATTTAATGGTGTAGGGCTAGAGTATCAATAAAATAAAACTGTATTTACAAACGTAACGAATATTTACAAACGTATCTCCTTTAAACTAATGCGTGTGGTTCTAGGAGTAGGAATAGAATAGTTTATGAAAATTCAACATGACCTATCTTTGGAAGGATTATCTTGTTTAAGACGTCAATATTGTCAGACTGAGATGAACGGAATTTTTGAACATACAGCAACTAAACTACAATGCTCATTAAATGTAAAAAATCCACAAGGTGCCTCAATTTTGTTTTCTGATGCATGATACAAAAAGGATACAGAAGAAGAAAGTCAAAAACTGCAATATTATAAATTAAGTTAACATGCAAGGCTGCCTTTAATATGTTAATTACAATTCTACAAATTAAATGTCTTTACAGCTTCACATATTTGGTGTAAACTCAGTCACAAAATATCACAAATTTTGGACAGAAAATGTCTTAGCAGTTGTCTCTGGATAAGTAAAAACTCACTGTCTGTTCAGCACAGAATAGTAGTGCCAGACACAGACAGCACAGAAATACAACCCGGGAAGACTCTGAACAAGATCCAGACACAGATATGTTCAGCAGGAACACACATACACACACACAGAATCTCACAGGGAAACTTGTGCATGACCAATCCGGCAGGAGTGATATCAGTGGATACCCAGTGATAATGCATCTTGTGTCTATGTGTGTCAGCAGGGGCTTAAGCTTACTTGAATATAAGAAAGCAAAACATAATCAAACATATGACAGAGTATGAGTGCAGGAGAAGGGGGAGAGAAAGGGAAATATGCAGAAGAGTGAGTGAGAGAAAAGGAGATAAAGAGATGGCCTAGTTCTCTTTGTACTAACACTAAAAGTCAGTTTGAATTTGTCAGAACTTTGGTTTCTCTGTATGAATTTGTACGCATATTAAATGGTGCGTTTGCATGTACAGTCTAAGCAGGTCTATAGATTGTTTCCTGTGTGTGTGTGTGTGTGTGTGTGTGTGTGTGCACGCATCTGTTCCGGATACGTGTCTAGACTAAACAGCAATGGTCTAAGCCTTACATGGCAGGAATAGTAAGCAGATTTTTCTCTTAAATAAGAGAAGACGGAAACAGAGAGACAGAACATTTATAGCCCTTTAGCCACAAGCTCTCACTGCGCCACAATTTCTCAGAGCTAGGAAAATTATGTATTACAATGAATGAGCAACATGCAAATGTGTGTGGATCTATACATGTACCGCTTAATTCACACTGGTCTCTGCACGTCTGAATGCATATAACTGTATCACCAAAGTAATGATCAGTAAGTATAAATAGCTGTCATAACAGTGTAAGTACTTCACACAAATAAACAACAGGGTTCAAAGCAGATGAACATATATATTCAGTCAAGTCATTTTGAAAAACTGGTGGTGTGTGTATTATATACATTTTTTGTTATTATAAGTATTTACAAAATTTCTTTCTCAGAAGTAAGGCTGTTAAGTGTACTTACACTTTCATTTTCCATTCATGTTTTTAATTGATATAAGTGTTAAGTTTGGCAATTTGTCTCATTTGTTATTATTGTTACATTTTATTTTTAAATATCTTATTATGAAAAAAAATGAAATGGACATAAATATCAAGATTAAGTATCAGCGCTGGCAACAGAAAAAACTGTTGACCACAGAAACCTATTCTGTGAAGTATTTAGCTTGACAGTTTGGAGTTGGCCTAAGAGGAGGCTTTCACATCTGGGCCAAACAAACCATAACTACTTGCCTTCATGAAAGTATCCAACTGTGCAGTTATATTAAAAAAGCATCCAACAAATTCCAATTATATTCAGACAAACGACTCAGAGTGGTTGTGGGACATGACTGTATAGAATGGATCAATTAGAATAAAGAAAATGCCAGATACACTAAAAAAACGTGGGCAATGTAACTCAGTGTGGTGATTCTGGTACATGACTGTCTCTGTCAGGTCAGGAAAATGAATTGAAGGAAAGGAGAAGAATGAGTGGAAGGAATGTTAATTTTATACTATGTACTACCGTTAAGTGTCTGTGTGTCAGTATCAACTGAGTTGTACTGCCAACGAGGCAGACAGGGCTAACAAGCATGTGGCCATGTTGACTGCACAGAAAAACAAAAAATGAGTCTAAATGGCTGGAAATAAAAGGGCACAACACAGGGGCAGCAGACTGAAGGGAGCCGATTAGCCTGGAATCAATTTTGATGTAAAGTGAGGATTTTCACATAAGTGTCTCAAAACAGGATCCTTCTTCCTCTTTTGCGTCTTGTGCCAAACAGTGACGATAAAAATATATATATACTGCATGCACTCTGCTTCCAAGAATAAAATTCATTTCTTTCCTTGACAAAAAGTCCTGTCGCTGTAAGATTAATTGATTTAGTCCCAGGTGCCAGATGTTTACAGCAGGCAACATTTCTGATGTGTGTGGCCTAGAGGAGTTGCCTGGGTACTGTGCCTCTAAATCTTATGGCAATGAATGACTAGCACAGACGCAGCAGTGGGCTGTGAGCTGGGGATGGGACACGATACTGCTCAAAGAACTACACATGTAACAGCTAGCTATCAAACCTGCTGCAGTCAGATAAAACAGGAGCACAAAAATGGGACCCTGGCATGAAGGTTGTGGTCAAATTCGTCTGTCTGACTTGTCCACACGTATACAGATTTTTGCAAATTTTTTCTGTGCTTTGGTCTCTCGTTGACACAAAAACGCTGTTTTTTTTGGGGGGGGGGTTGTTTTTTTTCCAAAGGGCGTTCAGTTTTTCAAAACACTGTTTTTTGTGCATCCGTATGGACATATTTTTTTTTTAAATCGAGATGAAAAATATCCATATACAGGTCTATATGTGCTGTGTTCAAAATGTGTGTGCATAAACGTGTGAAAAGAGTTAATGTGGCTCACCCAACTGCTGTTTAGCTCTAAATTTATTCGTTTTGTATTTCCCATGAAGCCTCGCCATCACCGTTTACGAACAAGTCAGACTGGCATTTTGGGGTTATGGCCACAGTAAGCATGCAGAGAGACCAGACGCCAGTGACCTGTCTTCACTTATGCACACAAAAACACAAATGAGTACTTACAGCCAGTGTCTTTGAGTCTGTTGATGGCGTTGGACAGGAGGCGGACACAGCCCAAGAATCCTGCGCCCTGCTTTTTGTGGATCTTCTTGTGGTTCCATACACTGATAGTGATTGAGTCCGCCTTTCCAATGTATCTGAGAGGGGAAGACAGGGAGTGAAAAAAAATGAATACAATTACTGGAAAAGAAGAGTAGTTTGTAACCATGACAATATCCATCTAATCTCTCAGGGCCCAGAGAAACATGATGTACGTTTGTATGCATGTTGCAGGGGACTCACAGCTCCAAGAACACAGTAGGTTTTCATCAACCCACAGGGTATAAAAGATGGAAATCAAATGAAATCATTAGCCATGACACAGTTTTCCAAAACAGAGACAAATGCGGCAACTAAAAACACAGACAAAAATCAGAAACTTTTGTCTTTTCAAAATAGTTCTCCTTTACAGCAAGAAAACAATCCAGATGGTGTTTTCGGTGCAGACTTTCAGAAAGTCTAATGAGAGAAAATAGCTGATTTTAAAGTAACTTGTGTGAATGTGCTTGCGTGTTTGTGCAGATTTAGCACAGCTGAGACCAGTCTAGTCGTGGTTGAAGACAGAGGAAGTCCCCGTGATGTGCTCCACCACTGTCTGAGACAGACAGTTCCCACAGTAAACACAGAGTTCAATGTTCAAATGCACAATCACACATTCAATAACATGCGCGCGCACGCACGCACACGCACACACACACACACACACACACACACACACACACACACACACACACACACACACACACAACCCCACGTAATTACAGTCTAGCTGCTAGCACTGATGCCAAGCTCTATATTATGCTGTGTATGACTGGCAAGGAGTGGAGTTTTCCTAAACACATCAAAACTTGTATGTTTGGTATGCAAAATTGTTGCACTGATATCAAATTACAACCTGTGTCGACTGCGGATCTTCTTAAGTATCCAGTAATTCAGTCTCTAATTACTATCTGATTATCTGATAAGGATGAAGTATCAGAGGTTAGCATCTTGGCACTTTGACTTTTGCTGTTAAAAAATGCTGATGCTGTTGCACATACTGATTATGATCTCATTCAATCCATTTAACACGATTGGATGAAAGACCACACACTTTATGGGACTAAAGTTTCAATTTTCTTCTACAATAAAGGTGAGTTAATTAAAAGTTTATGTGCCAAGAAGTGAATTCTTATAGACTAGAAACAACTGGAGGTAACCTATTCAAAACCACCGTCTTGTAAAGGGCTTCTGTCACACTGTAATATGACCATTGGACTATACAGAATATTTCACCACCGATGACAAATTAAGTTGATGTTTTTACTTACATTTTATTTACATGTTTTAATCAAACCAGCTTTGTTCACTTTGAGGAGATTCATTTTGACTAAGTTTGTCCTTGCTTAATACACTGTTCTGATCTTACAACAACAGATGCATTAAGCACAGTTTCAGTCGAGTCAAAATGTCTCACTGAGAACATTTTTGTATCCCAAAACTTAATCTCATAGTGTGGCTCTGAGATTAACAGATCAATCTGATGAGTTGTGCAAGCATCACCTTGGAGCAGACCAGACTAGGTCAAAACCTAGTGGACCACATCTGGTCAATGTGCAAAAATGTGATCAGGGGTCGGTGGCTGAGTCTAGAATGTGAATTCCTTGATATTAAACTGAGTGTACTGAAGCAGATCACAGAACATATTTTAACTGCTGTTATAATGATCCAATTATCTGTTAATCGCCCATGTTAAGTAAAACTGATTGCTTGTTAAGATATTATAATCATGTTCACGATGCTAATTCCCTCTTGCGCATTAATGGTAATTCCCATTATGTTTTAGCATCAAGCTAAGTATTTAGGTAAAACTGATTCAGGAATAACAATAAAATAATCAAGTGACATTCATTAAGCAAATTGATTTTTATCACCCCTAATAATAAAAATAATATAGTATAAGTAAATAAAGGCCATAAGTTTAATAGCATGTTGGGCCCCACAGATGTTGTAACAGAAAACAGGCAGCAATTAATTTTTGAAGTACAACAGCCAAATGGGAAAACACTGAATGTCAAGCTGGCTGGACCAATCATGTAACTTCATCACTCAGCTGTGCAGCTCCGCAGTCAGTCACAGATAACCCTCTCTGTTGGGTTGGAGTCTGCAGCTGAACCAAAAGAAGAAAAATTAAACAGCCAATAGGATAATGACTGTGTCTGATGATAAGAAAATGGGTTGAACAAAATGTTATTTCCTCACACACAATAATTGTGCGAACATATCCTCAGAGGCACAAATGTTATTATTGTAATACAAGCAAACTTTTATGGATCAGGCTGGGCCAACCTGCTGAAGGAAGAGTACACTCTTTTATTACTGTTTCAATTATTTGCATCTCTTTATGCTAACATATTATGCTGTATGTGTAGAGTTCACCTAGTGTTCTTGGCATGTTCTTTTTTCTATTCACTTTGTTAAAATATTCATTTTCCATTAGAAACCACCAGTTGTAAAACAATCTCCCTCTACTTCATACACACACACACACACACACACACACACACACAAACACACAATTCATTAGGTACTTCTGGCAACAACAAAAATAAGGATTAGCACTTCTAATCCTAAAGACAACAGCAGTGAAGTGGAAAATTTCTACATAAAATCCAGATTAACTTTCCAGGACATGCTAAGTACAGACCTGCAGGACTTCCCAAACATTTTGCCAGTGAATGTCCATTGTATTAGAAAATCAAAAAATTGGATTCATTTCACATTAATGTTGGACAGCCTTCAGTTGCTTCAGTTCTATAAAGACAAAAATAAATTAGACTGGAGATTCTACAGCTCTGGCTCCTCTATATCAAGTACCTTGACCTGATTTATGTAAACTGAGTTTAAGCCAAAGTATTGGATTCCTTCAAAACTGATTGTCACCTTACTGTTACACAGAACCAACTACTCCCATTTCTTCCACTTTTGGACATGTGTTTCCATAGAGTTTTCCCATCTCTCATAATAAAAAAATGTGAATATTTAAGCAATAACATCATACAAAGTACAATAAGTTCTGGGTGCAATGTAGGTATGTCTGGCATAAGTACTTCTTGAAAGGGGCTAAACCTTTGCTGCAAGTCCAAGACTCAGAAAAAAAAAACCCCACTTATTTAATATACAACCAAGACCTTTCGCGTTTCTAAGCATAGATCAAATTTTTTTCTTTCTGTAGGATTCTGTCCAGCGTCAGGCCACGTTTTTACTTCACCAACTCAAAACAGACAGGAATGAAGCAGACTTCCCCAGATTAAAAACTACTACTGCTCCTATGTCTGGAGTTAGTCAAAAAAGTTAATTTTTGGACACTACTCTGTATTATGTGAAATGTGACTTAGTTGTCTTACTAGTACTTTATCTCCCTCACCACATTTACATTAAAATTTTAAGGAAAACAAATTTACCATTATGTATACTGTTACCAGCCACGCTTCAAATTATACTGCAATCATGGATCATGTGGGAAAAGACCCCACCTCCTAAAGCTGCAGGCTGAAGATGGGGGTGTGGTGAACTGGCAATCTGCCAAGCCCACATCCCATCTGCTTTCTGTGGCATGTTAGCCATTTCCTGAACCAAAGGAAGAGCCCAGGGGCCACTGCCAGGAAACCCACTTCACTGAGAGGGGGGTAATCAAGGAGAGGGTACAAAATTATGTAAAAGATGGGGGAGATCAGAGGTTGATGTTCAAAAGGTACAAGAAGCTTCACTAACAGGTGCGTGAAAACGCAAACGAAACTGTGACAAAGAAGGCCAGACGTATCTGCTGTTTGAGGAAAATGATAAAGTTACAAGTACAGGCGGATGTGCATTATGCTTCATTGATGTGGCAACTGATGATTATGTTCATTACTGATTAAACCTATTATTTTACTCAATAATAGATAAAGCTTTAGTGTATAAAAGAAGAAAAAGGAAGAAAACTGTAAGAAATGTCATCATAAGGTCCTAGATTCCAAGGTGACGTCTAGATATGACAAACAATCCAAAACCCCGAGATGTTCAGCCTGCTATCACAAGCCTCTTTCACACATACTAGTAGTTCAGAGTAAATTACTGGCATAAACCTTCATGTGTTTTTGAGGTGGGAAACTGGCCGCGCAGATATCCCTGAATGTCAATCCCTACTTCCACTCATGTATGACCCTGTGCATTAAATGCTCCTGCAGATTAATTATCTGTTGATTTTATAATCACCTATTCAAATTAACATGGCAGCCATAATTGTAACACAGATTTTAAGGGTGTAAAACACAAGTTTTATTCTAATATGTTATTATATCAATTCAACCTCCCTTACTTACAGCCTTATTCGGTTTTCTTTTACCATTGTTTCCCACCATATCTCACCACTATGTAAGCACTGATACAAATTGTCCAAAATCTCACTCTACAAGATATTTTGTAGACATGTACACAGCTCAGAAGCTTTATAGATGGGTGTTTCAGCACACAGGAAAGACACCACTCAGTCCACATTCCTTAAACACTTGTCATATCAGTACCACAAAAATACATGCAAAAGAGCAAAACCAGAATGCTACATTTGTTTGACAACAATGCTTTGTGTGTCATTTCATATTTCAGGTGGTGTGTGACCCCATACACAAATCCACACACAAACATACATATTTGCTGCATTTGTTTCTTAATCAGGCATAAAGGCATACAGAATATGTATGTCCACAGTACTCCTGCTGACTTACAGATCATAATGTTGATTCCACTTTGGATCCAGCGTATTTCTCACAGTATCTGTAGAGTGGCATTGTCCTGAGCCGTCCACCACTACTTTGGCAAAAGGATCTGGCAACCCTGTGAAAACAGACAGAGGCAAGTGAGAATACTGTGTTCAACAACTGTAAAAAACACAGTATAGTACCAATACCTCTCCTAGAGGAAACGTGTAACGGTAAGACATGTTCAACCCCAAGTGCAAGTGCACCTTTGTTGCTGTCGTTTTGTCCAATTGCTAATAATATAAATCAATTTAAAATGTGCCACTTTGTCTCTAACGCAGCATCCTCAGTCTCTGTGTTCTCATTCAATATCCTGCCCATACCATTATCCAATCGGTTATACATAAAGGGTAACAGCCTCTCTATAGTGAACAATCTGAACTATTAACTGAAGTTATCAACTACATCTAGAGGAGTATAAAGTACAACACGTCCCTCAATGCAAAACAACATCATGACTGAGGACTGTGTGGTGTCACAAACTTAAAATAAGATGATACGATAAGATGAACTTTATTGATTGAAATTCACTTGTCGTGGCAGCTCACAAGAACAGAAAAGAGAGCAAAAAGCAAAAAGTGTGCAAAACAGTTACAAAAAAATATAAATCTCAAGTCTCTTAATCTCATGAACAAACAAACATTTTTAAAACAATCCTGCAAAGAATTCGAGAAACACACCATCATATTACATTACTTACTGTGAAAATATGGTCACTTCTCTCAAATTACAAAATACAGTCTTTTTTATTAATAAGCTCTGGATTAGTACATTCCTTGAGCAACAACAGAATTAGAGCAAACTTAACCAACAAGAGGTCCCAAAGTGTGTCAGAGATAAAGATAGTTAAACAGCCTTGAAACGCATCAGATTTATAGCTGCAACGCAGAATAAAAAGAGAAATGTGGTGTGTTCTGTCTGACGCTGAATCGGCAGTGGAGTTTGCCATTAAATGATTATCACCCTATGGCCCTTAAATTCCCTGTAATGAAAACAACTGAGTTCTGCAATGAGATGTTAGGTATATGTAGATATATGTATATATATATATATATATATATATATATATATATATATATATATATATATATATATATATATATATATAGGTGATAACCTGTGTACCTGTGTTTATTTGTCTGAGTACTGTTGTTTGTATGGAATTGAATGGAGATCAATTGTTATATTCTTTTTGTGTCCACTTTAATTGACAACTGTCTGCAAACCAAAGTACCCGTTGGGGACGTTAAAGCATTACTCTGCTCTACAACTGTAAGACAATTCTTTTCATGGAATTGTATTCAGTTATCTGATAAAGGATACTTCCTGGTGTGACTGTGCAAGTGTGCATGTGAATTTTGAATGTGTCAGAGGATATACCTCTGGGCATCGATACTTCACACAAGTCAAACCTGTTCAGCCACCCTTATGCTTTTGTGGGACGTCTTGCAGTTGTCTGTAAGCATGTGTGTGTGTTAGACAAAAAAAAAACAACAAAAAAACCTGCTTTTGTCTGTATCTATGACTTCCAGGTTAATGGAGAACCAAATTAC
This sequence comes from Scatophagus argus, assembly GCF_020382885.2. NCBI lineage: Eukaryota > Metazoa > Chordata > Actinopteri > Scatophagidae > Scatophagus > Scatophagus argus. The sequence continues at coordinate 11,770,815 of NC_058494.1, read as the reverse complement.
TTAGCTGACAACCCACTACTGTTGCACTTTTGCATTTTTACCATGGCCATGATAGCTAGTAATTAAGGTAAAGGATCTGTGTTGCTTAGGGGTTTTCTTTAGTGAAAAACTGCTTGTCAGTGAAACCAAATAACACACCTTTTCTTACATTAATGCCAGCAGCAGAGTACAGGCCTGCTGTCTTGATCAGCAAAATAGAGGTTGGTGAAATTGCCGAAAGCAAAATGTTAACTAAACCAGACAGAAAATACTACTTTCTCCTTCAAATGGCCTTCAACAGTCAGCATTTCAATCTAGGCATGTGTGTTTGTGTGCACTTGCATACCTCGTGTTGCACTAGAAAGCCACACACAGCTAGAGAACATCTACTCATCTAAGACTTACCAAACTTAATAAGTCTCATTATTTTCCACCACTACAAATGTATTATTATTTGACATGCCATGTGGCATTTTATAACACAAGGCAAAATCAGAGGATGACATGTTTTCTTGACTACACAGTGACATTCATTTTAATGTAACCGCCATGCAGAATTGGCCATGAGCTGGACTAAATATGATGTAGTTCCTGTCCAGCTAATTAAAGTCTTTTTAATTAAACCTAGTGCTTCTGTACCAGTGTACCTGATACCTTCTACTAGAATTCAAGGAGTGGGTCCCTGTGCATGCCAGTCCTCTTGGTGTGTGTAACAGACAGGCAGCTCTCAAGGGACTTCATTTACAGCAAAGCTTCAAAAGCCAGTGAGCTGCCACTGTTGACAAAGCCCATTCTAATGCACAAGGGAGAGACTGGGACAGGAATAGTAGCATGTAAAAATAGGCTCTACTTACGGAAGAAGTCTTTCTTAGCCAGGTTCTTTGCACACAGGACTGAAAGAGAAGACATACAGAGATATGTTAATGGCAGGTTAAAAGTTAGATACGCACTAATTAGATGAAAGCTCTTTGAGATTTGACAAGTTTTTTGAGCTGAGACACTTTGGTTGCTAAGATGCAGAATATCCACAGAAGTGATGTGCTGCGAGTACAAAACTTTGCAGACAGTTAATGTTAGCAGTAGGCTTATTAACATCTCCTCCATTATTGTTCAGTCATTATTCAGCACTTGTACATGCAGGTTGTGACAGTTTGTCTGTGGTTTTGTCCCACCTCTCCACTGCGAATGGACAGCTGGGTAGGAAAAAAAATGAAAAATGACAGTGACAAGAGCAACGTTTCACTAAAGGATGAACATTTTTCACCTCTTGGCCACCAGAATGCATTATTAGCCTGCTAGCCCGTTTATGCTTTATTGAGTCTTCACTTCTTCACATCTCTCACGCTAAGGGTCATATTACAAACTCAAAAATATAATAAAAAGACTGAATGTGATTTTAAAATTACAGCCATAACGCCAGGAAGCATTTTGATAAGGCTAATAGTTTCTCTCTGGTAATATTTTTGTAAAAGACCAGCAGCCATGTGAAAGATTCCACATTTTCTGTCTTAGATGTAAGCTTCCTTTCAGAAAATACAGCTGTCTTAATAAACATAATAGTTTGTCCTTCTAGACTGTCTCATCACAGAACCGTTTTAAGAGTTTCTCCTTGTAAAATATTGAGCAGACAAGCACACTTTCCTGTATAAAGCAAGACACATGGGGGCTACATCACAGATAACATACAATGGCTTTCAACAGAGACACAGAAAGTCAGACTATCTGTGTTTGGGTTCATCTGCTGTTATGCTTTTAAATTCCGCCCAACATATCTTCCTCTTAGTGTGTTGGAGGGATTAAATGAACTGCAGCTGGCCAAGGCTTTCTTTGGAGCTGGCTAGACAATAATGGGAAAATTACTGCATGAAGCGTGACAAAGCAGGCCAAGAGCAGTAGCGGAGGTGTTCAATGTTAAGAAGTAGATTTAAAAAAAAAAATACAATACTGAGTCATTATCAGTACAGGTAACCTGTTTCTTTTCCAATCAAGTCATTGCCATAAGCCTCAAGGAAAAACAGTATCTCATTCAATCCTCAGCTACTAAGATTTACGTGCAGGTGAAACAAAAGAAGCATATCTTCTGGAGTACCTAGTCAGTCTCATGGGCAGTGAAGGCATATTTTATCTGCCTGAATTGGAGGTTAAAATACAAATCACATTCTAGGCTACTTTTCATCTTTATCTTGCATTATTTTCTTCCACCCATTTCCTCTCTGCCTCTGGCTAATAAATGACATGTAAAAATGCCTCAGAAGAGATGTATTTTTCTGAAAACCAGACAGATAAAATTTCCCAAGGAAATGCTGTATTACAACTGAGTCGATGACCAAACACACATCTAAACTTAAATCTACATTATGAAAGGTATTATTGCAATTTCAACTGTCTTTCTATAAAGACAATTTATCACAAGGCTGATGTTATTGCTCAAGCTCTCAGACACATTAAGACCCCATCACCAAAACAATGCTTTGCTGGAGACATCATGTACACGGATTAGACAATAGATCGTGTAAGCCTATCTGAACCTGCTGCAAATAAAACACAAGCGCTGCTTCTGAAAAAGATATGGACAGGCCTGGGAAACCAACCTAGCATTACAACAATTCAATGTGGAGATCTTGACAGTAACCAAAATGACACAGTCAAGACAAATCAGACAGAATCACAACATGGGAACAGACGATCTCAACACGAACCAAATTACACTGACTGGGCCAACAGGATGAACACTAACCATCAGCTTGTCAGGGGAAATTACACTGCCAAAGCCGACAGTATGGGCGCAGGCCAAATAGGAGGCAGCCAGAAAAGCCTCTTGTGGGACAAAACGGACAACATGTTGTCGGTAGACAGGAGAAAAACAGGAGAAACAGGCCTGAAATCTTGGCAGAACATTTGTGGAGAGAGAATCCAACGCTGAGACAAAAATCAGCCACCAAAGTTTAAATGGGTCATTATTGTTGGCCTTAACCCTTGCCTTGAAGATATATAGGAGCCAATTTTATGGACAAGGTGATCACAGAAGAGGTTTATTCTTCATTCTATTACTTTGAAAAACTCATCTAAAGGGGACCTGTGGAGTTTTCTTGCAAACAAACAAAGGTTAGGTTTACATTTAGTGTTACTCACCAAAATGCGTTGCATGTATTCTTGAGCTTTAACAAAGTTTCTCACTTTTTACAAAGCTGATTTACAAACTATCTTAAATCCAGCATTGTTTACATCCACGTTTAACAGCTTGCGGTCTTCATTACTGCAGCATATTACTTCCACAAACTGATCAGTGGAATAGTACTTTACATGTGTGAACACAACTTATCAGAAACAGCTCCACAGTAGCAGAGGTTTGAAACTCCAAAGTGTGCCCTTAATATTTTATCTTAGTTGGGCCAAAATGTTGTGATTGAGTAAAAGCTTAAGCCATAGTATGAAACAGGCAGACAAAAAGCAACATGACTTTAATTCATTTCTAATACAAGCTGAAGGTCCAGGCAAAGACAACCTAAACCAGCGTGTTTATGGGTCAGTTTCTTGAAGGTATTCACACTTGGATATTCTGAATCTCAAATCATTACTCTGTCCAACTTAGTGGAAGACAGCAGCACGGAAGATTCAACTGAAAGTGCATATATTTTGTTCCTTATTTATTATATTTCCAACAAGGACCTACAGGATTTAACAGTATTTAAAAAATGGCTCTCCGGTTACCAAACTATACTCATAAAGATTAAAGGATTAACCTGCATACTGATCCGCTGTCTCAGTCACAATTACGACACAGTGATCTCTCCAACTGTCATCAATTGCCTATAGTCAACTGTCCTGCCAGTCAAAGCATCCTGTTGTTATTGATGATGATGATGATGATGATGATGAATAGTCAAAGAGGGTATAAACTAGACTACAGTGGGGCAAAGTTTTCAGAGATAAAACTACCAATGAGGTTTTCATGATTTCCTAGGGCACAAAAAAATCATCCCTCTCACAAATGCATCATATGTTTCCCACGCATGAACTTCACTTATGTAGGAGGACAGATATTTTAACAGTCAACAAAATATATTTGGTGACATTTTTCTAGTTTTCTGTATTTATGTTTTTGCATTTTACTATCTAATCATGATCAATTCATTAGGAAGGAAGGAATTCATAAGCATAAGGAATTCATTTAAGGAAATCATTTTTCAAGCAAAACTGCCAAAACATTTGTTGGTGTGAAACTTTTTAAATATAAGAAGTGTTGCTTGTCTTTGTCATTTAACAAATGAAGAATCTTAAGGTTTTGGACTGTTGGACAAAAGAATCAACTTGAAGACATCATTTCAAAGAGAGACGTTCTCTGGTATAATGTCTCAAACAAGAACAAGAAATAACCTAGAGAAACAGGGTAATTAATGTATTGTTTCAAATATTTTAAGACACAGTGCTGTCTAAATTCATATAGGTCTGCTAAAAAATGAATTTGGAAATATGGCCTGAGAAATGTTCAGAAAAACTATTTGAGATATTTTCAATATCATTAAACACAAGGGTTTCAATGCACATTCTAAAATATATTGATAATCTTATTTGGGCTTTTGCAATCTCTACCACTGTGGATCTTAGCAACAATGAAGAATCAAATCTCATCTCTGCACACTGTGGCAATCCAGCATTGTTGACTAACTGCCACGTGAGCAGGCAGGGCATGGTGACCCTGGGTTGGCAGAGGACCAGACTCCGTCTGATCCTAACACAGAAAGCTAGGTCAACTAGGAATCAGTAAGTGACCAGGAAGCCCTGGGGTGAAGCTGGCCTCAGTGTTGTCCGTGTATAATCGTTCTCTACTGCAAACCCTCACTTTAACAGTAACAGGAGACATTAAATGTGGTTGCACACAAGCACCCTGCAAACAAGTAAGGAAGAAAGACAAGGCTGTATTCTACTTTGTATGATGTTGATAAACACTTTTGTTTCCATAAAGTTTCCACAATACGTTCTCATTTTCACACAAGACCGAGACCTGCGTGCAGGGCATTTCAGGGCAAAGCTATGACAGATACAAAATATTTTTTAAACAAATAAGACTGACATATTCCGCAGTGTTCTTTCAAGATAAAAGTACCCAAACTGTTACCTTCATCTTAAGATAAGATAGGCCTTTATTAGTTCTGCACTGGGGAAATTCACAAGCTTAAACCAAGCTGTGATAGTACTTAAAAGGACAAAAAGGGGTCAATGCCGCTTTATTGTTTACTAAAAGGATTTGAAACAGCTGCTGTTTTGGGACCGTTCAAAGGTGAGTCACCCCATTACACTGTCTGAAACAAGCCATAAATCAAACACACCTAACCAAGCTATCCATCTAAGCAACTAACATACTAGGATAATGCCTTTACCACTGTCTGGTAGCTAAGGGAGATGGAGACAGACAGTGGCTTGTCATTGATCCAGGCAACATGTCCTTACACTTCAGAGGTCAACCATGACTTCCCATGCCCAGGGGAACTGATAGTGTACTGTTGAAGACTACAACTTTACCGAGTTTGCAAACCAGCATTTAAAAAACATAAAAAAAGAGGAAGTGAAAGAAAACTATTTTATTTCTGATGTTTCAGTAGCGTGGGATATGTCCAACCAGCAGAGGGGCAAAATATCAGAGTCACATTCACCCATTTACAACAGACGCAAGTCTGCGACTGGTAAATTAATGCATTCTTTTTGGTTTTGCAGTAAACTGTACACATATTGGAAAAGTAATTTCCATCGCTTCTTTAGGGCTTATGGGAAATGTTGGAAGCCTGATCCATTTGTAGCCATTCTTGGGGCAGCTACCCCTTTGTCTTCTGAAAATAAATATGAGAAAGAGGCTATCCTATTTGGAACTGTGACTGCGAAGAAGTTAATCCTCCAGGCATAGAGGTCAGACATTGCACCTACGTACAATGTGTTCGTACGATGTGACCTGTGTTCTTTTTCCATTTTGAAAAACAATAAACATATACTAAAACATATATATATGTATATGTATCAGAGCCACATAATGAGTGAGAGGATGCTCTGCCTAAATAAATGACGGATAACTAACTGCGTGTGTCAATATAATGCTCGGCCTGTCACTTCATGTCACTTCATGTTGGAATTTGTCTTTACATATAAAGCATTGTCTTTTTTTGTATGAAAAGTCCATCTGCATTAGAACTTACAACCCCACTGATGTCACTGCACAATTATGTATGATAATTCTATAGTGTATTACAAAAAGCAAGTCCCTTAAGAATTCATTACAAAACATCCACAGTGGGCCTCAGACCACAAAGAGAGGCAGTTAGAGGGACAGGAGCTTTGTGTCTTTTCCATCTGTCTGCATACAAAGGTCAGGCTGAAGGTTGGCATTAGTTCTGGTCAAAAGGTGAAAGGTCGTTAACAGACAGGCGCAGGGTGGTGTCGGGGGATTTCCACTTGTTTTCTCAAGGGAGTCTACAATTTGTCATTTGCAATGACTGCTTCACTCTGGTTGATTGGAAGAGGGGTAGGAGGAGGGATGAGTCAGATATTCAAATGTTTTCAAAAAAGACTGGTTGCTCTGTTTGGAAACGGCATCAGTTCAGTGCATCATAGTTTAGACTGATACAGATTTTAACAGATATTAACAGATACAAGAACTCATAAAATGAATCCATTCTAATATTGTACAAAAACAAATACTGATATAAATGCTGTGAAAATATCTTGGTCTTTGTCTTCATAAATGTCCCCATGCAAATTTATAAAGATGCTCAATTCTGAGTGGTATGAATCTGTCATTCATGCACAGTGGCATTATTCAACGTGCAAAGTTTCACAGATAAATGTGAATTACAAGACATTAATTCTCTGAAGAAAATTAACTGAATAAATATATATATATATATTTCTAATGATGGCTGATTGTGTAAATGCATGAAGGAGTGTAGTGCAGGTGAAGAGAAAGCTTAACCAAAGTACCTGAGGATCTTGACACTGTAAAATCATTCTGGGAAAATAATATCTTGTTTGTTAAGAGAGGGAATGACAAGATAGAGGACATACGCTGTATTCAGGTTCACAACCGCACGATTTGCACAGAACCACCTGCATGCCTAAAGCCTCTATTAACATTATCAAACCACAGATCCAGGCTGCTCTGCCCTAAACCAAAGGGTTTGCGGATAAGAAGTGACGGTCACGTGATTGTGCACTTGCAAATCTGCGGTCAAGTAAAGCCATTTTGTGGCCCATTTGTTCAATTAATTCTGCAGCAGCACTACAAGGACAGGACAGTCAAGTCGTGCTGCATCAGCACCAGTAGCTGAGCTTGAATGCTGCCATGAAAGACTCTGTTTTGGAGAAGTAGTGATCCAAGGATCTTTTTGTTTCATCTTCAGCTCATAATCAGTTCAGTCTGCATCTGGTTCTGATGCAGCTTATATGTAAGGACAACTTGTGACAGATGGATGACAGAACAAATTACAATTAAAAAAAATCTTTTGCATTTCTCATGATTTAAACTTGTAAATATTAGAAATAAAACAAATTTAAGTGCAATAATGATGCAACTTTTAATTGGGACACACAGGCAAGCAACCCGTCAGTGAGTTTCACCACTAAACCTTCAGTCAAATTTAAGTTGTAATTCTGAATGAAGCTAATTTGTGTGTTAAATGTTGTGCTGGTATTTAATCAACATGACATTACACCCATAAATGCAAATGGTTACCAAATATTAGCATGGTCAACAGTGTGGTTGAAGAGAGCTCTGCTGAAGGAAATGTTTAACACCCTGGAGACTTGGCAGTCCAGAACGCTTGAAAAAGACTTGAGTCCCACAGTTAAAACTCCCGCACAACATGTTGGTTTTTATTTTTGCAGTACTTGATATAGGTTTGCTGAACATCAGTTTCATTTAAAAAAAAAAAAGCTTTACTTACAGACAAATAAAAAGATTTAACCCATTTGCAACAGAACACAAGATAACAGCAAACAGAAAGGTTCAATGACCTGAGAGTCACTACATAGAAACAGGAACTGAACATAACCCAGGGGGGCTCAGTTCAGGGCAACCTAAGCGGAGTAGGGAAGATGTAAGTTGTGAGCCTTATCAACATCTTTAACAGTTCATGGTGTCAAGTTTGATCAGTAACTAGATAATTTAAACTTCCCTGTAAGAGAGCGTAAAGCCAGTACAACCTCATGAGAGACATGGTTGTCTAACAACAAGTTGATCATGAAACTGAATCTTTCCTTGGGGCTGACTGCTTCCTTCGGGCATGCAATGACCTAAAAATCTACATGCACATTCACAACTATGCTTATGATAACAAATGTTTTAAGCCTCGGGATACTTCACTGACAGAAAATTGTACCCAAACACCTTCAAAGTGGGAAGATTAATAAAAGAGGAAAAAGTCATACACTGAAGGAACATCCCTACTTCTCCAAAAACTAGGTTACCTAGTAATGAAAAGTGCATGTGGCCCAAAGCCAGAGTTTGATTCCTCATACCTCTGCACACACTTCACCTAACAGAATTCAATGTGGGCTCTTAACTGTGCTTCTAAATATCTATATCTACCTATATCCTCAATGAGACGGGGAAATTTAAGACAGCATTTATAGAAACTGATTTGCTTTTGAAATTTAAAAAAAAAAAAGAAAACTTTGAAAAACTGCTCCTAACCCACTCACTGACATCGACTGCGTCATTAGTGACAATCATTCAGATTTAAAAGGGAAGGCAAACATCCTTCGCCTTTGCCCACGATGACTCTTTCTATAGCCCCATGCTGTCTCATTCACAGCATTGTTCAACAGTTAAACAAAACACTTCCTCTTCCCTTTCTCCCGCCTCCCTGGCGGGCTCGCTTGCTCACTAGAACACACTGAGAATACATGTTGGCAAAGTGTCAAGCCCAAGTACACTGTGCGTACGTGATCAACTTTATGTTGCTGTAGCAAATATATGCTGAAAAAAATAATGATGGTGGGGTATGAATTAGCATTTATGGGTATCTAAAATTGGGTACCGTTGCCAAGCTGGGGATCTAATCTATATTACTCTTCCTCTGGAAAGCCATTACTCCGTTTCCCAACCTTCCACCCTCAGCCTTTCTCCAGGCCAGTGAATGCTCGGGATGCCAATTATGTCATTCATTTGAGAGGCCAGCAGTCTACAGCTGACACTCCCCTTCCTCCTCCCCCTCCTCTCTGCTCCCCGAGGAGACGCCAACAATCTGAAAGTCAGGAATCTGGAGTGAAACGTAGTCACTACACAGAGGAGGAGGGGTTAGAGAGGGGTGAGAAGGTAAAGACAAAATGTTCATCTAGAGGCAGGAATCTACAGTGGAGCTGAGAAGGAGCGGGGGAGGAATGTGAGGAGGGGTGGAGAGAGGTCTATCTGGAGTCACAAATCTGTGTAATGCAGACAGTAGAGGGGGAGAAAGGGACAGAAATATGGCAAAGCAGATCGAGGGAAAGAAAGGGGAGAAGTTAATTTGGAAGATGGAATTTTGACAGTGATGACATTCTGGCAGCGGTGGAAACGCTGAGGGAGGAGTAGCAGGGATGGCGGAAAGAGATAAGAGGAGAGACAGGGATACAAGAATGAGCAAAAAGACCAGAATACAGTTTGGAATTTATAGTGTGCACATGGGATATTTAGGATTTGTCAAATTTGCTTTACACATCTTTACTGAAATTGTAATGGTTTAATTATTAGGAGCATGTCTTAAAACTTATTGAAGAGGTCTGTTTACATCTTGCTGGCTTATATTTTACTGTCATCCAACTAAATTTTAGCCTTTTCAACTTTGATGAGTTATGTTGTGTTCATTTCATGCTCTACAACATCAAAAACCATCACTTCTATCAACATTTATGCCTCTGTTGAAATACAAAGTACTTATGAGTGTCTCCATGAATGTGGCTAGGGATCAGGTTATTATATTAGAATTGAACAATTACACCATCAAATCAAATGTGGGTATTACAAGGTAATACAGAGCTTAAAATGTCAGATGTGAAAAAAACAGGGTTTCCTAATTTCTATTACTTTATTCATATCTGCACTGGAAGTCAAGTCAAGAAGACCTGCTAGCAAACAAGACTAAATTAACTGTTGCAAAGCCCAATCCATCTACCCATGAGAAAAAGGCACGAAATTGGCCAACTTTTGCCATTAGCTCATTCACTAAGAAGCCGCCATAGCATTCTGACAAACTGCTAGCGGGCCAACCTTGGATACGAGGTGAAGTGGAGAGAGACTGAAATTAGGAAAGAACACAGGTTAAATAAGCTTTTAGACACAGGAAAGCTTCCACATAATGAACAGATTAAGAGAGAAGAAAGGTGGCATGAAGCAGACTGCAAAGGATGGAAGGAGGGATAAAAAAAAAAAAAAGAATTAAGGGGGAGGAAAGAAGCCAGAGGGAGTCCAGCCATCTAAAGACTGAGTCACAAAGTAAAGAGGATACACATACAGGAAGCATTCAGACTGAAGTACGATATAAATGCAGTTTGGTGTAATAACATACCCTAGTTAAGTCATCCCCATATGACTCATTAGGTACATGAACTAGAGGTCCACTGATTTCTCAGTGTTTCTGATGAACTGGCATAAATAAGAGGTTTCATACCACCACCAGTCACGCGGGGATGTACATCACAGATTCGTATGGAGGCTCCATGCACAAAGCCAAAGTAATCTCTCAGTGAAACTGAGGTCATTTATATTTTAATGAGAGTTAACTTTATATAAGACAGCTTAATTCATAAATTATAAGTATAGTAAGGCTGCTGGTCATTGCATAACATTATTAATACATTAGACTGAAGTTAAGTGCTGTTCTGACGAAATCATGGTGTCTCTCGTCTGCTAGAGTAATGCTGGTTACTCTTACTGCTAACTATAAACTTGACCGTTATTGTGACCAAACTTTAAACTGGTAATGGCACGAGTGCACTGAGACTTCACTCTGTGGTGAGCTTGTCTTCAGCGTTGGTGAGCTAGGCAAGTCATAGTACCCAGGGTAATGTGAACAAGTTTATCATGCCAGTGTCCCATAGGCAGCAGTGACGACCCACAAAGAGAGCAGAGAAACCAGTCTATACCAGTCTGCTACTTCCATATGTTGTCCCTTGTTGTTATCAAGATGATTAAATATCTGACAGAATATGTTTTACTCAGCGACGAGCAGTTCACAAGCTGCTGCCAACAGTGTAACAGCAATTATTCTTAGCATTTACTAAAAAATTGAGTTTTAAATTATAACTTCTTTCAGGTGGATGAATAGCAATAGCACAGTGACTGCTTCATCTGTGTCACTTGGTCCACTGTCATGTGTTCTTCAACAGTAGAACAGCTGAGCACTAACTCAAATGTGGCACATCAACTCATTATTTAACCACCACTCACATTACAGCCATCATTATTATAGAGACCTTTAAAAATCCATAGTTAGTCGACCTCTAACACAAACACCTGTATTTGACACAAGAGGCATTTCAGCTGGCTTTTTAAGTTATACGTCTCATGCACATCTGGCAAAACGTATTAGGCCTTTCAAACATTTGGTCAAATGTGAGAAAATATTCAGACTATAATGACCAGACTGAATTCAAAATATACAGTCTGTAAGTGCAAGAGATAATTTGAAGCAGTTTGTCTTGGGGTGTACAACAACGCTACGTGGGCTGTGCTCAAATTAGTCCGACCAAATTATATGTTTGTTCTAATTTGTTCAAACCTGACTTCATGAAAAAAGACAGCCCTGGAACAGACGTGCTCCTACTTTAATCAATCCCACTCCAGATTTCTTCGTTTTACGTGCATAACTTCAGCGGCTGTATCGGGTTTTGAGTGCTGCCAAATCATGTGTGACTTACGCTCTGAATACTGTGCCAAAATGCATCCTGAGTAGACACAGTGCAATGGTTGAGAGATGCCTTCTTAGGTCACGAGTCTTGAGGAGCACAGACCATTTAACTATCTGTATATGACGACTGCAACAACTGTCTCAGGAAAGTGGTTTAAAATTTAAAAATGAAATTGCATATAATTCAACTAAGGTCAAACTATGAGGCTTTGGGCTGAAAGAAGGCTGAGGTATGACAGAATGCAAAAAGTAAAGTAATAGGCAATAAAGTTGGTGGGAGGAAGGCAGAGTTGAGTCCCTGGCTAAAATGACATGCCAGTTATCTCTGCATCCTACAACCATTTTGCAAACCTGAGGACTACAAGGGTTAGCCCACACATTGAACAAACTCTTGCTGCTGCAGCTGTGTCAGGCTTAAAAAAAAAAGGATCCAGTTTGGAACTGGCAAATGTGCAAATGAAATGAAAAGAAACTTAATTCATTCACTGCTGTCTCAAGCACATAATGTGTCATATAGACACTGCCTTCTCTTGTACATATGATTGCCAGGTCCACCACCCTGTGACAACAGGGCACAGCCAGTGCAGAAGGGCCAAGTGACTGGAATGTGTCTGTCTTAAATATGTCAAACATCCAATTGTACACAGTAGGTTGTTATTCCGTTCACTACCCTGTTGACAGAAGAACATGAGCAAGGTTAGAGACACGTGGTTAGATGTGTGAGACAGAACAGTGAGAGACAGGCAGCTATGGTTAAGATGGAGGTATGCGAGGAAGACAGCACGGCAAGAAAAATCAGACACGTGACAGAACTTGCCATGTTTCCTGTCAGCCTGAGTATGAATGACATCTAGAGGGGTTACTTTAGGCTGCAGTAGCAGTGTTTCCCACAGAATTAGATTCCAACTGTGATAGTAGCTGGAGTTTGTAAACCCAAATGCTTTCTAAGATTTCTTTTCAAATACCATATATAAGGTGCTCAACTGAAAACAGTTTAATTCTCAAGTACATTGTGAGTACAGCTCTGTTGCTTCAGTTTGTGTCAACTGTGAGTCTTTCATTGTTTTTTGCCGCTCCAAGCACCTGTACCCTAAAAGCGTAAATAGACAGGAGTCAAAGTCCAAGCTGAAGCTGTCTTGACTGGGTTTTCACAGGTTATGGTTCATTTGACCGCAGTTATCCTTACTAGTTAGTAGGGTTTGGTCACTGATGGCTGACAGTCGTCAGTCACTGAGCTCCCTACCAGTGCCAGATGTAGGAAAATTTTCTTTCTGGCCAATAAAAATAAAATAAAATAAAAAATAAAATGTTAATAGCAAAAACAGTAGTTACTGGATGTAATTCCAGTTCTATAAGTATGTGCACAGTCCTCTTTGTTAGCTGTTAACCCTGTCGGGCTCTGTGGAAATATATCAACTTTATAAGAGTGGCTGTTGTAATATGTTCATGAGAGATGGTGGCCAATGTTGATATTGTGGCAGGCCACCGTAAATAAATCAGTTTACAGGAAACAACTGAACTGAAGGAATCAACTTTCTTTACTTTGGAATCTTTGTAAACAAAGATGAAATCCTGCTGTTACTGTGATCAGGTTTAACAGAGGAGTGGGATGGTGTGGCACACCGGCGCCGTCCAAGCTATTTGATCCTCATCACCACAATAAAAACCGACTGTCTTTCTCCCACACTGAAACTGAAAACACAGACTCAGAGTGAGGGGAGATGCAATTTGAGTGGCAGCATATGTGTGTATGTGTGTGTGTGTCTGTGTGTGTGTTTACGTGTTCGTACAGTAGACATCCTGAGTGGTCTACCAGACACGCACGGTCAGACTGCCCACCAGGTCTGACTGCAGAAACAGTAGCAGGAGAACAGCGAGGGGGAGGAAAGTGTATTCCTTAAAGTCCAACCTGCCGTCCTGGGTTTTTTAAAAAAAAAAAAATCCTACCACAGAAAAGTGAAAAGGACTTTTCTTTTTATTAGTCACAGGCAGAAACTAGTTAATATTTAGAATTCTAGCCTGGCAACAGTGATCTGTGGACTTACATGCATACTGACATTTTTCATTTTCTGAGATTAACAGAAACATGATAATATGGACACATAATACAGTGTTTTATTTTGTAACATTTAGTAGCATTCCAGTTTGTTTGGATGACAGTTTTAATTTGAGCTTAGTTTTAGTTTGGGGCAAAAAAGTTTAATTAACAGAGCTTTTGCCATTTCTTCTAGTTTCAGTTTTCATTAATTATAACATGCTTGTATTAACATTGTTCTACTGAGGTCTACTGAAGGCAACTCTCCTATAGAGAGGACTTGCATGAGGTCAAAACATTCTTTTAATAGGATTACATACATTCTTGGCCATCAATGGCACGATTTAGTGGTTTACAACCTGTGAAAGACTTAGGATTTTAATAACAAAAACATTTTTGCTGGTTTTGTATAATGTTCTCTGTTGACTTTGTATTAAATTATACATCTATCAAGACAGCAGAAGGGTAAATATTGGTGATTAATGCAACATATACATATTTTATGTATTTTTACTAGTGAATAAAATTGGATGAATTCATTACTTTTGCTTGGGGTCCCCTGGAATCCTCTCACAGTCTCCTCTGGCTCCCCAAACAAACTCTGTCAAATACTAAGTATTGTACTGTGTTAAGAGACCTGTACAGGAAGTGAGTGTGTGCACGCATGTGTGCACATTACAAGTTGAGAACATATGAAGAAAAAAAGAAAACACCAAACTGGAGCCACACCGACAGAGCTGTCTGTCAGCTGTCTGGACCAGATCCGGGGGTGACTGAGGGAGAGGAAGGAAAAGAGAGAAATGATAGAGAGATGAGGGGCATCCTGTTGAAGCAAGGAAGGAGAGAGTAATAGACTGAAGAGAGAAATGCAGGATTCAGAGACACATGAGGCTGCAGTGGGGAGGTAGAGAGTTCAGGCGTTGAAAGAATAAAAAAAAAAGGTGCAGGCAAAGCACAAGAGTAATAGTACAGAAAAAAAGAATCACATTTGTCGACCAATTACCTGCATTTTCACATGTTCCAAATCAAGTTGATTTTTTTTTAAAGACTTAAGTTTTTGCCTCCACTCATAATCCTCAGAGGCTGTGAGAAATATTATGCTCAAGGCATATGGAAAGAAAAGGAGATATTTCACCTCTATGTTCTGCAGGAAAATCATCCTGAAGCCCTTGGAAAGTTTAATGTATTCTGCATATTGAAGACCACCTCCTCTCCACTCGGAGGCTGTTATGCAACAGTGAGGTGTTCAGTCTTTCCATTTTCCTGCTCAGAAGTACGCTGATGCCACCAAGTTCAAAAGTAATTTGAAAAGCAGTTAAAACTTGACTGAAACAACCATTCCATAGCTTTACAAAGCTATCTAGAAAAGCATTTTTTTTTAGATAGCACAGGAACACAAGACACAAGAACCCAATAAAGAATGAAATCAGAAATGCATACTTTATACTTTGAATAAATTGTTCAATTCAGCTTTCAGCCAAATATCCTATGCACAAATGTTTTTAGAACAATAGAAAGCATGTAAGCACCCTATGTGTTACAATGCAGGTCATAAGTGGAAGACAGCAAAGCTGAATTATGAGACTGGCAGTGTCTTGCGAGATTTCATTACTTACATTACTTACTCACAGTCCTCATATACCAGATTCTTCCTGAAACACAAGTGCTGTTATGATACAAAAACATCGGCTGAAAATGCTAAGCCACCTTGAAATTAGTCATTTTTAAACAATATTGTTTCAAAACAAATCATTATGGCCCAATCAGCACCATTAATCTTGAGTTAACGAGAGGGTTGATTACAGCACATAGCTGTCATCTCTCCAGGGCAATGCCCCTTTATGTATGCTTTGCTGTGGTTGTATTAAATGTGCTAAAACTAATAGGAAAATACCAGAGAATTGGGGGTTCTCCCACAGCATGAAATATGAGCACAGAGGAGAAACTGAGATGACCACAAACAGTGTGGAGCTCTGTTTTCCCTTTTCGCCCGCATTACAGAATTACATCTCACCTAAATGAGCATAAGCAATGCCAAAATCCAAAACAAAAACATGCCAAGAGCTTAATTTCACAAGGAGATTTGAAGATGAACAAATTAAGGAAAAAGGGGGAACATGCACATTTGATGAAACCTTGGATTCAGGGGCTGCAATAATAACATTATTTGTGGATTTGTTGTGGTTTGTTTAAGAAGTTTAAGAAGTTCAGCTTTGAGTCAGGTCACATGGTGATGCTGAGTGAAGATAGGTTAAGAGGTTGTGTGGGATTACCACATGTACAGTGAGCATTTTACATGTTTTGACCTCAAATTCAGCAAAATGCACATCATCATCTTGTCTGATCTGCTGCATCTGGAAACAGCCGTTCCCTGTGTTTGTCTTTCACGAACACTGATAACATAAGGAATAAATACAGCTGGAACAGCTGCATTACACATTGAATGGCTCCATACGATGGGTCACGGGAACACTGAATGGGTGTATAGAGCCTGTGTACCGTGAGTGGCAAACTGATGTATATGCTAGAGATGCAGACTAAACAAAGCAAGAGGAAGTTTGGGTACAGAGCCGCGTACTGCTCTACAAAACCTAACCACAACACAGTGACCCCAAGCACTAGAGGCAAGATCAAGCAAACAAGCAGACACTCACAGACAGGAGCATCATCTCTTCCCTGACAAGGACTGTGCACAGACTAATCCATAGTATGCAATATTTATACGAGACGTTAATTCAGCACAACCTTCACGGCCAGATGATTTAACGGAGTCATTCACTGCAAATGAAAAACAGGGTCATTAGCAAGCCCAGTTATGTATTCCAGACTGGCACTCATTTCTGATGCCTGGGTGAATAGATTAAAGCACAGACTGACAGCCTTCAGTGTTTTGCCATTTAAATGCAGCCTATTAAACACTGCACATTGCCTACACAAAGGTGTCTTTCTTGCATCAGACTTCTCGCTGCTGTTATATTTACTACCCAATGTTCTGATGCAGGTCCCTCCTGTATTTTGTTGCTTAAGTCAAGATCACACTGATTTTGTAATGACACTGCAAGAGCAGAATTATACTACAGAGTATGTGAATTCATTCAAGTATTTTCAATTGACAAATAGGACCACCACTACCCTGTTACTCTGTGAGACACACTGCATTATTTTTATTTCCAATGAATCTTCTTGACCGTACATATTTGCACCTACTGATTGCATCACTCCATTGCTACTCTTTAACACATCAAGGCTGGTAACAGTGAACAGTTATGCAAGGAGAGGCTAGAGAAATGGTTAACTTCTGGACAGCCAAGCACTGCTTTCAAACAGCAGTTTACACCCTGTAGGTGTTAGAAACCACCTCAGGACAACCTCTGCAAACATTGCAGTTGTGTGGATGTCACTAAATTACTACTGTATTTTCACTAACAGCTTTAGGAATTCTGCAAATTGGCTCACTGAAGGAACTAACATTCAGTGCTTCACAGGGAAAATGGCAGTAACACTACTGAGTGAGAGGGTAAGTTGGAGGGGAAAGAATGAGAGAGAAAGTATGTTATCAGAGAAGAGATAAGAGACAGAAGAAAGGTATGAACATGAGATGAGCTGATGGAAGGAGAGATCTGGGTAGAAAAGCTAACAGCAGCAGTGGGGGACTGTGCCATATGGGCAGCTCTCTTGGCCTGGCAAATCAAATGTAAAAAGTTTGAGCTGAAGAACATAAACACACCCACACAGGCCACCAAGCAAACATGTGCAGTACGAACACACACACACACACACACTCACCAAGTGGAAAACACATCCATTCTCTCACCTGTCTGTACATACATCATACACACTCTACCTACAAATATTTAAGAGCAACACACTGTGTTAGACTGTATGTTCAGAAATCACAGTGATAGACAGGTGTGGAAAAAGGAGCAAAGTCAAAGAGGAAGTGTCTAACTCCAGACAGAGGAAAGCCAGAGGTAAACAGTATGAAAATGAGAATGTCTGCTCGAACACGTCATACTTCTGTGCATGCTGGCCTGAACAACACAAGCACCGAACTCCAGACTTCAAAAAGGCGATGGACTGCAAAGACAAAACACCCAGTGACCTTTGTGGAGATGTGAGGTAGTGCACACTGAACAGCTACGGTTTACTTTTCTGAGTGTCTGTGTAGCTCAGGTTTAGGAGCAAACTTCTACATGGGTCCTCTTCTTCTTATAGGAGTTTGAATATACATTATATTACTTTCTCTCATCCTTTCTGCGATCAAATGAAAACCATCTTTGTTGGTGCAGGCAAGCATATTCACTCTGTATTTCTTAACGTGCGGGGTGCTGCACACAAATCGATAAATTTGGTGAAAATCTTAAGAACAGCCCAGCATCTTGAGGTGATTTCAACAGGAATCAGGAATTTTGAGCAATGCCTACTAATTGCCACATAACAAGGTCAAGCTGCACTTCATGCCAGAGTGCTGCTTGTTCTTAAATTAAACTGGTGCCAGGGATACCTAAAACAGAGAGCAACACTGCAAACACGTCATTGTATGACTCATGTCCATTGTGTGCTGATGAATCATAGTCACCAGCACTGACAGACTTTTCAACTGTCAAATCTCTGTATTGTTTAGAAGGAGTAAATAAAACAGCTTAGATTTAACAAAATAAATCACACCACAGCATAGGCCAAGTCTCCATACCACTAGCAGCCCACAGTGTGTTGATTAAATGTAACTATCGCTACGTAATCAACTTTCATTCAAATCATACAGGGAGGCTAACAAGCAGAAATAATACTACCAACTTAATCCGTTCTAGGCGTGGATGAAGAAGTGAGTCAGAGACAGAATATGTATAACACACCTGCCAAATTCAGGAAAACAGAGAGAAACTCATCACTAAATAACTGTATTTTACTCCATTTCAGGCTTCTTTAATCACGCAAATATTCCAAAAAGTAGCAGTAGCGAATGTAAGTATTTAACTAGATAAACCATCTTTTTAAAGTCTTCTATCATTCTAATGTGAACAAAGCTGCCACATAAAATGGGCGCCAAGCATGAAATTTGACTTCTGTCCTCACGATCAGCATCATGCACTCCCTTTGCAACATTCATTCCTTATATTTTAGGAAGCTGACAGCCTTAATTTAGCACAGCATCGCGTGCTGACAGTACATCCTGTGGAAGCTCAACTGTGTGTAATGCATCTGTGTACATGTGCACATGGAAGTGCTTGTTTGTCTTCTGTTTTGAGAGCACAAAAACAGCATATACAAACAAGCCAACACACAAAGCTGTACTTTCTGAGAGCTGGCAGTGAAAACTGAGACAGTGGTCCTTGATGACTTCTCCTAAAATGCACTCTGGTCTGCTAATGCTGGGACAGAGGCTGGATCTTTATCACCAGCTTCTTGGTTTTATGCCGCTTCATAACCAAACCACCCAAAATGTTAGAAAATGTTAGAATGGGGGATACAGAGAGAGAGAGAGAGAAAGAGAGGGGGAGAGAGAGAGAGAGAAAGAGAGGGGGAGAGAGAGAGACAAAGCATGACAGATGAAAAATGTACTTGTGGGTTTCCTTGCTTGCCTAAGTATCACGCGCTCACACAGAACAGGAAGAATCCTGAGATGATTCTTCCAGTCGTTCCCTGCTTGCTGCATGCCAACTGGAGGCTAATAGAGGAAATGGATCACATAGACAGACTCCCTTCCTAACAGCAGAGGCAGAGACAGCACAGTGCAGCCAAGAGTCCATATTTGAAAAGGGGATGAGAGATGGATTCATCTCCTCATACATCTCATGTCATTCACTTTGAGAAAAACCAGATTCCATCCACTGCAGGAAAGTGAGGGAAAACACCCTGTTCTTGTTCAATTTCAAAAAATCATACGCCCACTCCACGCAGGACACGAAGGGGGAACTACACCAATTGTCGGCTCCCTGCAGTGTTAGGAACAGCTCTCAAAATCTCTTTTACAAGCTTGACAACAAGCTCTATGGGGACATCGAGACATGCCACCTACCAGTAAACTCAAACTAGGCTTTTTTTTTTTCATTAATTTAAGCATCAAAGAGCAGCTGTCCCAGATAAATGTTCTAGACATTAGGAGGAGCACCAAAAATGCCTTCATGAGAAACTTGAAGGTGTCATTTGAATGCAATGTCAGATGACTAAACTGGGGTTGACTCTGGTCAAAATCCCGTGCGTAAGCTGAACCTACACAAGTTCAAAACCACTTCTGTGTATTTTTCTTAATAAAACCTGCACATGAGAAGAACTCTAAACAAGGCATACTAATGCAGCCTCTGCAGAGGTAACAATGTGTGTTATTGATATGGCACAGTGACAGCCTTGGCAGTGCTTCTGCAAAGATCGGCAGCCACATAAAGACAGTAAAGAAAACTGGAGGTCAAGCATACAGCAATTTATTAAAGACACACTGGTAAGCCGGATAAAATTACTGACTTCATAGTTCATAAGTATAGGACATAACTCTAAGTACAATAGCATTCTGAGGTAAAGCCAATGTTACTGTGATTTTACTGGTTCACAGTTATGGGGAATGTATGGTGACCAGCAGGGATGGAGGCAGGGAAATGCCACAAGACTACAGACTGCATATAAAAGAAGCACTGATCACCAACACGCACGACAACAGGTAAATCTTTTTTTTTTTTTAAACTAGATCTGATTTTCATCACAGGGAATAGTTTATAGTTTTTAACATTAGGAGCTTGGTGACTATAACAAATGCAGCCAAAAATTCTTCACACAGAATTTGAAACTGAAACACAATAAGACACATTTGTGGGTCGTAAACCTATTCATACTGCTTATCAAATTAACTGCTGCTATATAAACACAAAATCCAAACTTTGAGGAAAAACAATTATGAAGCACAACAATAGTTGCAAATCAAATAGCTTCCTTAGATTCCAGATTTTGACTTGGCCAGTTCAAATTCTCAGGGTGAAAAAAACAAAACAACAAGAAAAAAAAACTTTCAAACTATGAAAGAGACCACAGAGCAGACACAGTAAAACTGGACTTTGGCTAGTATGAAATGTCAGGTCTAAATGCACTCCATCTCAGACACATAAATCAACTGTGGTCTGAACTAAACATACATGTAAAGTTTTAATGAATGCACAAGTCTAAATGTAGACTTAGCATCACTGATCATCACTGTGCTTCTGGTTGCTCTCTGCCATATGAACCCCAATTTCTCTCCCAACCTTCCTTCCTCTCTCTCTCTCTCTCTCTCACACACACACACTTTTCATTATCCTTTCTCTCTAGTGAAGGACAGACAGAGGATGTGTCTATGACTGGGAAAGACTCACATTTCCTCTCTGAGGTTTCACATTCCTGGGATTCCGTCTGAAGACCACTGCAGCCCATTTAAAACCATTCCCCATATGGAGGGGTGGGGTGGGGGGACCCCAGGGCTGGCAAGAATGAAGGACGGCGGGGTAGGTTTTGAATTTCAAGCATTCATTTCTATTAATCTTTATACTATTCCTTTCAAGGTAAGTGGACCTGTTGTTCATGTGTAGCATCCTGTGCTGAATGAGAAGTCACTTCATTCACATGTCTGCTTACCCTACCAAAAATCCCACCGTGATAGAACACCTGTCCTTATCCTAAGCTGAGGGAATTCAAAGTTATACTGTCCTGTTGTGTTTCTTAAGACGAGAATCACAGTGGTCCATCATCTTAGGTTCTCTGGTCTCTCCAGTATTTGAGCAGGCACCATCAGATTTATCCTTTGATGTTTCAAAGAAAAAATGATGGGATGGTCTCAGCACAAATCAATCCATGTAGGTTGAATATAAAATCTCCCTCCAAGTGAGTCTTCAGAACAAACCGTTTGTCTTGTTAAAAATACACATACTGGAGATAAATTTGCGCAAAACTCTTATGTTATTTCATTTCTTCATTGACTACATTGAAAGTTATTATCTAAACACACGAAGGCCACTGAGAATGGCACCACTATGAGCAATAAGATGTCGGCTTTTTAAAAACTCATTCCACGTCCACTAAATTTCAAGTATGAAGCAACACACAGCAAGTCCTCTTCTTAATGGGATGTACTCAGAACATAATTAAACATCAGGACAAATCCTAATGATTGATGATTAGAGGTGGGTCTGACTCAGTGACGGAAAAGCAAGTGTTACAATAAATAATAAAAAAATATGCTCCAAGGCGATAGGGATTGACGGATATTAGCACATAATTGCCTATTTCAAGCCTAAGCATTTGACACAAGCTAATCATTAGAAGAAACACATTAGTATCGATGTAAAGACATCACCAGAGAAAAGCAAGCTTGGTCAGCCAGGTTATTACAATATAAACAGCGTTGTTGTCGCAGCTAATGTTTGCTAACGAGCCAACCTCATTGACTAGGTTACCTTTCAGTACTGCTTACTGCGTTAGCGCGAGTTTCATTCAGTTAAGATCAATCAACTGACTGTGATTTAAAGAAAAACTTAACATAAGACAGAGGATTAATTGAACATTTTTATATCGCACAAGGTACATGCGCCAATAGCCGACGTTACAAACAGCACATATTAGTTAGCCTCGCTGGCTAGCAAGCTAACTTGCTAACGTTCCCGAGCGGCGCAGAAGGGGGTTTAAATTCGCTTACCTGTCAACCGCAGCTTCACTGGGCCATTTCGCCTAACTCCTTGGCTAGACATTCCCCTTTGTGTCCCAGTTTGATGAAGATTCACAAAAAGTCTCTAAAGCATGTGTCAGCGGATCAGTTGTTCAAAAAAGTATCCCCCAAAACAATCCCTCTGCTAGCTTGGGGTTAGCTCGTAGTATCACCATAGCAAATCACACTGTGTATGCAATATAACCTTATTGGTATCATAATCCCATCACTGGAATAACATTCTTGCTTTCGCTCCTTTTCCGTAAAAAAATGCAGACAACATCCCCAAGTATTCACGTCGCGAGCCACGGACACCGATCCAACGTTAACGTTACTGATACAAATCAAGTGAACAGAGCGCTCTCCACCCGGACAGGCGTCTACTCCGCCTGTACTGCTTTAACTGAAGTTGATCGTGAGGACGGTAAAGACCATCCTACTGCAGACAGGCAGACAAGGTCGGGTGGAGAAATAGTACATCCGGTACAATCGTTCAAAATAAAAGTGGTATCAAGCTTTATCTGATGTTCAGCGTTACTCAATAAATAACTAAAGACAAGCTAATTTCGGGCTCTGTTGTAAATTAAAGGTATTATCACTACATAGCAATCACGTGTTTAAACTAAAAACTACGAAAGATTTCTGTGGCCGCCAAACGCGACATCATCTCTTTAAATGGTACAAAGGAGCCGGTTGTTTTATTTTGAATTTGAAAACGTCTTTATCCGATCCCAATTTGTATAACTTTATGTCGACATAAACGAGCCAAAGAATTACTCGGAATGGTCAGGATATACACATTTGAGCGATTTCAATTCTCATCTAAAGCTTTATTGAATAAAAATGTTCCATTAACCCTAATCAGTTAGAGTCTGATCAACTAAAAGAGAACTAAATGCGGGAGTGGGCATCAATCCTCTTGGGGGAGAGCTTCTTCATACACGGTAAGAGAGCTGTCTATTTTAGACAGCTTCAGGTAATATGTGAAATGTATTGTCTGTATATACACAACACGGCCACCAGGAGCCAAATCGAAGCCCCAACAAGCATGGTACGATTTTTCACGAGGGTAGACATTGTAGATATACGCATCTGCATTAAAAAAAATTGACTTTAGTCTCCTGGTCTGGTTATGTTCCTTCGTGCAACCTCCTAAGTCATCGTGGATATATACTGTAATATAATATGAACGCACTTTAAAAATGTGAAAAAAATAAACGTTGTTAATGTACTAGAAACACTGCAGGATCCCTTTCACATGCGGGCACACAGTAGTCACGCAGTGTCACCTAGTGGCCACATGGACGCACAATCACCTTTATTTCCTTATTCCCCATGAGATCACATGTTCAACACCTCACTTCCATCACATCTTTTCACAACCTACATCATGTGCAGGTTTCCTCGTTCATAGCCTGCTTATGTCCGAAACACCACCTCCACAAAAACGATATGAACAAATGGAATTTATTTACAAATATTTATTTAAAAACAGGAATATTTTATCCTTGTACTGTCATGGACACAGATGAAATGTCTAAAAAAATACAAAAATATTAAAAAAGGAAAGAATTTTCTTTTTAATAGGTTACATTAGAACAAACTAGACACGTTAAAACTGGAAAGTGCTCTGATCTTCAGGGATCTGGAAGGTATAGCCCTCTGCAGTGGCTTCAGGAACCACAGACTCATCATCTTCATTCTGAAAGACCAGAGAGACAGAATGAGGGAAGAATTAGAGGATTAAGATAGTCTTAGCATGTTTTGGGGACAGTGACTTGGATTAAGATTCTGCCAACTGAAACAATTTCTGTCAGTTAAGACAGGGTCTGTTGTGAACTGGGTAACAGTGAATGCAGTCCGTGTAAGCAAAAGGATGTTATGTTATTTGGAAAGCTTCTGGTGTGAGATTTGACCAGGAAAAGCAAAACATCCACTGAGCAATAAAATGAGCAGTATCAAATTATTGAAGACATTAACCTGGTGCACCCACATATATTCTCTGGCAATCACACAAGCAACTTCTTCCACCAGACCAGCTCTGCAAGGACTGCTGTCAATGAATCATGTATCTAATTGACAATGTAGTCATACTAGTTCTGCTAGTCTGCAATTTTTTCTTTTGTGTTAAGCTTTAATTGTTCAAGCATGTGGTTAGGTTCACAAACTATCCAGTCACGCAAAGCAATAGTCACTCACAGTCCTTGCAAAATTCAGCAAACACGCAAATCTTGAAATAGGGCAAAAGCAGAAATCAACAGATACAGACAAAACTCTACATCTGATGCCACTGTGGTAAGTCAAGAATTTAAAATTCAATTGCTATTTCAACCATTTTCTAAAGTACTCTGAATGGTTCACTTTCACCTACCTACCACATCGCTAGTCTGAAGGCACCCCTGTTATCAATACCTTACTTACCCCGTCAGAGAAGAATCTGTCTATGATGTTGAGCGATGACTTGTAGACAGCTTCATTGTCATGGGTCTGCAGTCCCTCAATCTTGTCCAAACCACCCAACTCCTCAATCATTAGGCACACTTTCCCAATGTCACCGGTTGTGTGTGCTACCTGTGAAAAAAAAAAGAATAAAAAAAATCTAAGACTAATAATTCCCTTGCCAAGAGATGGAGCTGTGTCCATCCATTTTAATCTGTGCCTGTCGCAAAACCATCTGTGTCATTCAATCTATAATGTGACTGAGGATAAATTCTGTAAATATTTATGTTTCCTAATCTCAGAAACCCATAGTGTTAATCTCCCATTTCCTCAGACCCTAAAAAAATATATCTTGGCAGAAGAGTCTGCAGGGGTATAGTTAAAAGCTAATTTTTCTTAAATGTATTACAATATATATTTTTTTTTTTACTATGTCCCATGGCTACATGCTAGAAACAGTTTGAATTGCCAGAACTCTTACTACAGCAATCTACTTTTTTTCTTAAGGTTCAAACCAGTGCATGTTTTACCCTGTTTACTTCAAATCAAATAAAATACATCATAAAAAGTCTCACGATGGCACATACTAAATCTCTTGATGTTGTAATTATTTCTCTGCGAGATAGAGTTTACTGGATTGAAAAGGTGCCTTTCATAACCAGCTTCTTCAGGTCACTCATCAAGTTTCTCATTTCTTGTCGTACATGATGAATGAACCTGAAGAAGCTGGATCAAAAACGTGTCTCTCTTATCATCTCATTCAATCAATAATAAACAAGTATAATAATCTGGTGTGCTGTGACTAAACAAATGAGCGCAGTTTACTATAGTTAAGCGGTTGTGTGTTTTCTTCTTCTTCTTTCTACTTTGTGCTGTGAGAATCAAAGATTTCAGTCAATATGTTACTGTTACATTAACATAATCTACCTTTAGAACTACACTGTTAACACAACAATCATATAACCTTGAGAGCAGTAATAATGTATAATGAAAAATAATGTATAATGATTATGGTGGTGCATTATCTACAACTTAATCAAGTACAAATTGCGTGCATGTGCAGTGTGTGATTTTCATGCATTTACACAATCCACTGAGATGAATGGTTTAATTCTACAGCCAGCCTCAGAGATCACTTGCAACGTCAGACAAGTTGTGGTAAAATAAATTTTAAAAAAGCATACCGTTAAAATACTGGTGACTGCATCCAGGATGACCAAGATGATTTTGCTGTCTTTGACTGTCAGTAGGTTGAGCAGAGGCTCCAGCACGTTGCACTGAACCAGGTAGGCCACTTGCGCCACTGTTCCTCCACTGGTATAGTTGGTGACAGCCCACACTGCTTCCTTCTGGGTCTTGTAGTCTCCCTAAACAGAAAAGATACCTGGTTATAATAAATTACAAAAAGTCCAATTTTTGTGGCTGAGTTATAAATCTCTTGAACGTAGTATAAATACTGGAAGTTTTCATCTAGTATATACAAACGGTCAAATATAAGTGTAAGTTAAGCTTAACACAGTGCAGCCGAATCCTCTATATCACCAAGTCAGGTATTAGGAAAACTGTGGGACTCCGGTCTCAGACATGGAGTTGGAGTCCAGGTGTTGACTTATGGCTTTGCATCAAAAGGTAACACTATAATCAATTAAATACTGACTTACTGTGAATTAATAAATATCATTTGGATTACTGTACAATTACTGTACAATTCCAATTCCAAGGACTTGAATGGCTGCATAAAACATATGAGATTTTAATATTTTTTTAAATTATTCTATTTTTTTTTTTTTTTTAATAAATCTTAAACTTTTTATGGCATTCAGTGTGGACAGCAAAGTAAGAATTTCATTGTACAGGGAAACCTGTTTCCTTACTGTGCATATGACAATAAACGCTTTGACTCTAATGAATCTGAACATAAATAAAAACAGACTGCAATCATTTGCCATTAAACTGCTAACCATCAGCAGTTTAGGCCCATGTGAGAATATTCTTTATACCATGTGTTTCACAAAGTGGTGAACCTCATCCCTTTCTGACCCTCTGCCTTTCGAGGACCCAGATGACCCTCTTTCATACCCAGTCATGACACTATCACCTCTCACCAATGAACCTGTTTACCTCTGGAGTGTTCCAAACAGGAGTTTTCTGAGCAGCACATAGTTTTATTAGTCTTTTGTTGTTCTGTCCCAACTGGTTTGAAACGTGTTATTAGCATCCCATTAAGATTAAGCATATTTACAAAAAACACTGAATGAATATTGTTCTTGTACTAATGAATGTCAAATTGTCACGTCCCATTTTATTTATATTTCACACAGCATCACAACTGTTTTAAAACCAGGTCTGTAAAAAGCCGGCTCTATTTTCTGCCTTCTCTTGCATTCTGACCTGTTGTAGGAGCTCCACTAGGATGGGTATCAGGCCAGCATTGATAACCTCCTGGATCTGGGTGTCCTTGCCAGCGGTGATATTGGACACTGTCCAAGCTGCCTCTTTTTGGATATTGGGCTTGTGGTGGCGCAACAGGCTGGGGAACATTGCCAGGGCACCTGCATTCAGGACACACTGAGTCTGTTCATCTGTCCCAGTCACAATGTTGCCAACTGACCGCAGGGTTGGAGTCTGGGAATTGAAGGAGAGTGAATCAGTTCATATACAGGAACAATATACTGCATAGGAGATATGATAGTGATCATTATGGCTTAATGAAGGTAACCTCTTTCCATAATTCCTTTTCATTTTTATGTTAACTGGATATGGTCAATGTAGCCAGTGCGCTAACTGCTGTTTCAAAAGTCACAAATAACTCAACACAACATACCACAATGGAGAGCTCCCCACAAGCTAGCAGCTGTACCAGGCGTGGCACCAGGCCAGCCTGCACCACCACCTCTATCCTCTCATTGGAAGCATCGGTCAGGTAGGACACGGCCCAACAGGTGTCAGCCAGAACCTCCCTGTCGTCGCTGTGCAGGAGGCGCACCAGAGCTGGAAGTAGCTGCTGTACCGCTGTCAAAGGTGGTGCCGGGTTCTTGTTCCGACACAGGTTGGACAGCGTCCAGGTGACATTGCGCAGGTAGGTAGACTGGTATGGTGTGTTAAATGTCACGAGTTATTTTAGAACATCAAAGTTTCACAAAACAATATCTCTTTTAAAACAAGGACACACATTTTCAGTTGGGGTATGCAGCAAACTTTTCAGCAAATTTAGACATTAGTTCAAAATGACCTCAGGGTTACAGCATGCAAAATAAAAGTCTCTTTAATCCAGCAATGCAATAATGTTTGATGGAAACTCACAGGAATCACAGACAGGTCAGGGGCTGCCAGCAAGGATAACAGTGGTTGAAGACCCCCTTGTTTAATCACTAGGTCTCTGTAGTTGGGTCCATCACCTACATTTGTGGGTGACAAACATTTACATTTATCTTCTGCCAGCAGGTCGATCACAAATTACAAGAAAGAAAAACAACAAAACAAAAACTACAAAAGCTTGTGAAGTTACTGCATGTAAATGCATTGTTTGAGTGAGCATTTCAGAGCTAGCTCTACACTGAGAGAATCTTGGCAATGTAATTTAAGTATTTTAATATGCCAGAGCTGTTTTTCACTTTGATCTATTCTTTACCAATAGTAAACAACCAAACAAGTGGAGATACTCTGATAGACCATAGGTTCCACATTACCTTGGATGAAACACCTTTGAGCAATTAATTCAACAACATGCTTTATAGTTTTAGGACAGTTTTGCAATAATTTAAAAGCCCTCAATATTACAGTCTGTGCAGGATGTAGTAACAGAGCAACAGCAGTAAATGAAGTAGCTCAAAATCAATGCGATGAGGAGTATTGTCAGTCTAGCGTACCTGCAATGTTGCCCAGGGCCCAAATGGCCTGCTCACTGATGTGTGGGTGGGGAGAAGACATAAGGTTGATGAAGGCTGGGATGGCCCCTCCTTCCACTACAGCAGTGGTCTGCTCTGAGGTACCTGAGGCGATGTTGGTTAGGGCCCAAGCTGCCTCAAACTGGATAGGGGGGCATTCAGACAATGCCAGAAAACGTACAAACTTTTGGATGAGGCCAGGACCTATAATGCTGTCAATAGGTGGGTGCTTTTCTCTGGAGAGCAGCCTCCTGTACATCAGGAAAAAAAGGTTGGGAAATCAATCAAAGGTAAGTAACTTCAAGTAGCAGTACAGGGGATATCACGTCCACTATGTCTTCAGTCATCTTAATTATGTGTTAGCATATAATGACCAACTATTCACACTGTTACATTAACTCACCAAAACTCTTCACTCAAGGTTCTTTTCAAAAATGATTTTACCTGGCTGCCTGCGTGGCCTGAAGCTGGTGATCTAGATTCTGGCTGTTCACACCTCGCACAATCTCCTCTACAGACCAGTGCTGAAGAGGCTAAGGAACACAAACAAAAGAGGATTAGTTATCTGTCCAGTCAACCTGGGTCAAACAGCAGTTAAAAATAACCCTCAACATTCACTGGAATATGCTTAAAATATGTTTAAGTCAGAGTTACAGGATCAGGACAATGCAGATCAACTGGGGAAAAAAGAAACCTACACAGTCTTGACCTATTGCTTCCTAGATGTTGAGACTGTATGGTCGATGATTCAGGTTCAAAGCCTTCATAACGCCTTAACAAATTAATATTGACAGTGACTCTTCTTCAGCCAACTGGGATGCATTTTGAAATGATGTGGTAAAACATTCACACTGTTGTCATTAGATAGACACTTAAGGTTCCTCCACAATTCTCGCCGACCTTTGGCCAGCTGGTGCAAAAAGGCTGTTAAGGTTCATTTTGATAAGACGTTGTTTAGAGTTAGGGTTTGACGTGGGAAGTGTTATAGGTAATTCGTAGTCAACTAAATTATACAATCAAACAGTTGTATTAACTTAAGCATTTTAAGTATGTTTACGGTCCCCAACCAAATCAAAAAGCTAGCGTGTGAAAGGGGCAATAGAGCAGACCCAGATCTCATCTACCGTGGTCTACCTGTGCATTGGGATCTTTCTCTTGGAGAGGAGAGGTTGGCTCGTCCAGAGGGCTCTGGACGTTTCTCCTCTTCAAGATCTGATCATCTTTCTTGGCTTTCCGAAGCTCCACGTTGACTTCCGCTCTTCTCCGCCTTTGCTCCTGAAGAAGTCAATACACATACCCAAATATAATACAGCATAAAAAATATTACGATTAGAGGTGTGGAAAAATAAATGTTCTCATGTCTCATGCTGGCTGTCACCGACAAGGCTTACATTGACATCTTTCCCTTTGTTTTTGAACTGGTTGAGTCGATCTCCGCTGTTGTTGGCAGCTGACATTCCTGACCGTTGAGCAAGACAACCGACTACTGAAATGTTACAGGCGCTCCCTGTTGGAAAACGACAATTTAATGCTCACAATAATACCATCGTAACAACGTCTGCTTTCGCTGCCTTCATCTGGTTAAGTTTGTGTTAGGTAGCTAACAGACCGTAAAGCTAGCTCTCAGTTAACTGGCGCATGTCTTGAAGTCAAGCCGGTTATCTAACACCATGTGGCCCAAAGCACACGGAGCCTGCTTTGGTAAGCCGCAAAAAACCGCCCAAATTCATAGGTACAAAGATTACACACTAAAATTACAAGCAAAGACAATAACATAAACAAGTAAAGTAACGATACATTAGTTTGAAGTGTACATTTAGGCACAGAAAATGTCTACAGTGCTTACCTTGATGAATTCTCGTAAATTTTTTTTTCAGGTGTGACGTCATGTTTATAACGCCCTGTTTTTGTTGACTTTTGATTGGTCAGTTGAAATGCAAAGCACCGCCCTATTGAACGTAGTTTCAGACAACAAAGGCGTTGTCAAAGGCAACCGCTATCAGTATCGCGAGATAATGCTGCCGTACTTTTCTTGGCAGACTGATTCTCACTGTCGACAACTGTGACAATGTCAGAAGTACAAATGAATCTGGGGGAATCATATTCTTTATGTAACAAGACTAAATCCACGTCCATGAGAAAATTGTCCTACGCTCATGCTTATTGATAAAGGTTGTTTTTCATATAATGCCACGTAATGACCCAGTGGCCTAATGGATAAGGCATCAGCCTCCGGAGCTGGGGATTGTGGGTTCGAGTCCCATCTGGGTCGTCTTTAGCTTCCTTTTCGGAATTTGTAAAAATATTGCTCGGTATAGTGATTTCGAGGATGGCATGTGCAAATATCTTGCCAAGCAACTGATGTAATTCGTCCATTATGTAGCGACTAGGGCATCCTGGTGATAATCAGAAAGCAGAAACGGTCAGTCAATCAGTATACGCTCATTATGATCTGATCCTCAACCATCGATGCCAATAAAGTCTGAAGAAACACGGCATTTAAAAAGCAACGGTTCCGCTCCAATTAAACTCCAGCATTAAAATCCTTATTCAGAGAAAACAGCAGAAATTATTAAGTACAATGTTATTTGAACTGTGATTGCGTGATCAAGGTACCCAGCAAACAGGTAACTTTCTGGGAACGTTCCCTAAGGGTTATTTTCAAAACCTTTCAGGAACATTCCTGCAAACATTCCACGCGTCAACTTCATACTGGTTTGACAAATGTGATAATGCACTGCGGTTCCTCAATGTGACCACCAGATGGCAGCAAAACGTGATTTTAAATACACTCAGGTCACAAATCATCTGTATTTAAGACAGATTGATGTTAAACGAAGAAGTTGCTAATACTCTTTTAACTATTTTATACTGCCCACCAAAATTTCAAACGTCTAAAAATAACTAACTAAATAAATGAAATCTGGTAAAAATCAGAAGATAATGAACATCGCGCTCGACACCAGATAACAGAAAGTAAATAAATTTCTTTTAAAAAAAATGTGAATTGATTAACAACAGAGAACTACACAGAGTCACATTTTCCTCTTATTTTTTAAACAAAAATGAGAACCTTTTTCGAATCCATTTATGAATGAAAGGAGTGTCCTGTCGGGACGCCCCACCACCACCTCCTGTCCCAGCCCATCACATCTCATTCCTGAGCAGCCCATATAAAACTCCCAGGAATCCCAGCTCTGCAGCAATCCCCAACGTATTTCCAGGATGACAGGGATTACTTTGTTTCTCTTGTTTCTGTGGCTCCCTCTTTACAAGACGGAGGAGCATGTTGTTAATGGTGAGTGTAAACATTTTATTATCACACGGCTTTGCAGTTTTCTATATCGTTTATGTATTGGAGAAAAAATAATTCCCTCACTTTTTTCTTCGCATGTTGGCTTTTTTTAATTGGGTGTATTCATTTTTTTGTGCATATATAGTATAATATCACAACAAAGTGTTGTGTTGTGGTTTGTTTACTGCTTAACACTGAGGAGTCTGGAGGTTTGGATGTCATCAATATAACACCCATCACATCAGGGTTACTCAGACTACAAAAAGATACAAAAATATGAGGCAGTTTTGACTGCAGAGTGAGGAAATATTATACCCTTAAACAATGATATCATGTGATTTAGATAAAATACCAAGTGAGTAACAGTTTACAGCTCTGATTGATTGGAGACATTTTGGTTAATTTTAAAAAAAAAGTAATATCTTAGCTGAGGTCAGTGAGGGAAAACAAGCCTGAAGTCCTCATGATGAACGTCACTTATGAACCTCCAGCTGAAGCACTGACCCAAACATTTGTCAAGCTTTATTCATTAAAATAAAGATCCTAAACCATAAAACATTTGAAGTTAAGGGGAATATCTTGTGAATTAAATGAATCAGTTGTTGTGGCTTATTGTAATAATCATAGAGGCTTTGATGTAACATTATCGTAATGTATCACAATGGGGGATTTTGTTGTGTTTGTGTCAACTCAGAGCTGTACACCTTGATAGAAAAAGGTCAGACCAGCTTTGTGGACCCAACCCCGAGCAACCAAACCAGGCTGCTGGTTAAAGAGCCCTCTCTGCCCATTAACGAGCTGCTGGAGAAGAGCAGCAAGACCGGCGAGTCCAAACTCTCCTTCCACCCTCTGCCCTCCGCTGTCTGGCCTAAGCACGGTGACCTGGCCGCCATCGCTCGCCACCACAACCCCCACAACAAGAGCAAAAAAGCCCTCAAGAGCGACCGTCTGGTTGAGCACAACAGCGAGAAAAACAGACAAGCTGTCGGTCTGCTTCCCAAAACCCCGCTGACAGGAGGAGCCGCTGCTGCCTCCAGCAACCGCACCGTGCAGAAGACCAACCAGGAGACCCAGTCCAGCATCGGTCCTCCTCACCAGAGCGAAGCAGACGGACACCCCAACTCCAGACCCAGGAGTTCACCCCACACACAGCCTCAGGCTCAGCCTCCCCCGCGCAGAGATCCCCCCAACCGACGACTGGACCCGGAGGAGAACCGGCCGGGCAAGTCGAGCCTTTATCAGTCAGGTATCGGCGCAGCGACCCGGAACAACAGCCGCCCTCCTGTCGTCCTCAACCGGCGCTCCTCCAGTCTGCTGTACCAGTTCGACATCCTGAGGCGAGGTATGGGAGGATTTGTTGTGCACCCTGACCGTGGAGTCTGACCTCAGTATTATCACAGGCCATATATTCAAGATGCTTAAGCTCCATCTTGAGGCTTTATCAAGTTTAAACTCTCCTTTGGGATTGCACAGAGCAAAAGACTGACATGATAAAAGAGTTTAGCTATCTGGGAAAATATCTGATGCTTATTTGTTACCAGCAGTAATCTCTGCTTTCTGCCCTTTAAATTATGTTACATAATCTCAGTGACAAATGAGTCAAACCAACAATGCAACATTTTTGTATTTTCTACAAAATGAAAAGAGCCTTGGCTTATTTTAATATCTAATTACAGAAAAGACCAAAGAGGATTTAAACTCAGTCTACAAAATTTCCAAAACACCTTTGAACAAAAAGAGGGGAAAAAAACAAAAGACAAATTTGTTAGCGCATCCCAGTGGCCTTTGGACTGAACAAGCTGTGTGTCCTGTCACTTCTTTTCATTGTCAGGAGAAAAAAAAAACACCCAAATACATAAAAATAAATATATGTTATTTGAATTTTGTGTAAATAAATCAGTCATACAGTAATATCATATGCAGTTCATACAGAGTTCACAGAATGACAGTGATGGTTTCTTTACTCTCCCGCTTGTCGTTAACATCCCCAGCCACTAATTACAATCACTTCCCTCAAATCTGGCAGTCAGCGTCTCCTTTTGTGTGCTTTTACGAGTGAGGAATTGTAATGAAACTGATGTGAAGCAAGCGAGAAGGTTCTGAAATTGCAATTAAGATGGAAAATGTAAGGCGGATGTGATCCCATCACACATACCACCTCCTCCTGTCCCGTGCAGATGAATGTGATGCCTGGGTTTTGTAATGACAACCTTGTCCTCTTCTAATGACGTTGGAATGAGAGTTTGGCTCTGTACAGGGCACGGCAGACAGTCACTTTCTCTTCATCTCATCCCTCCATCCTGTCTTCTGGTCGCCTTCCTCTCTCTGCAGAGTCCGACTTCACACATGATGCCTTCTGCATGAGTGAATGCAGGAAGGAGAAGGACGAGAGAGAATATTACTGCTACAGTGAGTTTGGTATGTACCCACTGAGGGACAAACAGAGTTTGGCAAAGGTAGACAAGCTTAAGTTAACAGGTGCTTTGGTGTGCTGATGATTCTCAGGCATTTTTATGACTCTGATGTGTCAAAATATGTCAATTTTGTCAAATAATTAACATCCCGACTGCAGGTAGATACTAATTAACTAATTATTGACTATCTACAGCTTGAAATTTTGAGTTTTGATAATTAACTAATGTGTACTGTATAGGCTAACTGTGGCCACTAAACATGAAGTTTGACACTATAACAGTTTAAATGAGTAGTTTTCCTTCTTGGAAAATACATTAAGAAGATTTTGTACCACTCTCATGGATGTGCAATAAATATGAAGATAAGGCCAGCAACCTTTGCTTGCTCAGCTTAGTATAAAAACAGGAAGAAACAACAAACAAAAATGCTTACCATCAAGTTTAAAGGACAAAACTGCAGACATTACATTTAAAAAAAAGTGTTAATTCAGAGGTTTTATGTAATCTCTTGGAGTCTCTTAACCTTCCCTGGTGTCACAATGTTGGCTTTAGTCCACCACATATACTCTGTAAAACCACAATGAGCCCGTTTTACACTTCAGTTTTTCTACAAATTAAACAAAAACAAGATGTGATGTGTTAATATGTGAGCTTGTGGTGCTCGTAGGTGGATTTTTGTTACTTATATTTCCAGACTTTATGCTAAGCTAAGCTAATGAGCTGCTAGTTGTAGCTTCACATTTGCCATGAAGACATGAGTGGTATAAATTTGCTCATCTCCTTTTAAAAAAAAAATATATAATATTTAATTGTACATTTAAACTTTCAAAATGAACTTTGGACATGAATTTCCAACATTTTAACACATGTTTTTTGTGTTCCTGAAACAGCTATCAATGGGATAGTTCATGACATTGATGTGTTGCGTAAAGGAATACGTCTCATTACACTAATGGTGAGCAGTGACGGCTTCTACAAAATGAGTCGTCTCTACGTCAGCCCGGACAGCTTTTTCTTCAAAGTTCGCCTTCTGGTCCTGGACACCTATAAGTGCAGTAAGCCCTGCCCTGACATCAAGCTCGGTGAGTGTAGCGAGGTTGTTCAAAATCCTCATAAGAAATCGATCTGGATGAGAATATCTCCTGAAGGGAAGTAGAAGACTAAAACTGAAGATTGTGTAAGCACATCTGTTGAATAAACCAATCACTATATCAGTTAGTTATTCAGTATTTTATTAAAGAATATACATATAAAATTGATATAAATAAAAATATATCAAGATTAGATTTAAGAGAGAAGCTATATCCTGGGATACATATGAAGAAACGGAACAAAGTGTCCACCCACAAATTAAGATCTCTAACAAGTTTACACCAACACGATCTTGTGTGGGTTGTGAGATTCTGTTTGCCTGAATTCAGCAAAAATAATAACAACTACTTTGTTTAGTGCAAACATGAAAATTGCTAGGCTGTGCACTTTTCCCCAGACACTTCAACATTTGCTTGATGTGTTCCCTAGGGACCAGATACATTATAATGGGCCAGATCTACCACAGGCGGCGCCATCTTCCAAGTGACCTCCTGAACCTGCTGGGCAGTAAACTGAAACCTGGAGACGGCCTCCTGCGAAGCAACAACTACGTCAAGAGGTTCAACAAACGGAGGCACCAGAAAGCCCTGGAGGCCACCCGCTCCAGGTGCAGGTGAAGAGAAGATAAGACTATCGCCCCCTGCTGCAGGGGAAGAGACATTGCAGAATACCTGAATGGATCATAACTAACCCCTAAGTATTGAGCAAGACAGAAGACATTATGCGGAAAGCATGTATTTATTTTCTTATGGACTGCTATGATGTATCATACTCCCAGGTCATCTTTTTTACTCATCTTTAAAGTTCCTGAAGTACTGACTTGTGGTGCCTTTGATAGAAAAACATAAGCAGTGTCAATTACATAGATTTTCCATGATCATTTCATAATGTTCAGAACATCAAAGACGGGTGTCCTTTCTGTCTCTCTTTTTATTTTCCTCAAAATAGCACCTCCCCTCATACTCCTCATTCATTCACCGCTGGCTCATGAAGTCCCTAAACTCTAAAGGTTTAAAACTGGCTAATTTTTAAAAAGGAAATTTGGCTTATCTGAAGCA
The DNA here is from genome assembly GCF_020382885.2 of Scatophagus argus. Classification (NCBI taxonomy): domain Eukaryota; kingdom Metazoa; phylum Chordata; class Actinopteri; family Scatophagidae; genus Scatophagus; species Scatophagus argus. The sequence goes on along the minus strand of NC_058494.1, from coordinate 11,734,078 downwards.
CGCTTCTGTCTATTTAGCATAAAATTTGCTTAGAGAATGAGTATATTTCATCATCTTGCATCAGCATTCACATGGGCATTTTTCAGTTTTATTCATGTGAATTTAACAAGCCAAAACTTGTGCTCAGAAAAAAACCTTGTCAGATTCAGCCTCTTTCTTTTCACCATAAGCCATGGTCATCAGTGGTTTAATTTTGTTTTTCTGAGTAAAAAGCACACTTCCATTCTGTATCACCAAATACTCGATACCAAACAAAACCTTTACACAATATTGAACAGAAATGTATTTTCCATACGAACATATCAACTTCTCCGAAATTCTTTTGACTCCTTTGCTTTGATTAATCGATGATCCTTCTAAATTGAAATTAATGCAAAATGTCTTATTGCACTGTTGTTTTGCAACACTCATTCTCTTGCATCTTGTCACTGTGGTTGTTATTGGTGAGCAGGAAATGCACTATTACTGTTACAAAAACCAAAGGGAGGGAACGAAGAATTGGAAAAACAGCATCAAACCACAGTGGGGGAGAAGGAGGAGAGCAAGAGAGAGAGACAGCACAGGACCTTTGCTTGTCATAAAAGCAGCTTATTTTTGTAACTTTAATTATGTGTCCATGATGAAATATCTGCCTGAGTAGACTGGGACATCAAAAGGGGCTTTGCTGAATGAGGAGGTGATGTGCTGTGTTGATGTGTGTAGGGAGCAAGCCATAAATCTAATCGCAGGAATCTGATCCTCTCCACACCTGGACACATGACACGGAAAAGTGCCTCCATCACAGCTCCTCTTTGGTCGCTGTGACGGGTGGCTCTTGTGTTCATGCTTACACATAAATATATACTCCTCTGGCAAAGCCAAAGCTGAAAAAGAAGTATTTAAAGTATTTAGGCAGGATCAAAGAAAAAAGGAGGTGGGGGCGAGGTGGAGGAGAAATAAAGAAGGTTATGTGAAATGACTCGGGGTGGGTGGGGGTGCGACTGAAGCAGGAGAGGAGGTGTTGGGTCTGTTTTTCTAAAGGGATAGCTTTTTATTTAATCAAAATCCCTGGCTTGATTGTAGTACGACCCTGAGCTCATGCTTCTTATGAGAGGGAAAAGATTTGCACTGAACGCTTACAATGCTTTCCAATACATGAACCCAATAAAAAATGTCTATTTGTTTTGTACTCTATGACCTCATCAGGAATTTATTTGTCTTTAAACCAACCCTCCACTCACGCTATCATATACATCAACCCACTGACTGAAACATTGATCCTCATTATCATTCCCAGTGATTGCATGAGAATGAGTCCCCAAAAGTAAGACACTCTAATTAGAGTTTAACAACCATGGTCTCTGTCTGGCCTACGGGAGGAGAGGCTGACTTGGGAACTTGGACGTTGAGGCAGGCAGGGCTAAGCCTCTTTTCTCCCCCTCTGTCAGTCTGTCAGCTGGGCCGGTCGGTTCCCAGGCTCGATGAAGCCCCTATCTGGGATCAGTGCTGGAGGGAACAGATGCAGGCAGGCAGGAAACAGGAGCCTGCTCCACATCTTGGCTACTATCACAGCAGGACAGCATTCCTCATCGCAGAGGATGTAAAGGAGGAGGGGGAGGTGGGAATATCTCTAAGTTGCTTCCTGTGTGATAGCCCTCAGACCACAAGGGGGGAGTGAGAGAAAAAGGCAAGGGTGGTGGTTTGAAACCACTTGGGGTTTGTGGTCACCTGCGGTGCTTTCAGCATCTGTGGAAGCCTCTGGATTCGTTTAGCGGTTTGAGTGGGGAGTTAAGAAAGGGAGGTAGGGGAAAAGGGTGTGAGAGTAGAGTGTGTGTCACACATGTCACACATTGATCAGAGTCTGTGTGAGTGTTGAGAGTCATGACCTCATCCTTCAGTGCTCACAAGTACTTGCACGTTTCACTTAGAGTTCCAGATATTTGACAAGAGTTAAGATGGCTGCAGAACTTGCCATGTAATGCCAAATTAACTTACTAAGGGACCTTATGGCAAAAATGCCCTTTGCAAATGATCCCCGTTTCTCCCACTGCCTGTGCATTATGTCTATATTAGTTACTAAGTAGTTTTTTGCCACTTGATTATATAGAATAATATGCCTTTAAACTCAGTATTAAGGCATGTGTTGCTTATCACAAGATTCCACATAATGTGCTTAATGCAAGGCATAAAACAAATTTTGGAATTTCCACCGAGCCCCCCCACCCCCCACCCCCAAGGGGGTCTGGGCCCTTTGGCACTTTGCCCTTTTGATGACTGCCTTGTTGCACAGCAGTTAGAACAGACAGATGCAAGGAAACACAGATGATCAAAAACAAAAAAGACAAATTATCTCCCAACAATCTACAGCCATGTTAGCAGCACTGTGAAGCTGTGCTTTGAGTTAAATGGTAACATCAGTATGCGTGAATTTCCCTGGGGATCAGTATGTATCTATCTATCTATCTATCTATCCAATATTTTTACAGGCTACTAACAATGCTAAAATGCTGATGTTTGTATTGTGTTAACAATCTCAGATAGGCCTGTTCGCATTCTATCATTTGCTAATTAGCAATAAATAAAACAAAGAACAGTGGATGCAAATTTCATGGAAAGCCATCCAATAGCTGCTCAGACATTTCATTCAGAACCACAAATGATAATTTTGTGCTTGCATTAGAAAAAAAATCAGAGGTCACCAAAGTTATCTTCACATTCTGGAATGTGAAAGTTTCTGCTAAATTTAAGGCACTTTCAAAAATATTTCAGTCTGAACCAAAGTGGTAGACCAAATGACTGACAGACCAATATTGCTATCCCCAAGCCATGCAGCCAGCATATCTAGAAATTACAATAAAAATGGAAACAATTTAGTCTGTATAAAAGATTTACCTTGTACAGTGGCTTGCGAAACTATTTGGCCCCCTTGAACTTTGTGACCTTTTTCCACATTTCAGGCTTCAAACATAAAGATATAAAACTGTAATTTCTTGTGAAGAATCAACAACAAGTGGGACACAATCATGAAGTGGAACACACTTTATTGGATATTTTAAACTTTTTTAACAAATAAAAAAACGAAAAATTGGGCGTGCAAAATTATTCAGCCCCTTTACTTTCAGTGCAGCAAACTCTGTCCAGAAGTTCAGTGAGGATCTCTGAATGATTCAATGTTGACCTAAATGACTAACGATGATAAATGGAATCCACCTGTGTGTAATCAAGTCTCTGTATAAATGCACCTGCACTGTGATAGTCTCAGAGGTCTGTTTAAAGCGCAGAGAGCATCATGAAGAACAAGGAACACACCAGGCAGGTCCGAGATACTGTTGTGGAGAAGTTTAAAGCTGGATTTGGATACAAAAAGATTTCCCAAGCTTTAAACATCCCAAGGAGCACTGTGCAAGCAATAATATTGAAATGAAAGGAGTATCAGACCACTGCAAATCTACCAAGATCTGGCCGTCCCCCTAAACTTTCAGCTCATACAAGGAGAAGACTGATCAGAGATGCAGCCAAGAGGCCCATGATCACTCTGGATGAACTGCAGAGGTCTACAGCTGAGGTGGGAGAATCTGTCCATAGGACAACAATCAGTCGTATACTGCACAAATCTGGCCTTTATGGAAGAGTGGCAAGAAGGAAGCCATTTCTTAAAGATATCCATAAAAAGTGTCGTTTAAAGTTTGCCACAAGCCACCTGGGAGACACACCAAACATGTGGAAGAAGGTGCTCTGGTCAGATGAGACCAAAATCGAACTTTTTGGCAACAATGCAAGACGTTATGTTTGGCGTAAAAGCAGCACAGCTCATCACCCGCAACACACCATCCCCACTGTCAAACATGGTGGTGGCAGCATCATGGTTTGGGCCTGCTTTTCTTCAGCAGGGACAGGGAAGATGGTTAAAATTGATGGGAAGATGGATGGAGCCAAATACAGGACCATTCTGGAAGAAAACCTGATGGAGTCCGCAAAAGACCTGAGACTGGGACGGAGATTTGTCTTCCAACAAGACAATGATCCAAAACATATAGCAAAAGCTACAATGGAATGGTTTACCAAAAAACATATCAAGGTGTTAGAATGGCCAGGTCAAAGTCCAGACCTCAATCCAATTGAGAATCTGTGGAAAGAACTGAAAACTGCTGTTCACAAACGCTCTCCATCCAACCTCACTGAGCTCGAGCTGTTTTGCAAGGAGGAATGGGCAAAAATATCAGTTTCTCGATGTGCAAAACTGATAGAGACATACCCCAAGCGACTTGCAGCTGTAATCGCAGCAAAAGGTGGCGCTACAAAGTATTAACTCAATGGGGCTGAATGATTTTGCACACCCAATTTTTCATTTTTTATTTGTTAAAAAAGTTAAAAACATCCAATACATTTTGTTCCACTTCATGATTGTGTCCCACTTGTTGTTGTTTCTTCACAAAAAATTACAGTTTTATATCTTTATGTTTGATGCCTGAAATGTGTCAAAAGGTCACAAAGTTCAAGGGGGCCAAATAGTTTCGCAAGCCACTGTATATGCTTCCCTTTTAGCAGATAGTGAATCATTTTCTGGTCTTTTAAATAAAGACCAGTAGAGTTGACTGGAAATGAAAGCGAAACAGCAAACATTATGCCAGTACTTGAATCAGGGATTTCATGCATGGTTCTGAACTCAAAGCCACGAGCTTGCCCCAAAATATGCTATTTTAAAGGTATCTGCTACCCCTGCTATGCAGATGATGTTCAATTATACCCATCTTCTAAGCCTTTAAATGCAGCAAATTTGTCTAACAGTATATAACTACCTAAACTCTAATAAGAATGGATGGCAGACACTGATAAAATATGTTATTTCTTCTTCATTTCTTCTAATTTGTCTATAATGCTGTGAATGTGCAAGAGTGGAAAATTCACAAAGCACAGAAAAAACTTGGGTAACAATGTGTGATAAAGTTAAATGAGCTGCTCTCAAAGAAAACACAACTCCTTTAAACTGGTGTCAAAAACATTACTTTATCACCTAGGATGAAATGTCCTATCAAATACAAAAGAGAATCTCTTCTGAGTTGCCACAATCTGTTAAAAACATAGAGTACTTTTTATCTGCAGTTACATTTCTTCAACATTACTCAAAAAACTGAGAACTTTTCATTGATATGAATAAATAATACAAGAAATGCAATGTCAGTATAGAAGTTATGTTGAACTGGTTGGTTTCTTACAAAAAAAGAGCAACTCTTTACAAGAGTTAACTTTGTCACTCTACCTCATTCAAAAACTTTATGCTCACAATATGCAGCACTTTTAATATAAAGGGCAATTTCACCTAAATGTAGAGTGCACTTCAGACAGTTAAATATACAGGCGGGCTTGGTTGCTGGTTCAAAGAGTGAAAAATAAAAGTTTCTACTACTCTAAAAAATCTTTCATTTCTACATATTTGGACAGCAATAATATACAATAGAGATTACAAACAATGGATGAGACACATCATCATCGTCAGATTACAAAGTGACGGAAATTGTGAAAGACAAACAGAAAAAAGGACAGAAGCTACATTATCTCTCAACTCTGCCTTTACATACAAATAAAAAAAGGAAAAAAAACCCACAACAAACAAAAAAAATGAAACATTTGCTTGGTTTTAAATTGTTTTAGACAACTGTAACCATGTCTTGCAACTGCTCCCCCTCTACAAACCGACAGATACAGTTTACAAAAATGTTCCCAAACATGATAAAAATGCTGCTATAAAATTGTCATACAAACCCAACAATACAAAGACCCCCATTCGCTCAAAGTTTATTCCCAGACATGCTGCCGCAGACCGCACCATAACTGAGTTGATACTGAGTGGAAAAGTCCATTATCCAATTACTTAACCATGCTTTGAGGATGAGTTGAGAGACATATGTGAGCCAACCTGTCAATTTCAATGAAACATGTTGGAAAAAGTGGCAGAGAGATAAGGGGAGAGACTTACAGACTGAGCCATTGACAGAAACAAGAGTTGTGTCGGGACAGTGTGCGCATGGAGGGAGGTACAGTACATGTAGGTTAGTTAAGCCTTGTATGAGTTTCACCTTTCCCGAAGGCCTAACAGTGTCATTGCCTCACTTCTTGTGTCCCGCTTGACCTTTTTGTCTCAAAAGATCAGGCTTCGAGGAGCAGGGAGCTAGTAAGCATTCTTCACAACACAAAATGGAAAAAAGGTCAGAAGAGGGGCAGGATGTGGTGGGTGGGATGGCCTGTGCTGAATATTTACTCCGCAAAATAACATGAAAGTAACACATGCGCCAGACAAAATGAAGACCGCTTGAATTATTTTAGTGAGTGCTCCCAGTGCCCATATGTGGTGACGTTAAAATCTCAGAAAAACTATTATTATTATTTTTTAATTTTCTCAGAAATCTAGCTTCTACTACAAATGGCATCACAGCAATAAGCTACTGTGATGGGGAATGTACAGTGAAATGTACCACTGACAGTCAGATGATGTGCGACCAAATGGGTTTAGTGAGGCTGTTCGTGCTTCATGCAGGGCTACACACTTGTCTGGGTGCAATGAAAATGGGTGTGAACCCTGGACGGTACCACTGTCCGACAATGGCTGACCAAAGTGGCGTGAAAAGTTATTTTAGTTGGATTATTTCCTCTGATAGGGGACAATGTGCAACACTTGTTCCACCAATAAAATGATGCTTTCAGACATACAGCTACTAAATACAAGGAGAATGAACTCCAAGGTATTGTACATGGATGTGATGCCTTTCTAATTTCTCATTTTTCCTTGTGAATATTTCCATATGAGGCGGGGACTTTAATATCTGTGTGGGAAGACCAGAGCTGACCCCCCCCCCCCCCCCCAAAAAAAAAAAAAAAAGCTACACAATAAACACAACTCTTTGAGAGTCTGCTGCTGCCATAGGATCAGACTGCCACTGAACCGAACCAGCCAACTTCCTCTGCATTTCCCATCTGAATCGGTCTTCTCATCATCAGATGTATCTGCTGGTTGAGATGAAACAGCCTGACAGAGTCCAGGGATCCCCCTGCCTGTGGTCCGAAGGGGGACTTCTCTTTACGTCCCAGTGACACTTTGGATGAAAAGGGGCTTTTCTATCCCTTTTGCACTGCACTGGAGGCGTTGGAGGTTCGGCGAGCAGAGCCTGACTTGGACCATGGGGATTAATCACTCAGAAGAAACCACAAGGTCTGTCTTTTTGATTTTAGGAGGGAGCTAAGAGGCTGCTGATTGAAGTTTGTTGTTATGAGACCTACAGAGATGGGCAAAGAGAGGAGGAAGAAAACAGTTGGAAAACTTCTTGTTCTTGTTGTTTCCTTTTTTATTAAAAGCTTTACAATATGACAAAAATATGCACTAGTGGAAATACAAAAACAAACAAAACAAAAACAGGTATTGGATGCCAGTGGGTCAGACACTTTGACAGAGACCAAGCAGCCATGTTGGTGAAATGTTTTCGAAGTGTGTGATGCGATGTGAGCCCAACAGTGTATATACAAGAACTTTTCTTTTTTTTTTTTATTTTTATTTTTAAACTGGAGACAGTCAAGCTTGCCATATTTAGAACAGGAAAGCTAAACTACATTTTTCTCCAATCTATCTTTACAGATCCTACCATTATTTCCTTTAGAACACAAAAATAGTCCTTCACAAAAAATATAATATGCACATGAAATAAAATTAGACATGGATACAACGAATAAAAAGAAACTAATAATGTTGCATGCTTTTTTTAAAAAAACTCTCAGCTAAGAAATGAGGTAAAAATGTTCTGCTGCAGCATGTTATGACAAAGACGATAAACAACAGTTGTGTCAAATTAAAAGATAAGTTATCTGTGTGTGTGTGTAGTTTTCACAATCAAAACCAATAGCTTTTTTAATTTCTTTTTTTGTCAAAACTGAATCTCAAGGAAGAGAATGACAAACTTCATATTTTGTCTTATATTCAACTCAAACATAAACAAAATATCAGTCATCTGTTGCAAGTGTAAGAAAATACATTTTCCCTTGAATGCTTTGTGTTACCAACATGGCTGCCATTATAAGACAGTAGAAACGTTTTTCTTTCCTTTGCTTCTAAAATAAAAAAGGATCACACCTACAGTGTGGCTTAATATATGCACTTTCATACAAAGTTTTTAACGCTGTTTTAGACAAGTAAAAACAGCAACATCCGAGATAGCAAATAATTTTTTTTTGTTTGTTTTAAGAGTGACCCCAGCACCCAGGAGTTTGACATCACAATCTGCAAGAGAGAGAGGGAGAAAGAGAGAAAATGGATGGTGTAAATACACACGGGTGAAGCACATCACCATTGAAGGCACATGAAGCTGGATGCAAACCACAGGACTTATGAGCTCAGTAAGCTTCACATGAAACTGCATCAGCTAGTTCTTCAGCAAACAACCAACCTGAAGTGCAGCCATAGTCAAATAAACAAATAAACAACAATAAGTATTCTATGTTGATATAAATCAACCTGTCGCTAAAATCTTGTAGTGTGCATCCACCTAAAGCAATTACATCTCACAGCGAGGGCAATGCAGTGAGGTGAGTTTAGAGGCACAACCAAGCATGAGAAGATAGTGCAGTTATTAGGGCTTGTTTGTTGGATGAGGACAAAAAGCGCAGAAAAACAGCTGTGCCCAAACTACAGTACAGGCAGGAACAGAGGCAACAGCATTACAGCCATGCTCGTACAACCAGCAGACTGGTTCTTATGTCTCAGACATAAGAAGCCATTAAGAAGAGGACAAAAATGGTTTAGAGGAAATCGAACTTTGGTTCACAGACTGAACATGAAAAGCCCCGATCCACTAGGTTTGAGCTGAGTCACGCATCGATTTGTATTTATACTTCTCAGTCTGTGCAGTACAAACTCTGGTGAGAATAGTAAAAACCAGGCTTTTCATTTGGCTTAGGTTGGGCTTTTTATGTTTTAAAGTCACCATGCCTTACAAAAGATGGTAAAAGCTCGAGTCTGATTGTCCACTAAAACAGAAAAAGTCCCTTTATCACACGAGAGAGCTGAAGATGATATGTTGCTGTGGGCTGCGAATCAGCGAAGTTAAGGCTGAACGAAGATACCAGCAACATGAAACTGTGGAGCACCTAGTGTGGGACTGAGAGCACATACAGTCTGCTGAACAAAAACAGTTAATGTAGGGAAAGTCACAGATCCTTTGCTGTACCCTAAACAATTTGGGATTTTAAAATAAAACAGAATACTATAGACTATTCTGAAAATGGTACAGCATATGTATGTGGAGACTGATCTGTCTCAGAGATGCATCTGACTTCTGAGACATGAGAACCAGTCTGCTGGTTGTACGAGCATTCAGTCATAACCCAAAAAGACAAAAAAAAACCAAAAAACAAAAACAGAAAATAAAAAAATAAAAATAAAAAAAAATATTGAGTGATGTAAATGTTCAGAGGAAACACAAAATGGTGACCCAGGAAAGATTCAGTGAATTCCACTAGCATCTGATCTGTATTTTTTTTTTCCATGAGAGATTAAATTTTATTGCTCTCATTAGAAAAAGTCTGTGTCTACTCAGACTCCAAGGAGGTCAGAGATCCGAGGCACCGCTGGAACTACTAATGACTTCATCTCCTTCTTCAGGACAATTCATTCTGCACGATGGATGCTTTCTGACTCTGAGGGTTTCTCCACTGCCTCCCTGTTCACTCTTTTTTGTTTCTTTTCCTCGTCAGTGTTCATCACCATCACCACTGTCCCCATCTTACCTGCTGGCTTTGAAGCCTTTGAGTTTCTGGACAAAGAAGGTCTCCAGAACCTCGGCACACTGGTAGAAGGGCGAGTCACTGGGGTTGTAGTAGCGGCAGTTGTCGAAGATTTTGGTCATGTCCGCTACAAACTCTGTCAGCTTGACATACTCACGCTTCTGTAACCTCTCCTCCATGGTGGAAAGGTCTAAATAAAGGGGATTTAAAAAACAGATTTGGTTAAAGACTGTATGTATAGCATGTAACATAAATAAATTAAAAACCCTCCAAATTTAATTTCAAACTGTTGCCAGAGACAAACTTCAAATATGCGGAAGTAGCAGACAAATCTGTGGCTTTTCTAATCGATTTTGTTCCAAAATTCAGCTTGTCTGCATCAAAGTAATTGCAGCTTATGTGGCATTTGTTTGACAGACTTTCAAATATGATTCCTGGGAGCACAGTCCATCACTTTATATGTGACAGCAAAAATCCAAAACCCCTGCCAGCTTTAACCTCGATCTACTCAGCCTTCCAGATCAGCAAACTGAGATCTGACCAGTTTGTCATTCCTGAGGACAGTGTCACTATCTGAACGACAAAGAAGTGCTTCCCAGTCTAGGTCTCCCATTAAGGGACTTTTCAGTATTACTAACCCAGTTAAATCAAGTTAGAAACGAACAAAAATAAGATTAGCAAAAACGCTAACTGGCAACAGCTGAGGCTTCATATAATCCACTCTTCGCTCTGCACGGTGTCCCCGGGGCTGCATTGTAAACAAACACATCCGACTTTTAACCTCCTTAACCCCCACCCGGCTGGCCAGAGGCTCGCAAACCTCACGGCCAATATCAAAGACCTCCTTCTTCTCCGTCATCAGATTTCATCTCAAAACTCTCCAAAAACTACCAACGGCTACAGCTACGCCAGCCAAATACTCCTTTTTATTTTCTGAAAACCAACAAGGTCTTTTTCTTGCGGTAGAAGGCAGACGGGAGGACTAGAGTTTTCTGGACTGGGCCAACAAGAGCCGAGTGTGGGGCTGGTCCCCTTTCCACAGGGAGTCCGGCAGACCCGGACCAGCTCATTAACGGTTTGTTTGTGTGGAAGTTCAAAAAGTTCCTTTTGACGTAAGTGCCCATTTACATGGCCGGTTTGATCTGAGTTGGAGGGCTTCCACCCTGCTGGCCTCCTGGTGGCTGTGTTTTAAAGTTTAAGATACAGAGACTGGGTGTTGCTTCCACTCAGGCGCTGCAGCTTCATAGCTGCCTTAAACAATTATGAGATGAAAACAACACTCCTGGTAATTCAGTAATGGGGACTTGCTGATTCATGAGAATCTTTTTATTTTTCTGCACAGCAGAGCCACAAACAATCGGCCTTTGCCAAGTCAAAAAAGATATGATGTTTCAAGTTCAAATAGCTCTGCATGCAGAAAATATAGCCTGGACCTCTGCATTCCTTTGACTGCTTTCTATAACATTTTGTATTGTGTTCTTTAGTGTCCTTTCTTATGATATAATCCACAACTTTAGCAATTACTTTGATATTTTATTTTGATTATCAATTCACGTGACCATTCTTTGATGAATTTGAAAAATAACTAAAAATGTTGACAACGATTTCCAAATTAAATTCAATTAATAGCGGTCCAAAAAGGAGAGTAACAATTTCTTACAACTGAGAAGGCTGAACAAGCAAATAGTTGGTAATTTACCTTCATATATGATTCAAACAACTTTTAGATTATCGAAACAATTGACAAATACGCTTTCTACCTGCAAAATGTCACTGAAATCAATTTCACTGAAATAAGTTCTGCTCACTTTGCTTGTTGACACCTCCTGTCAAAGAGGGAATGATTTTTATTTATTTTATATGGTTTTTATTGTGCTGGTTGAAAGTTTAAGTGGTCACAGCACTGTGTTGAAGTTTCCCCTACAAATTCTAAAAAAATACCAACTAACAAGTTTGCACTAACTGAACTCACCTGCCCACAGAGAAGAAATAAAAGTGACATTAATGAAAACCGAGGGAGGAACTCATGAAAGCACATAACTCATGTCCCCTCTGGAAGATAGTCCCCACTTAAGTACATATGAGAACAGAGTCAAGGTTTTGGTCCAGAGTAGCTGAAGGCCCAAATGAGGTTGAATTTCAGAGTATTACAGGAGACACGATAGCCAGGAAACATTCGGTTACAAACTTGTTGTCAGTATTCACTACTGTGCTTGTGTCTGTTATGCAGACGAAGCTTTTCCACGTTTCCTCCACTCACCCATTGGTTCCTTGATGACCCTGTAGTAGTCCGGGGCATCATTTGTGTCCACTGGCTCCAGGAACGGCCATGCCATTTTATGTGCCTGCAGCGGAGGGAGGGGCCGAGAGGGAGGGATAAAGAGAAAGATGAGACACTAGAGAGAGCTGAAACCGATGAAGAACAACAAACAGCACCACGAAGATGACACTGAGAGCAGGTGGGTCAACACAGATGTTCTCTCCTGCTTTCTTCCCCACTTCTGTCGTTCTCACACACCTACGCAGACCACTGGAGAGAGGAGGAGAAAATGGGAGAAGAGGCAGCAGGAGGAAGAGAAAAGAAAGGGAAGCTAGAAAAAATGCTCAGGCCAGGCAGCTGTCCAAGTAGTGCTCTGGGGAGCCAAACCCATCAGATAAGACGGACACAGAGGACTTTTGTTTGCTGCTCTTACACTGCAGTAGGGCGATGAGGAGCTGAGTTAGACTTCAAAATAAAACTACTATTACAGTGCTGCTACCTCAGATGCTGCTGAGTGTTTGTGTACCTGTATAGTAAATGTGAAGAGATATTCAGTGTTTATCCATCACCCCGATTTGCACAGCAGAATAGCATAAATAAAATTGCAGACTTTTAAGTTATTTTATAGGGTTAACTTTCACTGGTGTAGGTTGAAAAAAAAGCCTCTTTATTTCTTTTTTATGTTGCTGTTTTACTCCTGCCTGGTAAGTGAAATGATCTTACTTGACTGAAGTACTGATACTTTATTCACGGCTACATGACTGGACAAACACATGTACAATAAATCTGCTGTTAACCTGTAAGGAACGCAGAGTTCGCCGCAGGCCCTCATAGTCCTTGTCAGTGAGCGGTGTGAAGACCGTCATGGCGTCCTCTGTGGACTGACACTGCGGGCATACGTATTCATCGATGTGGTTGGCCTCGCTCTGTAGGATCCCCACACAGCGACCGTGGTACCAGTTCTGACACCGGTCACAGCCGATGTAAAACCTGGGAAGGCAGGAAGAACTCACTTTTACTTGTGATGCTGTGCCATTTGCCATTTACTTCAATGTGCTTTTTAAATAAATGAATTGTTAATACTAATCACTAGAGAGGAGATGGTAGAGGTGAGGTTAGTATAAGAAAACAGGGAGCTAAAATCTGAATTTCTCAAATTAATTTAAGGAAAAACACAAAACACTTATTTATCCCCCACATTTAATCTGTTTTTTGTCAGTTTATAATGAAATTAACATGGGACATGAATTGAGTGCTTAGCTACTGCTTGTTAAATCTTGCATACACTTCCAGTACTCCACCATTATTGATGCTTCATGAAATCTGTTTGCTAATAAATACGTTCATGTAACATTTCTGCTACTGGGATGCAACCCACTGGCCATTAGCTATGGATGGCTTAAGTTTGGCCTCGCTCATTCTAAAGTGCTTATTCACTATCATTCATTTCAAATGAGAACATCATTTTGTGTCAACTTACTTCGTTGAACAAGAAGTGGGATAACGTACAGGAGTAATGTTTACACATAATTTGCTGCTGCTTTCAGTTGACATCAGCTGAAAATCATGTTAAAGTATTGTATGTATTGCGCATAGTTTTCTGAGCATGTTCACATTGTGGAGTCATTTTTGTCGCTTCTGATTAAGACTTTTTACTAATATTTTACAAACTCATCATTTGATTCTTTTTTAAAATGATATTCTATGCCTTGTGCATGCACGCTCGCACTCCTGCAGCGCCTTACTGGGACTCGTCGTATGGTGTCTGACAGATGCAGTACAGCTCCTCTGTGCTGGCTTCCTGGCCCCGTTTACACTCCACGCAGATGTAGTCATCCATCTTCTTGGCCTCCTTCTCTGTGATGCCCACACAGTCTCCATGATACCAGTTGGTACACAAGTCACAACCAATGTAGAACCTTCACAGAGAAGAAGCACTGTCGTTAATGTCTTAAAAACAGTGACTAGTTTACAGTATGTCAAATATATAAAACTTTATCACGGTTTTTAAAACTCATTAAAGTTGTCATGAGTTTGTTAACTAGTGCCTCCTTACGAGCTGAATGAATGATCTACATTTGTTTGGCCAGTCCTACAAAGGCAAAAACAAAAAGAAAGATTTCCAAATAGGCCATCAGATTTTTAGATTGTTTGTTTACTTTATTTAAAACAATCTTTACCGTGCTCTTTACCTGCGCCCCCCAACGTAATATGAATTGACAGTATTCAAGAGAGCATCATCATACTTGGTCTCATCGTAGGGCGTCTTGCAGATGCAGTAGAGCTTGGTGTCCTTCTTGCTCTCCTTGGCGCTTGTTGTCGAGATCATCTTCTTCTTCTTGGACTTGGCTGACGTCACAGTCTCTCTCTCCTCCTCCCGTTTCCTCTTGTGTGTGGAAGTGACGGTCGTGGTGAGGTGGTGCTGTGAGGCGATGCTGTGTGCGTGTGCCAGAGTGTGTTGCTGCTGGTTGCGGGCGGCGGCGGCGGCAGCTGCCTGGGCCGCCTGTTGGGCTGCAGCCTGAGCCCTCTCCTTCTCCCTCCGCATCCGTAAAAGGTCTCTCTTCAGCTCCTCCTGAGGAGTGTAATGTTAGGGAAGATGGGATTAAAATTATGCAAAGAGTGTAAAGTTTTATGCACTCTGGAGGCCATTTTCTTATCTTTATGTGCCTCCTTACTATGAAAATGTACACAATATTTTAATGGCCAAGGATTTTTGATGCTGTTTAGTCCCTCCTGTACTCCATCCATCCTTCCCTCCCTTTCATACCTGGGCCTCTAGCTGCAGTTCCTTGTCAAGAAGCGCCCGCTTCTTGAGGATCTCCATCTTGAGGCTCTCTTTGTGCCGGTACAGGAGTGAAGAGAGCTTGCTGGCATTCGCCAACCTCCTCTTGGCTTCCACCACCTCCTCCTTCTTCCTCTTCTTGGCTGCCTGCCTCTCATCCTTGTCTATCCGGTCTAGGATGAACTTCATCACCTGGTTGCATACTATCATCCTGGACAGGCACAAACAGGAGATGGGAAAGCAGGAAAGAAATTTATTACAGATTTCCAGCTCCCAGCCTTTTAAAAGTTACAAAGGACCATAATTGCATATTGTATAGAACAGTAAAGTGCTGTGTACTGAGGAAGAACACAGCACTTTACTGTTCTACTTGAATAAAGTGGAAAAATGCACAGTCTTGCCTAAAAACACAGCTCAAGAAATAGGCATAGTGAATCTAATGAGGACCCATGTGGAATACTGCTGTGGCCAGTTCACAGTATTTTTTAAATACTCTCATTTCTGCTGAGAGCAAAAAGACAGATAAAAGTACAGGGAGGGAAAGGATTATCACATATCTGAATCTTGAATTCAGAAAGTCAGCACAGTCAAAGTCACAGAGGAAGAAAGTTATCCCTCTGACACACCAGTGGGCAGGAGTGGGGTATTAGTCCAAACAATGCTTCAATGTTTCACAAAGTACAACCTGCACAGCTATTGGCTACTTCAAAAATGCGAACATCTAAACTTTCCACATGTAAGAAATGGCAGTGCGTGTCAATGAACAATGAGAGCATTTCTCTCAAAGCAAGCCCATGAGGCTTTGTGGTAGGTCAGTTGTGTAAGCCACGTAACTACAAAGTCCTGGACTTTCTCTGCTGTGAACTATCAAATAAGGGCTAAAGCACAAAAACAAATTCTTGGACAAGCAAACTGTTTGCTTTTCCCAACAACTTCCGTTTGTACTGCTTGTAAATGCTTCAGGCGGCTGTATGGTTGCAGCTTCGTAAAAAAAGAAAGACAGAGAGAGAGATAGAGAGAGATCGAGAAAGAAAGAGACGAGTGTGAACACTTTCTGCATGACCTGACAAACTGATCTTACAATCAAAAAACATGGATCCTTCCTAAAAGAGGTGCAGTCGAGCCATCATCCCTGAGAACCCTGATAAGTCTGGGAAGTTATGTTTCTGAGCCACGTGTCTTACAGATGTAGAGGGATATACGGTTGACCAGTGTTTATTTGCATGAGACCCTGTGTTTCAGTAGCAGGGGAGTGGAAGAGAGATGTGATGGACAGATAGATGATGACTGGGAAGCCTCGCTGCTCTTGTAAATATGGGAAAGGTCATGAACACAAATTCAAGCAAAGGAAATGCACACGGGAATTCAGGGTCAGGCCTAGAGTCGTGTACTGCGTAATGATACAACTTTGTGCAAACCAAAAGGAAGTAAAAGAAATATTAAGCAATGAAGAAGAAAAAAAATCTGGAAGACACTATGAAATCTCCACAAGAATTTTGGCAAAATGACATAGGTATCTTCCAGAAAATCGTGGCAATTCATGGCTCCGTCCACACAGTATGTTCACTTGTGTTTGCTAACATTCACAACTAGGATCGAAAACTGTTCAGTAACAGAATGCTGCGTTCAGTGCATGTTTGTGTGAATAACACAAAACACGTCCATGGCTGCAGAGGTCGAAGATGGGCCACTGAAGTACACACTGCAAATGCAGCAAGGAAAGTGGAGGAGACTAAACAGGACGCACACAAACACATGCAAGCTGATGTCAGAGTTTAGTGCGAACAGAGTCGTGTTTTGATGGAAAAGCGAGAGAAAAGGATGACATGAAGAAATGGAAAAAGGATGAAAAATAAGCAGAGAGACAGACAACAGACAGAGCTACTGAAGTGATGTCACGGCAGTCTAGGTTTGGTATTTCAGGTTTGTGTGAATGGGCATAGTGTTGACACACTGTCTGTGGACATAAACACATGGTTGTCAGGGTCAACTGCAGGTCAGAGTATAATCTATCTACAACATATAAAACAGCAGGGAACCTTTGGAAACATTCCACTACTTTGACTTTTATTTTATTTCTGTTTTTGTAGTAGTCCTAACTCTGCCCATAGAGTAAAACGGTGCCTGTTCAAGGTGAAAAGTAGACTAACAACTACAGGTCTTCAGTGAGTCCCTTGGGAACTACAGTATCTCACCCTGAGGAAAGAACTACTAAAAACACATGAAAATGTACCAGTAAAGCAGCAGTGGTATTTGTCACTGAGATGATACTAGGTTAAAGTAAAAAGCTGATTATGGAGAATTCCCTAAGGTGCAAAGAAAAAATTTGATTATTTAATCTTAATTATTTTATCAAATGATACCAAGCGAATAAACTATTTTCAATCAAAGTTTAAACCACATGAAGGACTGGGAGGGCCCTGTGGGATTTTACTGTACAACTCCTCTCATTTCTAAATTGGTTTGTCTTTGTCTTCTTGCTTGTAAAGCTCACAGTGAGTGTATGCAGCTGAAGCTGGTTATACACATTCACTTGTTGTGTGGTACCTGCCAATAGAGTGCTGGACAAAAGCCGAACAGAGAGAGGATAGACTGCTTAAGTGACGACGGTGCAGATCGATATGATCAGAACGTAAGACAGAAATGACTGAAAGAACTGTCCCAGAGATAATGGACATTAAACATAATTTCTGTGATGCTATTGTTTCCATTTTTGTGATACATGTTTCAAAAACAAGTCGCAACAGTGTGTTCAGTCTAACTGGTAAGAAAATTCTTCCAAGGACCAAGAACACTTCAACAAAAACATTTGAAATATGATTTTCAAGCCCACAGTTACACAAACCTCTGATTCTCTTCTCTCTCTGCAGGCGTCATGGTCTTCTTCTGCTTCAGGTGCTCAATCACAGCGTTTTGTTTCATCACCACCTGAAACATGTGACACAGGAAGTCGTCAG
The DNA here is from genome assembly GCF_020382885.2 of Scatophagus argus. Lineage (NCBI taxonomy): Eukaryota > Metazoa > Chordata > Actinopteri > Scatophagidae > Scatophagus > Scatophagus argus. Next base: position 11,716,332 of record NC_058494.1, on the reverse strand, counting down.
AACAAACTACATATTCAACAACAGAAAAGATATTTACAGTTTGAGAAGAAATAGATACGTGGAAGCAAAAGACTTGGATAACAAATGAAGGGATAAAAACAAAAGATACAGTCACACAATCATAAATGTAGTGTTGTGTAACACATAAGACTATTATCTATAGAAATGGATTATAATTAAATGTGACTAGACAGGGGTGGCACGGTGGTTAGCAAGAGGGTTCTATGTTCGAATCCCAATCTGGGCCCTTCTGTGTGGATTTGCATGTTCTCCCTGTGCCTGCGTGGGTTTTCTCCAGGTCTCCCACAGTGCCAAAAACATGTACATTTGGTTAATTGGCTACTCTACATTGCCCCTAGGTGCCCCTGACGGATAAGCGGTATAGAGAATGGACGGATGGATGGGTGACTACGCGGTATAGTATGACAAACCCACATAGAAACAGGTGAAAACACACACATGGCAGTAGTAACAGTATTAAATCCAACAAACAAAGACAAGACCCCAGCTATAAAAATAAACCCAGCCTTAGTGGATGGTTGGAGGCTGGTGACTGTTGTTCATGTACTGGTGGCAGGGAGAGAGAGTGAGAGGACCCCGACTACGATGGCTGCCTCAGCACACTCACAAACACACCTGTTTCTGAATGATGTCGCTCTGGCTGGCTGCATTGAGGACTTGCTCTCTCTTGGCCTCAGCAGCTTGTCTCTTCTTCTGCTGTTGCTGTTCTCTGAGCTGCTGGATCCTCTGCAGCTGCTCCTGGACAGAAGCTGCCTGGATGGTCACCACGTTCCCAATCTGTGTGACGACATAGTGTGATAAGGTAGACAATTTCTTATATTCCAGTGTAAAAGTGTAAGGCAGTCGCAATCAATCTATTGTGCTGAATGATGCTGCATTTGTGCAATTTCAAAGGATCAAATCCTAGCCTTCTTATTTGTTTTCTTCTAATTTTATAACCCTGATTCCAAAAAGAGACGTGACACTTTAAAACAAGAATAAAACAGAATGCGATAATTTGCTAATCCTTCTTGTCACATACCCAATGGAAAAAAGACAATATATTTAATGTTGTACTCCACCAACTTCATTGATTTTTGCAAATGCATGCTTTTTCTGAATTTGATGCCAGCCACCACATTTCAAACAAATTGGGACAGCAACAAAAGACAAAATGTCTATGTTTTACATAGCGTCCCAGCTTTATTGGAATCAAGTTTGTACTTCATTTCAAAACCCCATAGCAAGTTAATATCAGTTCACTTCTGGTTTAGCAGGCTTGTTGCCATACCTGTCCTCCCTGAGCTGAGGTGGTCCCGCTCTGTTGTATCTGGATAGGAAGCTGCAGTTTGATGTGCTGTGGCAGAGAGCCTCCACCCTGCTGGGCCTGCAGCTGGGCCAACACCTGCAGTCACAACACAGATGATTTAACAAAAGAAATTTAACAAAACTGAAAAGAAAACCAGGGTTGTGTTTATATATTTACATAAAATGTGTATTTAGATAAGTTGGATCACACCTTAATTTAATAGGGTGCCACCTTAAGGATAACTGGATAGATTAAATTAGTATTTCACTGAATGACCCGTGTTTAACCATTTGAAGGTCCACATTCAGCTGTTTTTCTTCATTGTTTTTTTTTTATTTTAATCAGACCTGCACACTTAAAATTGTTTTGTTCAACACAGTAAAGTCTCTGTCTACAGTCTACTGTTGGACATCATGTGGCTTCACCTGAGCAGCTGCAATTGTCCAGCTGCTAAGATGGTCATCTTAATTACAGCTGTTTTGGGGGGTGGAGTGAGGTTATGGCTAACACTACAGTATCGAACACTAAGTGTCTTTGTTAATCATACCTGTACCTGCTGCTGTAGTCCAGACATGCTAATGAGCTGTGGTGTCTGCTGCAGCTGCAGCTGAGCAGTTCCTCCCTGCGTTTTCACCTGCAACGAAGTGGGAGACTGGATGGGCATGTGAGCCTGCGTCTGAGGGGGTAACTGGCCCTGCGGGGTGGATGATGAAGGAGTGCTGGTGGTGGCCAAGGGGGTCGCCCCTGCCTGAATGGGTGCAGCAGCCTGCTGGGCGGGCTGGGCTGGAGTTTTGTTAGAGGTGGAGTTTGGCTGGCCAGGAACTGTGGTGGCTGGAGAGGGAAGTGGATGTCATAATAAAAATGTCATCAGTGAAAAATGGGAGATAAATGCACATGTATCCTCTCTGCTCAAAGAGGGATTCAAGTCAAAGCATTTGTATATTTATATATCTTAAATGGCCACTACAACTATTTTCAAAGCCATGACAATGAGTGACTTTTTAATGCAATACTAAATTAGAGAGGTCTGTCTACTTACTGCAGATAACTCACTACTTTATTTTCACAGTTACTTACATGCATTTGCCATAAAGTTACCGGACAGCTGGATACAAGCGAATCTGTTCTGATATGTTTATTTGTTGAGTGATCTGTTCTTGTTTCTTATCATACCTGTGCTTGATGTTGGTGTGGCAGATGAAGCCAAGGGGGTGAAGAGGAAACGTTGCACCTGGCCATTGGGCAACGCTGCCTGCATGAGCTGCTGGCCGGGTCCCGGGATGACGGTGACGCCTTGAGGTATGATCTGCAGCTGACCGCTGGTCTGGCCCTGCCCCTGAACCATCACTGTCAGAGCCTGTTGGGTGCCAGCGACACCGGCCTGCCGTTCGACACCTGACCCGGCCTGCTGTTTCTATGGTGAGGCAAAAAGAAAGGAGGAAGGTTAAAGAAATCACATTGTACAGTCCTGTCCAATACAAAATGAATTGCTTGTGGTGAAAGGTTCATCTCAGACCTCATTAAATAATGGCAAAAACTTTCTAGCTTTCAAACCAACTTTACTTAACTGTTGTGTAAATGCTCAATAAATTGTACTTTTATCTCAATCGCTACTGAACTAGGTTAGTTCATTGTAGTTAGTTTATAGTACTTTAGTAACATTGTGCCAAACTGGACTTCTTCATGGACTATGAACGATCTTATTGATGGGCTTTGTATATGTACTGATAGTAACAACGTCTTTATTTTTGTCGTGGTTTTTATCCGAACTGTCACTTCCAGGGTTTCTCCCATTGTCCATTGTGTTCTCTTTGTCTTGCTAGAGAAGTTGAGCCTGGTCATAAACTGCTGCTGGCAGATGGCTTTAAAGGCCATCACACTGTATTTAGTACTGGGCTTTACAAATGAACTAGGATGGCATTAAAACACATTCTCATGAAACCACACACTTCTGTAAGTACCTTTGACATTTTAATATTCTGATCATACATTTAAGATTTCTGTGGAGACAATATTGTCATCATCATCATTTGATAACAGAGCTAAAATAAAATTTCTATTAGTTCATATTTATACCTGATCAATTCACAACTATCTCCCTCTTATTGTTATTAAACAAAACATGAAATATATTACATCACTGTAATATATTTATCTTTAAATGCCAAGACCTTCTCAAGAATTTTACACTACTGGATAATTTGTCTAAAAACACACACACAAAGTTCCTTTATTTTAAATCATTTGTTAAACGCACAGGATATCCTGGAGTTTGTCTTTCTCACCAACCTGTGTGAGCTGGGTGAGTTGTGCCAGTGTCAGTTTAACCTGGCCTTGCCCCTGTGCCCGTGGTGTCCCAGGTGGTGTTTGCCCTGCTGTGGCAGGGCTGGCCGCCCCCTGGCCAGTGACTGTGGCAACCGGGCTGGCACCAGATATTGCCGTGGAAACTGCCTGGCCACGAATGATCTGCGTCACTACTTGCTGTCCACCCTGACCTGGAAGACAAAGGTGTCGGCCAAAACAGTGAAAAAATACATTCACATTTACAATAATATCACTATATGAAATGTTCCTCCATTTTATTCAGACTATTGGCTTCATGACACCAGCTCACCTTACTTTGTCAGCTAATATTCCTAAGCAACCAAAGGCAGAACTATGCCACACAGCTAAGCTACAGCTAACCAGCTCACCAGCTAACTTTGTTTAGGTTACAGTTAGCTAGTTGGATGCCCCTGCCTTGCATCTCTTTTGGTCTGCAGAAATCATTAGGTATACACATTTGGTTTGTACCATTTATTGTTGGATAAAATAAACATAATACATATGTTAGTTCACTAGCTTCCCAAATACTTCAGCAGCCGCTATGATCCATTGTACTAACATATGCACTCAGATCGTATCTTGCTAGTGACTATTGGCTCTGTAGAGGCATGAGAGTGGCAAGGAACTTGAGATTTGTGAATAAACGTCACATCCTTCGGACATTCCTGGAAAAGGTTTTGCACATAGATATCAGTCCACTTACAGTCAACTTGAGACAGTGAAGGAAGGTTCAGTTTTTCAAGTTACCTGATGATCTGTTCACAATTTACAATACAAAGAAATTACTAAAAGTAAATTGCTTTACAGTCTGACATATAGTACCGTTACAGGTCAGAATGTTAAGTGTGCGCTGAACAAATTCACACACACACACACATCCACCCACACATTGACTTACAGAGTGGGGCTGAAAAGAACTGTTCAGTTTAGTTTGTTACTAAACCTCTGTCAGTGTGCTATTTGTCCAACTGAGCAATATTCTCACAAAGAGTACATTACCTTGCTGGACCACGAGAGGAGTTCGGAGTATCGTCTTTCCCATTGGTCCCGTCTGCTGGATTGGTGTTCGGATCACTGTCATTCCTGGACGGATCTGCCCACCAGCTGCCAGAACCTAGGAGGATATGTTCATGAACACGTTACTATTTAAGTGTTTCAGAGCTAACATCTAACACTGCCAGAATCTGAAAAACAGAGAGGTCCAAAAATCAAGGTCATGGACACAGGAGAATGATATATAATTATATATTATGGTGTAGTGTAATATATTGCACAGTAAAATTAAAAATGTTACTTGCTACGTAAAAAAAATAGTGCAAAGGGAAGAGAATCACTCACGCAATAAGAACAAAACAAATATCACAGCTACAGATCATGAACAAACTCATGAAACACAAACACCTCTGTGAATATTTTAGATCAGTTTACCTGTTGCTGGGAACCTGGAGTGTTGGGCCTGATGTTGAGCGTATTAGTGCGGGGCTGGAATGTGGTGTAGGTCTGGGCACCGCCTGCTGTGCTGGATGGGATGATACCCAACACCTTCTGCTGAACCACACCTGCAGAGTAAAGAGAAACGGAAAGACGTAAAAGTGAACAACCGAGGAGAAATGAGACGAGAGAGGTTAGAGGAGAGGGGTGGGTTGAGGACAAGGTCTACATAGACAGCAGGTTTTCAATTCAGTCAAGACAGAATTGTAACTGGTGGACACATGAGAGATGGACAAGACTTAGACTTCACTTCATTGATCCCTTTGGGTGAATTTTCAGCAGCTGAAAAAGCAAAGAAGCAGCCATCCAACCAGTATGAGTGAAAGACATGATTGATGCAAAAAAGGGAGAATTTATGTAGATTTGGAGTTTGAAGAAATGGAAAGCGCTTGTTTTGTTTTTATTTCTCAAGTGTCTGCCTTTAAGTACTTCAAAAGCACCCACCAACAAAATTCTTCAAAAAACGCAAACGTCCCTAGAAAAGTCACTGATGAGAAGCAGTGGTTACATGTTTGCATGTTACAAGCGAGCAGTTGTACAGAAGTCCTGCATTGACATAACTCAATACATTATTTGTGGGCTTCTCTCTTTGCTAAGCCAACTGTTTGATCATAGCAATGGTAAATATTAGTTGAGCAGGTAAATAAAATCTTCAAAGGCTCATATGAAAGCTTCGTTGGGTTTCCCCCAAAATACTTGAATCCCCTCATACATTATGCATGAATTCAGATCCCACTTTTTTTCAACTTTAATCTGACAAAGAGAACATTTCATATTTGTTCACCACGCTCTGTGCCTTGATGAGCTCACGTGAAGCCAGTGGCAGGAATGGAAACCATGAGTGTCGTTCTTTTTCTTCCTCTTCTGCTGCTGCTGCCTGCTTGCTGTGGTTTTTCAACCGCAACTAAGCAGGTAAACCTATACATCAAGGGTTTCGCTCTTCAAGCGGGGATGTTAAACCCAGTCGTAAGACCAGGGGAGTAGCTGCTCTGGTCACACACATCAAACACACTTTTCTATGGACTGGCTGTTTGGAGAGGCTGGGGGAGCTGGGACTCAGAGGTGCACTTTGATTCAAGAAGATGGAGGGGGAAAAGAGGAAAACGGAATCCCGCTATAGAGGGCTACCTGTCTGAGAAGCAGACCTCAGGGTAAACTTGTTTTCCTACCTAACTTCCTTTAGCCGTTCCAAAACAAACAGGGCAACCAAACAGTCATGCTGGATAAATACACATGTCCATTAAATGGTTACACTCCACCTGAACTTAATTTCTTCTTCATGGCAACTTCAAAGGTAAGAAAAATCACTTTCTTTGTGTACCTGGTGAATATCATTGCCTTTAACCGGTGATTGCAATTTTTTTATTTATCTAATGATACATGTAAAAGCACTGTATATGCTAAGATGCTACTTTTAGTGGCATCATCGCTGCATCATGTTGGAACAATAAGATCTCTTTTCCACACTGTTGTTTCTGCCCGCGTTATTGTCAATGCTATTAAAAGGATGTACAAACTGAATAAACATTAGTGGGGAGAAATGTGGATACAGCTTACACAGCTTTTAAATCAATCTCCAGCCGTGGCCTAGAGGTTGGAGAAGCGGCTTGTGATCGGAGGGTCACCACTTCGATTCCCCCACCGAACTGGCAGGAAACATTTGGGTGTGGTGGAGTGATTAATGTGAAAAATTAGCTGGCTGATGTGCCCTTGAGCAAGGCACTTAACCCCCCAACATGCTCCCCGGATGCTTGATGCTGCCGACTGCTCCTGTGTGTGTTTCACTGCATGTAATTTGTCGGGTGTTGCATGTGTGTGTTCAACTAAGGATGGGTCAAATGCAGAAGACCAATTCAGTGTGTGTATGTAAAAATATATATACTGTCAATAAAGCTGATTCTTCTTCTTCTTCTCTCCCATCCTGTTTTTTCACCGAAGGATATGTTCACCTTGAAATGGAACATTTTTAATTTACAAATACATCTTGTGTATACAATCACGTAACTGATTTTGTGAATGCTGAATCTTACCTTTACAGGCCACATGACAGCTGTCAGCAGCTTTAATGGAGCATATCAACATAACAGACCACCTCTAGCGAGTGCTGAGCAATATCCATCGTCCAATAATTTGAAAGGACCACAGACAAGCCAGACCAGGCCATGCTTAGTATGAACCGTCACCTCATCCATGGTGTCAATATTGACATTTCAAAAGGCTGAAAAGCATCAAGATAATACAATCCCGAATCCGCAGTCTGGATTTAGAACCTCAGACTACACAAGTCCACTATCCCAAAAACTATCCCACCAAAATAACAGCTCTCCATTAGCCAATAGGGCACAACCAGACATGATGTGCCACACCAAACTAAGCTGCTGACTCATGAAGTTGGACAGACAGAGGGCCCCACAATGGGGTTGGTGTAGACCAGGCTGCCACGGTAGCGCAAAATACAGTGAGTGACTGGCTGCTTCTGAAATAGTAGTACCTTTTAGATTTGTTCAGCGAGAAACAGATGGAACAAAAAGCTTACCCAGAGCATAAACACACTACCACAGCTGGACTAAACTAAGTGCAGTATGTGTTTATTTAATTAACTCTCTTTAATTTGTCTCTATTGCTCAGACTGTCCTTCCTCATTGAGTTATTTTGCAGTCCACTTAATAGCAGATTCAGCTTTTTCATTCATGTCTCAGGGTCACTAAAGGACAAACTGAAATTAAAAAAACGAAGCCAACAGAGATGCACTAAACAAATGAGGGATGTATTTAGTCGGGTGGTAGCTGTCACCGACAACATTTAAAATGAGTGAAGACAGGTTCAGTTCTTCTGGAGCTGCATGCGCGTGGTTGGCACATTAACTTGCTTACAAGGCCGTTCAATTAACGAGCCAGATCTAATTTGGCTCCTTTGACACATTTGAAATGTCTCAGCTGTGGGGTCTGAGGCAAAGCAATGAAAACACAAACATACATGCATCCCGAAATGGTGGTGAACGGAAAGAAGAAATGTCTACACTGAATAAATGTAAACTGTGTCTTCTGTTTGCCTCCAAGGTGTGACTTATTAAAACCCGTCTTACCTCCTTGTGAAGTTGGCACGTTGACTGTGACGATCTTGCTGTTGGCGGGCAGCGGCAGCTTGGTGGTCACTACCTTTCCACCCACTGATGTTCCCGTAATCTGGAAAGTGTTCCCACTAGATGTTGCTGTGGTGGTCTCTGTACCCGCTCCTCGTAAAGCAAACAAACAAAAAATTACAACAAATACTGCTACTACTGTAAATGCTAAAATATTGCTGTACTTCTGAATTTCACTGACCACTGCAGTGATCAACACTCTTAAAACACATTTTCAGAAAGCTTTACCCTTTGTTGGAAAAACATGTCAACAGTTCACAGTCAATCACCTAACGCAACTTTTGTTTCTCAACTAGCACAGCTGCTGTGACTCACACGTGCCTGGTTAAGCAGTTACAGATTAGATTTCAGTGTTAAATTTAAGGGTGATGATGATGGGGGGTGATGGGGATTCTTATTGGAGCACATGTTCTATGATTTGTTCTGATATGCACTGCCCTTTAATTTAGGCTAGAACAAAGAGTATACTGTACTTCCTTGCTGCACTCCCAAACCAGAACCAAACACTCCTCTGCAAAGTACCTTGTGTGCTTTGACCCTGCTTCACCCAGGTGGCGAAGGACTGCTGGAAATTCTTGTTCTGCTGGAATGTGACAGGGGTGCCCATCTTGGTTGACAGTACCACCTTGGTGCTGGGGGTGCCCTGGCCTGACAGTGAACCGACGATGACTTTCGGCGTGGCGGCGGGTGTTGCGGGAGTCCCTGCTGGTGTAGCTGTGACTCCGCCTGGCTTCTGCTCCAGACGTTTCTGAGATGGTATACAAGAACAGAACAGAACATCAGCAATAAGTAATCACAGGAAGCCAAAAAAAAACTAAAATGTGTTGTGCAGAGATGAGCTATTACAGTGGCACAGAATGATACAGACTGGGATTGTTTGCCTGGCCAGATGATTCTATTGGAGGAATTTAATGGATTGTTTGTTGACTTGGTCCAGTTTTTACCTTTTTTTTTTGAACATGTGTAAGTATCAGTCAATAACCAGTGTTCCACAAAATCAAAACGTAAGTAAGTTAAAACAAATATTTAAAAAGGCTTAGTTAAATCATTCCTTTAAAAACGAATGCTTCTTTGAAGAAACAGTACTCACCTTGGCCTGCTCTGCTGCCTGAGCTTTCTCCTTCTCCACCCTGTGAAACAACGAAACACTTATCAAAATCACAAAGCAGCCAAAAGAAATTGTGAAAAAGGACAGTTTTAAAAAATAGAATAGTTGGGGAAAAAAAGAAAGTTAAGGTTTAGACATTTAAAATATACTGACCAAAAACATTTTGAGCATCAGCATTAAAAGTTTTTTTTTTATACGACCTCAATTTCACCGCACACAAGTTTGACACAATAAGGCAGAAACTTAGCTTTTAGCAGAGCCACTAAAAATATTTATCTACTGAGACAGTAAAATCAACATCCCAAAAAATATCCAACTCTCCAGTTCGACATGTTTATAAATCATTCTGATGCTACAACTGATGCTAGACGGAGAGTGTAGACATGACACGCTTGACACTCTGACCTTTCTGAGAAGGCTCTGATCTCCCAGAGGTCCAGCTCCTCCTCAGCCACCCAGGTTTCAATCACCACCGGCCCTGTCTGCTTGGCGGGCTCCTGTTTCTTCGGGCGTAAGGCGCTGGAGCGCAGCCCCTTCCTTTGAGGGGTGTGGGTTTCTATGATGGTGGATGGATGAATAAAACAGTATAAAATAGCATAAAAACAGTATAAAATTTAATATTTTTTACGTTTTGTTTCTGCAATCCAAAAAGGAGCAATACCACTGCCTCGGTTGCCTAATGCCTCCATTTTCTTTCTCTTTATTGACACTCTATTGTGTCAAGAATAAAATGTGCCTCTAACCTTTTGGAGTCTCGGGCACTCCAAGTGGACAGATGATTTTCCGGATGCAGTACTCTGAGCGAATGCCATAGGGCCCCACGTCTCGGCGCTTGATGATCTCGGTGGTGGTGATTTCAGTATCTGACGTCTCTGTAGCAATGAGCGGGGATAGGGCTGGGTTGGTATGGTGATGAGGACGAGAGCCCGAGAAGATGGAGGAAAAGCACTCCAACATAAAAACAGTGACACCCTAATGAGACTGAAAGGGCTGTGTCTCGTTCAGACAGCCACTTTTGTTTTTCAACAGCAGAAATGCTGTGTTTGTTTGAACACCAGGTGTGCTGGAGCTGATCGATTCTTGTGGAAACATCAACTGCATCTATCATCCACAATACAGGTGGGAATATGAGCAGAGGGCTTAGATAACAGTACATAGACATGCTAAACCAATCATACATATACATATATATCTTATACAATCAAACAACACAATTAAGGTAATCTTCAAAACTCCAACTCTTCCCCATCATCTCAGCGTGAAGGACATCTTTATTTGGAAGAGGTTTGATGGATTGGGAGGGTAGGGAGAGGTGTACCTGTACGTGTAGTGCAGGCAGCGGATGGTTTCACAGCCATGTCATCCCATCTCAGAGAGGCCCACAGGAGCCTGAGCATCAGGCTCACACCAGCCAGAGTCTTCGCCGTCTGCAGGCGATACCTACAACAACCAAGTATAACATGGTAAACATTTATCGGCGCTACGGAAAAACACAGGGAGAGTGTAAACAGACTGAGGCCTCTGGCGACGTTGCTGTCTCCTCATGGTCATTTCCATGAAAGAAACAGACGGACTGGATGTTATCTTTAAGAAATCATTTCATACGTTGATTTAGTTTGAGAACAGATGTTATCTCTGACTACAAAGGCATACAAAACAACAGCTTTGGCTCACAAAGGTCAAAGGGGAAGTTTGTGCATAGTTCATTTGGTCCTTCTTGTAATTTAAAAACAATTTTGGGTGTAACAAACTGTTCTGAGAGCAGAATTAGATGACAGGATGTCATCCATCAATGAATGATTTCCTAAAGTTTTCAGTGGAAGAAATATTTCTTCCATTATGGCTGGGACAGCTGTTCTGACATTAAAAATCTCTAACATTTTTAATGTCAGAACAGCTATATCTAACAAAAACATGATAATCACAAAGCCATGTGTGTGTATGTACAGGGGCTTAGTAGATATTCTCTTTCCTACGTGTAACCACAGGCGAGAAAAAAAATCGCTGGGTTGCAGGGCTGGGTCACTGCACAACGTTAACATCCTGACACTTCTGTGACCGCCGGATGATTCGTGGCTGTTTCGGAACACTGAGGTCTGGGCGAAATAACCAGAGGTCACTGTGTGACACCAGGCTCAGGCCTTAATATCAGTATGGGCTAAAGCCACAGACGGGGAGGGAGGGAGAAGAAGTCAAGCAGGGTTTAAAGGTGGATGCTGAAGGAAAATGGTGTCGGCCTCATCCTGTTATATACTGTTGTCTTTTATAAACATCACAAACTTACATCCTAAACTGTCGCTGTTTAATGACTGAGTGGTTCTAAGAACAACTGTGTTAAATTATATATGAGCACAAAGCTACACAAGCCTTGTTATTTTACCCAGTATCCTCATCAGGGGGTGAAGGAGAAGTTAAACAAACAAAAGTCTGTCAGTTGAGTGTTTCTTACAAAAATGTGGGGATAAGGATAATTACATATTTTACTGCCACATCAGTTAACAGCACTGTCTTATCCGTTGTTCTTATTAAGCAGTTAGGAAGAATTGAAACTTACAGCATACAGTAAATACACAGTAAATAATAACAATGGATAACTTCTGCTCAAGGTAACATGTACCGCAACTTTGTTTTGATTTCCATTTCACTGTATCCAGACATTACATACACTGCTGTGATACTGAAACACTTTCTCTGATTGGGTGCTTTGCAAAATAAAAAAAAAATCTGCGTATATACGCTATATGTACAAAATATTGGTACACCTGAGCATTACACCAACAAGGACTTAATGGCATCACATTCTAAATACACAGACAGCTTTGCAGCTATAACAGCTTCTTCTGTGAAGGCTTTCACACAATTTTGGAGCGTTTCTGTGGCATTTTTGCCCATCCATGCAGAAGAGCAATAGTGAGGTCAGGCACTGACGTTAGCGGTTCGCAATCACTGTTCCAGTTCATCCCAAAGGTGTTGGATGGTGTTGAGGTCAGGGATCTGTGTGGGCCAGTGATGTTGTTCCACACCAGATTCATCCAACCATGTTTTTATGGATCCTGCTTTGTGAACTGGGGCACAGTCATGCCAACTGTCTTGTTATGCTGAAGTATTAAGACTTTGCTTCATTTGAAATAAGGGGCTGAGCCCAACCCCCCCAAAAACAGCACCATCCCGATACTTTTGTCTATACAGTGTATATAAAAAAAGTCCAAGAAGAACACACAGGTGTCATCCAATGAAGGTTTATTTTATATTTTACTCTGAAGTGGCCATTCATAAACTATGGATATGTGTAAGTGAATTCTTGTTTAGCCTTCATTTTTCTTTTTTTTTTTAAAGTGAATTTGGAGTGCTGAAGTCAGTGGACATAAATCATGTTGTACCTTTAAAAACTAAAAATTATATATTCTGTTTCAAAGTGCATTCAAATTAGATTTGATCTGTAAAGGAATTTCCTTTGGAATCAAGTTTTGACTCTGAGATTTGAATTTAGAAGATTCACACTGACTCTGTGTTCTGACCGTCAACTCACTGTGAAAGGTCCAAACTTTAAAGTCCCTGTATTTGCTACATTAATCCTGAACAAAATGCTGGCATCAAATCTTGACTCACATCAACAATTCACTGTCAGTGAATACATAAGTACATGTATAATCACTGTAATGTGAGCATGGGGGGGGGGGGGGGACTTGATGATTCAGGTTCAGGTGGGTGAGAATAATAAGAGAGCGAACTTACCTCCAGGTAATGCCAAACGTGGGCCTGGGTGAAGGATATGGCCAGATATCCCAAGCTGGCTTGGCATTGTAGCTGAATATGGGCACCTCACGGAATCCACCTCGCCTCCCGAGCACCTTCAACTCGTCATGTGGCAGTACAAAAATACTCTTGCGGTTGCTCTTGGTGATAAACTTGCGGTAAGAAGGAAGGGCGGTGTCTGAGCGTGTCTTCTTGGTGCGAGAGAACTTGAGGAGGCGAACACGGCCCTTTGTTGATGAATAGTCCTCTTGGCTCACAGAAACACAAGACACTGAGGTTTCACCCCTACTGTCTGTTGCTGACTTAATGACAGAGGCTGCCTTTTGTTCCTGTGTCACTATTTCACTCTGACTGTCTTCTGACTGACCATCAATCCCCAAGGAACAAATTTTGGTCACAGTTGTTTTGGTCATGGTAGTAAGGGTGGACACTGCGCTGCTTTCTGTTGTCGATTCCACAGACGGTGTCCTCTCTCCTGATGCTTTGGATGGTGCTTTGACCATCGTCATCTCTGTGGAGACTACAGTTGTGGTGGTTGTAGAGGTTGTGGTTACCTGGGTAATGATGGTCTTAAGTGGTTCTGTCATCCCACTGTGACTATTCTCCTCTGCAAAGTCATCACTCAGACTGGACTCCTCCGCTGAGGGTATAGGGGACGGTGCCATTCGGATGATCTTGACCACAGGACTGGTTTTGGTCTCCACTGACTGAAATGGTGATGTGCTGTTATGCTGTTGAGTGCTCCGAGTATCAGCTACAAGTGCACCTACGTTGTTCTCCAGCCTCGACATCTTTAGTGGAGGTTTGTAGTCCTGGTTCAGTATCATCATCTTGCGCTCTGCATCTACCTTAGAAGGTAGGTTTGGTTCCTCAGTCCCAATCTCTGTACTATTATTTACCTGTGACAAATCCCCATTCACTAGAAGCTTTTGCTGTGTGCTGTCCTTCAACGAGACAACCGGTCCTTGTTCTCCAACCTTACCAACACTGTTCACTCTGGGCTGCGTACTGTTAGTAAGCACACCATTATTTGAGCTCATTACAGAGTTACTCAACGTGCTTTCACTTCCCGTGCCATCATTACCATTTACCTGAGGGAGGGGAGAAACTGGCTCGGGAGTTCTATTGCATTCGGTTTTACCTTTTCCAACGCCTTGCATATTTTCTAGGTTTTCCACTGGCCCCATGCCATTTTCCTCTGTACCCGAATGCACTGAGCTTAATGTTTCTGGGGTTTGCTGACTAAGTTTAGAAGGAGATGTGTTTTGACTGCTTTTTTGGTCAAAAACAGTTATAGATGTCCTTAGAGAATCCATTTTCAAGTTAGGTATATCTGTCCCTGTACTTTCAATATGTGCAGTCTTGATAACATCTGATGGTACACCGGCTATTTGTTGCTCCGAAGAGCTATAAATTCCCCCTGCTTTTGCTTCCTGTGCATCAGGCAGCTTGACATTCTTTTGCCCTGAAGTGCCTGAATTAGCTTCTTTTGGCCCCATAGTCCTTCCCACTAAGTCTGCCTCCAGTTCCTGGGCCATGGAGGTGATTTGGTTTTGAGGTGATGCTGACTCTTCACCTGTACCTGTACTGCAACTGTCTATTTCATCTGTAGTTTTAGAGAGTTCAGCCTGACTCTCCCCTTCAACCTCTCGCACTCCAACTTCTCCTGGTTCTGGAGTTTGTGTTGTGGAAGATTTCTCCTCCACTTTCACAGCTTCACCCAGCGTGAGCTGTCTCTGAACAAGAGGATGGGGTTTGAGCGGTGACCGTGACCGGACAGGAGTGGTCAGGGTGGGAGCTGAAATGGATGAAACTGGTGTAGGAACCTGGGGATTGGAGGCAGACACCCGCTGCCTCTGCCTCTCTTCAATCACGTGTTGCTTCAAACGTCGCTCCAACAGGCTGTCCAGCTTGGAGCACTTGACCTTCTTCTTGTAAGCTATGCGGGTGAGGAAGCCCTTGCTAACGTCCACTACGTCGTAGTTAAAGGGTCGTGTGGGGCTCTCTGTACGCTCTTCCTTCATGGAAGCCTTTTCCTTCTGAACACTGGACCCTGGAGAGAAAATTAATTCAGACTTTAATCTGTTGCAAAACCCATACTCCACATGCAATTGAACACAATGCTGTTAAACACTAAGCAACACTCTTTCATACTTTGCTCTTCATCTGATCGCGAATCTGTGGGGTCCACCTCCATCTTTACGGGTGATTCATCAGCTGATAGTTCCTCTGACTTTTCTCTTTCATCCGCCCCTTCTTTCTCTTCTTCTTCCATCCTCTCATTAGACTCCATATCTTTGACAGACATAAAATGATCTGTTGTGGGCTCAGAGATGCTAGAGGAGTCTTGAACTTTTGCCTCACAACT
Source organism: Scatophagus argus (assembly GCF_020382885.2). NCBI lineage: Eukaryota > Metazoa > Chordata > Actinopteri > Scatophagidae > Scatophagus > Scatophagus argus. The sequence goes on along the minus strand of NC_058494.1, from coordinate 11,700,833 downwards.
TAGGACAGCAGCTCCCTGAGGTTCTGGTTCAGCTACGCTGGTCCGTCGACTCAAGTCCAACAGGGTACATTTCTTGCCAAGTTTAGCATCTTTTGAAAAACACAATGACAGTGAGAGTTTATTTTTCAAATTAGTTAAATCCAAAACACATGGATCTATTGATAATGGCTATTAATTAATCCATTTTGAAGCCCAACCCATCATTTATTGAAAAATAAACAAAAGTGGCAAGGATTTTCACATAGTTCAGATTGTATAACATAGAGAACGACACTGCAATTAACTTGCAGCTTTACTGAACATTTGAAGTGACTAGTAGCAGCTGAAAGTTAAAGGATAAACAAGAAGAGCATGAATAAAAAAGAGACCAAAGTATTTATGAGGTCTTTGGTTAGCTCTTAGCTCATGAAAACAAAATGACTAAAAAAATTTAGTAGATTACTCACTGACATCCACAGAGAGAGACTTAATTCACTGAACGCCAGCCAACACACACAATGATGTCATTGAGATTACTGAACAAGAGACTAATGCACTCTCAGTGTCAAATAGACTTGAAATTAGAGAAAACAAAATTCAAAATAACCAAAAAACCACATTAGGCCACAAAATCTCAAACACCAGACCTTCCAGTTCTTTGCGGTAGTTAGCGTTGGTGTTGCCAGGAAGTCTGGGAACAAACTGGTGCACGTAAGTCTTACTGATCCAACTCCAGCCCCCATAGCCAGTGACACGATACTCCTCTCCTTTCTGCTTCCACACCTTCACATAACACGAGAAAGTACAAGAGGAATAAAGACAAGAGAGATGAAGTCACAGCAAGAGGTGAAATGTGCATGTAGAGAAAAGTGAGAAGACAAAAAAAGGAATTGGGGCAGAAGAGAGCAAAGGTACAAAGAGAGTTAAAAGTTTAGAGGTCATTCACACGCTGATTATTAACTGCTAAGGAAAATGACTCATGGCAGAGCCCAGCTTGCTGCATCAAAAAGACCTTTATGGTCACTTACGCACATACACGAGCATCTCCCACAGCAATGAATTAGTTTTCTAGGCATTAGAGTCTCAGTAGAAGTAGACTAGACTGAGGTATTATTACCGCATTTTTCTATCCTGCATTGCTTGTGACAAATCAATCTTCCAGTCCAGTCTCAAGGGTGTCTAAGGGTGTGCTACTTGTGACGTGTTGTATTGATGGCAAAAACAAATAAATAAATCCAACATAACTAATTCATCTAGCGCCAGGATTGAAAAGACCAGGTTTGTGGCCTACCTGATGTTTGATTGGGAAGGTGTACTTGACCCACGTCGCCTGCTGCATTGTCTCCTCATCCTCCAACTTCTTCTCCCTCTTCTTTACTTTCTCTTTCTCCTCACGCTCCATGGATGTCATGCGGTTTAACCTGAAATTTTATTTTAAAATAGTAATAAAGGACAGTCAGCTGCAATGTGAGAGTAATCAATTCTGCACCAAGTCAAAAGGCAAAATAGAAGCCCAGCAAACAAAAGAAACTTTTTGGGCAACACAATCCACAGAAAATCGAGCGCAACTTTGTTCAGCCACTGGCAAATACATCTTATGTCACCAATAACTTTTCATGTCATCAACTTTAAATAAAAGATTGGAAAGCTTCTTGAGTAAAGTAAATGTATGAGTAAAGTGCTGTTAAAAGAGGAGAAGGTTACAGTTGCTCTTGGAATGTTTCCATGAAACACTCACACACTCACTTGTCTGTGCTACAGTTCAGTCACACACATACACACATTCAGGTCCTAAGCTTGTGAAATCTTGGACAATGGCTTCTTTAAAGGGACGTTGTGGCGTTGAGGCTGTAGTACAGGCAGAGGTGGGTGGTAGTGGTAGTGGACTGCAGTCTAAATATTATGCCTCACAGCTAGGGTGGGCCCTTTGATCTGATCTGGTTATGATCGCTTCTGCTTGCTACACTCACTACTATCTTCTACATGCATCCAATGCTTGTTAGTTTATTTTAATTATATTTTATATTCAAACTGAATTTGTGGAGAGGTCTTGAGGACAATATATAAGTATGTAAACTGACTGATGAATATTATAAATATATGTATTATGTATATAGTATATGCAGTGCACACACACAGAGTGTAATATTCAAAGTCTGTACCTGGTATGGCCTAGTGAGTCCTTCCAGAGAGGCAGCATAGCCACAGGCTTGATGGCACACTCCAGGATCGCCAGAGCCAGAGCAAACTCTCTGGCCTTACTGCACATCTGGACTGCTTTGATCCAATTGGTCCTACAAAACAAGCAAAGAAACATCAAACAAATTATTATTATTAGTTTTCAGTTTGGTCATAGTATGCTTTAACTTTTGGTAAGGAAGAAAAAAGATTCTGACATCTCTATAATTAGAGATAACACCCTAAGACCAACAGTCAATAAACTTTTGATATGGTTATTAAACACATAGCAAGACATCAGAGTTGTAATACATGATTTCCATATTGCACATCTCACTGACTGATCTCTACCTGTGAGAGGCCCAGTTAGGATGCATGAATGGTGCTGGAACATTGTTCTCCAGCTGGATGATGGTGAGTCTCAGTGTGGAGATGGTCAGAACCTTAGAGCCATTAATGGACCCGTTCCACTTGAACTCTCCTGCTGGGGTCATGCAGAACTTGTGGGAGAGATGCCGCCTCTTGTCGTGGTCCTGATGAAAAGACAAATTAAGCAGGTTTTTGTCAAGGATTTTGCTTAGGCATCTGAAGCACAAGACATTTCACTGTCAAATTCTTATCATCTTTGTTGGTGCCCCATTCAGTATCTGGCATGCCTTAGCCCACTTTGCCCACTTAGGTAACTGCTCTATGCATGGTTAGGTTAAGCCTATGACAGGCCAATATAACATAGCAGACATTCAATCAGTAAATAAATGCCAATGGAAGAAACCCTTACAATGTTAAGGTAATGACAGACTTTTTATGAACATTCAGAAACAAACAAATCATCATGCTGCTTGCCTCTCTGTGCTGGTGCTTGTTGAGTGCCACAGCATTGGAGCTGTACTGGTTATGATAGACACGATATTTCCCCTCCTGGCCAAGTTTGAAGTACTGGCTGAGAGTCCCCTTCATCACCACGTCCTTGCTGTTGCGTGTGCTGACACGAGTGATGTCACCTTGTGCATTTACTACTAGTACCTATTGAGGGAAGGAAGGAAGGTAAACGTTAAGCAGCCTTTGTGATTCCAGTCACGAGTCAACAAACTGCACTCAGCGAGCACCCTGTCCTACTTGGCAATAACAGTATAACAAGAACAGTCAAGTATCAACAGCATTAACATTGCTTCAAACAGTAGTAAATACCAAGTCACTGAGTGTGATCGCGAATGGATGGCAATGCCTTGCTCCCTAACAACTTGTCTGGGGGGAAACGCTTAGCCTAAACATTATCACTTAATCTGAATTCTTACCTAAAAACCTTAACCTCACCTTCATACATATTTTGACCTTTTCTGTGCATCTGCATTTGACACTGTGCAGGCATTTTCATTAACTGAATGAGTCTGAACGAGCAAAATCATTATCACATATGGTTACTGTCACCTCTTTGCCCTCTTTGAACCCCTTGTTGGCTTCGTGGACAGCAGCAGCCACCTGCTGATTTTTTAGCTGGCTCAGCTTGCTCTCTGGATTCCTCAGCCGGGTCACCATTCGAGTCGCTGAAGACTTCTTACTGCTGAGGCCTGTTGTATCGCCGTTGGCCGAGTCCTTACTGTCCACTGGAAGTTCCCCAGTGCCCGGTTCAATCAAACACAGAAGAAACAAAGTTACACACAGTTGAAAATTCCTTATGAATATGATGTGATGATATGCAATAATCACTGAAAGTGTTATGAGAGCAGTCATGAAAATTAAAGGCATTCACTGATTTTCTCAGATAGATAAAACTACCATGTAAATGTATGACCGGGTAAGAAGTTATTATGAAGTGTTGTTATGTTCAACCTGTGTCATCAAGGCTGGCAAGGGATGACTGGGAGGACTTGTCAGCCAGGTCTGGAGGTTCAGGACCCCTGGGAGGGACCCCAGCTCCCATGCTGCTATTACTATTCTCCTCATTTGCTTGGGTGGGCTGGCTCAGGCTGGGGATGTCGTCTCCACTGACGGGGACAGAATTCGATGGTGGGCTTTCTGCAGCGCAGACAGAAGATCACAAATAGTATCGACTATTACATAAAAAAGCCTGTCCCAGTTGTCCTGATTTTGTTGTCACCAGTCATTATCTGACACATTTCCACTGGTCCTGCTAAGTGTTCCAGTGGTACAGTACAAGTGCAGGTGTTAGCCCAGACTGAAACTGCTGAATCAAAAACCAAGAAAATTACCATCAAAGCTGTCAACAATGACCAATAAATAGGAGGTTCTGATGGAGACAGAAACTTTCTTGTGATAGTTCTAAAACAGTTTAGGCTGTAGCTCCCTCTACTGATATACTGTGTGTAATGCATGCACCAAAAAACCAGTTCAAATAGAGGGATGGTCACTTGAAAACAATGGGTGACCAGTCAAGGCAAGGCTTGTGCATATGCGACCACAGTGAAAACAACAATAAATGGTAAAGTTTGGTATATTAAGAATGAATATGTACAGATCATCACTGAACAATTTTCAGAAAAGGCAATGCCTAAATCGACAGCTATCTAACCAGAGGTTCCAATTACAAGCAAGCAACAAAAGAAAGGCTTCTTATAGGAATTACTGCACCAGACAATGTGGATGCTGTCCTCAGTTGACTGAGGCTTTGGTTTAGTCATGTTGATTGCAGTCACAATGCCATTTGATTGCAAATCAATCGATGCAATCAACTTCTTAGCTGTTTGGAGAAAAGGAGAGCCTGAGGAGATCAAGTGCTAAATAGCTGCAAGCGTTCCGGGGCTGAAACCAGGTTTTGAAAAACAAGGAAAAAAATCACTGGAACACTGAACACGAAAGTCAGCAGATGGGGTGAGAGCCACATGCAAAGAGGCAGGCTGGGAAATGGTTGGGGAAAAGCGCTAAAGCACTGGGGGCGAACAAGTTGCTGGAGATGTATGAGATTCACCACGCAATCCTGTGAAGTAGCAGACTGGCAGTAAAGCAGGCAGATCCCCCAAAAGATCTTAATGAGGTCAACTTCACCCTAGAAATGTCCTTTGTATACCTTTGGTGTTGTCAGAGACCTCCATATGGGAACATCCCTCTATCAGAGCCTCTACGGTGGAGGCTGGGGGTTTTGGAGAACCAGTGGCCGGGCTATAGCTCACAGCAGTGTGGGTGCTTTGTGTTGGAGCAGTGGTTGCTGGAAGTATAGGTCCATCAGGGATTCTACTGCCACTACCGCCTTCTTGGCCAGTGGGTGGAGCTTCAACTACAGGTGAACAGCAGCAATGTTGTAAACAATGTGCGTACATATCCAGCAAGAAACACAGATTCATAAACATATGTGCTTTTTGAGTGCCAACGTGTTTCTAATTGGTCTAAGACCCAAACAAGTGCAAAATTGATTCTTCAGTCAATAACTAATTACAGCATTGTGATGATGTCCTTTTGTCCAAGGATCAAAAACAAAACAAAGAGGAGGTACGTAGCTCCAGAGAAGCAGCTTTACAGGTCAGAATTTAGAACATTTTTATGTTAAAACTATCATTACTTTGTAAAAAAATAAACGTCATAGTCACCTCCCATTCTGACGCCTTCCTTTTTCTCTTCCGTGAGCGCTTCTTTTGCCTCCTCCTGCTCCTCCTCCCTTGTCAGAGCTTTGACCTTGCTCTCCTGCTGCGCCTCATCCTTGAATTTAGCTTCCTCGTCTTCCTTCTCGACATCCACCTCCTTCTTCTCCTTTTCCAGTCGTGCTTTCTGGGCCTCCTCAGCTGCCCGTCTCTTTACCTCTTCCAGTTCCTCCTCCTTCTTAGCCCGCAACCGCTCGAGGATCTCCTCTGGATGAAAACAAAGGATAAAAGTTGAAAGACAAAAGTAATGGAAGGGCTGACCCAAGAAATTGTGATTAACCAGCATGATCAACAACACAACACAGGAAAAAGCAGACAAAGAAATGCATCCAAATGACTGAGACTTGTACTGTAAGTCCAAATGGAATAACTTCAGAAGTAATGTCACATGATTCATAAAATTTAGTACAAAAAAACTTTTATATAATTAATCTAAAAGGTGTTTGTCAGTGATGAATAGATCGCATGTGAAAAGCCCAGAACAGTGCTGAATGAGTCAAGAGATGGAGGAAAACAATACTACATCAACAGACTAAACTTCAGTGCAAGATAAGATGTCAGACTTCAGGGAACAAAGGTGGCTTGGGAACTGAGCCAAAACGAACAAAAAAAATAAAGACCAACCTTTTTATTTTCTCTTGTTTGTCTGGCTGCTTTATGACATGCTTAAACTTTATAATTCCACCCAAAACTAGGAGAAGGCACAGAATTGCCTTCCAAAGGATCAACTTGTTAAGACTGTTTATAGGATTTACATTACAAAATTTGCAAGTAAAATGTGAAGTACACTGAATGGGAGCAATTCAGATCATAATCTGTTACTAAACACCACGAAAAAGGTGTGGGATTCCAGTGTGGGGTCAGAGGAAAATATAACATCATGCTGTGTTTTTGACTGATAACTCCAGTGTTAATAGGTGCAACAGCAGCAGTACATACTGCTAGGTAGGGTAGGCACGATAGGTGAGCAGACTGGTTCATTAATGCAAAGAGGATTTAGCATCATTACATATTTAAACATAAAAGCAATAGAAAACCTCCATAGGCACTGATTGCATAAATTTAACAAAGCAGGTAACAGATGGTAAATTGATGTCTCTTAATCATTTGATTGTTATTTAAAGTGGAGCGACGCATGATAACTTTGCAGACATGGGAGTCATTATCCTATTCAATCCTAAATTGCAATCACCAAAAACAATGTGAGCAGGACAGCACAAAGAAACCAGAAAAAAACAGGGAAAGAAAGTTGGCTACTTCTGGTAAAAAAAAAAAAAAAATCCAATCCTGACACCGAAAGAAAAGAGAGGAAAATGTGAATGTGTCAATCAAAAATGTCCACTGACTTCAATCTGTTTATTCCTGAAGCATAAGATGGCTACAGTGGAGACAGCAATGAATGTTTGCTGTGAAAACAGCTTCATGGTGTCACACATGTTGAATGGGAATCATTTTGAAATTCTAAAGCATTCTTGTGGATTATTGGTGTAATATTCAAATATACTAACCAGGACAGGTCCCAAACCAATGAGGGATTTACTTTATGGGTTTTAAGGGATGATTTGCTAACCAATTATTCACTTGTGTAGCCTTCATATTACAGAGTGTTACGCGCACGTCCTTACACTTTGGAGATGTTGCTAAGCTAGATGGTACTGTGCACTCTAGCAAAAAACAGAGATAAGACTGTTGCTGCTAGTGTGAAAAAGTTTTACAAAGCTGTATCTATTCTCTCAAGTGACATACATTTTTATATGCTTGTGTTATCTACTTCTCGGGGATAAAAAAAAAAAAGAAAAACATCACAGTCTGTTGTAACCTTCACCTTATCTGTGCACAGCAGATGCTTGTTAGAAGTGATAGCTTCTCAAGCTGTTGCATCCGAAGTTAACACCACATATAGCAGCATCATTTTAAGTGAAGAGCCACTTTCCAAAGTTTAATTGGACTTCCACGGCACAGCAGACTGGATGCTATAAATATGGTGTCTTCACAGGTGCATCATTTTCATCAACACAGCGAGCAAAAAACAAACACATGGAATTGGTGGACACCCTTCAGACAGAAAAGACAGGATGAAGCACTGAAGGGAAGTTCGAGTGCTGGATACTGGCCAAACTGGGACCAGAGCAAGGTTACATAATAGCTGGGTTGATTCCTATGGCTCGGCCATCTATGACTGGGAGGCATTCATAAGTATAAAAGGAGAAAGCACAGGGAGGAGTGGAGAGGGACAGACAGGAAGAAAAATGACTTGGGCTTAAAGAGACCCTTCTTCCCCACGAGCCATAATTAACCTTGGTGATGAGATTCTCTGAAAAAAATAATTTCACCAAATGAAGAAAGACTCAAGAGCTTTTTACCATTAGCAGCAGTGAGAAAACACTTGTTGCTGCCACGGGCCTTGTTGGTTAAGTCTTCAGTGATGTCCATATGCGTGTGCACCTCGTCCCTTATCTCCTCGAGTGCTGCGTACAGGTCCGCCTCCCAGTACTCCTTATCCAAACAATCTATGAGCTCAGCAAGCTGAACCTGGGAAGAACAGAGTTAGAAGAGAGTTCAGTAAGTGCAACACAATATTAACTCTATGCTATGATAGAAGTGCTGCCAAAAAAAAAAACAGAGAATGCTGAAATGTATTTTGGTAATCAAAGAGAGAGCGGGAGTGTGACAAATAACTTTGAGAAAGTAATTAATACAAGAGTCTTTTAAAACAAAGTAGTTGAGGTTTCCTTTGTGAAGAGCATACATCCCCAGTAAGAGAAAATTATGATTTGGATGTACCTTGGTGCTATAGTACCAGATGGTTTTGTCCTCCTGCTCACCGTCCTCCTCACTGTAGGGGAGACATAAGAAAGGAGACAGAAGGGAAAAAGTAAAAAAACAAACAAACAAACAAAAAAAAATAGAAGACACAACAGTGAGGTGAAGGGCAAATAGAAAGAAGACATAACAGGAAGATACTGCTTTCTATATGTTGTGTGACTTATGTGCTTTAATGTTGTTTGTTTGCCTTTTATCGTGTTTCACATCAAATTTACAAGGAACTGCAGATCAGCCATTTGTCTAAATTTAAAACATTTACATCCCACTGATTTATGTGTATTATTCCTGATACAATAAACATGACTAAGCTCTACATTCATCAGAAACAGCAGTGCATCTGTCATGCCAGATATTACTATCTGAAGTGTTTCTAGCAACAGGCTACCACTCTTACAAGCCTTACAGTCACAGGAATGGCTTGAGTCTTGTAGGCAACAACATCCCAGCAACAACTGATCTTAGAGGTTTAGAGTGTTTTCTAAGACTATTTCCATTTAATTTTTACATTTACATGTTTCCTAAAACAGCACTTAAGAGCCAGTGCACATGCTCAGCTGATAGAAGCACCTCTGAAATGTTGGCTGTCCGTGGTACTGAAGAGAATTAGAGAAGTTATTTGGTCTATTTAACAGTCTGTAAGCATAAAAGAGATATCAAGCTTTTTTACACATGATCATGTTGAGTGTTTAAGATTAAAATAAATATTAAAACACTAATGTTATTTTTAACTAGGGCTGGTAGCACAAACTCGATACAGAATTGTAACAGAAAAGAGAAGCGACTGACAATTTCAGTGCTTGTTTCAACTGATTTTCAATTTAGAACTGAAACTGTATTACATTAAATATTGATCAATTTGGGAAAAAAATATGTTGGTCGTACTTTTGCCAAATGGCCAAGTCAAAGAATATAATATTCATGGTCTGTTTCTACAGTAATCCAGAACAGACAAAGCAAAGACTTGCTCTTGAGAACTGAATAAGATACGAAAAGGTCAGTTCTCCCTGTCTGCCATGAAAACATATATACCTGTAGATGCTTGTAGGAAGCCTTAGCTTCTGCAAAACCCAGCACAATAAGAAATACTGACTAGGACACTTGAGTTTGTTTAGCAGCTGATAAAGAGTGGAATATCTGACAGCCTTTTTGCTCAGCATGGTCCATGCCGAGGGAATGTGAAGCCCCAATACTGTCCGTTCAGCATCCCTTATTTGAGACACATGTTAACACACACACAGACAGACACACACACAAACACCTTACTTCTGTGTATATCATTCATTGCACGTAGATCTAGCCACACAAACTTTCCTCTGTGCACACTACTTGTATGCACAAACACACACAGCCTCTGAAGGGAGACTGAAGATCAGTAGTGCAGCACCTGCTGGGGGCCAATTTGGAGAGCAGGATCAAGCAGAAAAAGAAGAGAGGGAGCGAAATGCAGCCATGACAAAATTCAGGACACCAACTCTCTTAAATCTTACACTGCTGAAGTGATCCACGCTCATTTATGGTTTATGTAGCAAGTGCTCTGCAGCTGACCCAGCCCGCACACACACACACACCATCTGTGACTGCTCGATACCAAGACCATTTGCAAATGTATGGGACCAATACTGCTGATGATCAGACTAAATCTTATGGAGGAGTGCATTTATTTTTGATTTATGAAACAGTAGTTCAAACCACCACGCGGGCCTGTACTCATATGCAAAACCCTAAACTTGTGGTATACTTACCTTTGCACCAAAGTGTTCATTATTTTTTGGCAATATGAATATAATGGCACAGCAATAACAAAATGTACCATTCTTTACACAATCATGCAGTTACAGCATGACACACAGCATAAGGAAGACATTTACTGTGACCCAGGTTTCAGTCCTGTAATAATGTATAATGTGGTCCACAAATCTGTTTTCAGTTAATAATTTTGTGGTCCATATGTTTGACCTTCTAAGTACTGGCCTATCATTTTAATACTGACACAGTTAATTTGATGTAAATTTGAATGGGTCGCTGCAGGTCACTCGGCCCTGCATGACGATCAGCAGCCTGGCTTTGAACACCAGACAAATCTTAGGTGGTAGAAATTTAAATTAGCATAATTTATAGACCAAGTCTGTGGTTAAGATGTAATGTGTATGAACTGCAGGTGCGAACACGAGTCCCTGTGATGCTCAGGGATTAACCTGTGGCAGCATTATTTCTTGAATGGAGGAGGGGTGAAATACAGGCTGAGCACATGCTCAGTGTGGATTTCCAATATTAAAGGGTCATTATTTATGCCTTGGATCACCAAGAAGTGTAGAGCAAGTATAAAGCCAACCACACAAAGAGCTGTACAGACATTATAACTGTGTCTAAAGAAGATTGCAAATCTTAAAAAAACACACCACATGAATGGGTAGAAAGGAAATTACAGTTACTGGCTGCATCTCTCTTCCGTATGGTGTTGTTCATACATGCACAAGGAGATTGTTTGTGACATTTGTGAACATTTAAACATTTACTATGACACCAAGTTATGTAATAACTTTGAAGACACTGCTGCTTTCAAGTATACAGCTTTTATACTAATTACTCTTGCACCTAAATATTCTTCTAATCGCTGACAACATAAAATCATGGAAGCAAACGTGTGAGTTGGTAGTGCAATGCAAGTATGCTACTTTGGCAAGGACCCTTGAAAAAAATTATTTAAATCTGAGAGACCATGATGGCGAATGAAGACCAAATACACAAGTTTCACAATGAGTCTTAACCAACTGTTTATGTGATATTAGCATATTTTAGTAACTTTAACTAATTACTTGTTTTAAATTTAGAAAATGGCATATCATCAATGTGCTAGGCTGTAACAAGATTTAATCACTCACGCTAACGTGTACTGTTTACTCCTACATAATAATCACGGCACATAAATTAAACACTATGAACTTACACAGCAATACGGCGGTTAAGGAACCAGTATTTGCGGCGGTGTCGGTCAAAGCCGACTGGCAGTTGTCGAATAAATGGTCTGCTCCTCTGTGCCTCGGGGATGCAATCCGCCACACCGGGTACCTTGTGAGCCACACACACCTCACACTGCCACTCGTCCTCTGGCACTTCCTGCAACGGCGGCTTCACACACTCCAGATGGTAAACTGCTGAACATGTCTCACAGCACAGCAAGTCACCAAGGCGATGGCATACCCTGCAGTGGTCATCGTAGGCAACCACTCCTTCTGACATTAGCTCCTCTCGGGCAATGTTGGTTGCCAAGAACTGGTCCACCAAAAACTGGAGAACTTTGACTTTGCTCTCCAACGGTTCATATGGGTAATCCTCAGCCTCCTGGAAAGGCAGAATATGCCGGTACTCCGGATCACTCTCACAGTACGCCCGCAACACCTCTGGCCATGTCATACCATCCACAAAATACAGAGTGGAGTTGACGGAGTCCTTCACGTCGGCTGGACCAAATGTGGTGTTGGAAGTATCCTCCTCTCTGAGAATAGCTTTGAGCAGTGAGATGTGGGTCTCTGCCAGCAATGTGCACTGCTCCTGACTGGCCAAAGCAGCACAGAAATCCTCAAACCGGAATGGGGAGAGCCGCAGAACGGAGCCAAAGTTGCGAAGGACTTCATAGACAGCAGACACGTTGAGCAGCTGTGAGGTAGGGACCAGGAGGTCCTCAGAAGACTTGGGAAGCTCAAGGGGAGGAATGTCATTTGCCTCAAGGATGGGAGACTGCGGTTGCATCGCCCGACTCTTTCTCCGGCCTGTGAGAGGTGAAAGGACAAAAAGTCAGGAGTGAGAGAGGTGGTGTCCGAAGCAAAAAAAAAGAAAAAGAAAATGCTCGGGAATTGCGTATATAAACCACAAGTGTGTACTGTGTACAGTGTGTACTGCTTGACTACTCTTTGTAGTATATACATGTAAAAAGACAGCAACTCCACTAGAAACATGAAATGCAGATATTTGAACACAAAATGTTCAAACTTGGCAACTCTGTGCATTTTTATCAGATGCGCTAAATACTACAATGGACTGCTATATATGCTCTATACCTCATCTTAACCATTAGTTGGTGCACCCTAAAGCCTGGACTCAATGCTTTATTGTACTGCACAATACTGATTTTGCACTAGTACAGTGCCTGCAGGAAGGGTGGCACCACTGAAGTCTACAAGATCTAAATTCTGATCTAATAAATAAAGATGCAATATCAATAATCAATGGAATACCCTGTCCAAATACTTCACAGAGCTAGTGGAAAATTTAATTTTGGAGAATCACAGGTGAGGGACAGGGGGAATAGAGAATGGGGGAAAGGAGTGACATATTAAAAAGGCAGGCATGCACATTCTTGTCAGAGCCCTTATTGAGACAATAAGCGAAATGCTCCTACTAGATGTATAAGCATGCCTTTTTTTCAACTGTGAAAGACATGCAGATGGTACAGCATATGCACTGTATATGTCCTCCATTGATTGTGTGTATCTGTACATTATCTGATTCCACATTAATTCGAATAAGCCTGCATTTATGGCTGAGCTGAGTGAGTCAGAACAAGTAACTGAAGCTGACCTAATGACCCTGCTCCTGACCGGGGTTAAATGCTTAACTCCTTGAAGAAACATTTCTATAATCACTGTAGGATTAGTAAACTGGCAGTGTATGTTGGTGCATTAACTCTTCATAAGGAATCCAAATCAACAAATCTTTAAAATTACAACACTTTATCCACAATGTTTGCCACAATGTATCTTCAGTGTAAACACTGTGCTAGCCGCTGATTAACTCCAAGCTGATAACTATTCAGCTAATATATTAGTATTAGGACTGGTATAATTTTGTGCTTTAGCATTAATGTGTAAAGAGAAAAACAGTGACAGGACCACAGCAGTGGAACTGGCTACTTCACAATAGGTGACAACTAGGGAAAGGGTTGACCGCTGCAGGTTCATTATTCTGCATCAAACACAGAGATTGTGTGAGTCAGTGTGCAATGTTTTTGAAAACAGCGTGTACATGTGAGTATTATATGAACCAATTAAACTGCATCTAAGCTTGACCACTGTATTGAAGTGTTATAGGGCAAACTAAAGCAGAGATACAATCAACATTTGGTTGTTTCTTTCAGAACTTTCTGAATAAAAAAAAAGTATTTAAAAATAAAAAGACAAGGGTCTGCTATCACGGACACAGCAAGAGAACGAGCATTTCTGCTGAAGAGATATTGAAATGCACAAAATGCCCAAGTCTGTATCAATCTCACAACTATTTCTGTAATCCTTTTTAAATCAATTATTCCCAGTGGCTGGCACAATGCGTCCAGCGCATTACTTTACATAACAGATGTGTCAATTGATTTTGGCAGACGCAACCTCATTAATATGGCCGTTTACAAGTGGAAACGTGAGAAATCTAATTTGCTCACCTGATAAACATAGGAGTGGTTACTATGGTAACGGTGCACCACGTAATATTGTAATGAGTTGATGTTTGCAACAAGTGAGAAAAAGAGCGCCTCTTCTCAAAACAAAGGCCTGTCAAACTCCTTGAGAAGCATTATGCAACTAAAATGACTTCCGAAAAAGAGCTGGAAAAGGTACACAGGAATAACTCATAACAATAATAACAACAACAACAGCAACAACAGTGAACGATTATTATTTATTTAGCAGGTGATACTTTCATTTAAGTACTGCAAGTTAAGTAAAAGTATAATTACGAATTGTTAATACGAGGCCAATTGGAAATAATATTCATAAACTAAGTTAGGTGTTGTGACGGAGCGTAGTCTAACATTACATAGTAGAAACTGTACTTACTGTGCTTTTACATAAGTAGAAATGGTGAATGAATGAAATGAATGGAAAGTGGCAAAAAAACAGTCCATACACGCTGTTTCTCCTTGCGTATGAAAGCGAGCTAAATAAAGCGCGAATGAAAACGTCCGTAAAAACAGCCCCAATAAATTCGTCATTATAAACGGACAACAACAAAAATGTGCTGATCAGACATAAGTCAAAAGCATGAGAGCCGGTCGAAGCGTGGAGTCTGCAAGCCAGCGGCGAGCAGAGCACACGGTAAACAAAGGCCCGTTTCTGAGTGCAAGCTCCATTTTGAACAATGCGGCTTGGTTTCTGTACTGAGCTAAAAATAAAATGCATACTTTAAGTAATGCAAAACCGCTTTACTAAACGTGCGTGCACTTGCAAAGAAACGTACCTGGGGTGCTACCGAGCGTGCTATGGCTCCTAAAACTACTCTCGGTACAGTAGCTGGCATCATCATCATCTGGTAGTTCCTCCAGATAATCAGAGTCGTTTCCCAAGGCCTCCTCTTCTTCCAGATCCGACGAAGGGTTGTCGTTCAGGAGTTCATCTTCGTCTGACCTGTAGCTTAAATTATCGTCCTCCTCGTCGCTGTTGTCGTCGTAGACCACCTTGGTCTGAGGTCGCCTCACTCCGCCTCTACTGCCACGGCCGCCTCTCGAACCCCTGCCTCTCCCTCTGGCTCCTCTGCCCCGCGATCCCGCGGCCGTCGCCGTGGTTGAGGCTCCAACTTTCCTGCGGCCCCGGGACGAATGAAAGTTCTCTCGGCCGGAGATTTCTGTATCCACCTCAGCAGAGCCAGTGCCGCAAACGCCGCCACTTCCTCCCCGCCCCCGACCCCGTCCTCTGCCTCTTCCCCGTCCACGCATCCCTCTACTCCTGCCGCCCCGAGAGCCGCGGACTGGCCCGGGTGAACCTTCCCGCATCACAGCTGCTTGTTTGGGCGGCCTTCCTCTTCTCCCCCTCATTGTAGGAGAGAGTATCTTCTGTTCCGCTTCAATCTCGGAGGTCGAATGAGCCACGCACACCGGAGAAAAGCGGGAAAGAAAAAACCAACAGATCTGGTGACGGTTCCTGATAGGTCCCCACCAAGCCCCGGTCTCAATTTCAGGGCGGAAAGCTCAAACTGAATGGCCGGTGTCCCGCTCTGGGTCGCCTGCAGACGCCATTTTTCCTCTCAGCTCTCCCTCCGTTGAAAACACAGCAGGCCCCAGTGCTACGTTAAGCTAACCATGGATACCAGTAGTTGTACCGGAAGTACACCATGTTTTCCTTCAAAGTAAAAGCGAAGCATAAATAAATAATGAATAGGTTAATTAGATTATGGTGTAAACAACATATCACAAGTACAGAAATATACGTTGTTTTTGACCATGGACATTTATGTAATCTAAAAATAAATTCTTTTTTCTTTCTTATTAACTAGCTCCCTGTAGCATATCCGGAAGAGCAGTTTTTATCCTCTAACTTGACACTAGCAGGCCTGAGTGGATGCAAGGTCACGTGATCCACTATTCTACAATAGACGCAATTGCCGTGCTAGTTCATAAAATTAGTTATCCATGCAAACGCTTTCCGCCAATAGTACTTTATTCGAGTCGTCTGGTTTTGGCGGATGGTTTTAATCACATGTGGATCGAGTGTATCCAAACAAACACCATCGCTCATTTTCGGCCCTGACGCCATCGTCGTCACAGCGAAACGGGGCGAGAAGATAAGCATACGTCTGACATTCAGCTCTACTACATGAACCCTATAAGTCGTCATAAAAGTTAACAGTGCACACGTTTTCAGGGTTTAAATGACATCACTGCTGGAAATACCTGCAATGCTTTTCTAAGTTATAATGTATTTACATTATAACTTTAAAATTACTTTTTGGTTATTATCCAGGAACCTGGCACCATTTTTCAGTTAAGTAATAACAGAAGGAGTGGTGCTCTGTAATCTATCGTAACAGGGTAGCCCGGAATAATGTTTAACAAATTAGCAATAGAGGTGCGATCCTCATCTGGTAGTACGCAACATCCCCTTCTTATGCCAGCATCGTGTGTCAGCCTCTTGGGTTTAAATTGATGGATTTTAAATTGAATTAATTTTTGATTTTTTTTTTTTTTGTTTTGTTTTGTTTTGTTGTTTTTAATTTGATTAGCTACTTCAAGAGCAGGCACAGGCACATTTTCTGTTTCGCCTGCATAGGCAGCCAGCTAAAACATCGCTATGTCACGGTTACTGACACAGCGTTAAGCTGCAGGATAATTAGATTAATCAATGTTAAGGTAATTTATTTATGTGTGTGTGTTGTATTTGTTTAAAAGACGATTGGGAAGCTAAATCTCGTAAGTGTTGTCGTGGCCGAGTGGTTAAGGCGATGGACTAGAAATCCATTGGGGTCTCCCCGCGCAGGTTCGAATCCTGCCGACAACGTCGTTTTGATTTTTCTTGTGTAAACTAGCATTAAGATCTTGGAGTGAACAACAATAATCTGAACATCCACCAAAAACTTGTCAATAGCATGGTTAGCTTGAGCAATTATTTTGCGACAGCTATTAAATTAATTACGCCATTACATTACGTGGCTCCACACTTTCTTGGCTAAAGGCTCACAGCAACATTAAAAGCAGTTAATATTTTTCTTAAAATAACTTACTGAACGTTCCTACATAAACGGCTGTCAACCAAGCCACTAGATTCTCTAGATTCAGAGGTGTTAATTCTGCAATTAAATTTAGCATAGCTGTGCAGGCTCTTGTGTGGACTTATTTTTTTCACACCACACAACTTAGAAAGTCTGGCTATGTTACAATGATAGGTGATTAGGCTGCTCCCAGGTGGGCCTCAATTATGCTGCTGTACAGCAAGTGAGGCAGGTGAAGCACAGCTGCTGATGTGTTTTTGAACAGGTATCTATTCAAGTATTATAATATTTAACCAAGGTACTGTCACAATTTGTTATCCACAATGTACAGACAAGAATGATACCTGAAAAAACAGTGACACATTTAGATATACATTTGTATTCAAAATAAAAAGCCAGTACAGACTACTGTCACAACTGACAGATTCACAAATATTCAGATGTCAGGACACATACAATAAACAGGCAGTGACAATTAAGGATGTGAAGGAATTACAAATGCCAGTACAAATATTACAAACTGTTTTCATACTCTCATATTAGGTGGCTTTTACATGCGGTTTACAGTTTGGCATATGAGCAGACTCTTAATTCAACTGGCAAACCATGTTGGCTGAGGTTAAACAAGTTTAAAACGTGGCTCAAAGGCATTTGCAACTTAATCAATGCCTAAATAAAATAAGAATTCTTGTCAAACTCAGTAAAACTTGTGCATCTGAGTTCTACTAACTGGAATCTGTGCCAAAACGCACTTAATAGTATACAACCCTTGAAACCACTACAGATGAAACATTGGAAGGAGAGAATATGTTCATTGATTTATTTAAAGTATACACATTGTACACATTCTAAAACAGCTCAATGACTTCAATGGAGTATTGTCCAACATCCTCCTTCACCTTGATCTTATTGAGCTCTTGAAGGCTGCCCTCGATCTTTCCAAGTTCAGAAACCAGTCTCACCTGAGGACACAAGAAAGCATTTTAAAAGTCTTTCCTGGATAACTTGTCAGATGTAATAATTTCTCTCATAAAACTGTAATTAACTTGGCACATTTTTGTGCTAGTTTTCCAGAATATTTAACATTCAGCCAGTTACGGAGCAGACAAAAGGAAAGACTGTTACCTGAGACTTCACAAAGCTGTGGAGGTTCAGCAATAAGCCTTTGGCCTCAGGAGTCATCACTAGCACAGTGAAATGGGCGTCTAACAACAAGCATACCCAATCCATGATCTACAACAAAATGCAAAAGAAAATAAAGTTAGTAAATTATTTTCAAACTGGAATGAATGACTTGTTGCATTCCACTTCGACAAACTTTAATTTATTATCATTGCAGGGAGTTTCTTGAGAATACTGTGTAATAATGCCACTGCTTTTATGTGTTTGTTACACATCTGAAGTGTATCTTAAGCTAACAAAAACTCTGATTTTATACTTTTCTTCTGCCTCCAGACTTGACATGTCATGTGTGGCCAACCCTATGCACCTATTTTTGATATCAATACAGACCTGACTCAGACTTGGTGATCTCAATACATGCATCTGTGGTGAAGCATCTTGAGAATATTTTAGGTAAAGGAACTGCAGGTACTGGAAGAAAAGCTGTTTGGAAGAGAAAGAAAACTGACATTTGAATCATTGTTTTGTATGGATTTATTGCATGTGTATAGTGTCATGAAAATGTGCAACTGGGTCTCAACTGTTTGGGAGCATAAATGTGAGTTGCCCGTTTCACTTCAGAGGAGAAAAACAAACGTGTTACTCACAATAACATGTGGGGAGGAGAGATCTTTTAGGTGTGGAAGGAGGAACGTGTCACTGTATGCCGTCATCAGCACCTCATTTCTGGGCAGTTTGAGTCAAGGTGTCATATTTCTATGTATTTTCAAATCATAATAGACTAAACAGTTTGCAGTTAACATTGTATCGCAATGAGTGTGCACTGGGAGGATACAGTAGAACAGCCTTGTTTAATCCCACAGGACAGCTCTGTTCTGGTGGAGTTGAGGTCTTCTCCTTGTCTTCTGCTCTGGTCTTAATGATGGTGCCACCTCCACCGAGGGCTTCTGAGCGGTCCTCATCTAAGGAGGTGGGGCTGAAACCATTCTGAAAGCCAACCTGGCCACGCTCCCTGGCAATTAGGGTTTCCATGAAGGAGACGCTGTCGGGCTCCAGATTCACTTTCTCCGCATCGACATCTGACATACTGTAAGACAGCAGTAGAACAACACGCTGTAATTTCTTCAGTTTATATCACACCAAGTCAGGCGGATAATCTCCAAAAATCAAATCAAAATAACCTTATGTATCAGTTAAGAACTTATAATAATCTGATTATCACCATTTAAGTTATTTAAAATAAGTTATTATTTTTAATTTTATGAGCTCCATCAAACTAAGAATAAAAACAAAGTCTTTGAAGCCACTACATGCAGAATTCAAAGAATGTATTACTTTGGTGCCCCCCAGTGGTTGTATCAAAAGTGGCAGAGACATCAATTCACGATCATACTGGCAGTACGCACTTCAAAACCACCAGTCTTACCTGATGAAAGACTTAAGGCAGGCACAGGTGACAGCTTCTGGGATGTCAGGGAAGAACTGCAAGCAGAGCTGACACAGAAAGTAGTCCTTCTTCTCCAGGGCCAGGAGAACGAGGTCAGGACACACACTGTTGAGGGTCATGAGGGTAAATATTCAAACACAAGATAACACATGGCTGAATTACCCTACCCATTATAAAAAACAATGCAGGGCAAGAGTTAAAAAAAGTACAACAATACATTATCCAGATTGAAGACAGTAATAACTTCACCCTGATTCCATTTCCACGCCTTACTGACCTGTGGCAGAGAAACTGAGTGTGCACTAGCTGCATCAGGGTGCTTGGGGTGTAGAAGGTTGGATCAGCCAGGCTTCGGGACACAAGGGTTGATGCTAGCTGCCCCACTGAGGGCTGCAGGTCCTGGACGTCTGCCCTGGAGAGGAGCCCCTCCACCTCTTTCTGGACCTCCTCAACTGGTGCCGTCTGCATGAGGAAATTTAAATATTTTGTCTTTATGAAATGCCTTTTGTCAACATTGTTTCACTGTTTTGTCGGATAAAAATCAAAATATTTACCTTAATGATTTCCAGAACTTGGTCAATTGTCAAACTAGGTGATGACTGGGTCTTGCGGTTCGTTCGCTGTAGGGAAAGAGAAAAGCATCAGTTGATAAATGATCGTCAAGATCACTCAAACACACAGAACTTTAAACAATGAACAGAAGCAGTGAACTGCTGATTTACAAAAAACTGTGTCACAGTTGTTATCATTACTTTGCCACAATTATTATAATATTTCCCCTTGCCACATTACATAATTTTACACATTTTGCAATTGCGCAGACACTAACTACTATAAATCACAATTTCATATGGAGCAAATGATAATCAGCAGCATGATCGCTTTTTCTTCCATGTAACTGTGTTGGTCTGGAAAAACCTGCTGGACACTCTTCAAGGAAACAGTGTGTGGGATTGATTCATCGCCTCCTCTTTCTGTCTACAAGGTCTCTTATTTTGCCTCACCATCTTCCTGGTCTCCATTGCTCTAGAGGGCTGAGTTGTCTCTCCGTGTAAAATGGTATTCCAAGATGGTATGAAAGCTGGAGCTTGGGACTCTGCAGAAACCAAAAAAAAAAACCCACCCTGTATTGAACACCCATGCAAACTTGAAATGCAGAAACGACAATCAGTGTTGCAGCATCGTTAAGAACAATGAAAAACAAGAACTACATGACTGGATATGCATCAATCAGTTTGTTATAGCAATATTTATTTATGTTACATCAGTTTACTCAAACACTTTTGTCTTATGTCTTGCATCATGCAGCTGCACAAAGTTGTAATTATTACTACACGACCAGAAATATAAATTTATAAAGCTCACTTTCAGTCTTGGCCTGCCTTAGTTTTCCCAGGGCAGAGGCTAAGGATGATTTGGGGCATTCATATGGAATAACAGAGAGGATTTTCCCATGTGGAATGAATAATTTGTTGGAGAAAGTCCATAGCTAAAAAAAAAAAAAAAAAAAAAACACAGAAGAAGAAAATGCATACAAACAGGAATTAATGAAGCAAGTAGACCGAGTTCAAAAGCAATAATATAGACTGCACAACAGGTCTATTTGTCAATTCAAAGATTGTAAACTGCAATACAGTTGTGAGAAGGGACAGCGAGCCCCATCACAGTGGAGAGCAGACACAATGCTTTACCAAAGTCATACAGTCCTCCATCAGCACCCAGCAGCTGGAAGGACAGGGAACCTTGGCCTGCAGTCACAACAGCCACGAAGGCAGCCTGTTGCTGCATTCCAATACCCATGCAAAAGATTTAGTAAGTATGTCAAATGCACTATGCCAAAAGTACCGGGATGTCCTACTGCATTCGGTCATATTTTGCAATGTGCAAGCCAGCACAATCCTCTGCACAGAGGATCAACTGAGCCTCCAAGAGAGAGCACATGAGAGCACATGACACAGAGAGATGGCAGCTCATTCCTGTGTCAGTACCACATACTTTTGCAACTTCTGTGTATACTGTAATTAATATACAGACTATACAGCAAATGGTCCACAAACAGATATATGACCAAGAAAGTCAAACTTAACAGTGCACCGTTATGATGAAGTTTGTCCTAATAGTTTGCATACTGCAAGCAACACTAAGGACTTTGTAAGGGCAGCTCCAGTGCATACTAAAAGTAAAAAGAAGAAATATGCGATTTGGATCTCAGCCTGAGTGGGTGGTTCATGCATATTTCTAAGCTCAGGAACACACTGATGATTGTCCCATATGAGCTCTTGAGCCCGGCCAATAGCACAGCTAAAAACCACCGACGTTCATTCAGTCATCGACTGATCATAGAACAGAAACATTAGAAGACAAAAATCTAGGCGGATTATTTGCATTTAATACACCAACGCATTCCTACCTGTCCGTAGATTTTACCCGCCATCTCTTTTCCGGCCTGAAGCGTCTGGAAATTGGTATTCCATATGCAGAGGAAGTCTGAAAAGAGCCATTCAAGAACCACACACACACACACAACAGATACTTAAGTCACAGAAGTGATTATTCTAATGCATTTAGTCCCAAAACAAGGCCTACATGCCAAAATGAAACATTATTTATGTCACTATCTTTAGTCTTCAATTAATATCCTTGTAATGATTTGTGTTCCATTAGGTTCGCCAATGAGTTCATTTTAATTTCAACAAACAAAATTCCTTTATATTTCCAAATAACACAAATGTGGAGACTATAAAACAGAATTCAGGCCAGTCAGTTATCACATTCAACAAAAGAAAAAGTGGTTCCTGCAGGGCTCTGTTTTTAGTTTTTTGTTTGTTTGTTTTTTAATTAATGTGTGCAAACTGCTGTTGAAACATCATTAAACAGGCCAGTTAAGTCAGATAAGACAGACAGGTAAGCTAATGTATAACTACTTACACCTCAAAACTTCAAACAGACTTGTCTGAGGCAGCACAATCAAAGTACACTTACCTTTACCAGCTCCGGCAGAGGGGTGTGGAACCCCAACGACAGCTACATGGGCTTCATCCAGGACCAGGGCTGATGCTGCCTCCAGCAGGCCCTCACCTACTGGAAGAGCCAGGAGCAGACTACGTGGTAGCTGAAGTGCCTGGGCTCCCTCATCAACCCCCAGGCCCCGCACAGAGACTAGACTCTGGTACATATGACCATTAGGGTCTGGATGTCAGGGAAACAATGATGCACAAATTTTAAAAAGGATTAATATATAAGAGATTAGAGGGAACAAAGAAACTTACTTATCTTGCATGTAAGATAACATGTTTGAACAATCTGTTCTTGAAATATAGAGTGTAATCAAGGGAGATTAAGCCCGACTGAAATCAATGGATCAGTGACAGCTGCACATCGAAGTGGACATTGCCTTCATTAACCCTTTACTGTGGCATTAACTGCTAACTACACAAAGCAAAACCTGCCTGTGCTGGCATGAAAAGACTATCATGGGAAATTCAGGCTTACAAAGATAAAGCAGGCAGATGTGTTTATCCCTGTAGGAGGCAGAGAAGCTGAGCGGGGAAAGACCAGGCTCCTCTCTCTCCAGTCGGTACCTCTGCAACGTGTTGGGATTCAGTCTGTGCAGGTACAGGAAATTATTTCCTGTCTGGGAGGGAAGACATTGACAGCTGTTCAAGGCAAACCAGCTTTTAGAAATACCACTAACTAGAGGTGATGCATGTGTCCATGGACAGATCTAGGACAGATACTATTAGTTATTGGTAAATGGGTCATAAAATACATGTCGTCCACATGCAGGTACATAGGCATGCCTTCAGAGGACTTTACAGCTTAGTAACGAACACTTAAAACTGAAAAGAATTCTCAGCATTTGGATCTTTTTGTCAGATGCAAAACAAAAACCACGTTACCTGTTCGGTTGTGAAGATAACATACTGCTGCGAATCTGCCACTAAGATGGTGCTCCACCTAAAGACAACAAAAGAATCATTCACATTCAGCACGACAGGTTCAAAAGCACAGGCAATCAGGTTATTTGAATATTTGAAATTTCAGTGTCTACATAAATGTTCTGCCCCAATAAGAAAGTGCTGAAATGTAACTGTATTACAAATGCTGGTTGCTAAAATTTAACATCTCCTAAGGTCAATTCTGAACCTCACTCTCACTCTGGGTTATCACAAAAATGTCACTTAAACCTGTCATGTGCCTTAAGTTTCATATTTATTGACAATTTTTATCCTACTCGGCTTATTTTGCATGCCCTTCGCTTTTTTTTTTTTTTTTTTAAATATTCTATATGTTTACACTTTTTACTTAGTGTTCTACTTATGGCACTGTGGGTCTTAAAGTAACACAATTTCAGTCCTCTGTATGTGCTGCACATATGGCAGAATTGACAATAAAGTTCATTTTGACTTTGAAAATGGATTCACTGGGGCTGTAAAGTGATAGTGACCTAATGGTCTCTTCTCGAGCCAGGACTTCCTCTATGGGCTGCTGGGGAGCGGAGAGGAGAGAGTCCAGGAGTCTCACAGCTCCTCTCTGGAACAAGACCACAGGCTCGCCTCCTGACACACAGTGGACCCTCCAGACATCTGATGACACCTGGAGAGAATGTATCATAGGAGGTAGGAATGAGAATGTGATCTGCTTTGTCACATATCAATGGGAGCACTTATAATGACTTTTCAGTTTGGTTACTCTGTATACTATGATGATTTATGAAATTAGGGGACTTTATAAAAGGAGATAAGTATTATAGTTAGGAGGACATTTGCTGGACAACAGTCAAGTAGATATATTCTAAATATAAAGATCATAATCATAAATTAAGCATGAGTAAATTGCTACAAATATAAAACTGTCGTATAAAATTGTTTTACAGGCTCCATTTAGTTAGTATCACATTTAATTTATTAAGCACTTACACAAAATACCTGCAAAATAACTGTAAAGACTTCAGCAGTGGAAAGGAGGAAACTGAATTTCTTTGTAGTTTCAGTGGTCCAAATTAAGCATGATGGACATGTTCAAATGGAAATGGCACATGACTGGTGCAAATACCTCAAATTGTCTTTGAGGGTAGACTGTCCAAAAGCATGTGCCATTGAAAGGTATAAGCACTTTTGTCTTAACATGTGATCACATCATACTAAATAGCTCAAACATAACCTGGCCTTAAAGGCCAGTAGAGAAGAGGGTTTATCAGAAATGTTCACACTTACGGTTGCTTTGAAGGCCTTATCTAAGAGTATGTCTTCTTCCTTCCAAACTCTGACCACCTTCAAAACAAAACAGACATTATGTTAGAACAGTGTCAGAAAATATTTTTGGAAAGGTCACATCTACACAGACATCTAAAACTGAAATTACTGAGAAAGAAAATAACATGAGTTTATTTATCGGTAAACTTTGTGCTAATAGTACATTCTCTACCTTCTTTATTTGTATGTATTTGTAAAAACTGACTAGTTAATTTTTGCCCAATGTCAGCGTGAGAGCGAATCAGAGGGACAGATAGTCCTGCAACCAAAGCAAGCACCAGATCCTCTCATAAACACTTGTGGGATATAATCTGCACCTTGTCACTGAGAATTTACCTTGTTGTCTGACACAGCCACATATTCTTTGGTTTGGGAGTTGTAAACTGCTGAACAGGTCAGGGTCTGTCCTTGTTTCACCGTCCAGCTGCCCAGTGGCTTCTGGTCTGAAACCTGTCAGAACCACAACAATACAAAACAGAAAACCTGTTAAAAACGTCAACAAAGTTCGACCAGTCATTACACAAAATGTTCCCCTCACCTCACTTTATAAGCACTTGTAAGTAAACAACTGCTTAATTATGCGATAATACAGCTTCCTTTATGATAGACGGAAACTTATGAAAAAAGCAAATAAAGCCAGTTCTGAAAGCTGATGTTTACTGAGAAGAATGTGATTAGTTGGCGGTATATAACATATATGATAGGTATAGCAAGCTGCGTATTAACGCTGAGCCCATCAACTCAAAACCATCGTTAACGAGATGTGTTGAGTGCGGATATAGCAACCGTTAGCTAACATTTGCCTGTTTATATACACCTGCAAGATAACAGTATGTGGCACTTACGATTCTGACTGAAAATGAGCCAAGGTACTATCACAGCTAGCTGCGGTATCTGTCTTGCTGCAACTGTTCTGGTGGTTTCTGTCGCTAAGAACAGGCGAGGATGCCAACACGAGTTGCACGGGTCGCAAAGATCAGCTGGCCCAGGTTGGGAGAGCCTCCTCAAAACAAACGTTAAACGTTACCTTGTACAGCGTGACAGATCTGGTTGAGTCGGTGACGACGACATGGTCGCTGTCTCTCTCCGCTTCGATCCCCTGAATGCCTGAATTTGATAGAGTTTGAGCTGGAACAAGTCCGCACAACGTGTAACCCTCATACAGCGCGGCCATGCTGGACGAGAAGAAAGTGGAACCCGTCGAATCTCGCGAGAAAAGGGCTGAATGTTTGTCGGTGTTACCGGAACCACGAGACTGCAGCCTCAAAGCACGAGGTTCATAAAATCATCTTGAACTGCACAAACGCTAAAATACAATCATTTAAATTTACACATTTTTTGTTTTATATTGAATAATAATAAAAAAAATAACACACTTGAACGCCCAAGAAATCAGGTAGCCTAAATCTAACCAAAGCCCAATAAATCTCTTGTGAACTGAACTAATTCGAACATATTCTGATATATTCACTTCTAACTAATTAGACTATGTGAACATGCTTTTTTTAACCTCAAATTTGGCACCATCAAATCATTTTTAATTAATCACTTATTCACTCAGTCTGCATGGGTTTCTTCTGGGTGCTCCGACTCCTCCAGTGGTCCAAAGATGTGTAAGTTGGATCCATACGTGTTAATGTGAATGTGGATGGTTGTCTCAGTGTGTCAACTCTGTGATGAACTGATGACCTGTCTAGGCCGTACCCTGCCCCTCACCTAAGATCACCTGGGATTGACTCCAGACCCCCGAAGGACAAGAGTTTCTAGGTAACAGATGGAAAGCTGACTTGAAAAGCAGGTAGCAGCATAATCCTAACGCACTTTTTAAATCAGGATTGAGTCAAATAAAATCATGTCAGAAATGTTACATTTGTAGCAATTGTCTTAAACATAACAAACAGACCACAACACCTTTTCCTTATTGCAATAGTTTAATAAACATCAGAGAAGATCCGCTGCTGTTTCAGCACTGTGCAATTTCTGATGGAAGTGAATTTGAATAAAGGTTATAATCAACAGCACTGGGTTCTAGAAAAAAAACACACAGATACATATAGAGCATGTTAGAATATTTACACTTGATTAAAGTACAGATGATTTATAATCAAGTGTTTAAACTATGAATGAATTGTGATCTAATGTTTATTGACAGTCACAGAAAAAGAAACTCAAGTAGTCCTAAAGGACAAATGAAAAGAATATTGTGCTTTTGGTTAGAAAAGAGACAGAAAAGACATCCATTAAAATAAACATATTTGAGTAAAAGTAAAAATTTCGTGCTAAAATATTATTTTGGATAAAAGTGAGAGTTACCTATACAAATAGTATCTGATTACAAGTCTTAAAGTTCTTGATATTAAATGTACCAACATATCAAAACCGCATGCAAAAGTAAACTCACATTTTTATATCTACATACTGTACACTCAAGGTCGACTGATTAATACCTCTGCTAGTTACAAGTTATTGGTAACAAATTTTATCAAATAAGTAGATAAAAAAAATAAAACTATATTTGCCTCCAAACTATAGTTGAGTGGAAGTATAAGGTAACAGAGAATAGAAATAAAGAAATAGATAAAGAAATAGAAGTAAAGTACTTCCATCACTGAATATCCCTTACCTTCAAAGCATTCAGGGATTTTCAATTTTCCATCGATGCACTGGGTTGGCACTGGGTAACCACAGTTTCTGGAATTGTCCTTGCAGTACAGTGAGACAATTTCTTTGTGCAAGATTTTGTTTGGACTGAAGTCTTTGATCCAGATTTTTTGTCCTTTGTACAATATCCTTGCTCTATTTACACCAACACTGCAAGGAGCTAGAATTCACAAGGAGAAGAACAATATACTGTAATATTATACTTGGTACTGTTTTGAGTGGTTAGCTGCATTATAGTCACCGATCAAAATGAGACTGGCATTCAGGGAATAATAACAAAAGGCATTTGCACGGGCTGATATTTAAATGTGAAATCATTATATGGCATCTGACAGTGTAAGTCTGTTTTTAGTACAAGTCAAATGCAGCATTTCCTGTTGTATTTACACTTCTGGGACTGAAATCAAACTGTGAGTAAAAGTAATGGGATGGTACTGATTAGCACAAACAGAAGTCTGGGACAGCATAGGAACAGGATTGTATAAATCCAACCCACTAACCACCCAAACAAATGAGACCTTTCCCTCCTATGACGCCCTTTTCTATAAAGCTAAACTTCTTCACCTCGTGAGACCACCCAAGCTATCAGCAAAATTGATAAGGTAAAATGAATGAAGATATAATATTGCTTGTAGCTTTACCCTTGCAAGATGGCTTTTCAGACCATTCCCCATTCGATTGACAAACAATCTGGTGGGTTCCGTCAATTAAAAAGTCTCCCTGGCAGCCATATTTGATAGTTTCCATGTAGTCATAGTCTCTCTTGTCATTGCTTGACATGTAGCCTCTCTCAATGTTCTCCGGTGGAGGGCAGGTCACCACTGTAAGCAACAAGTCATCTGTTACTACACAGTTTTTGGATTTTATTTATTGTACATTAAACTTTAAAATGCTGTACTTGTACTTTTTCTAATGCTATAATAACTAATCTTGTTATTATTACAGCAACTCCTGCCTCTTCAACTTTCATACCTTGACATGTAGGTGTATTGGTCCAGATGCCATCGGCTGTGCACTCTGTTCTTGGGTTGCCAACAAGCACGTACGGAGGCAGGCAACTGTACGTCCCCTGGACACCATAAGTAGTGGTGTTCCCTCTTATCTTCTTGCTATAAGTTATCATTCCAAACTCTGGGATTGGAGCAAGACCACAGGTCACAGCTAAGAGAGAAGAGACAGACAGACAATACATGTTTATGGGCATATAATGCATGCATATACTGTATGTTTTTCTATGATTTTTAATTATGCGTTTATCTTATATTATTTTGTTCAGCTTGCTTGGATTTACAGTGAGGCAAATTCAGTATTAGCTTAGTTGTGGTCCATTTCTAGATAACAACTGCGTTTTCACTGGTCTGATATCAAGTGGAGGAACAGATTTTTTCAGTTGTGTGCCTATACCACAGAATATCTCATATGAGAGAGTATAGGCATAAGATAAATCTCAATTGATCATGCGGTAGGAAATTTAGTGGATGAAGATGACAAATAAATAATAATAATAGAGCAGAATAGGACAACAATAGAGCAAGATAAAAATAGAAACTATACAAGGATGTTTGGAGACAAAAATGCAAGGTGCTATGCTTTGTGTTGTCTGCTTTCCCTTTTAGGTTTACATACGAATGCACTCTGGCACTGGTGTGCTCCATGTTCCATTGGCAAGGCACTCAGCAGTGCTGGCTCCAGTCAAGAAGAACCTGTGCAGAGCAGCCACACCATTTACACAGTTCATCCTTATATTGCAAATAAATAGATAAAACGTTTAATGATGGACTCAACTCAGGTTAAGCGCACGTGAAGTCAAATATGGATGGATGAGAGGTATTTCAGAGGACAGCTCTGTTTGTTGTGTATGCTCAAAGAGTTTAAGTCAACTGTATAATGGCAACAGTGAGAAAATAAAAACTCAAATTTACGTTGATTGTGCCACATTTTCCAGTGTTGATTAAATAGATTATCAGAATTTAGTATTCACACTGACCATGATACAAAAAATTATGACTGCCAGTGTACTACAGACAGCAACGTGGCTGACAAAATGTTCATGCTTTACCCTTCGTTACACGTATAGTTGATGGTACTCTGGTACACAGTATCTTCATAATACAGTTCTCCATTAAGCAGAATATCAGGATACGGGCAGTGTTTTGCTGCAGAAGAGAATACAATACAGAGAGCACATGTGAATGCAAAGTTTTGCCATTCAGACATTTTCTATGTGTGATGCAAACATAGAAAAACATTTTTGCTGTCTCTGCTGTAGTCGTACACAACCTTAATGAAGAAAAGTTGTGATCTTTGTGTAGACTGTCAGCACTTAACATGTTCTCTGTTATTTATTATTGCTATGAAAAGAGATCTAGTTGTTTTGTTCTGAATATACATAATTCATATACTGCAGCATTGCAGAGAAATCTACATAATATTACTAAATGCAACAATAAGTACTAATCTATATATTTGTAATACAAATAATCAAAGAGAGCACTAGTCAGAACCCGGAAGAAATGGTTAACACTATTTGACATTCTTGATAAATAGTCTTTCCAGTATTTCCTAAAGCATTGCGTTTTTTCCCATATACCACATCAAAAACAGGCTCCTTCATTTACGGCGAAATTTGAAACTCTATTTTTATAATACTGCTGTCCTACAAATACAAGTTTCCTTACAAAAAGATTGTTTCAGAGAAAAATAAAGCAACTGTAAACCTTTACATTTTTACTACAAGTTCTCAGTAGAATAATGGAGACCCACGTATGCACTGTAATTTGGTTTTAGTCCATTCTCCACTGGCAGAGCAGACAATCTTCCGAGGTCCTGACACAGGGGTGTATCCCTTTTTACAGGTCAGCACTAACTCTGCACCGGGGTTAAAGTACCTCTGGAGCCCATCCATCTCGATGTTACCAGCCAGCTCAGGTCTAAAACACACTGCAAGGACAAATGGAGTTGCATTATCCAGCCAATATACTAACCCTGCAATTATAACACAACAAGCAACAAGCTAATAAACATCTGGGTTTTCACCACTGGGATTAAGCTCTCACCGATCTCAAAGGTCATGCAATATGTATTTTTAAAAATAATAAATATTTAATATAATATTATAATATTTGTAAATATTTCCAGTACAGTTAATCTAGAGAAATAATTACTGGAAGTTGAAGGAGTGTAACTTTCTTCAGGGTCATATTTGGTCCACTTTTCCTGAAACAATGTAAACTCTATTGCACATTATTTTTTGACAAACAGTATGAATGACAAAGTGTCAGCATGTGATAAGAAATCAGTAACACAAAGCATTAATAAACTTTAAAATCAATCAATCTATTTCTGTCACAACTTATATCTCTATGCATCAGCTTCACGAATAACAACATTTTGAAACAAACCATATCAAACGACAAATAATGTAAAACAACAGCCTTATAACCAAGAGATATAATGTGACTTAAAAGAAAATACCATTGTCTTGTCCGGATGTGCCCACGATAAAAAATACAAACTGACATAGCAGAGAAAAAGTCAGTATGCTTTCCATCCTTGTGTTGAAATACACAGACGTTTCTCTCTTCTTTCCAGTGGTCTCTGCTTCAAAAACTCAATCTGGGTTCCCTCTTTCGCTGCTGTTTGTGTTTTTCTAAAAGTAAACAGATAACCACAGCATGAAGTAACATCTCACTGCTGTGCCTTGTTTTGTTTTCTGCTCTGTCTTGTGACATCTTACTGGAAGTGGAACACTTCAAACCAAACATGTCCTTGTTAAGGCAATATTGTGAAATAACAAAACATACACACACACACACACACACACACACACACACACACACACACACACACACACACACACACACACACACACACACACACACACACTGGGTACTTCTTGCTTTCATTGCTTATTATTAATTCATTCAACAGCTATTAACTGAATCAAGTGTTATTATATAAAATATCAGAGAATTCTCTGAAATGTGTGAGGTCTAAATCAAAAGCCGATACATCACTTGATACATATGTCAGTAAAAAGATGCAATAGATTATTCATGTATCCAGATGAGTGTATTTGTCCATGAATTTTTAAGAAGGGTACATTACCAAACTATACAACATTTTATTACTATGTGCCTTACTGTTCCCATTACACTAAAGTTTTATCAATCTTTCGCAGTCATTTCCTGCATGAGCAGCACTGAAGTGACATGAGCTGAGATCTGCAAAAGCAGACATTGTGGAGGCAAATTAAAACTACAAAACCATGATTTTTTTTTATGGTCTCACTCTGTGTGTAACTTGGTGGCATTGTCCTCAGGGTATTTCACCTGTCCTTACTTTGTCAGAGATACTGTCTGATCAGGAGCCCCAGCACCACAATATCACATAAAAGTGGTTAAGGTCAGTTATGAGGTAAATGAGATTTACATCAAAGTCAAATAAAGTGTGAATTGGTTTCAAATCTCCTAGGAAAGGATGTCAAGAATCACATCTTGAGTTTTTTATTTTTTATTTTTATTTGAGTTTTTTAACCTCAATGCTGTATATATACATACAATATGTCTTTGCAGATTGGAAACTACATGGGTTCTTCAGATCATTGACTTTCTGATGTACCACACTACAATTTCACATCTTTAATGAAAACTCATTTATTGTTTTATTAATAATTACTGCAATTATTAACTGAAAATAAGATAAGAAGAGATGACAAAAGTGGCTTCTGTCTTGTAACATGTTCTTAGAGATACATTCTTCATGATCCAATAATTCATTTTGTGTACATGGTGTTTTAGGTCATTCTGTGCAAAATTATACAGTTCTGGCAGAGCTTGTAGGGCTTGCAGGGGGTGAAGCAGCACACATTTCAATTTCCGATGGAAGTGTTTTGGCCCTTAAGGTGTACTCCATCCTGCCTGGCTCTAAAAGCAAGAACAATAAAGGGCAGATATGTAACTGTAATCATAACAGACTTATTACTATGTAACATCTTTAAGGGAATAAAACACTTCATTTCTACTTGTTAAAGTACGTTGATATTAGCGCTAATTGTGCCCAAACACTTTCCTTCCTAGTATTTAAATTGTACTTTCCCCTGCCTATTGGAAAGCTTAAATATTATTAACATGTTTTGCATCTGGATAAATGCTTATGGTGCCTTCATTTTCAGCAGATATGCCCCGTTCAAAACATTACTTTCATCTCTGCAAAGCTGTCTACCAGTCAGCTCTCTCTTCATCTTATACCCTTTTAAATACACTTTTGTGTTTGATATGGACTTGACTTGCAAGGCCATAACTATGATGCTGGATGTCATTACTCAGCGAGAAATTGTTTGCCTAGAATCCAAACCTCAGCTGGTGGAGCCACAGATGTAAATGAAGCTGAGAGGAACTCACCCTCAAAGCACTCTGGGATGGGGAGTGTTCCATCATTACAGGTGCTGGCCACAGGGTAGCCACACCTGTCAACTCTGTTCAGACAATAAAAGACAACATGTTCTCTGTGGAGGACCCTGTTGGGCTTCAGTTCTTCAATCCAGAGCTTCTTGGCATTGTAGAAGATGCGGCCTCTTTTGATACCAACTGTGCAGGGAGCTGGGTGGAAAAACAGAGCAGCCGGGGCATTTTTTCACCAGACATTGCAAGTTCACTCGGTGGACTACAACATTATTACTGGATTGAAATGAAAGCAGTGCCGACATTGCGACCAGTTTATTGTTTCTTCGAAGACTGTCCCACCCTGCGATGCACAAAGAACAATCTGAACAAACCTGGACTGAATCCAGATTTATTGCAACAGTGAAACATAAAGACAGATATGCAGCTTTAACGTGGTTTTTAGGATCTGATTTCCCCATGACTCACCCCTGCACACTGGTTGAGAGGACCAGTTTCCCGTGTTTTGACACTGCATCTCTGCTTCGCCCTCCAGAGTGTAGTGCTCATTGCAGGCATACTTAACCTTCTCCTTGTAGCCATGTTGTCTCATCACAGCAAAGGTGAGGAAGCCATTTGGTATGCCTGATGGGATGGGGCAACTCACCTCTAGGGAAATAAAAAAACAGGTGAAAAATGTGAGGACATCATTATTATGTAATGGCCACAAAAGGCAGACTATCTAAAAACAGTCTGTGTACCTCGGCACACTGGTGGCTCAGTTGCTCTTCCATCAGCCATGCAGTATCCCCTCTCATGACTTGGTGCCTTAGGTGGGTTACACACGTATGTCCAGCCTTGTCCATATGCAGTGGTGGTTTCAGCAACTGGCTTATCATAGACAATTCTTCCCTGTGTAGGTGGAATGGGCAAGGGACAATTCACAGCTGTAAGACGAAAAACACAGGAAAAATCCACCTTAAGATGATGTTAAAAATGTATTTACGTTGCTTAATATGCAACAAATGAGCACATTTAAAATTGAAATATTAAATTGTACATGTTTATATAAAAGTCTGACATATTCTGCACACTGTCAAGAACTGAAGAAAACATATTCTATATAGACAAAAGTTTTGGGGCACCTGACCTTTACACCAACAGGGACTAAATACGTAGACAGCTTTGCAGCTGTAACAGCTTCCACTCTTCTGGGAAGGCTTTCTACAAGACTTTGGAGTGTTTCTGTGGGAATTTTTGCCCATTCATGCAGGAGAGCAACAGTGAGGTCAGGCACTGATGTTAGATGAGGCTTGCCTCACAATCTCCGCTCCAGTTCATCTCAGAGGTGTTTGACGGGGTTGAGGTCAGGACTCTGTGTGGGCCAGTCAAGTTCTTTCACACCAAACTCATCCAGCCATGTCTTTCTGGACTTTCCTTTGTGCACTGGGGCACAGTCTTGCTGGAATAAAAAAAGGGCATTCCCCAAAATGTTGCCACAAAGTTGGAAGCATGGCATTGTCCAAAATGTCTTGGTATGCTGAAGCAATAAAATTTCCCTTCACTGGAAGTAAGGGGCCTGACCCAAACCTCTGCTACACACCTGAATTCAATAATAAAGGTGTGTCCAAATACTTTTGTCTGTATAATTATGTCTCACAAGAATAACGCCATAATCAGATAAAATTAGGTTTTGGATGTTTTGTCTTCTCTTGACTGAACCCTGCAGCGTCTGCTAATGTTTCTGCAACACATATTTTCTTCAGTACCTTTGCAGCGAGGTGGTGGATTGCTCCAGGTACCATCATGTAAACACCTGCTCTCATTGGCTCCCTGAACGACGTACCTGAAGAACAAAAGTTTATTTACGTTGTCCTGACATGTATTTCTGGAAACACACCTTGCAATAATCTGTGTGAGACTGCAAAGTGACTTTTACCCATCATCACAGGTGTAGTTGAGCACACTCTTGAATGGAGCTTCTGTTCTCCCCATTGCTAATGGCTGCAGAGGTTTAGGGATTGGGCACATCTTAGCTACAGAAAAGATGGTACACTGCTGAACATAACACAGTAAGTACAGGTCAGCAGGAGCCTAATACGTTAGGCTTTCTACTCTTAGATAGTTGTAACAATTTAAGAATTACAGCCATTATAGTGTAAAAATCCAACACCCCAGTAAACTCACGAGAACACTTCAGGTCTGACTGTGTCCACTCCCCTGTGGAGGTGCAGGTGATTCTTCGAGGGGTTGCTGTTGAAGGTAAGTACCCCCGTTTGCAAGTGAGGGTCACCTCTTCTCCAACCTCATACACCCGTTTTAGGGTCAAATTGTCAATCCCATCATTGACAGGAGGTCGGCCACATACTGGTTAGACAACAGAAATACATCCACAGGATGCTCACATTTTGCAGGTAAACTTTGAATTACATTAATGCCTGTAAATGATTTTAGCTCATACCTCAATAATTTTGTTTTACACTCAAATACAAATAAAGCAGTTATTCTACTGTATTTTACCTCTTACAGATGTTACGGTTGTGTACAAAGCTAGCTGACTAAGGAACAGCAAAGCCAAAGTTGGAGCCATCTTTCTTCTTGACAGTGAAGTCTCTTCAGTGTCCCCTGCATCTGGTTGAGGACGGGGCCAACATAAGGCCTGTTGGGTAAACAGGCAACTGATAGCCTGATCCAATCAGATGCCAGCATCAGCTCTTATTGACTGAGCACAAAGTTCTTAACTCTTGCATATTTACTCAGAGTTGATCGGTAACCTTGATGTGGTACAAGAGCCAGCAGCAGACACACAACATGATGAGCAATGATAAAGAACAAAAGGTAGAGACTCTTAGCACGTGTGCACAAATGGCCATATGTAGATTTTTGATAAACAGTATATAAACCATGTATTTCTCCTTTTAGAAATTCTCCATACCTCTTTACTCCAGTGAAGCAGAAAACCAAATAACAAAGTGATATTGTTCTAGTTTTGTTGAAAAAAAAAAGGGACAGCTTTAAGAAAATCTTAGGGAAACAGAATGAATCAGCATTTCATGAGGAGATTGTTCAGTCTATTACTAAGAACCATAATCACTGTGGGGTCAAAGTAGGTCAAGTGAGTAGATTATTGTGTCTTTAATGGGTAGATCAACTATGCAGGTGATTTGAATAAAATATACATCATGTTTAGACTGTGTGACAGGTTTATATAATGGAAGAAATGACTGCAGTTGGACTTATGTCAGAAGAATACCTCCATCTTTTTGAAAAAAAAAAACATTTCTCTCCTTTCTCTCTGTGTGTTAATCTCTTGTGTTTCCCTCTTAAAAACATTTAATGGTAACTAAAAAGAAACAGACTTGAGCCCAAAAACATCTGATTTCAGGGAAGAGCAGATCCAGGTTATCTAACCCATTTTAATTTGCAAATATTTGTCTTTCACACAAGGATTGGTGTAGTTAGGTTGCTTTGTTGGTCAGTGAACCCAAAGGGAATTGGTAAACTCAGGAAAGTTTTGCAGGGCTGTTTTTAGAGCTCTTGAAGCCTCCATATCTGTGAGAAAATGCTTCAGATAGGATGAAATGTAGTGTTCATGTAGTGTTTGTTTTCAATGAATCCAGTTAAAGATGTATTCAGCACCACAGAAAAACATCTTTAAGAACAAAAACACAGTTAAGCATTATCAGTGGAAAACACTGTGAGCTTAATGGAAAATAATTCTTACTAACCAAATGGGAAACAAATGTGCTGACTGAATGCCAGTGGACATATCGGGTAGGATGATGACATGACACAAGGCTCAGGTGTAAGCACTTCTTTGACAGCACAGTAAGTGCAATTTACAGCGGTGATCTTACCCATATCCTGTGTTTCCCCTCTATAAAGTGCAAATGTTAAAAGATGGTTACTTTTTTATTATCCTTGCATAATATTCAGTTTGTGAAACACAGAAGCACAAAAAAAGAGCTAAAACCACTTAAACTTATCATCAATGCATCGATATGTGTGAAGTACTTGGGTCGGACTGAGCACATAGAAGAAAAGATCTGTTTTTCCAAATAGCCGCTGAAAATGTGTAATGCGTCCTTATTCCACACGATGACGCCCACATCCCAAATTCCCTCAGCAGGACAAGGTGCGTCCTCCCTCCCGCAGCTGAGGGACTGTTGCGTGACATCAGTCGGAGCCGAAAAGGAGGAAGCGGAACAGCTGTCAAGTTGCACAAACATGCACAGAGCACAAGCAGGAAGTTTGTTTTATGAATAAAATTAGCTAAAGAGCATCGACGTTTTTTAAAACAACAACAATAACAAAAAATGTGTGCGTTCTCTGGAGGTTGGATTGAATATAATAGCTCCACCAGCTTGGAAACATGATATAAAATGAGATCATGTGGGCAATAATAACCCACTGACTTAATGTCCACTACAGACATCAGCAAACGCAATCTACCCACCCAGAGAACACAAGAACATCACAAAACCCTTTGTGACTGAGATTAAAGGCTGCACAGATACAAGGCTAAACTGGAGATGAGGGCTGCTTTAACAAGAGTTTGAGGATTTTAAAATTAAACCCAGTAATAGGCCTACTATTGGTTGCCAGTTTGTTAGGTAGGCCTCCACTTGGATAAACGTCAGTCATTTTTAAGAAAACTGGCAGAAATAAGTCTTCAGGTCCTCCGTGTCTGTAGGGGCCTGCAAAATGAACTGTTGGTCCACCGTGTTTACAAAGGCCACTGCAGAGGTTCACTCAAGCTTCAAGACTGAAAGTGGAAATATCCTAGAGATATTTACTACTCCATTATGTTCCACCAGGGTAAGGACTGCAATTCATACAACCTAACAGACTGCAGTCATACTGGCCTTCTACCAAGCATGTGTGTGGGCATGCAGAGATATGTTACAAAAAAAAAAAAAGAACCAGAAAAGACTTTTACTCTGAAAGCGGAGACCGGATGTGGCACGTTTTAACGGTGAATACCTTGACAGCCCTGCGCGCTGTCAGCGGTGCAGCTCAGTGGTATCTACAGGCAAGGAAATCCCACAGACAGTGAGCTCAGTGTCTCCGGTGAAGACCGCCGCTCCGCACTCTGCTGCCTCTACACTAAACGGACTGAAAAACACGCGTCAACACAGCGACATTAAGCTGTAGCATTGATTTGTCTTCTAGGGGGACATGGCTGATGTGAGTTTAAACGAGTCGTCCACCGAGGACGTAGCGAACAGGTTCGCTCGCAAAGGTGCTTTGAGGCAAAAAAACGTCCACGAAATCAAGAACCATAAATTCATAGCCAGGTTCTTCAAGCAGCCGACTTTCTGCAGCCACTGCACCGACTTCATCTGGTAAGCCTTGCCTCTCCCACCTCCACCCCCTGACTGCTGCCTGTTGCATATTGGACAACTTCAGTCGAGTAGCCTACACTCTGTGCGATGATGTAACGCAACTCCACACTAACTTTCCCTTTTCAACCTTGCAATCCTTTCTCTTCTGATAGACTTTGTTTTTGACATGTGAAGTGACACAACGTGTGCGTCCACAAGTTGTCTCCATTTTTCTTCCCAGTGTTTTGCGTTGCGCGTTCCCAGTTTGTCGAGATTTCGTCCAAGCAGTTCCATATGGGAGGAGTTACGCTGTTGCTTATGTTATTACTGAAGCATTGGAAATAAGAACTGTTTGTTTGTGGGTGAGTTGCGATTTTACATACACGCTGAGGAATCAGAGCAGTCATTTTCACTTGATTGTGGGACTAAATGGTCCCTAGGAAATCCCAGGACCTCTGCTGGAGACTTCAGTGTTGCCAACTTAAATTAACACATTTCTCTACAAGAGTGTTGTTGTGTCACTCTTGACAGGTAATCAAATGACAACTGTTCCTGCTCTTAAAGTGCGCTGTCCTTGTCGCCTTCCCCTGTTAACACATCACTGCTCTTTCTGATATTGGACCTGGTTAAAATCTTTAGATGACTAATAGGCTCCCCTTCCTGGCACGTCATTGAGCTATTAAAGCCTTCCATCCATTGGTTACTGCAGGGAGCAACTTAAGTATTTCTGGCACACACACACAAAACCCCAACCCAAACAAAATAAACAAAAAAACTCTTTCATAGCTGCATGCTGAACTTTTAGTGGACATTCTACAGTTTACTGGCACAGACTTGAAGTGTGCAGTGACTTGCAGAGGTGCAGAGTGTTACCCTCATGCTGCACTTTCCATCATTTGTTCATGGGGAGTCCGCGTATTTTAGAAACGTGTGACAAAATTTGAGTTGCTTCCACATTAACAGTTCCTCACTGTTAGGCCTGATCTTCCCTGTTGCTTGTTGCTCGATGGTTTTACAGCCTGACCAGTGTCCAACCAGCCGCCCCTCATTAGCAGAGCACAAGCTCAGTGTGAAAATGAAAAGCAACAACTTGTTGAGTTAAGAACTTGTTGTTAAGGAAGGCAGTCTCTTTGTGCGTATTTTAAAATTTAACCAGGCTCGGATTTATTATGTAGTTTTCAGTGTTTATCTCGCAGTTTTAGTTCCAGTTGTTGATTTGAGATTTTTGGTGCAGGTGTTGAAACAGAGTGTTACTCTGAAATGAACATTATTTTCTGTACAGACAGTGTTGTTAAAATGAAATCTGTTTGACAGCAGAAGAATTTACACTATTTGGACAAAAGTATATGGACGCCCAAACCTTAGACCCTTATGTGATCTTGGTCTCCTCAATGTCAGTCTCCTGAAAGTACACTATATGGACAAAAGTATGGGGACATACCTCTTAATCATTGAATTCAGGTGTGGGATGGGGGTACTTTTCAGGAGTTGGGTTCAGGTCCTTACTTCCAGCAAAGGGTTTTCCATTAAAGATTTTTGGGATTAATGGAAAAATTCCCACAGAAAGACTCCAAAATCTTCCCAGAACAGTGGAAGCTGTTCTCAACTCTATCCCAATACTTTTGTCTATATAGTCTATCTCTGGTCTATGGACATTTCTTTTTTTATGTGGGGGTTGTTGACATGTTTTAAACTCTTCCCTTTTCTTTCTCTTAAACTGTTGCCTCACACTTGGTGAGCACACTGTTGTCTAAAATATGATTGTTTGCTTTAGCAATAACATTTCCCTTCATTGGAATCGATGGCCTTACCCAACCCATGAAGAACACAGGAATGTCCACCTTCTTTTGGTCATTTAGTGTAGATGAGACTATTCTGTGTTTTTATGTCCTTATTTGATTGTTTTAGGTGGAGAAGATGACAATAAATAAATAAATGCTTCCAGTCAAAAGTAAATATTTGAAAGCTCTGATGTACTTAATGCAACACCGTGTCCCTGGTGTGAATGAATATTATATTTATTAATGAATGGATTTACTGTGTGTGAGTGAGAAAGAAAGAGTGAACAACTATTTAATTCAGCCTGCTTTGTTTTCACAGGGGGTTTGGAAAACAAGGATTCCAGTGCCAAGGTAAAAACAAATCTGACTCATTCAGATATTATCAGACCTCTGTCTGTCTGTCTGTCTGTCTGTCTGAGTGTCTGTGGTTGTTTCTTCTGTCCGTTGTCTTATGATGAGAAGCATGAGAAAACACTGAAGATAACATCACAAAATTCTGAACAAGCTGACCACCACGGTCTTTAGGGCTTATCCTGTACACTTAATGTGCCCAAATGTTCATAACCTTTATTTTCATGCGCCAACACTATTTCCATGCCGCTCTTGATTTGTTTGCTATTTTGCAAGCTTCACATTACTTGTCACCCACAGTCACTGTAGTGTTACTGTGGTCATAATGTGTACAAATCATGTGGCCTGAAGGGAATAAAAAAGGGTGTTTGCGCCTGGCATGAACATGCGTCTCCACATGTGCTCAAACGAACACTTGTGATGAGATCTCACCTCCCATCTCTGTATACAAATGACCACTATGTTGTTTACGCATAGAAATGCATTTAAATTAATGTGTAACATCTGCTGCACTTACAAGCACACATGAATGATTCAGAAGTCGGAATTTTGGAAGGTTCATTAAGTTTTCTTAACTCAACAACTCGTAAAATTGCCTAATTTTTCCATGGGTGACAAATAAGTAGACCATATGGACACATTTTACTGTATTTGTTAAATTTGACACATTCACACAAACAGTGCTGTGTGGTCATATGTGGCCCAGACCACCTCTGAATGTGGTCTGAGCGACTGGATCTCAGTGCATCTTGAGTGCATTCACACCTGTACTTATAGGTGTCCACTTGTGATTGGATCACTCAAGCAGCATGTTAGTGCCAGGTGTAAACAGCCTCATTGTTTGTCATTATTTTCAACTAAAGTGCTTGGTAGTATAGAAGTGGAAGGGTGATGTTTGGTGTTGTTTTTTTGTATCTTAATATTATGAGTTAATTTTTTTTTGTTTAGAAGACAACAAGCACTTGTTTTGACCTTGTTGGCTCCTGAATTAGATGTAGAATGCTGATTATTATAATGCTTATTTGAATTTGATGTGCTATTTAACTTCTTACTATCAGTTAAATAGCACATACTACAAGGAAAGCTTTTTCTTAGCAAGAACAGGCCTGATGATGGAAAACAGTTTGATAAAAGGACCAACAAAAGTGTGTTTGACATTAACCGTGTGAGCTGAAGACAAAAGAATGACAGATGAGACTGTTGTTAAGAAGGCTGGGAACTGAAAGTGAAAGAGAGGATTATAAGATGGAATAGAGAAGTCCACAACACATAAATATAGGATGAATATATCTATTTGGCCCCCAAATTCCACTGAATCACTGAATGTGGATTTCCTGTCAACCTGCCATCTTGAGCCTCAGCATGCATCAACTCAGAGAATCTCTCATCTAATGTGGAAACATTTGTGCTTGCCAAAGTCTGACTCTTGGCGGCGAGTGCCCAGGTAGCAGTGCAGATGAGGTTAAGCGGATGTTTCACTTGGATATAGTCTTTTATAAATGTGGTCTTTGGGGTTGACATTGCTGGGTGTCATTAGTTATTTTTTTTTTTTCCTCTGTGTAATCACAGAAACAAGTAAGTTTCAAGAGAGTCCTGAGCTCAAACGAGCATTCAGTAAAGCGACTCAGGAAATACACAATGAAATCAAACCATAAGAAAATACACATATATAAAACACTGCCATTTAAAAGTAGTTTACATGCACTCCCTGTCATTACCTTCTAGACATCCTGAATTGAGTGCTGCCACATGCTTTAATATTTGATCACAGGCATTTGTTGTTACATATTTACAGATGATTTCTGATGTGTTTTTTTCTGCGAGCTGTGAGAGAAGTAGTTATTATCAGATGATGGATATTGTTCGCGCCGTCTGACTGTGTGAAAAGTGTCAAATATGTCACTACAGTAAAATCTACACCCATTGGATGATTTGATTGGAATTGCTATCATTGGATTTCTTCACACTGAGTTATTCTGCAGAACAGGAGACGGCGTCCCTGTGCTGGAGACTTAAAGATAAACACTCCGCCATGCAATGCGTTTGATCTCAATGACTCAGAAGCTCTTCCCTTGAGAGTGCCAGAGAGAGTGAGACAGAGAAGTCTTCACCGATTCATTACTCATCATACCCATACATTTAGATGGTTAATTGCGTCTGGTGTGTCTGGAAAAAACGTTGTTCTGTTTCTGCGTGGAAATTCACCTTCCCCACTGGGCACGTGGCCGCCTGTGACCCAACACCCACTTGTCTATGTGCTCTCTTGTCACAAAGGTGAGATGCAATCAGCTCTCTTCTAGTTTTTGCTCCTGCTTGGGTGAAACCAGGCTCAGTAATGAGTCAGTCCAAGGTGTTGGGAGTGTTGACAGCATAACATGTTTTTGCATAACCTGGCATTATCGTCAGCATGTCCGCCAACCTCTTCCTCTGCTTTCACAGAAGGCTGTGGTTGTCATCCTGCCTCATTGTTACTGTCACAGCTTTTGATACAGGAAGATGATAAATTGAATGATTAGAAGGACAAAGAGAGGTCTTGCACACAAATCATGCTCTGGAGATTTTTTCTTTGTCCTCGTCAGACCAATCTTTCTTCTTCCAGCTTAAATCTATGCCTGGTTCTGTTAAATAAATAATGTGTGCCACGTCGAGATGAAGATGACTGGTTACATTGCAGCTATTCAGGGAGAGAAAGGTCCCCATTTTTTATTATCTGTTTATCACCATCAATTATTAAACTTAAGCTTCTTTAAAAGAAGGGTCGAGTCCTCCAGCAGAGACGGTGAGCCTCTCGGTGACCACTTGAAAACGCAAAGCACTTGGCCCTTGAAATGATAAAGTGGAGAGTGGCATTTCTGTAACAAGAGTGACATTTAATTTTCAGCCCTGCAAATGTCCCTTTACTAAGAATAGGGTCATAGGTATTACATCACCTGTGTAGTTTATAGTGTTGTGGGCCTGAAATTGTTAGGTGTAATCAGCCTTTTCTGAATAAAAATCATATGTCAGTGTGTAAACTCATGTAATACTTGCGGTTATTTCTGAGAACATTTTGGTATTTGATATATAAAAACACCCAAAGTACATACCAGTTTTATCAGCTGGGATGTCCAATTTTAAATTGTCATCATCAAACACGAACCAAACTTTTGATTGCTGATGAATCATTGAAGCTATTTTCAAAAAAGTAAAATGCCTAAATTTAAGCAGATTTAGCTTTTCAGATGTGAATAATAGCTGATATTCTTAGTTGTCCATAACAATGAATTGAGTATTTTTCTGTTTTGGACTGTGTGTTTTACATCTTTTATTAAGAGCATATAATGATATTGTGCGTTGCAGGGCTGCTAATCATACTGCGTGTTAAAGCTAAGGATATCGTGCTGATATACACACCAGCAGATGTGTGCATTGTCCATGGTGCAACAAAATAAAGTCAGCAGACAAACTGCTCTCAGCAGGACCCTTGTGATGAAATGTTAGACTAAAGTTGGAGGAGAGTTAATGTTGTGGAAACAAACAAGCCGGTTGGTAACCACCTCTCCAGATGATATCTGCATTGGGAACGATCTGTGTGTTGTCAACTGGCTACTTTTCCTGTGGAGTCCAATTTCAAGGCTTTGGCCTGCGGCCGTTGTGCAGCAGGGCGTCTCAGATCACCATTTAGTTGACATTGTAATACAGCCGGGCAGTTTGTACCCATGTCGCTCAGCAGATTCACAGTTCAGATCTTGTTAAGTGTACGGTGTGGGTTGAGGGTTTGGGTTTCTCATTTGGTTTTCATCTCCTGAAGCTCGGATTTACTAAGGGTAAAGATGGCAGTGTAATCCTGTTCTGTGGCCTCTTTCACATTAATACAGTGAGCCACAGTCTTCTGTTGCACCCCTGAGCAGCCTTCCTTAAGTGTGGGGGTTAAGGGCCTTCTTCAAGGGCACCTGTGTTGACGCTTATTAGAGGAGTGTTAGTGTAATAATCTTTTCTTGCCTCACATTTTTTCACTAGTCCTTGATTGCTGGCCCAGAGTGACTTTTCTAACAGGATGTAGATGGTGTCATGAGGCCACTGTGCCCTGTCAATCTACTA
The DNA here is from genome assembly GCF_020382885.2 of Scatophagus argus. Lineage (NCBI taxonomy): Eukaryota > Metazoa > Chordata > Actinopteri > Scatophagidae > Scatophagus > Scatophagus argus. The sequence continues at coordinate 11,656,386 of NC_058494.1, read as the reverse complement.
TGAAATGTGAAAACGTTTCTAGAGCATACAGTCCCACAACATTGAATCTATTTCAGATTTTATTAATATCAAGCCTTTGAGTCCATCTAAGTCTGCTCACAAACTGATGTTTTTACTGGCTAAAATGCTGCTTTGTGCTGACTGTAATTTAAAAGCACATAGGGACATGCGATATTTCAACGAAGAGCGGGAATGTGATGTGAAAAGAGTACGAGATACAATAAAAGATGAAATCAATACCAGAAGGCTTCAAGAAATGTTGTTCTTCTTGTTATTCCAGGCACAAATATTCCAGTGCTGTACATAGTAGTGACTGTAGTCTCTGTTTCTGCTAACACAGATCGTTGTGTTGACACAGTCAATGGATTTGTGCTGGCTCAGTGGTTACTTTAGGAGGACCTTGGTGGATTGGACATTTATTGGCAGACTATAGACAACTACATTTCACCTATTTCCTGCCGTCCAGTGTTCTCTGATACACGAGGAGAAGCTAATGCGTTTTCTGCCTCCCAAGAGAGAAGACTACTTGATATCCATACATGTGAGGGCATGTGCAGATCAAGACCCCTGTTTTATAGCTAAGTTTTTATTTGTTGTGGTTGCGATTCTGTAATGAGAGTAAAAAAATAACAGCAGCTACAGAAACAAAGCCATGCTACAGCATGAGCCTAGCTGCATGCATAGTGTTAACTCTCACCAGTTCATCATACATAATCCAATCCGGCCTTTTTGTTTCTTTGGTGGGTAGTGGTCTTTTTGTCTGATGTGTTTCGACAAACTTTGACAGTGTCAGACAAAGAATAATGACTGTGTCTGAAAGTGTTTTCATTCGCCAGATCCCATTAATGAGCAGTGGCTTTGTTTACTTGTGTTGTTCGGTGTTTGGACAATACTCAAAATATCCTTGTGCACATCCGCCACAGTGTCATCTCAATATCGTCTCTGTTGACAGTCCATGGAAAGGTAAACTCAGGGCTTGTCCACGCTGGCTGGCATACACATTCTCCTCATACTCGCTGTTTTATCTCTCCATTTTCAGCCGGCTCAAGCAGCACATGCCTCCCAGCTGACGTTTTTTTTTCTGCTTCAGTTGCGCTCTACATCCTGAAGTTGCTTTAAAAGCCTGGTAATGACACTCAAGGTTGCGGTGGCAAGAAAGACAAGGCAGATTGTGAACACATAGTATTTGATCATAGGCCTGAATTCATTACATACTAGACAGTTCAAAGTGTTAGCCCGTAACCAAAAATGGTCCAATGCAGTCATGAAAATATAGACACGAAGCCCTAACCAGCAGCCAGAATCTGATGGCGGCACAGCATTTGAATTGTGGGGCAAATTTGTGCTTCAGACAGTATGAGAGATAGACTGAATCATGCTTTCATTTCTCCAGATGGTTACACAGCATATAATAAACTCCATCTTTTTATGAGAGACATGAAAGTTTATTACAATTTCAACCTCAGGTGGCTTGAAATAAACCGTGCTGATTTATGTCTCAGTGAGTTATGCTTTTACAGTGCAATTACTGGAAAGTAGCAGTATAATAGTGAAGTAGCTGTTTTCAGTTGTGCTTTCATTAGACAGCAAAATGTATTACTTTACACGTACACAGCATTATATAAATTTGCGGAATATTTTTTTCAGGATTAATTTCTTTAGTTTCTTCTGTCAAATGGAAGACGGTTAGATTCATTCAGGCAGGTAACAGCATTGAGCAGACAACTAAAAAGGATTTAAAATCTTCAGTGATGAAGCTTTGATCTACTGATCCAGCTGGATTGTTAACATTTTCATCAGTGCCCCTTCAGATTCTGGGCTGAAAAAGAATAGATTCTGCAGATTTTTATCTACATTTCTTGATGTTTGTTTATTTGTTAATTTATTATTCCGTACAAATGTGGGGATGTCAGGCAAACGTCAAACCAAAAGGGCAGAGCTGGGCATTGTTTTAAATTTTTGCCACAGTTTTAGCCATGAAAGCCTTCAATGTAATCTTCATTCCCATGTCAGATTGAAATGATGATGAGAAAAAGCATTTCATGACGCATGAAAGCCCTGCTGCCTGTGGTTCTGAGATTCTCATAAACCTCAGCCTCAGCTGGGGCTGTGAAACCTCAAAGCAACACTGTTACATCTGTTGCTTTATCTCTGCTTAGTGGCCGTGCTTTTTTTTGTACCCTCCTCTCTGGTCTGTCTAAAGTGGTGGCATACTGACAACAAAGAAACAGATTCACAGCTTTGATGCTAACAGCTGAGTTTCTCATTGTTTCACTTCTCAGCTCTCTCTTTTTACTTATTTGCTTGTTTCTCTGTTTGTTGTCTGTCATTTGCTGGACTCACAGACTGCCCTCTACAGTGCATTCAGCCCTTGGTGGCTACCTGTGGGGTAGTTTTTACACACATGCACGCCCACACACACACATACTTCCACATAGTTAACATTGCATGGCCTTGCTCTTAGGCTTAAGATGCTCCAAGCGCTTGGCCCTTATCACTATTTTGGCCCAGAGTTAGATGAACATCAAGATGTGTGTGCGTGTGTGTGTGCGCGTGTGTTTAAGAGACAGAGAGGAAGGGGGCAGAGTTCAACATATGATATATTTAGATTTGCTCCACGGTCCCCTGAAGAGACACAGCGCACAGAGTTGGTTCTGTTTATAATTTCAGGAGGACGCTTGCTCTGTCTTTAGATGGCTGCTCTGCGCTTACATAAGGGCTTTGTCACACATGCTAAGTTCTGCAGATGTTCACTGAGTTACTGACTTGACTAGGGATGTGTGTTCTATCCACGGGTATTGTAGACATTTAGGGTTAATGTTTAAATAATCTAAAAAATATTTAATTATTGCATGTGATTGGACACAGCAGTAAACAGAAGTCTACTAAGTAAAATAGAATTACTGCCTCGAGGTTATGCACCTCTGTAACGACTTCATCACATGGTGTAACAACAGTCACCTGAAGTCAATATTCTCCAAAGGTTGTGGTGGACCTCAAAGCTTCAAATATGCATGATGCTGCAATGAAACTACAAAATCTAAAATGTGGATGCTTCACACAGATCTTCAACCCGGCAGCAGAGAAGATCTATACAATCAGCACAGTTTCAATGTTATGATGTTATGATTTATGGTGTTGAATAATTGGCTAAAAACATTATGATGTCACAGTGAAGCCATTAAGACATTTGTGTGAAATGTTGCGATAAATAGAATATAAATTATTGAGTTATGGCTAAAAACTTATTTTATGAGATCACAGTGACCTTTGACCTTTGATCATAAATATTTAATCAGTTCCTGCTAGAGTCCAAGTGGGATGTTTGTGCTCTGTTTGAAGAAATTCCCTCAAGGTGTTCTTGAGATATTGTGCTTACAAGAATGGGATTGATGGACATAAGGATGGAGGGCCACAGTTGTGTCAGCACAGAGGTCTATAAAGAAATTCAGCCCGCAGAGTCACCTACTAAGATTTTATGTTTTGTTACACACCAATATCAACAAGCGGTATCATTGTACCAATACTTGTATGGTGTGTTTCCTTATTACAGTTGAATAAGTCTGTCATCCACATTGAGAAAGACTTGCAGAAACCCAGTAGATACTATGGTGTTCGCTGCTGTGGTTGACATCATAGATTATGATCAGGACTATGACCTGTACATTGCTCCCTGGTGACTGCCTGAAGAGGTGTGGCCCATTAGACAGAGACCATAACAAGTGCTGCTCCGGCAAATCCCCAGCTTTAAAACCTCTAAGTCCTAAAGCCTCCCAAGCAGTAAAGTGCCACCATGGACTCATGTTCACCAGTAGTTAAAACAACTTCTAGCTGTTGCCCTTTATTGCTTTCAGTCCACACTGCCATCTAATCCATAAGGACAAAGAACAGTCAACATCACTCTAAAACCAACATTGGACCAGAAGTCCCTAACTGGTAGTGATATTAATGCATGGTAGTTACAACAAACTTTGAGGTACTAACTGGAAACTCTCAAAAGTCTTAACCTTGTACTGCTCATTTTTGATTGGCTGGTCACCAGTTATTCAGTCTTCAAATAGACAGAGCAATAATCTGTTGGACAAACATGAGCAGCAGGCAGCAGCTTTAGCATATAACACATGTATTGAGAGAAGACAGTGAGCACAAGAAAAAATGAGTGATAGTCCATGGCAGTAGCCTAGCATTAAAAAGAAACAGGTGAATGGCAAATTGTAAACCAGCATGAGGTCTCTTATAGCCACCAGAGCAGCTTCAGGTTGCCTTGATTCTGCAAGTCTGTAGTACAGTGCCACTGGGATGTGACACCATTTTCCCCAAAATATAACAAAATCAAACTTTGTCTAAGACTAATCATGTACAACTTGTTTCAAGTTAGTTATGTTGAGTTCAAATTAAATACATTCCTTCAGTTTATTTGGTCTTTCTTTGGGTAGCACCTTCCCTATGGAAGGTGCTACCCAACAAGATGTAGTTATGCTGTATACTTTACAGAAATATAACTGAATGGATCATATCAGGAACAAAGCTGCTTGGTTCTGATCAAAGTAAACTGAATGGCCCGTTTGGATTTCCCTGAAACCTTTTTGTCTCTCTCTTCCTGTTTCTCACTAGTCAGTTCAGACCAGCTGCATTAAGATTAGACTAATCCATCATGACGGTCTGCATTATTTATCACCTGAACTACCACCATGCATTTGGGGGAAATGCCATGTTGTATTCAAAATGTGCCTCGTGGAGCTGCTAATGTGTTTGGCACGTATGAGGTGATGTTTGCACAAAAAAGACACTGCTGTTTGTCATATTTGTCAGCCTAGCGGGACTGTGTTGGAATATATAAATCCCAGTGCTTACATAATAAGTATTTGTCATAAATATTGCTTTTAGATTTATGTGGTGAAGCACTGATGTTCAGTCAAATATGTCAATATTTTAAATGGTGTTGTGATGTTTGTTGCTCCCTCACCACAGTTTTCTCTCTGTGGCTCTGAGTCAGTATTAGATTACCTTCTGGGCTTCCATGGAGACCTGGGTGACACGTTGATACAAATCTGCTTGTCTGTTGGCACAGGATGACCCCTCATGGTGGGAAATACGTCCTCTGACACCTGCATGTCATGAGATAATAGAGCCCTGTTCAGTTCCTGATTGCATGCTGCCATGATGTAGCCCAAATCTGTTTCACAGTTTGATAAGGGGATTTGTGTGCAGGAAAGGGACTGACTGAGCAGTCCCAGGTGGGATGACGTCCACGTTCCTGCTGTCATGCTGATGTCACATTGAATTTGAATGGTCAGATATTTCTGTCTCCGTCAGCTGGAAGACACAGCCACAGCAAGGCACCACAAGGATGTGTTTTGTTATCAAACTTAGTGTTTCTCAAAGTTTGATAACAAAACTTTGATTATTGAACGATTAGTCAATAATTAATAAGATACAATGTGCAACTGTAGTTGTACATCAGTTATGTAGTTATTAGTTAGTATTTGTCCACAAAACCTTTCACTGTTCACCATGTTTGTAGACATCATGTTCTTTGACAAGTCTGAGGTTTTCCTCACTGCAGCCTCTTGGAGGTAACATTGACATGATAGTTTGTTCAGTGGATGGTGTTCCACTTTCGACTTGCACAGCTGGCTTTTCAGGTGGTACAACACGGACATTGTACTGGAGCTGTGTTTTAAGATGGCTTTGCAATATTTACATTGAGTGTTGCCCGGGTTCTTACAGTGTGATTTTCCCACACTGGACTACATTTTGCCCATTGACTGCCCATTTCTTTCCTGAGGCAGTAGCTTTTTGGAATTGCACAGAGGAAATACATCCTTTTGTCGCGCACAAAACATGTTCATTTGAAGCAGCAATAAAATTTGTAAATCTTCAGAAAGCCGTATTTGCTTACTGCTTGCCGTTGTTAAACCAAAATAACAGCTGGTGTGTGCGCATACATTGATGTATTTGGAAGAAATCTGTATGGGCAGTTTACCCATGCAGCGTTGTATGTAGGAGAAGATTCTGCCAGCAGCTCTGTGTAGTGGTGTCTGCTCTGTGTTTGCTTGAGCTCCTGCAGGAGGAAGTGTTTGGCAGATGGGTCATAATGGACTTTGACTGACTGTGTGCAGATACTGCATGGAGAGCCAAAGTCTCAAAGCCTCAGCACAAAGTGATTCCCCTTGTTGCTCTGTCAAGAATGGTTATAGTTGATATTTATTATGGTGAGCTAGTTTTACAGGGCTTGAATACAAATGTGTCAGTACTGGCGTATTTATCATGGGAAATTATTTTCCGTCTTCTGTTTCTCCACACAGTAATATCTTTGGTAGTAGACAACCATAAAATACAAGACATTGTTTAATATCAGTAAGACTAGAATGTGTCCCAATACAGAATTGCCTTATTTCTTGACTGTTGACTATTTCACAAATGTGATAAGCAATCATATATGGAGGAATCCATCACAGAAGAGGCCAATATACTATTTTGTGTACAACATAATATATAACATAACACATAACATAACACAGCCACAAACTATATTACATTTCCAGTAAAATGTGTGACCTGCTTTTTCCTGACTGCAAAATCTTACTTTGATGCTGTTGCTCTTGCTTTCACCGCAGTATGTTGCTTTCTCTGCCTTCGCATATGGATGCATTCTTGTTGGTTTGTTTGGGTGTTGTTGAAAGGCTTTCTGGGAAGTGTAGGAACATAACTGAATTTGAAGGAGATGAGACATGCTGAGGACAAATGGAAACAACAGAATGGTAACTCACAACCACGAGTGGAACTGAATGAAGCCAGTGTCAGCACACATTGTCCCTTCAGTTACACAGACTCCTTTCAGAATGCACAGATTTGTGACAGTTATGTTAGTGTGACCTGTTAAAATAACCTCTGCAGAAGCCATAATGGTTTTTAAAATCATCCATTTAGATGATTAAAGCCACGTGTATGGTTTCAATGTTTAATCTACTTTCAGATGGTCGATGATAATGTTTTTAAGGGGCAGAATGCTATCATAGGTAGTTAATGGGAGCTTAATGGGAGCTTTTACTTGAATGAAACACTCATTCAGACCTTTTTTTTTTTTTTTTTTGAATGGAACCACCTGTTGTTCTGTCATTTGCTAGTAGGAAGTGTGCCTGTGTACTGGGATTAACTTTTAGGCTGGATGTGAGCAGCAGGGAACAATCCTTCCTTTCACTTCTGAATCGATGCTGTAACATTGACAAGCCTCAAATCCCACATCAGCCTGTACACAAAACAGGTCTCTTGGCTGGCTGTAGTGTCCCTAAGCTGTATTCTCTCTTTTGCCATTTAACACAGACCTCATGTTGCCCTCCCTTGTTAAATAAAACCCTCTGCTTTTGCATCCATCGCTGATGAGCTTCCCCAGAGGTTGACATGTCAAGACCAGGCAGTCTCAGGGTTTACTCATCGTTGTCGGTCTTTCGCATCATTGTGGATCTATAGCTGCAGCTAGGATAGAATTTACCTTTAATTAATGACATTCATGTCTTCAGCTTTTAAAAGGCAAGCTTGATGTAAAGACAAGAAATCAAAGCAGGGAAACAGACGCTTTCTTCTCCAGCCTCTCTCTCTGCAGTGTGATAGAGACGAGAGCTGCTTGTGATAGAGAAATTTGATCAGGGCAGATGGATTTTTTCACCCGCAACACAGTTTGGAAATCTATTGAAATGTTCCTGTGTTGAAGTTGCTTCAGTGAGCTGGTAAAATAACCAGTATAATCTAGTGTCTTGAAAACCATTTGCAGTAATGACTTAATGCAATTAATAGGGAAGAAGCAGAATAAATCAGTCAGTTGCAAGACAGATTTCTGGTACCAACTTGTTTTGACACATCCTGGGGGAATTTGTGGATGAGAAACCCGATGAGATGAAACTGTGAAATCAATGTTCTGTTGACCCATAAGTATCCTCCCATTTACACGAGTCATTTCTCTTGATTAAACAGGCTTTTATGTTTTCCTCCTGTAGATTAACCACCCCCCTCAACCCTATAATGGTATGTTATACTATGGTAAAAGTAGCAGACCACTGCCTTCAGTAGCACTGAAGTCACTCGTGGATTGCAGATCATTGAATAATCCTGATGGTGATAAGTTTCATTGGGCTTTATCGTCTCTGTCATGACCAGTAGTTACAGCCGCATCTCAGTCGCTAAGCTTGTGTGACCAAATGCTCAGTATGTTGTCCATTCTGCTGTATTAGTTTGCTCCAGTTTACACAAACAAATGCAGGGATGAAAAAAGACTTACTGACACATATGAACTCATGCACAAGACACACACACACACACACACACACACACACACACACACATATCTCGGTTTTAAAAGTGTCATTTAGGCCTGTATGTCAACATCTGCTCTCTGAAAAGTGGTTGGCAGGGGCCGTCAGATTAATCCATACAAGGAGCATATGGCCTAGTATGTTATTGTAATTGTGCTTCATCACTTTTTTATGGTTTCTACTTTATTTCTGATTTACGACATATTCCATGTTTCTCACTCATGTCTTCTTGTTTTCAGTTTATTGTGAGAGGATTTCACCCATATGGATCAATACATTATATTACATCTCAAGTACTAAGTATGTAGGAAATTGGAAAAAAAACACAAGGTTGATGATATGCAGGAGGACATCCTGAAAGAAAATTATGACTCAAGTTTGGAACTGAAGCCAAAACTTGACAGCCTGTTGAATGTACAGGAGAAACCAATATTATAGGACATTAATCCTGTAGCAAAGAAGCCAGGCCACCGAAAAAGCCGACAATCGACTTGAAAAACATGATGCGTGATGATGAATGCAGGATGAGCAACAAACTGAAGATATATGTACAGTTGCTTGTATAAAAGTTACAACTAGCTGGACTTGCAGTCTAATACAACTGTTCTGCATTAAATCATACCGCCATAAAGGTTTTAGTTGTTGCTGAAGCAGGTTACTGATTAAACTTTATGATGAGTCTATAGTTTGTGGTGCTCTGTCCATTGAGTTATATTAACAGTTAAAAAAGACAAACTGCATCTTCCAAAAGATCATACAGTTGAATCAGCACCTGTTTCAACAAGAAATGTACATTGTGATCTTCTTGAAAGGAGGTTTTATTGCAGCACTGTTGTATTAGCCTGCCTTAGCTTTGGTTATGTGTACCTTATACTGAAAACATTAATTAATCATTATCAGGATGAAATAACAGGGAGTATCATGCTCATTCAGTCATACTCGTGCCTTGGATACAATGACTTAAGCTGTAGTCCAGCCGACTGATAGCCTTCCCATCTGGACTTAAAAGGCACGAGACAATTAAAGTTTCACAGTCAACTCAGGAAAAGTTGCATTTGAGCCACACAACGATGGACAGACTTCCTATTAAATCTGTATTTTTAGGTTATAAAATAAATATTTGCCCGAAGAGGAGGGATCTGTTATTTGCCTTCTTTCTGTCTTTCTTTCTTTCTTGCTTGAGTTTGCTTGACCCACAGAAGTTGAGGCAGTTTGACAACAGACGTTCTCAGAATGACACTTTTTAACCTTAGAATAATCTAGACCACAGTTACCATTTATACTGGATTTTAATAAGTGGAATCACAGGGTGGACACAGGAAGTCATGGAAGAATGTGTAGCGTGAGCATGCTGACATATTCTGAAGATGTTAAGTGTATATACTGGAGCTTCGCTGCAGTATAAATAAAACCTAACAGCTGTTGTTGGTGTTTCTTGCAGTGTGTCAGTCATGTTGTGTTTTGGTGCTGATGCAGACCAGGTTACCTTGTTTTAGTATTTTGGTTCAAAGGACAGTGTGCTGCTGGATGGCAAGGATGGCAACTCTGTTTTCTCCTTTAGCTAATAGGCCTTTTATTTACAACTCGTAGACTGTCCCTGTCTGCATGTTTATCTCGCTGTCATTATAAACCGATCATGTTGTTACTCAGAGGTAACATGAGCGGGGAGATCATAACAGGACTCTTGCTAATGTTTCCGGTTCAATGAACAATTAAATTTCTCTGGCTCTCAACCCACGTCATTGTGGTTGTGATGTGTCCTTACAGGCATTTGTGATGTTGTAGCTGTGAACCGTTTCTGTATTCAAGACTCTGTACAGCAGATGGCATCTTCCTGTACCTTGCTTTTGTTGCATCACACCCAAACATTTGAAAAAACAAACAATGTGCCAGTGTAAAACGAAAGCCAAAAGCAACAGTTTTGTTCTTTCATTTAATTTTGTACCCATTTAAGACAACATGCAGCAAAGAGGCTAGTCATTAGCTTTAAGTGCTGCGTACATGGGAAATACGAAGTACAGCAATTGAAAGATGATATCGTATCTCAATCAGATGATAACTAATTGGAAATGCTTAAGATATGGTTACTTCTGGCTTCACAGTAATGGCGCATAGAGGCTGCAACTAACAATTATTTTATTGTCAGTTTATTTACCAATTAGGTTATCAATTAATTGCAGTTTCTCAGTCTCCAAAGTGCATTCAAATTGCTTCTTTTGTCCAACTAACAGTTCAACACCCAAAGTCTCTTCATTATCACAAATGATAAAGAAAAGCAGTAAAGCCTTACATTTAAGTTAGAGCTTGCAAATGTTTGACATTTTTGCTTTAAAAGTGACTAAAAAGTGCTCAGTTATCCAAATATTCGACTAATCGATTCACTGACTGAAAACTGTACCTAGTAGAGTATAATAGGCTATTAAATAAGCAGCTCATCAGTCATATTGAGTTCCTGAAGGCTGAAATCATGGAGAAATAATGTCCTCATAGTGTCCTTTCAAAACTGAAGCAAAAGCAGCTTTTGATGACCACTTGCTTATTTGACGTTAAGTGGAACATGAAGGACATGACATCAAATAATGAAATCCAAGTAGCTGTCTCCATTATGTCAGAATAAGTCCTGTGTAGTGTTTATGTCTTTAAATGTTATTTTCTAGTTACACATAGAGTCAGGTGAATACAACCTGGACAAGGTCATGTACAGTCAGCCAAATGTGCTGCCATTTTAGAAAGCCCTCACACAACTGTTAAATGAAAAAGTTTTCTGTCCCTGGATTTTAAATACACCACTGAAACTCACAGCTACTTTCCCTTCCTCTTGCTTGGGGTTTCAGCTCCCCTTCATTTCTCTGTCTGTGGTGATTTTTATTCTTTCTGAACAAGAAAAGGAGTTTGTGGGTGGTAAAAGGCCACAGCAGACATGGGAAAATATATTTTGTCAATGTACAAGTTTCACATCAACTTATCTGTAATTGAATTGATGGGAACAGATGGGCTGTGCATTAAAGAATTTTCTCCAATGCTGTTGACCCTAGCAAAATTCCGTAGTTTTCTGCAATGGAGGGATGAACTGTTTCCACCCTGACTAACCTGAATTCTCCTCTTGTAGACTATTACTGATGGAATAATGCACACTGATAAAAATCCAGCTTTTCTGAGAGACATGCATTCAACTTAATAAAAGGTGCACCTTCCAAAGGTACATGCCACTTTGGGTACAGATCAGAATGCTTTTAAAACTGAGAGGGTTTGGTTAATCCATGGGGAGGTGCAGCACCAAACATTACCAAGGATTAGAGAGGGATATTACTGTCTGAATGCATTAGAGGTGTATTAGATAGCTCCATGATGGAGAACAGACTAATGCACCGGGCTCTGAATTACAGCATAATCTGTATTTAATTGCCCTGAGTTTTGTTGTGATAATGGAATTATCTAATGGAAGAGCTCTAGAAGGTTATGGACAAAGAACAAAAGGCAGAGGAAATGGAACAGGGCTGAGTCGCTGTTCCACATATGGGCCTATCACTTTCGGATGATTACACAGGTTGGTGAACTTGTGACATATTTTTTGACCTCAGCTACACAAAGATTCCTTTCATTAAAACTGAGCAGTTTTCAACAGTGAAAATACCAAGAATGTTAAAAGAGGGTTTTTTGACTGAATACAGTTGAGTTGCATTGTACGGTTGGAAATGAAACACTTGTATTGAAAGAGGACTTTGTCTGCCTGTTATTTTCATGCCTTCCAGCAATTGTCAAGACTTGCACGGTCTTCCTGTCTCTCAATCAAATGGCAGACACCCAGCTAGTAAAATTTAAAACAATATTTAGCAGGCTATATAATGTACATTTTGCTAATTTTCTCATTACAGTCAGTCACTGACTTCCATTCAGTATGGACAGCCTAACCCTGATCCTAAGGGCACTGACACATCAAGCCATTGGCCAATAGGTCAGCCATTGGCCAATATCCTCACCCTTGGCAAGCTTCTGTGGCTGTGGTTTTTGTTGTGTGTCCCGTCACCATTGTTGGCTCTAGTTGGTCCTTGTCAGTGGCTAGTCAGCCAATTGAGCATGTTAAATTGGTGACGGAACTCATTGGTGAGTGGGCCGAATCTGATTGGCTGTTCAGCTAATCAAGTAAGTGCATGACAAGAGAATCAGAATTGAAGAAAGCTAGAAAATGACGACAATCAAGAGGCCACACTGAAGGCTCTTTTCATTTTTTCATCAGTCATTCCAAGGCATTGTGACCCAAATGCACTTTTGCAGCTTGAAATTGTACCAATATCCAACTGACAGAATCAGAAAATTAGACTTTCATTTTCTTTTATGGTATAATTTGTCAAAGCCTTTGCTAAGTCCTCACAATCTGGTGTCAGTTAAATCTGGGTGGTGTGTTCCACAAAGTCAGTCACTCAGTGTGAGGACTTGAAAATAAGTGGATGGATTTTGCAAAAGTGGCATTTGCCCAATACAACGTGGACTCTCTCGTTAACTTACCCAAGATGGAAAGTTCCAGGCTGAATGTCAAAGACAGAAATATAGAAACCAGAACATTACCTGAAGCTTGACAGTTTTTAATTTATCCAGTGAGAGATCAATGCAAATGTTGTTGGCAGCATTGGTAAACTGGCAATAAGGATCAGACTTTAAAAGGGACAGCTTGACAGCTTAAGCTGGAATGTGCTGAAGCCACAATTGGTGTTTTTGAAATCAGAATGCTTCACATGCTGTGATTAAAAACTTGTAAGAAATACCACAGACAAAATTCTGTCAATTGCTTTTCATTCATTTTTTCTTGTACAAGTTGGAAACATAGGACTGAACAGACTGAATATAAACTTGCCATCACTGAAAGCAATGAAGCCTCAGCCTTGAAGTTGCACAGCCTGAAGCCTCTTTCAGAAGCCTGCATCAAAATGTGTTGTTGCTTTCCTTTCATAATTAATTGCAGATTGACACCTAATTACCAAATCACGTCACGCTGCATGTGGGCCTGATGATATTTCTAAACCCTGAAAGTTCAGAACATGTTGTTCATCCTGATATATCACATGACAGAAATATTGATCCTTTTGTTTTTCATCTTGGAAATCTTGCTTGTGTGCCTTTTGTGAACTTTAAGCATCACCTTGATTAGACAGAATTGATCATTCAGCACTGATAAGATGTGTTTGGTGTGGAGAGGGCCGGGGGCAGATTTGTCACACCGTCATAGTAAGTCTAGCGAAATGGAGAATAAAGTCCTTTGGATTCTGACTTTATGTTACACAACTAGCCGCAGAAAAGATGATCTAGTTTTTGCAGTACTGACTGATTTTTTTTTTCAGGGATTGATTTGAGCTATCTTGAGCATCAGATTAGAAAGTAGCACACCTTCTGAATCCTGCAGAATAATACGGTAAATGATGATAAACATATAAGTTAATGATCTGTGCATTTCTGACCCAAATCATGAAACCAAATGTAGTTCTGGAATTTCCATGTGGTCAGGATGAACTTTTATGACATGTTCACCTTTGATCTGATGTGGTGGAGGAAATTTATGAAAATGGTTATAATAAATCATAAATACACTAATAATTAATTGAAACAGCAAGAACTTGACCGAATTAAATTTGTAATTTTTTTCTGTTCTCACTGGCTGTCGAAGACACCATAAACATAAACATTCTATATAAATTCACTTCCCTTTCACTGTGTATAAATAGTTAATCCTGCTACAGTAAAAAGTTGCCTTTGTTCCTCTGAAGGATGATCTAAATGACTACTTAATCCTGGCCCAGATTGCAAAGTGCTTTATAATCCATTTGCACAAAGACAAGATGAGACTTAAGTGACTTCAGGCCAACATAATAAAAACAATGCTAAAAACTGACCTTGGTGTTAAAACAGTATCAACAGGCAGCCTCTCTCTAATGTTACTGTGGCTTTAGTGAAAGTGTAAAATGGGTTTTAGAGATAAATGGGATAAGTAATGTGTTCTCTATGTTCTGTTCTGATATTTCAGTGAGCTGGAAGGGGTCAACAGTTCAAGCAAATTTAATTTAAAACCTCTTTTTTCTTATTCATTGCTATTCATGGAATTTTATGAAAGCAAAATGGCTCGAATAGTTTGGCCGAACAAAACAAATTTGTTACATGACTGGCTAAGAGGACCATTGGGTGTCATTCATAAAAAAAAAACAACACAGAAAATCAGGAACATAGAAAAAAAGCTGATGATGAAGATGGCAATGGGTGCCGAATATGTGCAAAGCTACCCAACCATACTGACCCTGCTCAAGGCAAAGTTACTTTTACAACAAGCATGGTAAATCTTAACAGATACTGGACTCATCTGCCTGAGTCAGCCATCAACAGGAAATATCTCCAACATACAGGAATTTATCTGCTGATGTCTGAAAGCCATCAGTTTTTGAGTCTAGAAATTCAATTTGGAAAGAGAGTGTTGATTAACAGTAACAAAACCAATTTGTGATAAGTTGCCGTTGTTAGGCTTGGTGTAAGCACATTCATGATAACAAAACATGAATTTACTCAGGTACTTCTGAATGAACTCTCCATGTAGGATATGAAATTTATGTAGTCTGACCTATGTCAGCCTAACCAGAAAAGCCTAATAAACTGCAAAAAATGTACAGGTACAGGCTACAGTACAGGCCCCTACATTGCACGTCTACATTTTTTGCAGTTTATTAGCCAAATCATACATACCTTGGACTGATGTTTCAGAAATAAAAAATAATGTGTATTGTGTTTCTTTCTAGTTCAGTTTCAGTATTTTCTACTTGTTGTTAATCTTTACCCCCTGCCCTATAAATATGATTTGTTAGTTATTATGTGTAATGCCAAATAAAATATTTATCTTTGCAGTGAAGAGTTCATTCTAAGACTTTCACTGCTGTTTGTGTCGATGTCGAAGCGCCCATTGGATGACCTTGAATCACAGAGCATTTGTTTGTGTTTACGGGTCCCCTGAAAAGCAAATAGGCTATGAAAGTGAGTCCAGAGATCATGTTGTTGTCCACACTATGAGTCAGCATTTGATAGTTGGCCTTTAGGAATGAGACAGCATGGATATGATGTTCGGGGAGAAACAGTGTTAGAGCTGTTTATTCAGCCATGATAGGTTCTCCTGTCATAAATCTGGTTAGAAAACAGTTGGTGTGTTTGTGTGTATGTGTGTTCTGCACTTCTGGATTTTAGCACAAAGTGGACAGCCGTGTGGGTCATTTAGCTTGGCTAACAGCTTCTTGCCATCTCTGTTGTTTACTGTCTGCATGAACAATCCCTGTGTTTAATCCCCTCTATTGAGGATTAAAACTGATGGAGTGCATTGTTGTGACCTGAACAAAGGTTTTGTTGGAGGGGACAGAAGATATATTAGGAAGACACATCTGGAGCCTTGTGGGGCAACAAATCCCAACTTAATTGTTGCACAGTGTTAATATTTTCACTTGAAATGTTTCATGAATGGGGGCAGCATGGTGCTGCGGTGGTTAGCACTGTGGCCTACAGGTTTGATTTCAAGTCTGGGCCCTTCTGTGCAGATATTGGATGTTCTCTCTTCCTCCCACAGTCTTGAAAACAACCACATTAGGTTAATTGGCTACTCTTTGTTGCGTCTAAGTGTTTGTGGTTGTCTGTCTTTGTGTGTCAGCCCTGTGATTAACTGGTGACCACTCCAGGGTGTACCCCGCCTCTAGCTCATAGTCAGCTGGGACAAACCATGCACGGATAATGCGATATAGAAAATGGATGGATGTTCCATGAATGCTTCATTCAGCTAATTAGTTTCGATTTTAAACTCTAGTTTTCGTGTACTCTTACTTTCTCTTACTATCATTGTTTTTTTTCTTCCTGGTCGCTCCTCTGTATGTCCCAACTGTTATTGTGTCACAGTTAGCAAGTTGGCACATGCTCAGGGAATTGTATTGCCAAATAAACACGTATGTCTTACCACTACATCACATGCAGACGCACACACACACACACATTTCTTGGTGTGAATATGGGATTCTTCTTCATGTTACTTGATCTGGCCGATTCAGTGAGGGGGATTGTAATGATATTACAATCCAGTACATTCTGAAACTGAGGATGTTACCTGAGATGACACGCAAGCTCATTAAATCCTCTCTTGTTTTACACACCACACAATCTGACAGGCTTTTACCTTAAAACACCCTAACTATGACATAACACACCTACGAATTTTGCGTCTCTCATTTGCCGCTGACTAGACGCAATGATTTTGATGATAACCACTGGAATGAACCTCAATCCCATTTGAAATGCATGCTGTGTTCACTTGTTAATCTCACCAAAGAAACAGCCAGTCAGATGTATTGTTTTAATCTCTTTTAAGTGATATTGTGTCACATGGATCTCGTGATGGCATTTATTGACACAACAGGGAAGTTTACTCATAGTTTAAATTGAGATTTTTCTTCCCTTTTGGCAGTCAGAAGGCTGCTGATGCTGCTGTTTGTGTAATAGCAAAATGTAAGTTAGTTTTCAGCATGTCACATTTTGTATTGTATTCATTCATAGCCACAGTGTGCACAATGGTGGCTTTATGGATATGAGACGATCAGTTTGGTGGACATTTGTAGTTCACACAATGAATGTTATGGACTTTGCTGATTCATTTGGGCATTTGTGCATTTGAGTGAAATATTATTATTATTATTATTAATGTTAATGTTATTACTATTACTATCCTAAATTTGCAGGTAAGGGAAGGGAAAAAATCCTAAATTTTCAGGGAAAAAATTGTCCAATGCTTTGGTCTATGCCCAAATAACATTACACAAACAGGCTACGGCGTCATACTTAAGTCACTTATTGAATGTCTTTACAAGTTGTGAGTCAGTTCTCTCTGGTTACACCAAAATGATATTAATATCCATGTTTTTTTTTAAACAAGTTAAAAATAGGGGATTTACACCATTCCCTTTGCCAGCAGATTATATACTTCATATTGAATGGTGATTGGAATATCTCCCACTGAAGAGAAACACCAGCTGTTAGTTGGATTTTTGTAAAGTGTTTAAAGGGTATTAGTGTCAAATATTAGCTGCCTCTTCTTAATTAGTGCATACTGTGGCTTTCTGAGTTTGGTGATTCTAGCTGTATTGAGGGATAATGTACTTGTATTATCCATTCACTTTAAGTCTCTGTGGGTAAGGAGCAATGCTTCTCTAAATATACAAAAGGGTTAACAAAATTAGTTTTTTTTTACCTCCCCTCTCGTTGTGATTTTCAGCATTGTTTCAAGCCAACTAAAGCATTCCAAGTTGTATTCCTTGGAAAATGTCCACACTCTGCTTTTTCCTTCAGCTTTTCTGTTGGGTTGAGGGAACGGCACAGGTCATATGACATCTGTAAGCTTTTCCACTCTAATGTAGGCCTAGAGTTTGGGTTCAAGAAACTTCTAAACTGATGCAATGATCAGCAGAGTGCAATGATGTGAAAATTTTACAAACTGTTTACATACAAGGTCTTTACGTAAACCTCTCTTTATTTAGATTTTAAGATTTTTTTGCTTGCAGTTGTTCAATCAATCAATCATCAATAAGCTGTCTCTTTCTCTATATATAGCTTCCTGATCCATTTTTTTTCAAACTGCCCCTTGCTGCTTTTTTGTTGCATGTGCTTCAGAGCCATGTCCTAAAAATAACCCCTCATAATTTTATTTTCTGGCACCCATTGGTCTGAAAAATCACAGCAACTTCTTCCTTTGGCTCTAATGCATTCATGTTTAGGGCAATCAAGAGGATTTTAGCTCCTGATGATCTCCTGATGAGAAGCGAGAATTTAAAAAGAAAAATTTAACATACAGAAGATGAAAAAAAATAGGATCAGTAATTGTCGTTTCACTACAGTTAATTTTGACAGGGAGAAGAGTGCAGGTAGATATTGAAGTTAACCTCAGTCTTCTAACTTTCAAACAAGATTTACACATCTACCAAGTTTGTGACTGCTGAAATTTTATCATCCCCTTTCAGAATAGCATTGCACATTGTCTGTTTCTTTGTTCTGTCTTTCTCCTGCTCCCCTCCTCTTTCCGCTGTAGGTCTTCATCACTATTTTGATGTGTTGTTTTATTTTGGCTGCAGGCTTTGTTTGACGTGTCACAAGCTTATCTGTGGTCAAAGGATTGACCCCTTAACCACGATCAGCTTCCAGTTTATTTAGCAGCAGATCAACATTACTTTGGTTCTAGCTTTACTGGACACCCATCCATCTCTGTCATAGCTTTGGTTGTATCTGGTATTGTTTCCTTGTTAAATAATGTGGTTTATATTATATTTTAGCATTAGCGTTGTTCCTTGGAATTTTTTATATATCACAGACAGTCTTTTCACATTGATGAAGAGATGAAAAGATAAGCAGGGTTGTTTTATCACAAAAAACAGGAAGAGAGTTTGCAGACTTTTTTAGGATGTTTATTTAACATCAAGTGATGTTTTTCTTCCTGCTTTCCCAAAACAATGCACAAGTAATGGGGCAGCTGTGGCCTAGAGGTTTGAGAAGCGGCTCGTGATCAGTGGGTCGCTGGTTTGATTCCATCCCCCCAATTGCTACCTGTGTGCCTGACATGGCAGCCCACTGCTCCTGTGTGTTTCACTGCATGTTGCATGTGTGTTCAATCAGTGATGAGTTAAATGCAGAAAAAGAATTTTGGTGTATGTAAAAATATACTGACAAATAAAGTTTGAATAAATCATGTCAAAACTTTACAGCAGTGTACCTGAACCCTTATGTTACAGCAAATCTTAAAGTGTCACAATAGAGTTGAGAACTCGCTTAATGTTTTGACTTGAGATTTAATCTTATAAATAGTGGATGGAGCCACCGTGTGTGACCCATTAGTTTGTGGTAGCTACGTCCTAAAGCATAACCTGCTTTATTGTATATTTACTCTAAATGGGACCAAAATTTACTGATACCACAGACTCATTAAAAACTGCTCGCTCAAGTAATAAATCAAGTGAGAAGTTGGGTCATTTTCTCATATTCTTACATACATATCAGGCAAACCAGTACAGCCAGGCCCTGCTGGCCATCGGAAAGAATGGCTCTTTCCCATTTTCACTTCACTTTTCAGACTCGAGACCTTCGTCCACTTATTCCACTGTCTAAGGAATCAATGCATCTTTGTAGGGTATAGCTTGTTTGCACAGTGATGATTTAAAAAAGCTTGGACTTACAATTTGATGGTGAACTTAAGCCAAGAGCCCTCAGATTATGAGGAGGCTTTTGAAATTTGCAACCAGTGTTTATGTTGTGTCAAGTCAGTGTTACATGCTTTCACTGGACTCTGAACGACCTGGAACTTGTTCATGTGTATGTTAATGGGCAGATTGGAATGACGGACATATAGAATGACATGTCAGAAATATAATCGCTGGCTGGAGGGGCTGAGACATGTGACTGTAGCTTTTGTGTGGTTTAACAGATGAAGCTAACAAGATGTGTGATTGTATCGGTTATTATGGGCTGAAAGCCAAAAGTACACTTTTATCAGAAGTGCTAAATACTTTAAGGTAAAGAGGCTACCAGATATAGACTTTGCTGAAAACATTGACATGAAGCTTACTTGTAAACACACAGCAGACATATTATCCTGATCATTCAGGCTGATCCTTTGTGAGGAAATGTGGCGACTGGATCACTGAGATAAACCTTCCCATTGGGTTGCTGTTGCCTTTTGCTTCCTTTCACTTTCCCTTCCGGATTCTGTTGACATTTGCAAAAGAGAAAACACAGTGATAAAGGCAGACTACACAAATGACAGACAATTGTCATGCAAAAAAACTTGAAATTGTGCATAAGATACAAGCTATTTCTCTGGTACTGCAATAGGAACACACACTCAACTATTATGTATCAGACAAATCTCAGTGTTCATTCATTCACTCCTGTGACAAAAATTGCACACACAACACAGCAATTTTTTTTCATTCAGGCAGTTGTCAGCCAGTTTAATCCATCAGTATGCTTCAGCCCAAGTGCTAGGTTTAACAGGGTCTGAAAACCCCACGTCCACATTTCCACAAAGGGGTGGGGAGGGTCTGTCTTCAACAATTTTGTAACTTTCTTAAAAGGACAACTTTACAAGCACACCCACTTCATGCAACGACTGGCTTGTGTAGAGTATGCAGGATTTGAACTTCTCTCTGAAGCGCTCTCTTATCATTCTTTACACAAATATATTTTTATCACTTTTCCTGACTATAAACAACTACGCCCACTTGAAGGCGGGGTGAAATGAAAGGAAACACTTGCCTTCAGACATGGTTGTATCTCATGTGTTACTAACTGGTTTCAAGTATATATAGTATAATGTTCAGGCAGTCGGAGACCTTGACCAGTTATTTCTTATACCAAGTGTGCTTTTCTTTCTTTTTCTCTTCTTTTTTTTGTTTTCTCTGTATATCCATATTTGTGGAGTACAAAAAAATCAATGAATGAAGAAAGCATTTAATGAACTAAGGAAAGAAGGAAGGAAGAACTCTTGCCAGCAACCAGAAAATTAAGTCATGCAAGATTATTGATATCACATAAGCATGCCAACATCCCTATGATCCTCTGATAAAGTCTATGGTAATGATCAAGAAGATAAAGAATGGGAACACTGATGTTAATTTTGAAGGAAACTAAAGCAATATGCAAATCCTTGAGGCCTCACACTGTCAAATATTACACAGTCCCAATGCCCTTCTGGATGTTTAATTCATCCATTGTGTCGAATAAATCTGTACTTATTTTGAGCAATGTCCACCCTCAGACTCATCAGACAGCACAGCAATCATATTAGTCAATATTTCCTCTGCTGCTGAGTGAGTGCTTGAGGCAGCATTTTGAGCTGCAGGACTAATTTGACCAAAGCTCAGGCATTTTTGAGCAAACCGAATTTTTTGTCAAAGGCAGATAAAACCTGAAAGTATCTGGAAGATTTTTCAATTGATTGCAGGTTCAGCAAGGAATGAAGACGGTGCTCAGTTGATAAAATTTAGTTTAAGGACAACTTGAGAAGTAACATCAGAAACAACACTTCATGCACAAAGTTGGACATTGTGTGTGTGTGGAAAATGCTCATTCTGGCCCTTTTTGTATTGTTCCCTGTGTGTGCTGAACCTCTCTCTAATATTTCTGCCCTCCCTCTCCTCTTCCCATCCATCCATTTGCTCTCAGGCACTCTGTCAGCTTCACTTAGCTACACTGTCAGCGATTACTCTTTATGTAAACACGAACCACACACACACACACACTTCATCTCTGTCACTCCTGCAGCTAATGACTTCTGACGTCACAGTCACGAACCTATAGATCGCCTGTCTTTCTTTTTTTCCTGCTTGTGCATAGAGTCTCACGCGCACATTAACACGCACTGTGGAACTTTGCCCTGCATGTTCTCGCTGCATCTATTCCAGCACACGAACCTTGAACCTTTTTCTTGCCTCAAGGGAAACAAATGAGTTGCACATAACGCACAAAGTCAGTAGCATTGTCCTATCAGAGCTTTGGCATTTCCCCAGGCTGCTTGGCCTTAGAAAATACCTGCTGCATTGTGAGGTTTTTATGGCACCTCTCTTTTCAGAAAAGAACTTTGCTCAAGAAGGTGGAAGGGTGATAATGATGCAAATGATGCAGTGTGTGTGTGTGTGTGTGTGTGTGTGTGTGTGTGTGTGTGTGTGTGCGCGTGCGTGTGTGTGTGGTGGGTTCAGGAAAAGGTCAACGTCCAGTGACTAATGGATCAGGTCTGTTCTGTGATGAACTTCCTTATTGCATTGTGAAGAAAGGAATGGATATGCTTGAAGTCATTTTAGGAAAGAAACAAATAAGAAAATCATATCATTAGTTCATGTAGAATTTTTATTATTATTTTTATTATTAGATTAATTCTTTTACACAAGAAACTGACTGAGAACATACTGGGGGCAGTGGTGGTCTAGAGGTTGGAGAAGCGGCTTGTGATCGGTGGGTCACTGGTTTGATTCCCCGACCGGACGGGCAGGAAAAATTTGGCCGTGGTGGAGTGGTTAATGAGAAAAATGCCCCCCCTCCATCAGCTGGCTGATGTGCCCTTGAGCAAGGCACTTAACCCCCCAATTTGCTCCCCGGGTGCTTTATGTGATTCTTAATTCTTCTTAATGCTGGATGAACAGTTGCACTCTTTGAGACAATTCTGTTCACATGGGCCAAGAAAGAGATAAATTAGGATATTTTGGGCAGGACATGAGGGACGAGGAGAATTGAAAAACGCATGACAAAGCAGGAGGAAGAGAGGAGGGAAGAAGTGTATATCCAGATGACCTGATTTCAGGGCGTTCATGTCAGGGTAAGTTGACAGCCAGCATGAGGTCATCTGTCACTTTCTCAGTGAACTAATTTTAGCATTATCACCTTCAACACCCACCCCACCCTGCCCCTCCACTACCCTACTACCCCCTACTGTCACACCACTTAGCACCAACCACAGCCTGCTTTTCTTTGTGTTAGCCATGACTTGTTGGTGGTTACAAGGTTGACACAGTGCAGACTATATGCATTTGGGGATGTGAGCACGATAGTAACAGGAAGAAAAAGTGCGTGTGTGTGTGTGTGAAGGGTGGTGCTTGGACAGGGTGTGCATGGGGCATGAACTCCTCACTGGCAGAAATGGCCACCGTGACTCATACTGTTTACATGCTTCAGAGCTCATGTCATCGATTTTTTTTAAAGAATAATATATCATAGTGCTTGTGCCACAGACATGAATCAGCTTGAACCGTGTGCCGCTCACAGGCTCTGTGAATGTCTTCTGCTGGTGTGGTGTTTTTGCGTGTGTCCGTGCAAACCGAGTGTCTATGAAAGTGTCTGTGAAGCTTTGTGTGAGTGTGAATGAATCATTTGTTCCTTAGATAATCGCCATTCATTCCGGTTTGATGTTCTGTCTTGTACTAACAGAACGGTGGTTTGCCTGTATCCCGCAGATACCTGCATAAGAACACAGGACCTCTAGTATCTACAAGCATACAGATTTCCTGCACAATTTGCAGATTTTCTTAGTGCACTGATGCTGAAACTATATGGCAATTAATCAGCACAAACAACAAATTGGACAAGTTATTAATCATCAAGTTTAGTCACTCATCAAGCAAAAATGAAATATTTTCCTGTCTCTGCAGCTGAAATCTAACAATTTATTACTTTCTCTCTCCCCTCTACTGTGCAAACAATATACCTGCTTGGACAAAACAATAAATTCTAAGACGTTTCCTTTGGCTCCATGAGCTTGTGATTATTGTTTTTCAGTTTTGGATATCAGCTATGAAGTGAGAAAAAAAAGATTTCCTGATAATGAAAAAGATCTTTTGTGAGTCCAATTGTTAGGCTTTGTTGCCTTGTTGATTTCAGCTGAAATTTGTTCAAATACAGAATCAGAATTCTTTTCTTATCCCTGAAGGGAAATTCTTCTTTGTAATTTTCCCGACAAAGAAAATCAAAAGAAAAAAAATTAAATGGAAATAGAAAAAATACAAAATAAAATATAAGCTATGAGATATATATATATTCAGGTCACGGCTGCAGTGGTTTGTTGCCTGGCTTTTTATATTGCATAATTTTTATTTTTACAAAGCTAATTCCACTTTCCAATTAGAGCAGGTCTAGACCAAACCCTTTAATTAAACTGTAATATAGAGAAACCAACATTCCCCCTTGAGCAAGCACTTGACGACAGTGGTGAGGAAATACTGCCTTTTAGAAGGCAGAAACCTCGGAGCAGACCCGGGCTCAAGATGGGCGGCCATCTGCCTTGACCGTTGGGTTGAGAGAGAGAGAAGGAGAGAGGGTGAGGGAGAGAGAAAGAGAGAACGATAGACAGACAAAGAGAGAGAGGGAGAGGGGGGTGGGGAGCACACACACAGAGATGCATAGCAGCAGTAATAATACCAGAAGTATAGGAACTGTAGATAATAATAATGGCAATGAAGTATACAGAAGGTACAGTACTATGGTGATTATGATAGCAATATTAGTAACAATAATAATGGTAGCAGCTGCAGCAGAGTAGTAATAGAATTAAAATAGATGATGACTAAACAGTAGTAATCGCAGTAAGTTAAGAGCAGGGCCGCAACAGGAGGTCCATCCGCGATCCATGGGAACCTGCGAGACGAGAAAGCACAAGGAGTTAATGATATGCATTAATGGGGACATAAATGTGTGCAGAAGGAGAGGGAGCGGAAGAAAGAGCTCAGTGCGTCATGGGAGGACCCCCGGCAGTCTAAGTCTATAGCAGCATAACTAGGGGCTGGCCTAGGCCAGTCCTAACTGTAAGCTTTATCAAAAGGAAAGTTTTTAGTCTACTCTTAAATGCAGAGAGGGTGTCCGCCTCCCGAACTGAAACCGGAAGATGGTTCCATAGTAGAGGAGCTTGATAACTAAAGGCTCTGGTTCCCGATCCACTTTTGAGGACTCTAGGAACCACAAGTAGCCCTGCATTTTGGGAACGCAAAGTTCTGGTGGAATAATTGGGAACTATCAACTCTTTAAGATAGGATGGTGCCTGACCGTTCAGGGCTTTATGTGTGAGGAGAAGAATTTTAAACTCTATCCTGAATTTTACAGGTAGCCAATGTAGAGAAGCCAGTACAGGAGAAATATGATCTCTCATGCTGGTTTTTGTGAGTAATCTTCTATCTGAAATTTCATGTTAAATGTGTCTGAGGGAATTATTTCATGTTAATGTAATCTTACTTGTGTATGGCACTGAGCAAAATGCGGCCACCAGTTGTGTTGCACATCATTGACTGACCAGCCAGATATCACAGTACAGAATCGTGCGATTGATCTGCCTTTAATTTCCTCTTTTTCTCCAGGCACCGTGACATTTGGCAGCTGGCTGTTATGAAGATTAACTTTAGCAGAAAACGTCCTGACTTGTAATCAGTCACTGCTTCCTTTACACCAATTTTCTTCTTCCTGCCCTCCCATTATTGGTTGTTATTTTCTGCGTCAGGAAGTCATAGGCGATACGGGTGGTGTTTCAGCAGCTTCGGTTGACATCCAAATGAGCTGACACAGAGTGAAGACAGTCATGCGCACACTCGGATGCACACTCACAGGGCTCATGTTGCCCGGCTTATCCATCATCTGCTCTGAACTGACATGTCTCAAATATGCCTATGTTGGCAGACCTTAATGCAATCTGTTGGGTACTAGAAGTTTCTAAGTCACAGTTTTTTTGCACCCCATCTGCCCTCGTCTGCTTCTTTTCAGATCTAGTAATCTAGAAATGGAATTAAAATCCAGTCAGGTGTAAGATGAGTTCTATCTGGTAGTACACTCAACCTGTTTTTCTTGCCAATACTACATTCACAGCAGTATTGTGTTCAGGTGCAGTAATACGTTGCACATGCACTCCAAGGTCTAGTGTAAATATTGAAAATTAGCCCAGAGGTGTTTGCATTCAAGGCACCACAGTCATGTGAGCTTGTTATTTGCATTAGACCTGCTTTCCGTATTACACCTTTTTGTTTGCAACATTGACAGAGGATGTGGTTGATTTCAGCAGTGCACTGTGAGGCAGCCTCCTCAAAGCTGCGCTCCCGTTACCTCTGTCAGCTAATGCAATTTCTCTAAACCACAGAGTAACTGTTGGAGCTCTTGCTGCTTTAGTATTTGTTGCATGCTGGCGTGACAGTGAAGTATGAAGCCCTTGCAGTAGTTGCTTCTCTGTGCTGGATATAAACCTGCTGTCAGAGCACGAGGAGAGACTGGAGACTGAGAAAAAAAAAAATGAGAAAGAGACTCAGATCTTGTAAGGAAGAGAAAGGTTCAGTTATGTAAGTGGCAGTAATGCTGTTGTGATATCTTGGAGCATTTCCAGCTCTGCGGAGCGCACCTCCCCACACGTTCACACACACCCACCCACACAGACCCACTCAGTGGCAGGCTGTGGAGAGTAATGTCCTGTCTGACTGCAAGCTGTAAGAACCACAGTAAGCTTTTTCTCTGGCCAGCTGAAGGAACAGAGGAAGTGCTGTCCGAACGGGCCACTGTAATTTAACTGTGATGGCATGTTTTAGATTTCTTTCCACAATCTCTTCACCTCCTCTTTTCTGGGTTCTTTCTTTTCATTACCAAATTTAACCACAGAGGACATTAAATTTTTATCTTCTTCTCATTAGTCATGTCTGGCTATTATTTTCTTGTATTCCACGGGTTTTTCTTGTTTCCACTGTAATGTGTTCTGCTTTATGAGCTGTCTTGTCCCATATTCTCCACATTGTTCTCGGCCAACCTTTTCTTTATAACGTCCAGGAGTTGTGCTCATGCTTTGAAGTTATTTTAACTCAGCTTGCACTCGTGCTGCCTGTTTTTCGCTGTTCACCACGTCTGTTCCAGGTCAGGAGTGTGTCTCTCTGCTCCTTTAATCTTTCCACCCATTTCTTAATCTCTTCTTTTTTAAATCCTCATGTGCTTGTGCAGTTCAGAGTGGCGCCCAATAAATAAGGATGGATGTTCTTGTACCACACTTTGTCAGTCTGGTAGACCTTAACACAATCTGCTCTGTGTTCATATGCTCACTCAAGTGCAAACTTAAATTACGTGGTTGACTTTACTATCCAGGAAACTTGTCTGGTGCCACCACCTTGTGACGTTTCTGTGCCTTTGTGACTTTCAAACCTGAAATGATCATGCCAGCTGCCATTTACATTGTGTATGTCTGTAGAAATATCATATATATGTCCAAGTGCCCCTGGGCACAACACCAGAACCTCCCGATGGACAAGCCAACGCCTTGTATGGCAGCGCTGTTGCCATCTTTGAGCGTGTGTGTGTGTGTATATATGTGTATGTGAACGGGTGACTGAGAAACAAAGTGCCTTGTCTGTTAAGCTATAAAGGCGCTATTTTTATCATATTGCATATGCGCAAATGTATGTACATACTAGTTACCACACACATTTTTGACAAAAGTTGTACTGCATGAATACATAAGTCAAAACTCCAGGAAATTACTGTGTCTGGCCAAGAAATAGTCCTACACATAATTACCCGTGATACTGCAATGTTTGCACACCTTGTTTTTTGTATAGTTAAATAAACAAGATATATTGTTTAAAGTAAAGAGTTTTAAAGGCGATAGTAGGTAAGTTGTTTCCCCTCTTTAAAGTCTAACTGCTGGCTGTAGTTTCATGTTCACAGTACAGACATAACATGGTTACTGATCTTCTTATATGGCAATGCAAGAAAGCCATTTAGTGTTTTTCCCAATATGCCATTCCTTCAGCTGTGACGTAGCACGAGGAAAAAGAAGCAATTTGGCTCTCTTCATTCTTTGCATTTTTAGCCTTGTTAATTCTGCACATGTAGATTTTTGGCCTGAAGTGACAAAATGTGTTCTGTAAGTTGAGGCTTATTTAAGATTGTTGCCTCAAGTCTACAAGATCAAATTGATTTAGCATCTTATCAGTGCATCCCACCAGTGATACAGTGTGACTGTTTAATTTCATCAAGGTGTCAAGTGCTGTTGAAAAATGTGTGTTAAATAATAACAATTTATTTTGTTGAATGTGTGTGCTCTGTTGTCTGAGTGTGATGTTAAGTGACACCTGAATGCTGTTTGCTCTTATTTCAGTTTAAAGGTAGATTATCTTGAATTTCTCTTGGAGAGGTTTTTTTTTTTTTTTTTTTTGCAACAATTGTCTTTCTTTTTTATAACACCTGCAGTGTAACATTATAATTAGGCTGGTAAAATTTCACTTCTCAAAATGTGATTTTCATTCGTTTTGAATTAGAGTTGAGTCGTCATGTGGAGATATTATTGATGAGAATGAAACCTATGATTAGAACAGTCATTTTTTCACCTTCTGTACCTGGAATAATATGTTGTGAATTAATTTTTAATAAAATGAATCCGGTTCTCATTTTGTGAGGTCTCCTCTATAACTTCACAAGAACCTGAACCTCAGCAGGCTTATACTCTTTTTAATCTGTGCAGTTCATCGCTTAACGCACCTGTACTGCAGTGTTTACATGCTCGCTGATCATGGTTGTGACATGAATCAGGCTCTCTGCTACCACACCCAGTAATCTCATATGATTATTTATAGCCTCTGCAATGCTAGACCCCATGGGAGAAAGGAGAGGTTTAAACCATTTTGTTAACACTGTGTGTTCGCTTTCTATGTGGAGGGGTGTAATCTGTTAATCTGCATCATTGTGTGAGGGTTTCTTTCTGTGCATTTGAGTCTGCTGCTGTTCTGGCTTGGTTTCAAAGAAATACAAAGAACAATAGACTAAAAATCATGCTTTTCGCCTGACTAGCACTTTTCTTTGTGTAGTTCGTTGGTCCAGACTGCCGTGTAGAGCAGTCAGATGTTGGTCTGTGCTGTTGTCTGGCTCACCATCCTCATGGGTGGGAATGCCTTGTCTCTTAGGGTTGTGGGATGGTTGCACACACTGGGCAAAATTGAGTGTATACAAGCAGACACAAAGAGAAACACACCCCTCTACACTCCTGAGGAATCCTTATACATAGTGCACTCTGGAGAATGGCACTGTCAATTGAGTGCTTCAAGGAGTTGAAGAGAGTAGAAATTTGGCTGCAGTGTTACAGATTCACGCGAGGAGTTTTCCCCATGTAATAAAGCTCCTTTTATATCTACTTCCTATTTTAAACAGTGCTACTGTTAAAATTACCAGCCCAAACCCACCAGCTATACTTTCACGCCTCTGAGTTATTCTGTGTCCTGGCCTCAGCTGACGGAAATGAAGTGTTTGCAGGCACTCTGGGGGCGTTGGAAGTAACGAAATCCCAGTATACTGCCAATAAAAAAAAACATTTTTCTCTAAGATGGAGCCACTGTGTTTTCTATTTATTAGCCTGTTCTGTCAGCAAGTATAATTTATACCCTGGAGCAATATCAGGAACTGCAGGGACATTATCAGAGATCGATGTATTTGGCTCCATCTGGAGCTATAACTCAGCTGGAAAAGGTCTACCGTGTACGCCAGTGCTGCCTGTGAAGATGGAGAGATGATGCAAGGAAGGACAGGCGCCTCAATGCTCACTCCTGACTTCACATCTCAGGGTTCCCCTGTGTTACTCAAATCTGTGCCATTAAATCAATAATGGGATTCATTTCCATTAGGATGCAGCCTCAGGCAATGAGTGCTGTATGCGTATTTTTTAGAGGCACACTGTCCATCATTCAGGTACTTAAAATTAAGAGTTGCAGCAATAAATCCACACATACTGCTAGGAGCCTTAGTGACCTTAGTGCTTTGCTCATACTGCAGTTGCTCCTTTCATGAAGGCAGTTCTATTTGCACAGTAGGTGTGACAGTCTAATGTAACTGTAAAACTTTGAGTTTTTCCCAGTAAAATATTTTATTTTTCTTATTGTCTTCCCCTTCACACTGAGGACTCCTTCTCTTTATGGACGTACAAGCATATATACACACACATACTTATACACGTAATCCTTATTTTTTGCTGTCTACTAGTTGTGAATTGTTTCATTGTTATTTTCCGAGCAGAGAAATACCATAGCTCTGACCCTAGCGTTGCATTTTCTTTGAAGACTCCAGTAGACCTCCCTCTTCTGCACAATAGATCAATTAGCACATGCAACCTTTCTCTGAAAGAGTCGTCCCCCTAATTTGAACCTCTTCTTGTCAAATGTACTGTAATTGGGGAGCTGTGAGAGTTGATGAGGTGCTTTTAGACTGTCTGCCCCTGAGTTCTTATTGTCTGACTTCACAATTGTAGGTTGTGGGTCCAATTTCAGCCTCAAGACACTGTCTAGAGGCTGACGTGTTTTGTGTTTTTCAAATCAGCCCTTTTTCGTCTTTTACAGATTCTAAAATTACAAAAGGCATCAAATTTATCTTTTTTGTCTGCACTCTTATCATCACACTCTCATTTTTCTCTGTCCTTTCTCTTCCCCCATGTTAAACCTTGTCATTTGTCCAAACGGTTTCTGTCTGTACTTACAGCACAGCAGCCCTGATCCCCTGATAAACTTTGAGAAACTTGAAAACTGGCCACTGCTAAACCTGTTCCTAATTGCACAAAGAAGACACAAGCTGACTAATTAGATGGGCTGGTCAATGAGAATAGTAGGCATCCTGCTGCTTATATGCTTATACCACCCCCGCATTTTATCAACAGCAGCTCAGCACCAAAAGTGAACATGGTACATCAGAAGACTGTGATTTTTAAATTAAAACTGACTACTAACAAGAAATTCAAAAAGTAGTAAAGCCCATTCCAGCATTTTTACCTGGCACACAAATACATAAACTCGTCCAGGGTATTGGAAAAGGGAATGCAATGTAGTGTTATAATGATACAGGAAATTGTTTTAAATATAGGATAAAATATGTTTAGCGTACAATATGTAATAATGAAACTTTTCTGTAAGAATTTAATGGAGATTTTAATTGAAGACTTACCTAGTGCCTTTAGCCTCATAAACATAATACACACAACATAGTAAAATGAAATCACAGTCAGTACCTCCTGAAAATAATCCAAAATAAGTTTAACAATTGTTTCCTTTCCCTCTACTACAGCAGTTGAGAAAATATTAGCAGCAGGGTACTTGTGGTATTGATGCCTTAGTTTTGACCTTTGTGGTTAAATCCTTTTGTGGTTTAGAAACTGAATTTTATAGTTCCACTTTCAGCGCATAACACCGTCGTTCTCTGCCACATAGATGTGTCCTCTCGATACAGAGACGTCTCTTTGTGTCACTGTGTGGAGGTGTCACCCATTATGGAAGGTTTTAAATGTCATTGCACCTTGGTGAATTATTGAAAGGGATAAAAATTGATTCCTCTAACATCAAGCCACGGGAAATATTTGTCAATGGACGACTAAAATAGAAATAGAGTGACACACTGCCTTCACATCTGTGTTTTGTGTTCCTTTTGTGCAAAATGTCAAATTCTTCTAAGGAATTGACAGAAGCATCTTCCAGGACCTGGTTTGAGAGATGTTACACAGTCAGCCATGACTATCCACCCAAAGTCAGTCCTGCCCATTACGGTAAACTTTATGTTTGACATTGAGTAAGCTGTAAGCAAGGATTCCTGTTGTATAGAGGATTTGTGTAATAAATGTTATACATGCCGAGCCACATAATAGAGGGTAGTTATTTGCTTGTATATCTTTACTGTTAGTTGTAGCTTTTCTAAAATTTGAAATCTTTACATAGAAGCTGCTAAGTTATTCATCATTTTTACATGCTCCAAGCTATATTTTCCTCAACAAATTACAGTGGAGTTGGC
Source organism: Scatophagus argus (assembly GCF_020382885.2). NCBI lineage: Eukaryota > Metazoa > Chordata > Actinopteri > Scatophagidae > Scatophagus > Scatophagus argus. The sequence continues at coordinate 11,624,767 of NC_058494.1, read as the reverse complement.
TTTTACTTAACAAACCGCTTGTTTTACTGCAAAGAAGGATGCCAGTTCTTGCCTCCCTGGGGTTTGTTTTCCTTGCCCTGCAGAGAGCTAACTGGCTCTGCTTTGGATTAGTCCTGCCTTTTTCGAAAATCCCATTAAGACTCTACCCTATCAGTTACTTCAGATCTCAGCCAGGGTAAGCTAGCTTTCAAGTTAGCTGATTACAGACTGGTTACAGTATGCGCTTCAGTAAATATGTTTTGATTTAGTCATTAACAACCTGTTAACTCCAGTGTAATTACTGTAACAATTAAATGTTGGTACAGCAAAGTTACAGTTTTAAATTCATGCAGAACATCATTTGTCACTCATTTGTATATGTTTTGTTTTCATTTTAATTGGCTGAAATGTTTGTTTGATGAATCCTCAGTGCAGTGTTTGCACAGTGTTTACTAAGTCTGTGCTAATTCATAGCTATTATTCCACAGCAATTTCCCTTGAGAACCACAACAAGGTAGAAAATTGAGACCTCTATGGTAAAACATACAGGGATTAAATTTTATGCAAGTCAGATGCAAGCTTGTATGAAGTCTCTGCATATCACTATGCTCTATAAAAAGAGAATAATGGTTGTGCGATGTGTTTTGTCTGCTAAAGAAGCTTCATGAGCAAAGTAAACACCATTTACAGCACAGTGATGAGAGTGTTGTGTCAAACTTAATATCTTCGCTGCCTGACTTCAGTTGTAACACGGGCCTTTGCACATTTTTAGCTGCTATACAAATTAGACAATGTTAGTATGCAGGATATGACAGTGTTACATCATCTACATCTCACAATGCAGTCGACTGTTTCTCTCAGACAATGGATGGAAGTCACTGATGAGCAGTGCAGTAGACTATTTCTGTCAAACTAAGATCGTATTTACAAACAATAGTGTTATTTTATTTAAAACAAGGCAGTATTCCCAGGCTATTCAAATATCAAACGATCATTAACCGTGGACAAAACAAAAAAGATCTGTATGCTTGGCAAATGTAAGACCCAGTGTGTCTGCTGTGGAAAAGCAGTCCAAATTAAAGCCAGCTGTGTCTTCCCTCGCGCTTGCCTGGAGGTTGAAACAGGAAGTTGGGCCCAGCCCTTTGAGCCTGCTGGGAGGAGGGCTTCAGGGATGGTATGAGATTCTCCTCTGGAGAAACACCACGCAGCATGCATTTAAAAAGACATTCTTTCATCTGCTGTAGGCCTTTAGTTAGGTGGAGAAATATGAGTCATTTGAACTCTTTCAACACAGTGGAAGGCAACAAGGCTCTGTCTGCTGCAGCTCTCACTCGGAGGAAAATAAGTTTAAAAGTGAAGGATTTGCTTTTCCAGGCTGGCCTTGAGCTGGCTGGTCTTGTTGCATTAACAGCAATAAAAGATTGGTGAGTGTGTATGTGAGTGAGGTCATTGCTAAGAGGGACATATCGTCATGGTTCATGTGGTACAATATAGTGCTCAGGATGAAAATGAAGTCACCCTCTTATAAAGTGAGTTAGCAGTTTCCTTGACATGCAGTAAGTTATCTTATGAGTGTGAGTGAATGAAAGAAGAATACTTATTATAATCTCCGGGCACTTAATCTCTTGAGGTCAAATGTAAATAATGAAGAGGTGGTGTGGTTTAGCTATAATGTCTATTTTTTTATTTATTTATTTATTTTTTTTTTGTAGAAGAGAACACATGTGTATAGTTTCACCATATACTTTGTCACTCCCATTGAAGAGGTAATGTTTGTGTGGATAACCTGGTGTCTGATGATATTGAAAATGCATTTTAAGTAGGGATGTACATCATAATTATCAAGATAATCCGATAAAGGCTTTAGAATGAACGTTCCTGCTGACAAGATGACCTTTTAATTATATCGACTAAGTAGTTTTCTTAATTTGCTCAGTCAGTGTGTACATTTTGAAAAGCATTTTGTGATGTGGGCTGTCACGATAAGAGTAGGCTCGATAATGAGTTAATTCTGTTACTGGGGAGAGTTGATGTTCTCTGCAATTCGATAAAAAAATAATGCACATGTATCGGCATTGGTGATTGGCAGCCTGAAAGTCTACACTATCTTAACCAAATCACACAGCTGGTCAGTACCGTCTCTCGCCACGTCCCTTCAGGCTCTTCTTAGCAGTTCAACACAACAGTGCAGATATAAGCTGGAGCACAAACATATCATCCTTGAGGCTGACTATGAAACACACAGAAACAGCAGAGTTTAAAAATACCACTTTTACAGTCCCATTCCATCAGGGCTTACCAATTGCATACTTGTTTCCGTGAAGCTGCCGTGGCTCACCATTGTCTCTCTTTGTCCAACCTGACAGATAGTCATGACAGGTGAGGTGCTGTGACCGCTTGAGAATGCTGTGCTGTCGCAGCCATCCCTGAAATGTTGGATAAGCTGGAGCTTACCCCCAGAATGACCCTTCATGCAAACTCCCTGATCTCACCTGGCAAGCATTTGTGACTTCTCTGAATTTTTGATCTTCTTGAAATTGGCCAAAAAAATACACATTTTCAGTGGAAATACAAAACAGGTCTTTAGTTTGAGCTGGTGAATATTGTTGATCTGTAGCACGTACAAATCATTGTCTCAAAAGTCTACAAACATCTGTTAGCCTGAGAGAAGCTGCTGTAATTACATAACCAAATAAGCCAGAGTGCTAATTGCCATTACATTTTAACTACAGTTCTCAGATTACATGTTCTCTACAAAGACTGCCGCTTATTTTTTGCTCGTAAGTTATTTCATCTTGTCAAAGGATGTTCCTAATATAGTCTCAGCGAATTATTAATTAATATCCTCGATGTTCCAGCCAACATTTGTACTTTTTTGGAGCGCACAACAGTTTTCAATTCATTCTATTTTATCTCTGCATGACTGAGTTGTGGCAGTACACAGTGTCCATGGGGAGGTTCACTGTACACAATGTCCACAGCCACAGAAGCCGAAGTGGTTGAGGAGACGCAGTGTGAGAGCTGACACAAAGCCAGGTCAGGTTAATCCGCTGATGTGCTTGACTGGAAGTGTTGAGGCGTTGAAGAAGAAAACCACCTCTTTCATCCACAGTCTTCCACACAGGCTAACCAGAGATTTCCTCATGGTAGAACAAATGTCCACACCCAGTGGGCCTGTGTCCTTTTCATCAGTACCTTGAACCTGTTCACAGTACAGATCTGTGTTGACTGCTAAGCAGGAGTTTCCAGCAGTCCCGCTGGTCTTCATGGTCCACAAGAGTTTATATTCTGATTTGAAATCATCCCGAGTGACTTTGGCTTCAGCTCGTTACATGGAAATGTGTGCATTGTTTTGTTTTAAATGTCACAACCGAGGCATCTGTTGACTGCTATGACCTTACTTGATGAAAGTAAGAATCAATTTGTCCATTCTTGTATTGATCGTAGATACTATCAGTCTCAGTCTCATGAGTAGAAGGTGAGTCAAGTACTTAAAGTGATTGCTCATCGTTGCATCTATCAATGCTCAGGCTTGTTTGACCTGTCTTTCTCTGTGTTTAGATATATATGTAACACTTGACCAAGCATCACACACAAACAGAGCCAGAACTGAAAAAATATCAGTGATCGTAGTTCACCTGGACCTGCAAATGGGGTTGTAGTAACACCTGAGCTTTTTACATTTGATGCCAGAGAGGCCATAGAGGCTTTAACACTGAACATTCACTTTATTCCTTCAGCAAAATCTAACACTTCATTCTAGTCCCCTTTTAGTCCTGCGGCTCATTTGTTCACTCAGAGGCCACAGGAGTTACGTGCATCTCAAACTTCTGCCATGGTTTAATTCAGCGTTTCAAACTTGTAATTGTGTCCTAGAGGAAAACTAATTTACACAAGCACACTTGCAAGCTGTGTACATTTGCACACATGGCTGTTGTACTGGTGTCATCCAAGAAGAGCTTCATTATCTGTTGATTTTCTTCTTGGAGAAGTAGATGTTTATTCATTTATTTTAAATCCCAAAGCACCCCAGCTCTTCAAAAAAAAAAGGTCAGCCATATGTGAAAAGGCTTTCTTTACTTAAGAGGAGTCAATTTATTAATTCAGTCAATTCATTTATCAATGCCCACTTAGCAGAGATCAGCAGCATCTTGTGGCGAATCCTGAATCTGTTTCAAACTTATAACACAAACACACACAAATCTACCTCATTGAGTCACAATCCATCCAGTATGCAAACCCAGATCACTTAGTTCAGTTAGCGCCACAAGAAAAGAATAAAAGGAATTTAATACTGTTTTTAGAACTATTCATTTATAAACTATATTTTTGAAACTGTTTTGCACACTTTTTGCTTTTTGCACTCTATTCTGTTCTTGTGAGCTGCCACGACAAGTGAATTTCCCTGCTGTGGGATCAATAAAGTTCATCTTATCTTAATGATCTGCCCAGTAATAACGTGTATAATAGTAATAAGGCCCATTCACCTCATAGCAGCTGCTTACATCCGTTGTACCTCTGACTCTCTGCCATACTGTTTCTGTCCTACCTGTCACACACAAGTCTGCCATTATGGTTGAGGCTAGTTGTTATATGTTTCCAAGGGCTCCACTTGAGTGCCCATTGTGTAATTTGTACAAGCAGTAATCCACATTCTTTTGTTACATGCTACTTGACTGCAAGTGGCCATTATTGTGTGCAGTGTACAAGACTCTGTCTCACGATCTGCCAATTACCAGTAAAGAAATACGCCTTTGCATTTTCTTTATGGACATCGCTTACACAATCAGTGATTTGTGTTTCTTCAACTGTGCATTGATTAAAGCTTTCATATCCTCATATTCTTTGCTCTGCTCAGGAGTTTTTGATAACAGATGGAACCTTATTGCCATCTTTAATACAGAACCTGAGCAGCGTAATTGCTCTCTAACAGCAGTGGGCTTTGATCAGGTTTCCATAAGACAGTGTCCAATGGGTCGATGCCCAGTGGAGACATTTATTCAGGATCTCAAGAACTGTGCAAGGATTTATGTTATGAACTTGATTTTAATTGGATCCTGTTTATAAATACTGACAAACCACAGGGGAATTTGATGTATGTGGAGACTAAGTCAGTCATGTAAACAAGCATTACTTTAGACCTCGGTCTTCTGAGCAACTAGCAATGTATGTACAGAAAAACTTCTCACATGCTCTATAACTCAATTCGTTCAAGGTTTAAGCCCACAATCTACGTCAGTGATTACATATACAGTGTTTCTACAGATACAGCTGAAAGGGACCCGAGTTACTTTTGTGTCTGTCGCAAAACAACTTTTCCCTCTTAGACCTTGGTTACATAAATGTCTATCTGGAAATTGCATAGTGCAGTTATTGGAAAGGGGATCAGCCTCAGCCCCTTATAGCAGAGGCATTTAAGTGTGTGCCAGAATTCTCATATAACTGTTTGATGGGAATATTGAATATTTAATAAGTGGATGAGATATTTGTAATGGTGTCTAAAGACTAAGCTGGACCTGGGTGTCTGCACTTTACATGGGACTGAGCTCAGTTTTGCTGAATGATTGTGCTATTACTGAATGCAGTTTCTGTCCCATTTCATTGAATAGTTAAGTAAGAGCCAGAATGTGATTGGACATTGTGATAAACTCTCCCAGGACATTTCCAAACATGTCCACAAGACTGAATTACTTGTAAAGATGGATTCTTTTAATAATATCTCTGCCAAATATGGTTAGTATTTCTGTGAATCCACTTTTTTTACCTGTGCATTTTCAGGATCAATTATATGTAATGAAGGAGAGGAAGAAAATCACAGATAATGCTAACTGTAAACCATCTGCCTCATGACTTCTGTTAATAATGACTGGATCATTACTCAGCTAAATGGACTGATTCTGTATATATTTTGCTTGTGTGTTTGCAAAGTTGGTCTCCTAGTCAGTGCAAGTTCAGCCGCTTTGGGCTTTTAGTTTATTTTCTCTGTCTCTGGGAAAGATAGCTCAGAAATGACCAGTTTTTTTAGTGCTATTAAAGCATTGTTTACAGTGTGTAGTGCTTTTTTTTTTTAGCACCTTTTAAAAACCAGGTTTCCAAAGTGCTTAGCAATCATTAAAAACAAAATAGCCGAATTGTACACTGAATAGAATACAGTAAACAAAATATAAATAGACAAATGGTTAAGGTTTAAGATTAAAAAAAAAATGAAAAATAAAAATAAAATAATATTTGTTAAAAGCCAGTCTATAAAAGTGTGTTTTGGCAAGTGATTTAAAAGAAGTCAGTCACCTTGTAAGCCTTATCTCTGTATGTCCCTGTATATGAGTAAAGTATGTTTATTCATGCACAAGTTGTTAATACAAATGCTTGAATAAATCTAAATAAATAAATGTGGCTTGGCCATGTGATCGTTACTGACCCTACAAGCTTGCTGATTGCTTCATTAAGCACAACAGATTGAGAGATACAAAGAAAAGGACTTACTGAGTGTTTGCATCTACCAGTCGTGTCCCCCACATTCAGGCACAATGAGGCTGCATTTAAAGAGGCCTTTAAAAAGAGATGGGACTTATTGTTGTTGTGTTGTGTCGCCCAGCCAAGTCATAGACACTTGAGTGTGGTTTGAATTGAAATCCATTCAAGATGTGTGCTCACAGGAAGACCTTTAGGCAGTAGCTGATGGACACATATACTGTTTTCAGTCAGCTTTTATTCTATATTACTCTAAGCTCTAATTGTTTCATTGTGTGATTGTATGTAACCTTTAGCTGATGTGTATCACAGTGTGTTTCCCAACAATAGTATTCAGTCCTACTTGTGTCATTGTTGACATATTTACAGTTTGACAGGCTTGCAAACAATGAGAGAAGAGAAAGAACCAGTTTAAGGGTAACCTACCTGCATAACCTGAAGTGTAAGTTGTGAGTGTACAACTAGTCAGTATGTAATTACACATCATGTTGAGAAACCAACGTCATAATCAGACCTGAAAATGCATATTAAATTAGAATGTATGTATTTGAATTAAAAGGGTCCGTGGTTCACCTCAGTTCAGCACTGATTGTTTTTGTGATTGTTATTATTGGATTATTATCACTGTTTATGTTTGCTGTGATAACTAATAGCTGAATAAAGCAGAGGATTTCAAGATAAAATTGTCTCATTGTTGCTCTTCTGGAGTATTCAAGATATTTTGTCAGGCTTCGCTTTCTTGTGAATCTTAAAAATATCTCACCATAATTCAAAAAATCTTTAGATTATCCGTGATCGCAAGAATAAACCCAAAGAAATGATAAATATAGGTGCACTCTTGTTCTGTCTGCTATAATCTTGACAGTAAAATTATAATGTAACAGAACTGCCAGGTAGCCTAATATACTAATTTTTGTATTTAATGCAAACTCTTTGTGTATAAGTTTTATTGATTTATGCAGTGATCACTCTTATTTACTACTGAAGAGACTTGAAGAGGGAGTTTTATCAGTGTCCACAACAGGCAAATACACGTGGAAAAGCTGTGTTGATGGTGAGGCACAGAGGTGGCTGCTAGCGGTGTTGATTTTTAACATCATTTTCTCATCATCACCTTAGATGCTGCTGAAGTCATCCACCACTGCTCGGTTGCTTTTCGGGGATTTTGATCTTACTCATGATGTCTAAATATCATTTGATTTAATTCTGTTAGGCTGCCTTTTGTCTTCAGTGTTTCAGTGATAACATTTGCTTGTGGTCTTGCATGTGTTAGTGGAATTTAGTGTTACACAGATGTCTCAGTTTGAAAGTATGTTGATACTGGCTTACAGTCACTTTGATTCACTGAAATAGTTGCACAATAATAGCACAATACTGCTTTTTGTGCAATACATCTACTTCTGTAGACAGTAATGTAATCTTGCAATTTTCTCCATCAACCCATGACATGATTTATGCTGCTGCACACTAAGAAGATTTTAAGAAAGTGCTGACAGAAACACTGAAACTGGAATTTTTTTAAAAAGAATAAAAATATATATAAAAGAATAAAAAATATCTGTGTCCAAATTGGCCTATATTTAGCAGTAATTTTTCTTAGATTCCAATCTATAACCTTGACAAACCAGTGGCCCTGTATTCTCATTATGTTCATGTAAACACTCTCCCTTCCTGTGGGAGTGCACCAGTGCACAAGTTGAACTTCAGGATTTGATGATGAAGCGCTCAAAAATGACAAAAACTGGCATGCCTAATTGTGTCAACTAGTGATCTGAACGGCACCAGTGGGCTGCAGGGCCTTTGATGTTTAAATCTATAAATCTTATCCCGCAGCAAGTCTTTTGTTTTAGTGGGGTACCTTGGAAATAATTTTGAATTATGTAATCTCCTCTTTCTCATTTCCTGCCTTTATTCAAGGAAAAAAAAATCTTCAGGAAATTGCTCCAATGAACTTTTGACCTGGAAAAAATTTGGAAGAACTTGATTTGCAAGTGTAGGAGTCCAACTGGGTAAGAGCTATGGAATCTTTTGGGAAGAAAAGTGATTTCACTGGAAGGTAATAAGTAGTGATTTGGAAACCGTCATTACGCTCTCACTTGCTGTATAATTGATCCTGTCCAGAGATTAAGTAAATTATTAGCTCAGAGGCAGCAAACATTTCCAGTTACCCTAACAAACCTGTTGGAAATATCACAGTTCAGCTGCTTTGCTTTCTCAGAACTGACCAAGTTGTTGTTGACAGAGTTAACCTCACATCCCAGAGACCCTGTTTTAATACAACAGCTCTCAATAGCAACAGCCACTGACCCAGCTCAGAAACTTTCCCGATGACACAGATAAATATACTTGATTAACAGACTAATCAACATACACTCACTACTGTTCAAATATAGAGTCCATTATTCCCTGACAGTAATGCAGTTACTCTGAAGCCAGCTTGATGCTCATTTCTCCTACTGGAGCTGCTCCACTAAGATGGCGTCAGAGGTGATGTATGCGTTGAACCTCAGTGTGGCCTCGGAACAAGACCGCTGGGACATCCAAACACAGGCAGCTCAGCTTTAATGAGAGCTGCAGATGGCAATGAGTTTCGACCTCCTTCTTTATCTCCCTCCACCTCTGTAGCTCACATTTATACCTTTCTCAGCCTTTCTTCTTTCTTTGTCTCTCAGACATTCCTAACCAGCAATTCCATAAATATTTAGACAAAAGACTTTCATGCAAAATAGTTGTCCTAGCCAGAAAATAATGATTTATGTGTTTGGGTTGACCAGTTTAACTTGAGTAGCAGGTTTGGGTGAAGAGGAATGTGTCGCCCCTTTCGCTGTCTGGCAGGCTGTACTGCCTGGACTGGATGTTCAATGAGAACTGATTACTGTTAATGGTCATTGACAGCTAGTCAGACAAGAAAACAGCCATCCTATATAGAAAATCAAACTTCAACACAAACAAGACAAAGGTTTGGTATAATCAGTGCCGTATGTAACATCCTGTGTAAACCTGCATGCCTTTGTTCTTCAGAGCGTTGGTGTTAATCAGAGATACTCTCCACTCCTATCAGCTGCTTACTGTAGGGTGAAAGGTGGAGGTAGTGAATCAGTGAGATGCATGGCCTGTCTGGTTTGCATTTTGGCAGTGGGTGAGTTATGTGTCATGTTGGTTATTGACCACACTGACCGATATCTCCTAGGAGGCATGAGGTGGTAGTCAGGATTGAGTTGTGGTGGTGTAATATGTCTACGCATGGGGGTTGTATTGATTTGCCATTGTTACATGTAAATACCATGTTAGCAACCTTAACTCTTTCTTTATTGTTTAGCATTGTGCATGTATAGATTAAAAATTATCATATTGTCTGGATTCTTGCAGTCAAAACTCTGCAATATATGTACTTTTTTTTTTTTCAAATTACTCGTGGCTAGAGAAGCTGTTGTGTGACCACAGTGCTGAGTCCTATACTTGTGAAATCTGGGTTGAGAAAGTGGATTATCTCAAGGACAACTACTAAAACTATGATGTATTAGGTTCCACTTGCAGCTTCTGTGGGAAAATTTACAACTGTAGCCATGGTTAGATGAAGATCATTCATACTCCAAAGAAAAACATAGATAATTGTAGAACTGTCGTGAGCCAAAAGCTTTTTAAAAAGCATTGCATATTTACATACATACATTTCTTGCAGACTGACTGACCCAAGTCTGTGACATGGTGTCCACCACATAAGCAGCCTTCTACTAATAAAAATGATGCAGTATAAGGGACATGTTCACGTGTTGTGATATAATTTCTAATACTTTGAATTTAAATGCTTTATAGTAAATATATTGCAATACATTTTTATATGTTTTATCATATTGCTTCTAGCAGGGCTTGACAATGCCAGTTCCCTGCTAAACACTGATGTTTCTTAAATATTGATTTCTTATTGGCCTGCTCTATCAAAAAAAACCAAAAAAACGATACAATGCAAAATACTAACAGCACATTTCTTTCTGTGTAGCAATGTAGTTGCAAACAATCAAGCAGAACCATATCTTATGTGTAAAGAAGAATAGAAACATTGATACAAATATTGCTCCTGTGCCAGTGAAAAATATACAAATATGAATGAATATAAATGTTTCAGCATTATTCACCAATAGTTTAGGCATGGTGACCAGTAACTCAGTATGTAATGTTATATACATTATAAAATATGCATAAACTTTCATGCATATGCAGACATATAAGCAGAATTTAATGTGTGGCCCAGATTCATTGCGTGTTGTGTTTTTTCCTATAAACCTGATTTATGAGCCACACTTCAGGAAGTTCTGTTGCCTTCAGTAATATGTGTCTTTATTCATGATTTCAGGGGAAGCAGCTCTGTGGCAGGACAGATGGTGCATGGAGTTTTGACTCATGCCAAAACAACAGTGATCAGAAGTCACAAATAATAACGGTCCTCACATTAACAGCAGAGCTGTCACCACTCAGTTTGTGTTTGTGTGTCGAAATCATAATTTTGACTTTAAGACTGAAAGAGGATGCGTAAACAGGCATTTAGCTGGTAGCACAAGTATACCAGTAGTCTAAATAAATACATAGATAGACAGATACTTTATTGATCCTGAGGGAAATTCAATTCAGTGGGTGGTCCAGATGATAACAGTGAAAAATAGTCTTAGATGGTGTTTCATTTTGGACTTTCTTTGGTCTTTGTTACTGTGTTTCTTTCTGCGTTGCCTCTCTATTAATGTCAAATTGGGGGATTGATGTGACAATGGATTGGATTTTCTCCTGATAAAGTCTGGATTTCTGTGAGCTGCATTTTTTCCTTTTTCTGTTCAGGCAGTGTTCAACAAAACTCGTCTAAAGTGTGCAGTTATTTCTGTTTGGTTTGAGCTGTTTGACAGGTATGCAGTGGAAAGACGCGAGCGGATCTGTAGGTGGATGCCTGTGCAGCAGTGAGACACACTTCACATTTGCTCCAGTGCTGAAACAGTAGTGAAGATGTAAAACTGAAAATCAGGCAAAAGGTCTGAAAATGCATCACATCAGTGACGCTAATGGAGTCTTCTTGGGGTTACTCAGTGGTTAGTGAAGACTATTGAACACCGCCAATTCGGATGCTTTCATCTCATGCTGCAGATCTCGGCCTTGAAAACATTAAGTCAGAAGAAGAAAAGGGAGGGGTGCTCTTGTGTGTCTTGTCAGTCGAAAGGAAGGAGAGGGCAGAATTAACACGAGAGCCGAGAACCATTTATGGTGATGTGGACATGCAAAGACAAAACAGTGAGCATGTGCAGTTGCAATATCAGTACATTTCTACAGTTGGTTATACCAACCCGCTCATGCAGTTACCCCCTCGCCCTGTCTCGTCTCGGCATCAGACGGGTTTTGAGAGGCAGTAACAGGCGCCTTCCTCCACTTTGGGTTGGCTGCTTGCTCGGCTGCAGACTGCAGTGCACTCAGCGACCTGGCTCTCAGACCGTGATGGGAGTGACACTGTGTGCTCTGACAGTGTGCAAACTTGGACACACGTTCACACACGTCCGCATTTGAGGGTGCTTCATGTGCATGCAAAAACCTGAGTGTGCGTGTGAGCGTGTATGTGTGTGTGTGGTGTCTGCTTCAGCTCCTGTCATGTCAGTGAGGAGGTGGCACTGTACTGTGCAATAAGAGCAGTCAGCCTGCAGGCAGGACTGGCCATCTGGACACATGGTAAAGAGCCTAGCCCAGACATCAGTGGTTTTTCAGTCGCTCTCAGTGTTATCAGATCTCGGTCTCTTTCTGCTGTCTGTCCACATATCAGTCAACAATGATACACTGTATTTTTACTCCTCATTTTTGTTTTCTCCATCTGTCTCTATATTTCTTTCTCTCTCTCTCTGAATCTCTCTCCCTAAACACTCTCTTTTCATCTCTTTTCCTCCCCTGCAGTTTGCTGTTTTGTGGTCCACAAGAGGTGCCATGAATTTGTCACGTTCTCCTGCCCAGGGGCAGATAAGGGGCCGGACACAGACGTAAGTAACCAAAGCCCAGCCGTTGCCTCTCACATGTTTGTCGGTGAAAAGGTGTCTTTCTTCTCATTGTACAGAAGAACATACAAAATGTCACCAGTATATCCCTCTTTTCTAAACACACTCCCTGACAGCTCTAGCGCTCCCATGTACCCACATTGTATTCTGAACACTGTAGCTTCAATTTGCAAGCATCTGGAGCTGCAAAGTTCACATTACATCAACTTCAACAATGTGTAGATGGTTGAAATTATAAAATCAGTCTTCCTCATTGTGTTGTTGATAACCTGCTAATTGATTGTTAACCCTCTGAAGTCATGTATAATTGTCAGTTGTTGACTATTTTTGATTCTAATTTTATATTTCAACTTAGAATTTTTTTTATCTTGCCATTTTGGAATCATTTTTCATCAGCACAACCTCACAAGTGCGATTTACTGTTGTTTTTTTCATTTTGACATACTGTACTGACACACTGGACCTAAAATCACACAAAACTCTAAAATCCGACTGGGGAAAATGCGCTGAAATGCGCTGAATGAAGTGCGCTCAATGCGCTGGTGTTTACTGCGTCTTCTTGAATAAAATGCGCGCACCAAACGTGATGGCAATGGTCATGAAAAAAACAGTGCGTATATTTTTTATCATAACTTGGGTTTTACTTGACATATTAACAAAATTTAAAAACTGGTATATAGTTTGAAGTGCCCACTTTCGACACAAAAAAAACTGGGATTCAGCGAGGCTGCGTCTTGCAGCTACGTCGTCTTAAAGTGGTCTTGTGATAAGGACGCGCCGGCGCGTCTGTCGACTCCTGAGGGTTAATACAGGCACACCATATTTGTGTCAGAACATCTCAAGAGAAGAGCTCTTATCTTTCACCCTGCTAGTGTGTATTCAAAGAAGCACATTCAGATATTAAATTCAGCGAACTCATGATTGAATCACAGCAGCAGCAGGTGGCTAATTCAGTTCGTTCAGTGTTAATGCTCCAGTCAAGTCAGTGGGTGCCACCTTCAAAAGACGTGATTTAAATATTCCCCTTTAGTGTTAGTCATTCTTTTCAACCCCTTAAAAAGAATTAACTTTACAATATTCTTTCCCTGTAATAATAGTAACAATATCAGTTTTTTTCCTTCAAACTAAACACATTAAAAAATGGTTGTGACTTCACAGCATACTGACAGTGACCTTCATCCTCAGAAGAGTTATGGAGTTCATCATATAACTCTGAATGAATAATAATCCCAATTCATCTAGTAGGACTAAGTTCACACAAAAGCCGACTGGCAGAATACTGTGCCATTAGGGATGACCTGCTCTGGCCCAGAGACAGATGGGAAGTGTAGGAGTGGTGGCCAAAACCAACACACCTGCATCTGTCTTGGCTAAACCACATAGTGCTAGCAGCTGGTTGTTTGCAGCTGCCTGAATTAATGAAAATACTAAAAAGAAAACAAGATTCTGGCTAGAGTTTTAACAGTAGTCCAAGTCTGCTGAGCACACTGTGGTAATGCTTATTTTGAATAAGCTTATCTTTTTAATATTATTTACTACTGATATTACTTAGTTATCATTTATTACTAATTTAATCAGCATATTGAACTAAAAATGGGGGTTTGGCAGCAGTGCAGTTTTCTAATACAAACATTAAATGCATTATAAAGGACCATCATAATCATTTGAGATGCTAATAAATATCAGCTTTCTGCCTGCTGGCATGCCTGCTTGCCTGCCGGACATGCATAGCCTCTCAGCGTTGCGGCAGTGCAGCCCAGCCTCTGTAACTGGAGATATGTCAGTGTGTCATGCAAGATCATAAACCCAGACTCTTTAAATAGAGCACGCCACGGATGACACGGAAGCCGTAAAGGCAGAAAATAGTCTGAGCCAGGAGGTGGTGGTGGGATGTTCTTGATTCAAGCGGGCACTGAGGTTCAGAGTAGTGAAGGGACATCAAGTTCATCGTTAACAGGACAGTTGACTTTTGATGACCTCTGACATCTGTGACACATCTTAGTTAAGGAATCCACTAGAGGCTGAATGCCAAATATCAATTCTTTTCTTTCATTACTTTTTATAAGTACATGTAGCAAAACTTTTTTAGCCTTTTACTTTTACTTATCCTTACAACAATAGTTGTGATATAATGATATAATGTGTTACATACTCTGTGTGCCTAACAGAGGAGGAACTCGAAATCCAACCCGGCCAGAGCAGAATTCACTTAGAGCACCAGGGGGTTAAATTATTCTCAGCCTTTTGTTCATGCAGAGACTCTTTATTACTTTTATAACCCTACAATTCATGCCACCAAAAAAATCTTTTGTCTTTTAAATCTATTCTCCATATCAAACTATTTGATACTCCTTTTTAATATACATTTCTGTGTACTTAGCAGTACTGTTGCCAAGGGCAACCACACATATTACATGGCTTGCTGCCTCCTGGGCGTGCAATCCAGGAAGGCAATAACTCCCATGGCCAACAAATATCCTCAAGATCTGCAGTATCCAGGCTACCTGCAATTTATGACTCATGTCTGTGTTTTATAACTCCCCTGTTGGATTAAACAGAGACATCAGATCATTTCAGTAGCAATCCCATCCTGAGCAACTAGCTTTGTTTAGATGGGACAAAATTACTATAACATTCTTGTTAAAAGCAGCAGCCTCAGTGTGTTGTTTCAAGAACAGCTTACGTCTGCAGAGACGCACGTATTCATACGTGAGAATCACTAGTTTTGCCACAGAGTGCATTCAGTGGGGGCAGTTTGAGATTCGAACTTGTTGTTGAAAATTGTACAAAGTGGTAAAAAAAGAAGAACTGTATTATTACAACAAGTTATGTTAAGTTAGCTTTTGATTTATGAGGAACGTGTGAACACATTGTCATGTTTAATTTGGTAGCCTGCTGTATGCTTCCACACACCGCAATGCTGCATTTTCAATGCAAAACCAAACAAAGAAATGATTTAGAATAATACTGTTACATTACTGAACAATCTGTGTAAATGAAATTTCATGTGAAATCATGTCAGTTTAACTATGTTACCAGTGTAATCAAAATTTGCTCTGGACGTGATGATTTGTAGTAATCAGTGATAATATCATTTGTAAGCACATTTCACATCAGCACCGGTTAGCCTGATTAAAGCACTTAATTTAACAAAACATTTTCATTTGACTACTGGGTGTAACATTACCAGCGGGTCGAGTAAGTTCAGTGCTTTACAGGACAAGACCATCAATAATGCAAGATGTTCCCGTTTCACTACAGGGGCTCAGCAGATGAAACTGAGAGGTTTATGTGCTATCGTTAGCTTGGGCGTGTGGCTGCTGCATCATTGATGTCCACTTAACCAGTGCAGCACATATGACCTGCGGCAATCTGCAAGTCTTTTTGCACAGATTTCCCCTCTGTATACACACACACACACACTCATATATACAGACAATCACCCCAAGCCCCTCTGGGCTGTTGAATGCATGGATAGCTGTCACAGAGTAACAGAGTTAAGCAGTAGCACAATGCCCTTTCTGTCTCCTCTGCTTGGGAGCACAGAACTGATCGGACGGAGACATTGCAGCCTGGCAAAGCTCAGAAATGCAGAAAATACTCCACTGCCATTTTGAATGGGGATATACTGTATGTAAGGATTTTTCTCACAGCATCCTCCAGTAAATCGAAATGAGTTGGTTAAAGGTTTACAGTCAGCAGTTGATCTGGGAGAACTTTGATTTGATATGTGATATTAATCAGTAACACCATAGGCAGGAGCAATCTAATATTTAAAACTGCAAATCACACAGGAGGAGACAGTTTTGGCAGACTCCAGTAGCTCTGGGAAAAATAGGTGTTCTGGGATGAGGCTTGGGACGCACACCATCTCATTACAAGGACCTTGTTTGGGAATTGAAAACAAGATTAAACTGGAGTGGAGCTAAATTACATCATCAGTGCCACAGGCCTATTGGGTTGTCACAGGCAATGGAGCTTTTCATCTGTATTTTTTGTCCGTTTCCTTCTGGCGAGGGTGTTGGCCTGCTCTGGTCCAGAAGGAACACTTTTTCATGGCGTTAAATATACAGCCAGCCACTGGTGAAGTGAGTCATTGTGTAGTCCACTTAAATACCTTTTGAGTGTAAGTTTGTCACTGACATTAGTCTGCATTAGTTTGAATCACTATATCACTACATTTTGCTTTGTCAGTGACAAGTTGTGTCAAGTTAAATCGCTTTGCCAAACAGCTCCAATCAGTTATTAAACTATATAGCAATATTAGTTAAAGGGTTTCATATATGATGTTGGTGTGTTTATTTGTTACTGTTTGAAGAGACATAAAGAAATTGTTTAAGATTTATTGCTTTCTTAGTCTTTTTTTTGTCTTTCTCTTTTTTGTAGAAATATCCTAGATGTTTGTCCATGTTTGACCTGAAATAAAGCAGTACCTGTGCACACAACCTTTTACAAACCGTGCTGCAGACTGTTGAAACTTCTGAAATATCTATATGATTGTTTTTCTCAGAAATTCCTGACGATTATGCACTCAACTTATTTTTCTAAATATATAACACAATAATTATTCTTGTTATTTTTAGAGTACAGAAATTCATCCATATATTTTGTGATTGTCTCTCTTACAGACTAGCAGTATTCATATGTCTATATGTGCTTGAATGTAAATCTGGCTGCTTGTGCTTGTGTGATGTAATGACCCATGTATCAGTGTCTGCATAAGTTAGCCTCCCACCCTTTACCGTGTCGAATCCCGACACATGCTTTTTGCACACGCCCCTGTGTAAGCCTTGGCATAAACACTGCTTCCAAGGAAACATGGTTACAAAGAAACTTGATATGGCCTATTTGTGCTTAGTGCACTGCTTTTATTTAGGTGTGTGTGAGTGGTGACATGTCTTGTAGAGCTCTGTCGGGATACGCTGAGTAAAATGAAATCTCACACATGCCTGCAAACACACGAGACATGCACATAAAGTCACACTGTGAGAAGTGCCAGACAGGATTATCTCTGCGGCTGGAAGCTAGACCTGCAGCCTGCAGAACGTGAACATGAGAGGAGACACATAACAGCTTCTCATGTCCTTCTACAGGGACTAAGAGAACTGATATAGTGTGTCTAATGTAGTTTGTCCTCTTTCACCAAGCTGTATCCAGTGTCGTAGATGAGCCACCTCGTGTATGATGGGTTTGGAAATGTTCCTGAGATGTCACCTCTGCTCATCTGACATCTGCAGTAACACCAGTTGCTCAGAAAGCATGGTCGATAAGAAATTTAGAAAGACAGCAAAATCCTTCAAGTTACCATTACTGTCAACCATTACAATCTGCTGATAGTTTAGGATAGTGGAGAAATGGTAGGAGAGGAGAGATTTCTAGATAATATAGCAGTTAGGCCAACATGAAGTATTATGTAAGTATCAAGTCCTGTGCAGGATTTAATCTCGATATGTGTGTTGCAATACACTGCTGCAGCCTTCCTTGTTTCTCATGATTACTGTAGATGCACTGAACCTACTACTGATAACGATTTGTTTTGGCTAGGGGTTTCTTCTCTTATTAGCACAAATTACTATGATAAATGGTTTGTGTTTTCAGCCAAAAAGACAGCAACAACATGGAGAACCACTAATTTATTAGAAACCGTCTTCCTATGCTGAGACAAAAGTGCTGTTGGTAATACATTTTAATGAAGTTGCTGGTACATTCCCTCTTAATGTTGACTGCGCATCATAGTTGGATGTTTGCTGTTGTGCCTTGCAGTCTGACAGGAGCTCATAAACTTTCTCATCTTTGAAGGCTAATATAAACAAATCTTAAAACTTATATAAAATATATAAAACTGACTTTATAGCCACACTTGATGATTTTTGTAATTAATATCACACAGTACAGATTTGCTTTGATTTTAACTTTAAGCTTGTTGGAGAGCCACAGATAGATGAGAATAAATGTTGTTCTGAGTTCCCATGCTCTGTGACAGGCAAAAATAAGAAGATAATAAGAATATAAGCAGTTATAAAATTGTCTGGGAAGTGTTTATAGAGTTGGAATAACAAGTCTCTTGAACTGTCTCTTCAAAGATATTTATGCAGCGCAGGCACAAAGTAGAGACAGTGGAAAGTTTGATTATTGCTCTTTTGATGCAGCATGATGATTGATTGTTGTTATTCTTGATATGATTGTTTTTGTATGATTGATACCCCCTGCCTAATATTTAAGATAAAAAGAGCTTTAACATCAGTGACATTGAGTCCTGAAAAAAGAATCAAAGCATGTGAATGTGTAGCTAAAAAATAGTTTTGTTCAGAAGCTTATGTAGATACCAGGAAAAAAAACAAAAACAGATCAGTTTCTAATTATCTGCGCAATGACACTTTTATCATTGTGATTGTGAGGTCACTGCTGCTAAGGTATACAGTTCATGACAACAGATTAATTCATTTAGTTGATGAGGAACACCTTTTAATAGTTGATTTGTGTGATAAAAGTCACATTGTCATTAGCATTGTATGCGCATGTAAACAATGACAAGCACTCGTTCACATATATTTTGAGCTATTAACATCCAGCGTCATCAAGCCTCTCTGAGTCTCATCAGTGTATACAGTAAATGACATGCAGCAACACGAGGTATATGAAGGTAGAATCGCAGCTGCACTTACTGAAGTGAACGTCAACTATGAAATTAACTATCAAATAACTGTATTAACGAAAATGTCTTTTACTGTTTGGACACAGTTTCAATAAACACATGGTATCAACATAGTCAAAACCCAATCCAAAAAGTCCTGTTGCAGTTAGATAGTTATGAAACAAGCCTTAACAAAACATATATTGTTGTCAACCATACAGACCAGTATGTGTCATTATTTCCAGTGATTATCAGTGTTGAAGTGTAGTTGGTAGAAAGTCCCCTGGGCTGCCTGCTGATGGTATTTATACGCACTGGGATCCTAATGAACATTAACAGATCTTGAGTCTCTTTTGCTAATGGTCTGTGGCGTGTCTGTCTAAAAAGTGGTTTGATCAAGGCTTTGCTGGCAGGAGACACCGCACAAGAGTGTATGTGCTAACATGCTCTCAAGTGGGTGTGTGTGCTGCAGTGGTGGAGCATAGAGGTTGGGTGGGTGCACTGGGAGCAGCTGAATCACTTCCTTGCAAAACGTTCCCATTGGAGAAATACTAAATTGCCATTGTTACAGTGTAAACCACTGAGGCTTCAGTTACTTTTTTGTGCGAAATTCTCTTGTGTTGTCATCTGCTTAAATCTTACAATACTGAGGCATCTCTCAAATCAATATTTGATCACAGACTCTATTTCCTGCACACCACACCTACACTGCTTTTCCAAACATGCATAAAGATAAACAACAGAAACAGACAGCCATTATTGAAAGCCACTTTAAGACTTGTGACAGTCATGTGCACCCTCTTTATGTATCGTCATGTATCTATTTTTAATTGCTAGGCTAAAAACATACAGTGCATTTTTACAACAAATACATGATTGTACCTACTTAATGCCTTGTATGCTAATTTGAAATTGCATTGGTACAAGCTTGTAATATCTTTCTACAAACACCAAGCTTCTTATTTTTGTAAGACAAGTGAGTAACTGCTGTGCAGCTTTCTTTGCTGCCAGTAAGGCAAGTTTGTCATTACGATTGTTTAAAATGAAGTGTTCCTCATCCACCTTCCGTCCGCTTAGAGAAATAATGTCTGATCCTTCGCCTTTGTCATAACGTGCAGTCTTTTGCATACTGCAGCAGCTGTTTTGGAGGATAATGCACAGCCCAAGACATGCTCAGAAGGTACAGATATATTAAGAACGTACAGTAGCTATCACATGAATTAATAAAAGAGCTGACATACCTGGAAACCTAACTTGCCCTGCCATATGCATCCACTCTTGTCTGTTTACAGTCTGCACGATTTTTTGGACTGTACATATGTGAATAGTGTAAACATCTGAAGATCTGGCCTGGATAAAAATGCATTTACACTACAACCTTGGGGCTGTGAAAAACTCTTATGTTTATAAATGGATGGACCAAGTGAAGTTGATCATCCGTGCCTGAGAGCCTTTTTGAAAGCCTCTCTCTTGGCCCTGTGGCAGGATCATTTGCCAGTTTCATACCCCTCAGAATGAAAGGGAAGTACAGTCTCTGAGCTAAAATACTTTAGTCACTACTTGCTCCTCAGTGGATCTGTTTGATTAGTGTGCAGTGGGCAATTCGGAGGACACTGGACTGGGCCCGAGACAGTCAGTGTCCTAACCACACAATGACAGTTTATTTGTAATTTCAGTGCAGCAATGTTCTCCCTCCAACGTTAATTTTTGGTCTGTAAAAGCTCTTTCATTGCAGTTAACATTGCAAAGAAATCACTAGCCTTACCCTAAATAGTCTAGGCGTATAATAACTGTCTAGTCAAGACATCCACAATGCGCTGAGCTCCATTAGGCTGAACGGTCTGTTTGTTCAGTATGATGGGAACCAAAGCTAATCACAATTCCTGCTTCCTTGACCTCAAACACACACATGCACACACACATTCCACCAGTTCCTCCGAGATTTGTTTACAGCAAGTATCTGGTAGCCAGTTTAGCTCCAGCCATGCTAAGCATTACTAATAACCAGCGTATGAGAGAGTTGAAGAGTTGGAACTCCTCTTGACCCCAAATCAGCTTGATTTCACAGCTCCTGCAGGACGACAGTTTGTCCTCACCAGTGCCTGTCATCGTGCTTTAAAACTTATCCAACCCCATATGTGATAACAGTATTGAGTCTTAAAACACCTGGTTGGTTTGCATGTTTTAGGTAATTAACCATCAATTAGTTTATGTTATTTTCCCTCCCTTTACATGCAGTGCCATAACGGCATGTTTTGTTAAAGGTCCTATCAGGCAATTGTGGTGTAACAGTCCTGCATGTTAGTGCACACAAAAACACTTGAAATCGAAGCCTGAGAGGGTCTGAAGTCTAAACTTGACCTTCCATGTAACCGTGAGGTCTTAAGCTGAACCAGCAGTAGGTCTGAACCCCAGAAATAGAATGATACAGGGTACGGATAGGTCAGACTGCCTCCCTCCTTCTCCTTCTCTGTCTCTGTTTGTTATTCATTGCAGATAAACTCTTGAGATAACTCAAGGTTTTACAGGCATTGCAGCAGACGATAGGAATAAAAAATCACTCATTGAGCACTTACTAAGCAAAAAGCAATAGTTGATTATAAACTGGATAGTCATCATCTTGGCAGCATTGGCATTTATTTAACCAGCTTTGTGCTGAAAATTTGTGCCGTGATTCAGTCTCTTTAGTACAAACCAGTGAGAACAGGTAAATTATCAATGTAACATTGACATACCACTGTGATGATTGTTTGGTTTGTGGCCCAAGTGATTACTCTATAAATTGGTTATGTTATAATTAGTCTGCTGTATGTTCTACACATTTTTTGTTTGTCAGATTAGGTTAGAGATCCCTGGGTGTTCTCAATTGATGTGGGTCTATATTAAATATAAATATGAGAATCTTTCCTTCTTCCACCCTTTCCTCTTGAAGCTCTTTTGACACAACCTTCCTCTCACATTAAGCAGTACATGCTTGCTGAATTCCTGGGCTTCCAGATGTTTTGCAGCACTAGATGCCGAGGCAAAGTGTCTGTTCCTGCAGTCAATAATGAAATTCCCAAGCACATGCACATGACTGCAGACACTAAATTGTAAACACTGACAAAAGCTAACTTTTATTGAGTTTTCTGCAATCCATAACCACAGAGGAAAGGCCGCAGAAACCAGAGTTGAACATCCAAGCCCCTGTCAGCTGGCTCATTACAGTGAAAAAAGACTCTGCCAAGACTTTGGCTATTAGATAAGTTTTGAAACACATCTTGTGAAGTTCTTTTAATTATTAAACACCTGACAGATGGCCTGTGTCTGATAAGCCAATTTATTCTGGCTTTAGGAGTTTGCAACATGACCAAATGAACCAGCAGGTCATTATTTAACTTTCATTTTTTCTACCTGTTACTGTGAGGGGGAAGAGGTGGTAAACAGCACAGTCATCTTCAAGTCAGTGTGACAGCTGTGACAGAAACCCTTGTCCTGCCCTGACCTTGTAGATGTCACTCACAGCATGTGCACATGGCTATGCTAATTAACCAGCGTCTGCAAATGAACACAGCTCTGCAGTGTCCATGTGTGTTGGTCCTGTATTAACTGGGAACTCAGTTTTCTCCAGCTGTGAAAATGCAAGTGGGAAAGGTTTTTTTTTAAAATATCTCAGAGCTGTAAACTGAGTTTAGTCTCATGCTGTGTTTCTCTCTCAATGGTCCTTCCATATAAACCATGCCAATGAAACAGTACAAATACTGTCTATCTTCTTGACTTGTGATTTATTAAAGCCTTTGGCAACTGCTAAGCTTTTTCACCTCCTGTGTGAACAGCATTCACGACAACAACTGAGCAGTATAAATGCCCTCGCAGGTGACTGACAACATCCTGACACATTCACAGCATTATGAATTTTAAACACAACAATTCACACACATTTAATGTTTTGTCCTTGCTGTGTAATTGCGTTTTTATTTGTTTGTAATTATCTGTCTGCAGTAGCTTAAAGCAACTAGTTCTGATTTGTAGCAGGTTGTTCATAAAAGCCTGCTTTCTAGAGAAGCAGTTTGGTTTTCTGTGTATTAAGAAGTGGGCAAAATTGTACTGTCAGTACCTTTGTCATATTTTTTTGCATGTCAGTAATTGTACAACCAGTCCTGATTCAGGTGCAAGAAACTTCTTGACTTTCAGGGCTCTAGAGCTAATACCTGCTGACAGAGAGTACTGAACACTAAATCACACTAAATCTACTGGAGTTTAAACAGATACTATTTTGATCCTTTCAAAAAATAATTGGTCACCAAAATGTTTTACATGTTTTAATTTTATTTGTTTTGCATTGTTGTTGACTTGACACTGACATTTCCATATTTCTAAAAGTGAAGTTATTCTAATGACATACAGTAGAGACAGAATTTGGAGCCGATTGTACATTTGTATTGGCAACATAGACAAATGGTTTTGAAAAATGACTGAATGTGTCTAACACTCTTTGTACTATAAAAAAATGCTCATTTTGACACTCTTCTGTAGCAGTGGAGAATGCACACTGACTGAAGGACATCATGTACACAGTATATGTGAACCCAGTGTAGATCTCTGAGGTACACCACAGTGACTTTTTGTTGATTTGTTACAGCAACTTTCAGTGAGGACTTCAAACATCCAAAAAACTTCTAGAGGTGTTGGATCAAAGATCAAATTAGGGTCAGACACAAAAATCCCACCCAGTGGGTCCCAAAACTTTAATGGCATACCATTTTTCAGCAGGCTTTGTCAAGTCTACATTGAATGTTCAAGTAACAAGCTTCTGAATTAGCAAGGAGTTCTGCAACAGGCTTAATCATTATAGCCAAGCTTGTCCATAAAAACCGCAGGAACAAGAGCTCCCAAGGCCATGTTATCACCAGAACAACACTGTGATTGATGGCATTGGTCAGACAAAAAGGCAGCTTGGGACCTGAGAACAGTTAAAAGTGTCAGCTATTATCTTTAGCTCTGTGAGCAGACAGATGTGTTAACAGATATAACATGGGAAGGAAAACCCCCTGTGAGCTGTGGTGGCAACCTGCCCTCCCTCTCAGCATTCAGCAGCTTAGTGAAAGGCCAAGAGGAATCAGGGTGGTGATTTATATGCTAAAAATAGTAACCTCGCCTAGCCTAACATCTTGTGTCTGGATAAATGATAGCTTCATTCTGTTCTCTTCTCTTCAAAGCTTCTCTTCACCTTAGTAACGACAGGTTTTGCTTCTATTGCTGTAGGCCAAGGATATTCACTAGAGAGTAGCCTGTTGTGCTTTGGTCTGTGTGTGTGATGGGATAAAGAGATGGCTAGCTGCTGTTGATCATGTCATTTCAGCTTTGTGTTGCATACCACGATGCATTAAGCATTTCAGTAAACACACTTGTGTCCAGTCATGAATGAATGTGATGTGTGAGTGGAACACTTCTTCTAATAAAATAGAGTCTGATGTGAGCAGCATTAGGATTTCGTAGGAAAGCTAATTATAAATTAGTCAAATTAAAATTAAAAGTTGAAAGGCTATAATTACAATTAATAAGTGTGACAGAATTAGGTGACACAATGACACAGACTGCCTGGCTTGGTTTTAACACTTTGTCAGGGTGTCATTAGTACTGTGTGTGTGTGTGTGTGTGTGTGTGTTAATGCAGACAGAGGGTACTGTCATTTAAATTTCAACTTGTTTGTACAGTTATAGTCTCTATTAGAAACCATGTCACCCACTTCTGAATGCCAACTTACCCTATCAGTCAGTTTAGCTATTTCTTTGATAGACTCAGGGCAAATTAATAACCGTAGGTGCAGCTAATGATTTTATAGTTTTCTTTCTGAAGCAAAGATTTGGGGTCAAACAAAACCATCCTACTGTGCTTTTCTAAATTCACCTGCATGCTTATGTCTGTGTGTATAGTAATGCATATAGACACAGGCACAGGGTAACCACTGTAGAAGGTGACTCAAAAACCGGTGCATGCCACCTTCATTTCAAATGTCACCTCCCAGTGAGGGATGATGGGTAAAAGAGGGATGAGTGTATTTGGTGAGGGAATGAATACAATAAGGGGAAGAGAGAATTTGTCTCACGCTGAGTAAGGAAATTATTCACCTTCAAGTATCACTGTTGTAGAACCTTATTCTCAGTCCTGAAGGGAACAGATGGGGCAAAAAAGAGATCTGAATGAAGGATATAATAAAGTGATAGTCATGGGTTTCATTTCTCTTTCTCTCTCTCTCTCTGTCTCTCTGGCAGCAAATGTCACACCAGGGGTATCTCTTTCGAGTCTGTGGGAGGCAGCTGGACTGTATTGGTTATCCAGCCTCTTTGATGACTACTGCACTTGGGTCAATTCATATTCTTCCATGCAATAAAAAGTTGAAAGGTTGCTTCTTCACTGCCTGCAGCTGATTTCAAGGAAGCTGTAATGCGTAAACGCTTCAGAATAGACAGCTACCTTTGTCCTGTTATAAGTGAAATGAGAACTGCATCAGTTCAAAGACTGATAAGCTATCAGAATCTTTTACTCAAAGACTCCAACCTAACTTCCCCAGCTAGATATTTGTAGAAAACCCATTTCTTGGCCATGTACATGCATGACTAGGTTTCTGATTGGTTTTCACATGTGGAACACAAGAGTGCATGAAAAGACTTCAGACAGGGAAGATATTGCTGAGATAGCTAGACAGCAAGATGAAGGGAAAGTTACATGCTCATATTCATAATTCCATGCAAAGTTCGACAAGAGCTGAAGCAAAACAGCAAGTTAAACCTAAAAGAGTAACTAAACCCCAGTATGGGGGAAATGGGGTGGTTGGTGACGTAAGCTGCTCCCGAAACATCACCTGCTTCCAGCTCAGCCACTCACAGAATTGAGTTGTAATTGCTGGGTTTCGACCTGTCAGTCAGTCAGTCAGGGTCAGTCGCTATGCATATTTATAACACAAAACAGAAAATTCAAATATTTTCCACTAGAATGTCAAGATTTGCACCTGAATCAATCAGTAACCCTACCAAATACCAATTTAAATTGATTTTCAACAGACAGAAGCGATTTAGGGGTTTAGTTGCTCTTTAATGTCTAGAAGTCGATGTCCATTACTCAACAGCTGACCATTTGTAAAATTCAAACACGTATGGAAAGAAGCAGCATATTGTTCCCCTGCTACAATTAAAATAATTAGCAACAGCTTCCAAAGTAAGGCCAGTGTATAGGGAAGCAAGTTACTACATTGCAAATAAAGGTGTTGCCCAATAACCTGGTTTATTGTGTGTATGTAAACCTGTGAACTTTGTTCTATAAACACCTATACACATTTTTAGTGCCTTACAAGTGTATCAACAGGCAGCTTTCACAGGCTGACTTTTTCAGTGTACCCTTCCCTGTCAGGAGTTTCACCTTATTATTAGCATGGCCTTTATATTTACGCTACATTTTGAGATTGGATAGACTTTGGGCTATTGTAATTGTGTGAGTGGGGGGAGGGAGGGATTAAATGGAGGGAGAAACAGAGAGGAACTGACCACTTAAACTTGTATTATGCCTTAAGTGGCTCCATGTTCATAGCTTCAGTTGCTCAAATCAGGTGGTTATGTCAGAGAAGAACGCTTGTCTTCCTCTCTGTCTGCACCCTCAAAATCTCCTGGAATCCAAGGTATACCACACGTCAAGAGAATGTGTTGGTGATATAACATTGAACATACACAAGTTGCAAGATTTAGAATATTTTAACATATTTTGCAGAATGCTGTTTGCTAGTTTCCAAGCCTTAGTTACCAGAATTCATCATGCAAATTCAGAAATCTTTCATTTTGTGTTTAAGTTCGATCTTGTTCTGTCCTAAATGTGTTATGTAGCACCAGTGTGTACTATCTTCACAGTCCATATGGTGTTGGCATGTCCTGCCAGTTATACCTGTTAACTGTGTTAGCCTAGTTATGTTGTAATAATTCATGTGCTGTTTGCATGCACTGTTCTAGAAAGCACTCTAAAATAACTGGATTCATGGATTCACTAGTAATGCCCAGTTTTAATATTCTTTTTAATGATAATCTGCATGTTTTTTTTCTTGCAGTAGGTCTAATACTGTCCACTCTGCTGCTCTAATTGCATATATTTCATGTATATTATGTATAAATACATAACTGACCAGATGCAAGAAGCGCAGTGTATTAACTTCTGGTCTGGTCAACAAGTCATTTTTTCCTCTTAAGTGAAATTGATTTAAATGTAGCTGCAGTGTTATTTTAGTCACTTTAGTTGGATTATTTTTTTGTATTTTCACTTTTATTGAAATAATCAAAGTATTATTATACAATGTCCCTGGGTGTTTTGAATCCAAGAAATCTGCTGTTACATTGCATGCATGTTAATGAATGTCAGTATTCCAAGACACAAGGTCACATCGTGTGATGATGTTTGCTTTGGGCAAACAGTGGCCATGCAGTTATGGTGTTGAAGCATTTTGTGTTTTTGTTAAGTTGTGAAATGGCGGATTCCCTGTCGGTTTTTAAAATACGATTCTGTTTATTGTTTGTTGGACTTTTTATGATGGAATTTTAAAATTAATCTATTTATCTATTAATTTATATATTTACAAACAAGGTAAGAATTTTGGAGCCTCATTGTGGCTCAGGGTGGAGGTAGACCCTGGTCTTTGCCCTCCCCACTGCCTCGTCTGCTGGGAAGCCCCTGCTCAGCTTCACCCTGCCAAGCTGTTCATTAGCAGGAGCTGGTTGGCGTCCTGTTTGCTAATTAAACTGGATTGGAGAGCCTGGCTAATTAGCCAACATCACTGTGCCTGACCCCCCATGTGTCTGTTTTCATCAGTATCTCCTGGTTGCCTTCCATCTTTTGATCAGCCTTCTGCCCAGGATCTGTTTTTGATCTGTGGCCTCACATGCAAATCTACCTGGGATTACTGCAGGGCAAATGCACAACTAAATTCATGGATTAATTTAAGGAAATTTTGTTCTGAAGTTATTGAAATATAACACACACAATTACAAAAACATACACACAATTTTTAATTCTTTTTTTTTTGTAAATAAAAAGACAGTTTAGAGTGAGCCGTTATTGACTGCTGTAGGACACCTGTGTTGACTCAAACTGTGTTGTCAAATAAGAAGAATAAAGGGTAACCACTGCTGCGTGTGCTGCAAGGGAAGGAGACTCAGAGAGAATCAGACCAAAGAAAAAGGTGGATAAACTTAGTTTACTTTGTTATGAAGAACCAAGGAGGAGGAAATCTGTTCTACTGCCTCAGATTGGAGGAAATCATTTGAAATATTTAACGTCTCTTTTTGATCCTCATCCACATCATAGTCATCATCAGTAATGGTTATCATCAATATATTTAATATAAAATATGGTGATTGTTTACTCACCTTTTACTAAAAGATTGTCTCTTTATTCAGTGTTGTCAACTTGTCAATTAGAATTTAGGCAAAATATATCCCTTTTTTTCTATTGTTCAGCCTGACACAGAGCAGTTTATTCCAGTTGGTTTAGAAATCCATGCTGTACTTAATGTTTCTGTATTTTTCAGAGAATCCTTCTTTGTAACAGCTGGATACTCTGTATGCTGTTGCACTCCTGCCAGCACAAACTATTCAGGGTATAATTGTTTGTTGGATTATGTAGAAAACACAGAGATAAATAAAGATAGCATTCTGTTCAGTTATGCTACATGAACTGCTCCCTGTCTGTGCATGTAACATCTGGGACATCCTGTTGACTCGCATATTACCAGTAACCAAAGGGTAGCCTCCTCCAGTCAACATGTAACACCCCCTGGCTTTGTTTTACCATGATGGCCTCATAGTGTTGAGCCTAGCGATTGAGTTCATTGTTGCTTTTGGCATAACACTCTGCTTCCCCTGCTATTCTGGAAGGGCATCTCCACCCAGTCTGTCTTGAATTTCCTATTAAGACCCAATTAGGCTGCAATAAGGGATAGAAAGCCACAGGAGTAAACGATGCCATCCCACAGCTCACAGAAAGGATGTTAATGGACAACCGTTGTGCTCAATGACATGACGCTGGATAAACTCCTTTACAGGTTTCATTTTCTGTGCATTACAGTGTGCCCTAGTGAATCTTTCCAGGGCACCTTGTAGGTCAGTCAGAGCGGACAGTTTACATACCTGCCAGGCTGGATGTTGACATGAATTAATTTTGAGAGGTCATCTCTCAGTAGTAGAGCATCAGAAAATGCTTTAATTGCTAGAACGATTAATAATTATTTAGTAATTAATGCATTTTAAACATTAATCCACGCTCCAACTTTTTCAGATGTACTAACTTTTAGCCAATTCAAGAGGGCAAGTGTCTGTTTTCCTGATCTGTAGCAGTGATTGACCGCTTCCCTTATCATGCCATTTCTCAAAGCTGAAGGAAATGGACTTACTGATTCACCACCTTGGTTAGCCTGTTGTCTTTCTGTCTTTGAGTATTTTCCATTATCTGGGGACATTTTAGCCATGTTTCACATATCATGAGCTGATGTGACAGTTGATAAAAATACATGATCCATCTGCAGCTGAATGTTGCTCTTAGTCGCCATCACTCATTCATGCCGTAGATGGAGGAAACAAAGCAAAGCAGGGGGGCAAACAAGAGGATAATCCTTCAGGATCAGCTGTGTGTGGGTGGACATGAGTAAGTGCAGCTGGCACAGCCTCTCTCTCTCTCTCTCTCTCTTCCTATCTTTCTACTGTCTCTCTGCCTCTCTCTTATTCTTGTCTGTTCTCAGCTAACTCACTGACTGCTGGCCTGTGCACAGTGTGGTCAGGCCTGCTAATTGAACAATATGCACTGGATGTGCAGTATAATTTGGACATTTATTCTGCATAGGGGTTACCGAGCTGCTACAGGCATAGGAGTATTTAAGACTTGCTGTCAAAACTATATCATACATGTTTTGTTTCATACCCCAGTTAATTGAAGTCTGTTCCTGGTGTTCTATACCTTATTATTTAAATGTATGCATGTGACATGCATAAATGCTTCTTAATGAACAGTGTGTCAGTAATTATACACCGCAGAAGTAATGCATGAATTAGTTACTGTCCTTTTTAAATTATTATAATTATTTATGTGAATCAGAACAGGCAGCTGAAATGTAATAACAACAGCTCTATGTCCAGATCAGAGCATACACCTGAAGGACTGAAGGCCAGAAAGAAAATGTCTTTCTCTTTGTCCTATAAGGGTGTAAAGCCTGTAGACTGATAGCCGGGGAAATGGCAGATTGCACACAAGATCTGAGGAGCCTGAACAAGTTTCTGGCGCATTAGTCCAGAGGCCAGTGTCAAACTGACTGAAATGGCAGTGAAACAGCAGCACTGATTACGGTGGCGCCTCACCGCGTGATTCTGTCAGCTCTCACTGAGATATATGACATGCTGCTCCCCTTTCTGGTCATTTATTTCCCCTGGGTCAAACTCTTTTCATTCATTCCTCATTTGAGACTGTATTTCTCAAGATAAAACCCTAACAGGAAAGACATTCTTGGCACTGCTGCTTTTTCCCCCCACTCAGAATAATTCTCTGTCTCAGTCTCAATCTTGGAAGAATGAAACTGATCTGTTTCCAGAGAATACAAAGCCAGGTGTTCTTCCAAATGGATACAGAGGAGGGAAGAATTTAGACTAGCCTGCATAATGTTCTGAATGCAAATCCACTTAAACAGGTTCAGACTCTGGAAGAGATTTACAGTACAGCGCAATCTGAGAATGAGCAGGAAAGCGCTTTGAAGGAGCACTTGGAAAAGTGGCAGTCATCCAGTTCCCACTCCAGGAGAGAGCACCTCATAAGCTGCAGGCTCACCGCATGAAATGCATGAATCAATGTATGCATGTGACAGACTACACTGTATAAAGGAAGTGCTGCCATGGCATTTTAATTGATTTGTGCAGAGTAACAGTTTCGTGCCCTGATCGCCATCGTTTACATTTTCAGATTCTTCTTTAAGAACATAAGCTACGTGGTATCAAGTGTGATATAATGAAAATATTTAAATAAATTATTTCAATTGTAACAACAATATCTCATCAATCAATTTTAGAACAAACTGTTAGCCGCAAAAACAAAAAAGAAGAGTAACTCGATGGCTGAAGGTTACTTTGGAACAACTTGAGTTTCTTCATCTGCACAACCTGCACCTTTTAATTTAGAATTAAAACGGTCACACTCCTGGTACCTGGAGTTAATCGTGCTGTATGTTGGCACTGGGTTATTCAGTTTTTTTTATTTACTCAGTATACAAAAGAATAAAACCGGATGATTAACGTTAAGCATTAACTTGTTTAACGGATCACATTAAAAAAATAGGCTTTAGTTAACACCCACAGACTTAATGTTGAGTTTGCACCAGTGCCATTTGTTTAGTTTTATACCATATTTTATTGAGCTGTAAATGTTCTGCAGAGACAAACACAGTGCCAAGTGAAATGCACTCAGCTCTTGAATGTTACATTATAATTTTGGCGCCGAATTGAACCGTCTGCTGGAATGCTGATGAAGAGAATTGCTGAAGTGTCACACTGTATTATCTTCAGCTGAAGTCACACTGCTGGTTCTGTTCAATCCACTGAAACGTCCCTTCATCTGTTAACAGGTTATATTTCAGTTCTGCTTTATCTCCTCCTCTACCTGTTTTGACTGTATATAAATATTTCTTCTCGTGCTAGATATTCAATTATTTGAGTATTCAAATAATAATAATGGTGAAAAACACAGGAGATGCATTTACTTGACAGGGGGAAGGAAGGAAGTTGCCTGCAAATACAGGATCTGTGTTCAGGATTGACACAGGCATCGGTGATATAGGTGAGGTGAGGTGCCTGTGCAGAGCCCAAAGGAAGTCAAAGACAACACCCACCGCAGCCTGTTCACCCTGCTGGGAAAAGATGCAGAAGTATCCGCTGATGTTTACCACCAGAGTACTGAGCAGGTTTTTTACCGCAGGCTCCTGAACTCATCCTCTGCAGTCCACCAGGAAATGTTTTGGTTTGTGACCTCATTTTTGGTTAATTGGCAACTCTACATTGTCCCTAGGTGTGAGTGTGTGTGTGTGTGTGTGTCAGCCCTGTAATTGGCTGGTGCACAGAACAGATAATAGACAGATAATATCTATATACACATGTGGGAATGGCTTACAGTCTGCATTAATTGCATGAGTAACACTCCATGTTCTAGATTAAAATATATATTTATTGTAATGTAATAGTCTGAAAAATCTGAATTAAAACTCTAAACCCTCCATATTTATTTTAATTTGGGACACTTGATTAACTTGTTTGATAGGATTAATTTTACACTGTCGAGAGATAATCATGCAGCTTGACTGTGATTTTGTTCCCTTTGTGCATCAGCTGTGTGAGTAACTCTTCTAAGACATACACAGCTGTGAAAGAAGAGGTTCCAGCCTGTTTCACATCCTGTAAAATGCTTACCTAAGCATCATTAAAAGCAGAATTAACACTCTGGAGGGACGGGCGTTAAAAAATTAGCCATCGATGTCAGTAGCTATCTCACATTTGTTGTAGGCATTTCATCTTGCGACAGACAACTCGTTCCCCAATCTGCTTAGAAGACTGCCTACATGCTGTAGAGGCATACCTGTTTCTGATGTTACAACAGCTTGTTTTTTGGGCCTTGCTGTATGAATTATCCGGTGCCTATCTTTAATACGATTAATGCATTACAGTGTACGACCTGCAACATCTGAATGGCAAGTGAATCTCTTTTCCTTGTATTTGGACCTCCAGTTGATAAGACACACAAATTACACACGAATATGTAAATACGTTTTGATAATGCGTGAGAGGAGACCATGAACTCACTGAGTGAGTTCAGAACAGAAGGTATGTTGCCGCAAGATATGGTAAATAAAAAAAGAGGATGGAGGACTGGACTTTGTCCTACATGTGGGAAATTACTTCAGCATAGCAGAAGCCAACAAGAAGCGTCTCATCTTTACAAAGACACGATTCAGCCTCCTTTCTTACACAGTCTTACACTCAATGCGGTGTTATGCGCCGCAATAAACTGTAATGTTTTTCACAGTAACTGACTAACATGATATTTATGTGGAGAACCTGGAGCAATAAACTGCGATATTATGAAGGCCAGTGATGAATGAAAAGCTGTGATGGCTTTGGTGACTGTTTACACATACGTATGTTCACAAACCTTTTACTGAATGGCCCAAAGGGCAACAACATGAGATGAGCGTCTCATTTATACAGTTGCACATATTCTCCAAGAAATTTATTCCAGCTGTTATGGAGTAATGCAATTTAAGAAGCACTGTTGTTTTCAACATGTTAATAACAGAATTTTTAATTGTGTCTGTTTCTATTTTACTCATTGTTTGGGTAGGTTTTTAAGTGTGTAATAGCCTTATTCTGTGCACTTAGATGAGTATAGCTTTTAAAATAAACCATGTAGTTATAATAGTGAACTGAACTGTACTTCTTGCTTTGGTGCTCTCTAATTTAATGTTATGCTTATTGATTCACTGATGTGGTCGAGGAAGATGGACAGACAACCCGGAAACGATGGTTTAATAAAAGACTGTTATAGTCTGATGGGCCACCACTTCAGGTTGTATAAGAAAAAAACATAAGTGGTGATTGCGGTCATGTTGGTAATCAGCAAGGCAATTGTCCTGTGATGCAGTGGGTTGATTTCAACTTCTATTTTTCTTTCTGCAGCATGTCAGAGGGTAAAGGACGCAGTTGTATTTGGCTAAAGTCAGCTTTTTCAGGATAGATGTTTTGAAATTATGGTCTTATGGTGAATCCCTTAAATATCCAACATTTTAACTTTCAGAAAAACTTGATTTTTTAAAAATACAAAACATCATGAACATCACGTGTCCAGGGATGCACCCACTTTCATCTGATTGACAATTCTCTTGCATTTTAGCTGCCAGATTTAGATTTTCTTTTGTTCTTGCATAACAGTTTTTAAATGTAACATGCAATAAACATATAAATAACATAAATCAGTAAACAAAAACACAAACTAAACATTAAAGCACTAGCTCAGTTTGTTCTGTGCTGAGACCCGAAGACCCAACTTTTCATCACTTTTCACACTGCAAGTCTCTTTCCAATTTTAAGTCAGTACATTATCGTTTTGCCCTTCTGGTTTTCAGTGTGTTTAGGTTATAAAAAGAATGTGTTCTTTTGGCTTTAACTAACTGCCAGTTGGTTTACTGTCACAGTCATTTAGTTAATGCAGGTTTTTTTTCCATCTCTTCTTCTCTTTTGATTCCACCAGGATCCTAGAACGAAGCACAAGTTTAAGATCCACACCTATGGAAGCCCCACCTTCTGCGACCACTGTGGCTCTCTGCTGTATGGCCTCATCCACCAGGGCATGAAGTGTGACAGTGAGTTTAATTTCTGCAACTTCTCATTCAGTAGTTATTAGATTTAAAAATGAACAATTTATTATTTTAATACATTTTATTTGAATTACATCTAAAAAAAAAAAGATATCTGTACAGTAATCTCAATGAGTCCATGCTTAATGAGTAGCATAAGTATCAATTTATATTGTATATTCTGTGTATCAACTGGTGAAGTTCCTGAAGTCGAAGCTCAAACGGGAAAAATAAATTCTGTGCTGTTCTGTAATGCAGGTCAATGAGGCAGACATGTGGCCTGCATAGGAAAATAATGGTTTGCTGTAAGTGGCTCAGCACACATTATGTTCTGTTCTAGTGCCACTTAATCGACAGCCGTATCCCGAAAAAAAAAAAATAGCCTGTTGTTCCTCTTCACAGAATATCATAGGACTGTGAATTTCTAGACCTCCTTGACTTTCACTCATTAAAATCTCACATGGTCTATTTTCAGTCTGCGGCTATGTTCCATGCACCATGAATAAGTCTGCTATCAAAGCTTTACCAAGTCTTTATTAATATCCCTCCCTCTCTCTTCTTCCGTTTAATCTTGTGTCAGTGGATTAGGCTGAATGCCTTAATGAGCTCCTAAATACATTATCCTCCACCTGCTACAGACTGCCAGTTATGCCTAATGATACCTCCAGGGTGTACATAAATAGAGATGTGGAGCGGCAAATTATTTTGGCACATCAATTGCACCTCTGATCACACCACAATAGGCTTGTGCTGTAATATTTTTAAGCCCTGGTGAGCCACAGTGAGACACAAAAACTGAATTAAGGTAGCAGCACAGCCATTTGTAAAATTATCCCTCACCTACTGACCTGATGACATGATGATGTAACCAGTGGTAGCTGTTCTCAATCCATGAAATTTTGGTTCAGCTGGCTGACAGGCATGTCATGTATGCATGACATCACAGGGCTGAATCTGGGTCATAACCTTGTTATCTCATCTTTTCTCATACACGGCTTTCAGAAATAAAGAAACCTCTTTGATATTGTTCCAAACATGTATGATCCATGGAATGAAATTGAAATATGCCCTTATGTAGATTAAGTAAATCTAGCAGCTTACTGGATTAGAGCACTAAGCTATAGGAGACTGCTTCTCTGAATATTTTTTTTTTAATATCATGACTCATTATTAGAGCTATAGATCACAGCTGTTTTAATTAAAAAAAATGTTAAACATACATAAATACTTGAAAATCTAATATAATTAACAGAGAAATCATTTGATTATTAGAACATTAAAACAGCATCAGTTTTGATCTTTTCTGACAAAGCGCTGATATTTTCTTTGATTTGATTCGGACCAAACACATGAAGCTCATGCTTATCTGTATCATCATGATGTCTGTGGTCTTCTTTTCTCCCTGCCCCTGCAGCCTGCGATATGAATGTCCATAAGCAGTGTGTTATGAACGTGCCCAGCCTGTGTGGAACTGATCACACTGAAAGGAGGGGCCGTGTTTACCTGAAGTGTGAGGTCGGCGCGGACAAGCTGCAGGTCACAGGTAGGCCTCGTAACCCCCCTGCTCTCTGATAGCACACGCTGAATTGAACGGCCTTAAAGATTCAGTGTGTGCCACGTGTGTTCACTTCAGATGACTGATGAAGACTCGTGTTTATGTGTGTCAGTGGGTGTGGGAGATAACAGACACTATTGTTATGTTTATCAATCCTGAAACTGGATCAGTTTTGACACTTTGTCCCTTTCTGTCGATAAACCATGAATGTCTGATTCCACTCATTGCACATTCACTCACTATCCCCTGCTGCCATTAACCCAAATTGAACCTCTCTCGCCATTAACCCCGTCTTAACGCTATCCACTTGTGATGCAGTGAATCTACCTGGTATCTGCATGGCTGACCAGGTATCAGTATGCTGCAAAGACTATTCCCTTTTGGTGCACAGATCGATACTGCCTCTTCTGCTAAACATTCTCCTGTAAGAAACGATTCACAGTTAAGACACACTTGGAAGGCAGGCCCAGTCCGGAGATATAGTCCTGCAGTGGTGTGTGGTCTGCTGCGTGGGCCTCATGTTGTTACTCTTTTTAAACAGTCACGATTTGCTCTGTGTTATCTGGAGTTTCTGATGTAACTGAATTGTGTTCGCAAAGGAAATTGATCGCTTGATGTATTAATTTGTGTCTCATCAGAATTACACAAAGGCAGGATCTGAGTGCTGTGCTAGTGAGCAGGGTCACGGCTTCACAGTCATCTGCCTGGCCATTATCCTTCAGAAGGTTATTCTGCATGATTGTATCCCTGGCTATTCCTGCCATTTTAATTACTGATGGCTGGTTTCAAAGGAACACCTGGTCTTTGCCTACCAAGCTCAGAAGAAGGTATAATAAGATACTATTAATAGCATTTACCATCTACTGAATGGAATGAATGGTGATGCCCGAAGACTTTTCACATCCTTTAGAAATCTTCCTGCAGCCATTTGTTAATATTGTAACAACAATATAGATACTCTACTCACTTGTCAGTTTCCATGCAACAATATGTTTTAGTATGAGAATCATCAGCACATTTAATCGTCACTAATGCCACAAGCATTTTGGCCCAATAAGATAGCCATGAAATTAATTTTTATCCCTATCTGCTTCACCCAAATGTTGTTGTTGTAGGCTTAAGTATTTGTTTATAAATCACAAATTATTTGACGATTTGTAATTGTTGACTTTGCACACAGTGCTCACTAATCCTCTCAGAGGAAATAAATGGCTGACCAGCTGCTGTGGTTAAGCCAAGATGCATAATCTGTCTAATGTATCTGTTGTGACATTCTAAGTCCTTGGCTAAAAGTAGCACAAAAATGAGTCTGTTTGACACTGCTGTGAGTACCGGGTTGTCAGTTAAGATTATGTGGTAAGGGTTGCAAGGGCTGTGGTCCTGTGGTGCACACCGCATACTCACCAATCTCTTGGTGTTGTTTCTTTGCATGAGTTTGTTTGAGAAACACTGCAGTACAGCAGTGTGTTTTTGCTCTGGAGCACATTTTGCCTTGCATTTCGAGGCATGTTGTAAATCCCCCGGCCGTAATAATAATGCATTAGCACATCTGCTAGAACAATAGTGACACCAAGGAGCTGACAGCAGGCACACATGATCATTCAATTAGCTGGCTAACGGGGGTCAGTGCATCACAAGTTCCTGGCACCGAACTTCACTGACTTATTCACTTATCAAATTATCACTGGGAGGAAGAGGGTGAATCTGGATATTGATGTGTTGCAAGATCTACACACATGCCCAACATGACACAAATTTCAGGAAACACATAACTTGTGCATGTTTTTGTTATTCATGGTAGTTCTGTGCTCATTATCTGAGCACAAAACCACAAACGTTTGCTCTCCATGTTTTAGTAAACTCTGATGGTGAAGATGGACATTTATGGGCACATAAAGAGCTGATGATGAGTGGTGATGATGACTAATCTCATACATGATCTTGCCAAGTCGCGAATAAGTTTACTTTTGTTTGGTAGTTCAATAATTGTGTGTATCACACAAACACAAGTTTTCCAGAGAATGTGTTTCTTTTAGTTGCTGTGATTACTGTGTAACTTCTCTAGTAACCTCTAAAATGCCTGTATGGCCTTGTGTCGAAATACCTAAACAGTGACAACAGTTTAAACATAG
Source organism: Scatophagus argus (assembly GCF_020382885.2). Lineage (NCBI taxonomy): Eukaryota > Metazoa > Chordata > Actinopteri > Scatophagidae > Scatophagus > Scatophagus argus. The sequence goes on along the minus strand of NC_058494.1, from coordinate 11,586,579 downwards.
TTTAGCTCATTTCAAAACATATTGAGTTGGTAAAATAATGCACAAATATTTATTCGTGATTTTGGGCTGAGACCTTCCCTTTCCCCTTCTCCATCTGGTGTCTCCTCTTAACATGCCGTCTTCTCTCACAAGCCAGTCATCTGCTTCATTGCGTGTCCTGCTTGTGCTGTTAATTCAGTTTATACTAAGGAGAGAGAGAGAGGCAAGCTTAGTAACACACAGTGTAATTTGTAGTGTAATTAATTATTTCTGCTGTTGAGTATTTAGTTAGTAATTTATAGGTGAAGCTGCTGACATAAACCCTTAGTTCCCACACCTCAGTGCTGGCAATTAAAAAGGTTTATTACAGCCATCTTATTTGCTTCCTGGTGTTTTTTTTGTTTTTTTCTGCTCTCAGTTTCAAATAAGGTAGGTTCAAATGAGGTTTAATACAATGTGCCACACTGACATTTAGTGTAGTCTCTGGAAAGTGGTCAGCTTCTTTCTGTTCTTAGTGATGCTTATTAGCTGGTGCTCTTTTATGCACACACACACACACACACACACACACACACACACACACTGTGTTCACATTCCTTGCTTCAAATAAAACATTTGGGCAAAGTGTGTTCATCTCGACCACACAAACATGTTTCAAGAATTATCTCACTTTTACATGAAACAGCAATTCTCTTCAGTTTCTGTCACACCTGCAGACTTTTTAATTAGAATTTTTTGACACGTCTACAAAGTTGGTGCAACCCTGATATCCTTGACCTTAAATTTCCAGAAGGTGCCATCAAGTCAAGAGGGAAAACTTGTTTGACTGAGTGCAGAATGACAAGTGCAGGAATCCATCGATCAGCCCAGTGAGGACACACACACTCACACAGCGTTCAGTGAAGAATGGCTCCATTTTCGTTCAGGATTCACCAATACACATAGCCAAGGTGTTCAACAGGAAATTACATGGCTACCATTTGAAGCAGCCGTACTTTTAACCCATGCATGGACCGACAGATGACCTCCAACCAGACCAACAGAGACAGACTGACAGACTTTCTGGCAACAACACTTAGTTGGCAAAATGAAGTAACGAGTCACTCAGACACACGAGATATTTGTTTCCAGAAACATTTGAGAATGTGTTCTTTGGTCAGTCAGAGTGAATGCAGATGGGAGGGGAGACAAAACATGTTCTGTTCCTCTGGTGAGGGGTGAACATAGCCCACTAGCCTTGTCCTCCACCTCTCATTCCTGCTAACACACAGCTCCTCTCTGTCTGTTGGTGCCACCCTGCTGTTTGTTTCAGCAACACTATTGTTCGTTCATCGATGCCCATGCAGATCCACAGTAAAGTAGGGAGAGGGTATTTCTGACCATATTCTTTTATTTATCCTCATCTCTCTTCGTCAGTGTGTGTGCAGGCATGTGCGTGCAACCTTGCTACCTGCAGGTCCTTTGGGAGTGTGTGAGAGACAGTGGTAATAATTACATTTACGTTTTGTTCCCTTGTGGACGCACCCAGTCCTGCAAAAAAGCCTAATTTAACAAGCCCTCTGCTCTCCCTCTCACTTCCCTCCTCTCTCTTTCTCTTTTTTTTATCTCTACTTTAACCTCCTCATTAGATTTATCTTCTTGCCTCAGTCTCCCAGTTCTGCTATTTGTTACACTAATGCTGCCGTAGGAGTCAGTGCGTTTCATATGTAGGTGCAGTGTAGGTGCGTGTAGGTCAGGTTTAAGCTCACAGTGGAAATCGATGTGGGTGGATCAGATAAGCCAGATTTTACTTTTGAACCTTCTGGAGGTGTAGTTGCCCTTTACAGTAAAAGACAAAATGCAACCTAAACACTGTTAACATTTTCTGGCTGATGCAGCAAGCAACAAAACGCTTCTCATTTCTGAGTTTATTTAACTGCAGTGTTTGGTGTATTTCTTTTGCTGTAGATCACAAATGGCCATATGTAAAAAGTGAAACATCCGAAAGAGATATTAACAATGGCACCACACTGCAGGAAAACTCTCTATATGAAACATTAATGTTGTATTTTAATATCACCATGGTAGGAATTTATGAACGTGAGGATACCAGAATGCATTGCAACCACAGCTCTCATCTTTGTGATCTGGTCATAAATCACATGAAAAAATTATTTTAAATGTCGCATGGCCTTATTCTCTTTGCACTTTCAATTTTTAGAACTTACAACATTGTACTGCTTTTACATCCATAGAAAATCATTTCTGGGAAATGTAGGAAATCGAGAACCTAACAGAACAATTCTGCAATACTTTGTAGCACAGGTGTTCATGCAGTGCTTTCTCTTAACTGTGTATGCTATCCCGTGCAGCAGCACGTTCGTTCCTGCCTTCAGCCCTTTTATATTTTTGCCAATACATTGCCTCTTTTGCGTTCTTTCACCCGCTCCTCTCCTCTTTCTTGCTCAGTGGTGCAGCACATCCTCCTTCCTGCCCCCTCTTCCAACTGAGTTAACCATGTTAATCAGTCACTAAATTACTGAAATTCCATCCAATTGTTTGACTCTGTAGTTTGATATCTTCAAAATTCTTGATCAATACAGTGCTTTTCTGCACGGTTTATCACCCTCACTGATAACGTGGAAGTGATAGAAAGTTTCCCATTCAGTTAGCCAGTCATTTAAACAAAAGTGATATCCTGCCTTTTACTGTTGGCTCTGTGGATGCAAGGAAGACTTGCTGGAAGGCAGAGTTGGATTAAGGTTCTGCCTGGGGTTTGGGTGCAGCCTGCGGGTTGCCAGTTGATAATCACTGCCCAATGGTCTGAATGCTGCTGACTTACTGCCGCTGCTTCCACCCTGCAGGCTTCTTTTTACAGTCTTTTCCATTACTTTGTCATATCTGAGTCATGCTGCAGAAAAGCCAACAAGTTCTTGCCAAGAGCTAATTTACTTAGAATTCTGCCATTACATTTTCCCTTTGATTCAGAGTTAATATGGAACAGCTGACAGCACTTGTGTTGGTCCCAATGCCAGCACTTGGCTACTGGGATAGCACTCTCTCCTGTGTTAATGTTCTGTAGCTCCTTATCTAACTGAATACATAATCCATCAGAACAGATCTGGGATTATTGTCACAATATTATCATTTAAAAAGTTTGCAGTACATTTGCTTTATACCCTGATACAGATCTTTTTTTTTCGGCCCACATTATGCTTCTAGTCAAAAGGCGTGCTGGTCTCTCAATTCAATTCAATTCAGTTTATTTTTATAGCACCAATTCACAACAAAAGTTATCTCGTGACACTTTCCAATTAGAGCAGGTCTAGACCAAACTCTTTAATTGTTATTTAATTACTCTCCATTCCCGTTATTACATATTACATTATGGCGTAAACAGTCCTGCCGATCGACATGCCGTTTTGCAAAGCAGCCTTTAAGTAGTGGGCTCAAAGAACACAGTGTTTGACTGACAGGGTGGAGTGCGCATATAGTGTATGAAGTTTTAAGGACTGTTTACACAAGGAGGTGAAGAACAAACATGGCTGGCCTCATTTTTCAGGGATGGTCATCTTGTGTCAGCTGAAGACAAGGCTTTGTGTGTTTTCACAACTCATATCAACTTTTGAAAGAAGATTCTCAAGAGGAAAGTAAACTATTGAAAATGAATGCTCAAAGATCATAATAGCTTGGATAGTACACACACACACATACACACATAAGATTTTCAATGCGATGGTTTTTTTCTTTTTGATTTTTTAGATTGATCTCACATGCTACATTTTGGCAGCAACAATGTCTTTTCACTTAAGCTTTTTCTAAAATCATTTCACAATTCACATAGTTCAATTCATATTTGGACATTTATTTACCATCATTATGCATCCATACATTTTCTGTACCGTTACCAGGCGAGAGGCGGGGTTCACCCTGGACTGGTCATCAGTCAGTCACAGGGCTGACACACAGACAGACACACACACACTTAGGAACAATTAACCTAATGTGCATGTTTCTGGTATTGTGGGAGGAAGCTGGCGTACCCAGAGAAAACCCACGCAGGCACAGGGAGAACATGCAAACTCAACACAGAAGGGTTCAGACTGGGAATCGAACCTGGAACCCTCTTGCTGTGAGGTGACAGTGCTAACCACTGCACCACTGTGCCACCCACCATCACTATCATTAACCAAAACCACATATGGACACAATTTTTCATAATATACAGTAGGTGGTTGGCTTTTGAGACAGTAATGAGCAGATGCTGATATTTGTGGTTATATGTGGTGAAAAAGCTTGGGTCATGAAAATATTTTAAGAAAAGCTGTTTGCCTATTCTTATCATTCTAACTTTGTTCAGTTTGCTGCAATGATTTTAAGACTCTCCTTCTTTCAGTGTTTCTGTGAAGCTCACAAAACTTGTTGCTGTGTGATTTCTGCCACCAGACTTCTGGAAATCCTCTCATTGGTATTCCCTGTTTGTGGTCGCTGCTCTGCCTCGGTTCCCTCTTCTTAGTTTGCTGCATGCTGTCTACACGCTATTTTAACATATGCCTCTCCCTGTCATTGCTTCAGTTTTTGTTCCTCGTCCCGGGCCATTCTTTCTTCTATGCTTTTCCTTTCACTCATCTTTCTATTTCATTTAGCAAAAATGGCAGAAATGCATTTCTAACTTCTGCTGACCTTTTGTTAAAATGGAGAATGCAAACAGATTCATTTTACCCTGTTTTTACTCTGTTTTTCTTCAAGGCACCAAGAGCGACCTAGAATCAATTTTCAGTCCATCAAGGCTGTTTGTGCTAGTCAGCACTTAAATACTAGCCCAAGCAATTTCAGTCTGTGTCATAATAATGAGTCTTCTAAGTGGTGAGCAACATTTCAGTTTTTGCAGCACTATGACCAGGACTATCAACAGATATTAACAACGCGTATCTGAAAGAGACATAAAAGCTTTCATTTTACATGTGACTGTTTGTTTTCTCCATCAAAAAGAGTCAAACTTGATTTGAAGTAGCTGGGGTACAAACCTCAAGGGAAGAAATTTCATGTGCTGATTAGTCTTCATAAGTTTGACTATACAGTTGATAATTCATAAAATATCATAATGTTTGGTGGGCGTTCCACTTGGTTCAGATTTTCTTTAGTCTTATTGGGTCAGCGGGTGTTACTTTTCCAGGGATTTTTGGTTAGTTTTAGTCAGGGTTCAGCAAGGTGTTTTTGTAGAGACTGCACCACATTTTCACTTGCACTGCTGTTTAAATGCAAGCCCAGATAGTTGTGAAGATTTGTATCCAAGCAACTATGGCCCCACACACACCCCTGCTTCCTTTGTGCTTGTGTTTCTATGTGTGTGTCTATTTGCATATGCATTTGCTTCTGAACTCACTTGCACATGGATAAATAGAATCATTATGCACTTTAAGACATAAACAAACTGTTGCACAATCCAAATTCCGATTTTCCATTGAACATTTGACCTGTAATGGCCAGGAATTGTTAGCACCACAAATAGTTCAGTTGTGAGTTTGTTTCTCTGTAGTACAGCTGAAAGTAGTGAGCTGTACTCACACATCTTGTTTGGATTATGCCATACAGTTATATGAAAGGAAAAAAACCAAAACCTCTTCACCAGACAAGTTATACTAGACAGTCTACAGTGCCCCCTACTGTTCATGACAGAATGCACAGTTTCCTTTAACTCCAATAGACACTAGAAGACTGAGAAATAGAGAAATATTTTTATTTTCTATCCTTTATTAATCAGACAAATTACATAAGATCTGCTTGAACACTGAATATATGCCATGCTTCCATGTATGCACACTGAACAATATCCCTTTGTCTATATCTGTATATATCTAATATCTGTTTGATTTGTGTCATATGGGTGCTGTGACTTTGCATACATATGGCTACAGCATATTCAAATCTTGACCTTTACAATACCAGAGTTAATAGTCGACTAATCATAACTTGAGGGACTCTAGTGCAAATAGTCTTTTTCTTTTCTGTACTGTGTACAGCTGCAGGTACTTGTTTCCTGTTTATTTATTCTTTTTGAATGCACATCCTTCCCTTGCATGCTTTGCACCCTCTGTATCCTGTTTGCTGCTGTAACACTGTAATTTCCCAGTTATGGGACCAATAAAGGATTATCTTATCTTATCGTAAAGAATGAACTTTCGGTACAGCAGTCAAAAGTTCATCATTTCACTTACTGCACATAGTACATGAAACTACTCTCAAATACAACATATATACAACAAATTCAGTGTAGATTGTCCCAGTGGATGAATATTGCCCAAGCTGAGCATTGTTAGTGGAAAATGCAGTTGTAGATCACCACAAGTCTTCTTAAGGCAGAAATAAAAGTGTGGATGTGCACTGCCACTTTTGTACCACTAGGTGTCTGACCACTTTCAGGTCATCATTTGCACATCCATTCAGCCTATTGATAGTTGATACACAAACAATTCTTCTGATATGTAAGCTATCAGCAGCCAACTGTGTTTTTCAGGGACACACATCGGCATTTAACCCATGGTTGTCACTTTTGCAGCCACTGAATGCAGACTAACTGTTAGCCACCATCTGCTATGCAATTGAAAAGATGAAACAGAAAAAATGTGAAAACACTTGAAAACTTTGTTGAGCTCACATATTTATTGCACTTAGATTCTATTTGACCAAAAGAAGTGAAGCAGCCAGAAAAGTCTATCTATGTTCCCTTTCTAAGCTGTGAAGTGAATCCATATTGGAATGCACTCAAGTGCAAATACAGTAGAGTCAGTCCTTCTTTGGTGCCTGTGGATGGGCTTCATGCTTTTCAATTGGATTTCTGAGAAAGCTGAGGGTTGCCAGCTCAGGATCGCTCAATACCTTCCCACACCTTGAGTTGCTTCTGTGAACTGGTATCTGTCTCTCTTCTTCTCAAGTATTCTCTCTCTCGCTGCCTCTCTCCTTTCTCTGACTGAGAGTGTGTGTGTGTGTGTGTGTGTACTTTACAGTAAGTCGCTCTTGATCACTCCTCAAACTTCACACCTCCCTAACATCACTCAACACCCAAATCCTGCACCACAGGTGCTGAGAATAAAAGCAAACAATGGGATGGTACTTACGCTTGTCTTTTCATCTGATCTAAGAGCCATTTGATTCTTTTTGTTACACCCACATAGAGAATAAAATGAAGCCACTTTTTTGTTGTTTTACCGAAAATAGCTTAAAAATGTAAACTTTTGTCATTGTGAGCATTTCTCTTGCTATTTGCAACAGTTTCCGTGATAAGTAGCGATAATCTCTATTTGATTTTGGGGTGGGTAGTCTTGAAGTTACTGCAGTCTGTTTTTCAGGCCATTTAGACTGTGGAGCGTGATTGCAATTAAATAGACTGTCATATTATTTATTGGCCAGATTACTCAACATTAATTCAGTGTATTGCAGCTAAAGCAGCACGTTTAGCATGCTGGTTTAGTGTTTTCCTTCCCCAGTCAAAGGTCATTTTAGCATTCTCACTACTCAGGCCACCTTTGTAATGTGACTGACAGGGCCACATGGAGAGATTTCTGAGGTCTCTGGGGACCAAGAAAGGCAGGCAATCTCTCAGTCTCTGTGGGGATGAATTGTGCACAGCATGTGTGTGTTAAGTGTGTGTATGTCTGAGTGTGTGCAGGGATGTGTTTGTACATATGTGTGTGCACGCTGTATTGTGGCCCAGATCTGGCAGTGCTGCAATACTCAGGGCTAATGGAGCGCTAATGTCCCTGGTGTGCTCTTGTGTACTGAACAGCTAAATACAGGAGAAGAGAGTCTTCACCCATTTCAGCATGACACAGCCTACAGTTTTGAATCCTTATTCTCATAACACTTCCTGCATTTGCTCCCTGTAGGCTGTGATCATTTGATACTGCATATCAGCCATTTATTCTGTTGATGTTCACATGTTGCTGAAAGGAAAGCATCTGTTGTTCCTGAGGAAAGCGATTTGTGCTGGAGAACCCACACGGAATATGAATGAAGGCCCCAGTCTAGACAGAAGACAGTATGTTCATTAGATCAACTTTGTCTCTATAGACCATCTAATCATTTTTCTCTTTTCTTTATCTCCCTGTCAGTGAGTGAAGGCAAAAACCTGATCCCCATGGACCCCAATGGCCTGTCTGATCCATATGTCAAGCTCAAGCTCATCCCTGACCCGAAAAATGAGACCAAGCAGAAGACCAAAACCATCCGCTCCAACCTCAACCCCAAATGGAACGAGACCTTCACTTTGTGAGTGAACTTAAACTTCACCTCTGCCCTACCACAGGCTGCACTACACTTTTGAATATTTTACAGTGTCACGTAATTATTATTGCAAATGTACTTCTAAGCAATACATTACAAACCACTGTATGTATTATTATACTACTATTATTATATTACTATTATACTTCAATGATTGGGAGTAGGCTACATAACGTTTAACACGTTATTACAACCAGCAGTTCAAGATGCAAAATGCTTTTTACCAAATGTAATATTTGTTGATGGACTTGAAATTTACACTGATCTTCACCTCGCTTTGTCTGGTCTCACTGCTGCTTTTGTTGTCACGTTAAAAAGAAAGAATTTCAGTAATATGTTTTTTCATCAATGAATAATCAAAGTGATTTTTTTTCCGTAAATACTACTGGCAATAGTGTGATGGCTGTTATTACTATTTTGACATGTTTCACGTTAAATGTAATTCTGAACACACATGTGCCTTTCTCTGTGTTGTATAGCAAGCTGAAGCCTTCAGATAAGGACCGCCGGCTGTCAGTGGAGGTGTGGGACTGGGACCGGACCACTAGGAATGACTTCATGGGGGCCCTTTCCTTTGGTGTATCAGAGCTCATGAAGTCTCCTGTCTGTGGCTGGTAGCTCTCACTTCCATGTTGTTATCGACCCTCGTGTATTGTGTGAAATTACACAGTGTGGTATAAGCCAGGTTGAAGTTCCCAGTTTGAAACCCAGCAGCTACTCACTCAACAAATAAAATACTTCTAGGTTCCCTGCTATGAAATATGTAATTACCATTACTGTTAACTACAGTGTGTAGTTTCACCAGTTAAAGTAACATTATATTATTCAATTTTCAATTGTCTGAGTAGTTCTGTCAAGTCATTCAGATTTACTTTAAATAGACCTCAGCCATATTATATTAATTGACATAATAATAATAATAATAATAATACTGTATAATTTATGTTGGTTGTTGGCTTACCAGGCAAATCCACGTCCAGGAGTTTAAGTAGAAGAAGGGAAACTAGACGTGTTCATCAGTGTGTTTTCCTCTCCTCATTTCTCTCTCTTTAAGGTATAAGTTATTGTGCCAGGAAGAGGGGGAGTACTACAATGTTCCCATCTCAGAGGAGGATGACGGGAATGAGGAACTGAGGCAGAAATTTGAGGTGAGGACTGTGCTAAAATAATCACCACTGTCATCTGTTTGTCTGTGTCTCGACTTGAATTCTTGACTTAATGTCTCCTCTAGAGTGTGTTCACCATTGAAGTGTGAAACCAATGTCACTGTGTGTCCGCAGTTTCTTCGACTTCTTCTTAAATTCAAGTGCTTTAAACCTTTTTGTCTGTGATTAGGAGACCTGTGAAATAAAAGGTGGTCTTCACAGTGCTTCCCCTATAGTCTATGCAGCTGCTGCAATTTTGCCGCAATTTTTTTCCCCTTTGTCTTATATTTTTATAAATTAATATTTCAAACTATGATGCTTCTTCATGCTCATATTACAGTTTGATAAGTATTGAAGAAACGCCATAAATGCAAGTTATTTTATTTGAAATATCATTAAACTGTGTGGTGATGCAAGTTAATTTCTGGGAGAAAAACAGTTACGACTGAAGACATGGAACACTGACAGTGACAAGCAGTGTCACCCAGTGGGCGATAGGGATTACACAGAAATTAATAGCTTGTTTGTCAAATCACATGTTAGAATTTTCAGATGAATTTAAAAGACTGCCTTATCAAAAGAAGAAGTGATGCCCGCCTCAGGCATGTTTAAATAAAAAGTGTTTCTTTCACACTCACATGCGTGCTTCACTGCCTCATGTTTATCAGTAAACACGAGTCATTACTGCTGATGTGGCACTTCAGTATTTGACGCAGCCCTGCCTGGCTGTGTGCCTGAGACCACATATCAGGCTCAGCCGTTTAAGACCGACATCATTCCTAAGTCACTCCTGTTAATCCTTTGGTAAATTCAAATAACCTTTTCTGAAAATCACTATATGGTTGAGTATGACTGTGCACTTAGCTGGTCCAACCAGTCTAAGCTCTAAAACAAGCATATGAATTTGGAAATGATAGTAAATGGTCATATGCTCGCCTTAGTTACAGCTGCTAAAAGTGACAGTGTGACAGCTCCTGGTCTCTTTGAACTTGGAGAACCCACAGTGAACTTGTGTGTTCACTGCTGACAGTTAGCATTTCGTTCTTACATCAGAGGGTTTCCAGCCTTGATTGGATCAACGCAACCCACCAACAGCCTTTGATATGATTTTTTTTCCCATTGATCTTTGATGCTCTGCAACTCTATAGTTGTGTTTTGTATGGTATCACAAGCTGTTGAAGATATATATATACATATATTCTCTTTTTATTTATTTATTTTTTGTCAGCGTACAAAAAAATTGACTCCTTGGTTGTACTGTAAACATTTTGTGCTTTGCAAGTGGACACAAAATATGTTCTGAAAAGTTTTTATTTGACCACAAACTAGCTTTCACTGCACTGTAGTTGATGATTTTTCCATCACACAGTTTTCTCAGATTTGAATGATTTTTAAAATTTTATCCAGACAACTTTAATGCACTTTTATAAAATGTAATGTAATCAATTAATTATATTATATTATATCACTTATAATCAGGTCTTATCTTCCTACTAATATGAAGCTTTTCTTTAATATATGATTCTTCTTAATCAGCTCCTGCTCAATGGCGATCCAACATGATTTGCAGTTACTTTCATAATTAAGATTAATAAAGTTTAATGATCACAGTCATAATCATAGCACCTTTCCCATAATTAAAAAAAGCAGCTTTTTGAACAGCACTGGATGTCTTAAATGCCATCCGAACACATATGCAGGCAAGACCCTTTTCAGTGGAGGTCACTGATGAGAGATGCTCTTTTCCTTCACCAGTCTGCTGCATTGGTGTGTCTGGACTGCTGAGAGAGAAGCAGCTCTGTCTGTGGTTCCCTGATTGTGTGCCTCTCAGTGGGAGCCCGGGTCCCCGCAGGAGACTTTTTAAAGTTATTTTCCATGACATTTCTTCTACACATAGTGAAGTTGGGATGGAAAGATGAACGGAATGGCAAGATGTCAGGACCTGGTTGATAATAAATACTGATTGGATAATGTATGTTATTTTGGTGACAAAAGCATTAAAGTTGTCTCATCAGTTCTGAGAATGTGTGAATTTATTAAAGCCTTACATGCCTTATATTTTATTTATGTATAAATTCCAAAAATTAAAAAAAAAATAATAATAAAAAAAAACATGGAAATTCCACATTATTACTGTATCCACATAGAAAATGTGTTAAGAGGCATTATCACTGTAATCAAACCTTTTTGCAGTTGCACAAAACATGTCCAAACTTTGAGTTGGTACCTTTTTTTTCTCAGCTGAATAACACAGTCAGTGATGACCTTCATGTTGATGGCTCTCTTATGATGAATGAAGGCAGAGAGAAGAGGTGAAGGAGTGTCAATTAATGTCCCTTACGAGTCAGACCACCTATCACTTGTCTCCCTGTGGTCGTCATAGTAACAGCTCCACAAAACCCACAGTACATATGTTCACCAAAGTGGGATGAGTGATGCATCATGGACAAGGTGCTGGTGCTTTGTGAGTCAGGACTCAACAGCTGGTCCTTCACCCTGCTCACACACACACACACACACACAGGGTGTACTTAACTGTACACTGCAGAAAGCAGGTTTTCCCGTCTCTTTTCTAGTTTGTTGTCTAAAGAAAATAAACAGTATTTTCTCCGATCCGATACAATACTATTTGGTATGCCTTAAATAAAGTTACCCCCCCATTTCCCTGTAACTTCCTGCTTCCTTCCTGTGTGCTTGGTGAGACTTATACTGTACAAATCTTGTGTCACCTTGTCGTATTTAATGCAAGAGTTTGTCTCTCCCTTTCTCCCCTTCTTGCCCCTGCTCTCAGGACTGCCAAATTAACTTTAATCTAAAGGTAGCTCCTCCTCTCCTCTCCTCTCCTCTCCTCTCATCTCCTCTCCTCTCCTCTCCTCTCATCTCCTCTCCTCTCCTCTCCTCCTTTTGTCTTGTCTTGTCGTAGCGATATGTTCCTTTATCCTTCCTTATGTCTGATCATTTGTGTGTGGTTCCAAGCTACTGCAAATAGATCCACTTTACTAACAATTTGTTCTGAAGTTGGGTTTCATCATCATTTTTTTAAAATTTATTTGCTATTTTGCTCCAATAAATCAGTGTTGTATTTAGTCACTACTCCTCCTTTTATAAGGATAATTTTTACTTTATCCTAGAAGTGGAACACTGAACCTTTGTTAAAAGGTGAATTGTGCATCAAGTGAGAGTACATCAGCTCTTCTCTGTCCTTACTGCTTCCTGTTTGTCAGAGCATTGTTAGTAAATCCTGCTGCTGTGCTGCTCACAGTTGGCTATACTTTTGTCTGCATGTGTGTCTTTGTATTCTGTATGCATCTTGTCCATAGATGCCTGTCTGCATCTTATGTGCTTACATCATTGTCACCACAGGTGTAAGGAAGTATTTGGTCATGATTTTCTCTTATTTTCGAGCTTGTTTTGTCTACATTTTTGTCTAACTTCTGCCTGTAAACATCTAAGTGTAATGTGGGACCAGGCCTCACTGGAGTTGTTCACTGCAGATATACTCCACTCTACGACCATACAATATTTGACTCACTGAAGAGAAACAATACCAGTTGTGACCACTAGATGCCAGCATTGAACTGAAATACATGGCCAGAGCAATGAGCGTCTGTGTTGCTGTGTGTGGGTGGGTATGTGTTAGTGTGTACTTCTCTACACCTTCATCAGTGTGACTGCAAGGTAATAGGTTTTTTCACCCACCAATTGCTACCATGTTTTTTCCTTATATTTGAAGCTTTGATTTCCATACCATCAACTTTGATATCATCTAAATTGTGCGGATTCTCTCTTAACATTTTTCACATTTAGTTTTTCCTTTCTGCTCCTCTTGACATGTGTTAGTACAGGCAGGGACTTTACTGGATCAAAGTAACTGATTACAGAAACAGTTTTACACTGAGTAAGAAATGAATGTGGAATCTGCCACTACCTGACCTACCTCCTCATCGTTCATGGCTCACACCTATACTCGAGTGTACTAAGTGAGTTGGCACTTTTGGTTCCCTTCTCCCTGTGGTTTCAGGACCAAGCAGTTGTGGAAGACTCTGATCAGGTGCGTCTTGAGAGGAAGGAAGTAAGGCAGCTGCTCGCTCAGCTCGGCCAGGCTCTTTTCATTGGCTAAAGCTTACAGCTGTGCTGTGATCTGGTGCGGTCTGCTCTGCTTTGTGTTTCTCTGCTGCTCTAAGAGCAGACTGTGTTAGATGCCATTAACCAAACTAAAGCTGCTTGGCACTGGTTGTCTCTAGTTAAATGTCTTAATTTATTATGTGGCGCAGTCAGAAATGGGCCTAAAATGAATGCTGAAGGGACTCCTGAGAGTGAAATGTGTTAAAGCAGGGGATTTTTCATGTTAGTCTATCATTTGTCCATTTTTACAATATTTTGATAAAGGGCACACATTTGTCTCACCATTGTTTTCTTGAGAAGATGCAGTGGGATGGCTCAGTAGGGGTATGACTCCCCTGTTATTTGCACAGATTTCAGTCAGAAATTCTGTAACCAGGAAGCAGTAAGGAAATTGAAAATTTAATATCAATTTGTCATAGTCCATCCGAAAGCTAAACAATGACCCGCTCTGTGTAGCATGTGGGTGTAGATCATGATGTCGAGGTTGAGCATGTGGTTGATCTGTGTTTGACCTTGTCTGAGTGTGAATACTGGATTTGACAATGTTGTTCTTGTGCAGAGAGAGATAAAGTCTGGAAATTAAATTGTGTCTGATTGTTGTTCAGCCTTAAGACTGCCGTGAAGTTTTGGTATTTTTTCAGCATAATGCACCATAGTTTTCTAGCAAAACTACATGGGAGAATAAGCATGATTTTGGCATGAAGGATAGAGAGAATCTTTTTGCATTTGCACAAATCCAGGTAAATATGAGTGAATTATATGAATATGAGTGGCCTGGGCGTGCATGCACATGGCGATGCCACAGAGCGGTAACCCCCTCTTCATTAGCTGTCATCCAACTCTGTGTTAGTGTCATCATCATGATCATCAGTGATCAGTGATTTCAGTGATGCAACGTTTAAGATTATGTCGAGCCAGTAACAGTTTGTCATCATTCTCAGATTTCCTCTAACAAGAACGACCAGTACTGAAGTTTTAATTCGTTTTGATGAGAATTAGTTGCTAATTTAGTTTTTCAAGACAGCTGGGTCACAGCCTCTGCTGTTCATTAGTAAATTATATGACACAAACGAAGGAAATGTGACTGTATCGTCTTGTTTGCCACAACTCAGTGCACGTTATTAAATTGTATCTATTTGTATGAAGCTATTTTTGTGTGTATCTGCTCCACAGTGGTACCACAGTCTCATTTCCCTGCATTAATTATGAGTTCTGCTTATCAATCAGTGTATGGGAGATATGAGTGACCAGTGTGAGTGTGTGAGGACAAGTAGAGGGTTTTTTTTGTTTGTTTGTTTTTGTTTTTGTTTTTTTTTACCAGTGAAATTCAAATATAAGACACATTTGTGTGTATTATCATAGCTGTACTTAATTTTTTGGGTATGTTGGTCTGGATTTGAGAGGAAGCCACAGCAAACAATCCTCTTCTAAGTTTACTAAAGTTCATTTATTTGGTGCATATCATAATGTTTAAAACAGCAGAGTTGAGGGATTCAGGCACTAGATGCCTTGTCTGCTTTATGTGGTGTGTGTGTGTCCCTCAAAGTACATTTTAAAATGTGTATTTCTGACACACCATTCTTTGTGCCCTGAGTGCAGAAAGCCAAGCTAGGCCCAGGTAAGATGGTGATTACAGAGACGGACAACAGCCACTCCAGTCAGCTACCTTCCAACAACCTGGACCAGGTCAAACTCGGCGACTTCTCCTTCCTTGCCGTCCTGGGGAAAGGCAGTTTTGGCAAGGTGAGGCAACTGAGACTTATATAAATAAAGTTGTTAGTGTGACTGGCAATGAGGTCAAAAGGAACAAGAAGAATTAGGTTATACATAGAAGTGATCTTTTTCTATGTTTCTCTCCCCCTTTGTTTGATTCTGAAGGTCATGCTGGCAGAAATGAAGGCCACTGAAGAGCTGTATGCAATAAAGATCCTCAAGAAGGATGTGGTGATCCAGGACGATGACGTGGAATGTACCATGGTGGAGAAGAGAGTCCTGGCTCAGCTGGACAAGCCACCCTTCCTCACACAGCTCCACTCTTGCTTCCAGACTGTGGTAGGTAAAATGCTCCTGGACATGTGTCAGGACAAGTCACTCCAGGTCAGGTCAGGGCAAATTAGTTCATGGGGCTTTTAGCCAAACAACTTAGTCATAAAGTAAAAGTGGAGGGCAACAGAGGACATGTATGACACGTGCATTAAAAAACAGAGAGAGTAAGAAGGAGAAACAAACAAACCCCAATTAGAAGGCTAAAATTTGTGTGTGTGTGTGTGTGTGTGTGTGTGCGCATGTGTATGTGAGTGCAAAAGCATGCATGTGCTTGTGTATTAACGTTGACTCATGGCCAAACCAGACCACACAACCTGAGAGCACATACTGTATGAGTGATGAGACATGCGCTCATAAATATGTGTGTTTCTTGCATGCACACACACACACACACACACACACACACACACACACTTGCACCTATTCTCAGTAGTGTATTATACTGGCATGTGTAAGAACAGACACAAATTTAGATGTTACCCACATGCATGCAAACAAATATACACACGCAAAGTTACAAGAAATTGTGCTTTGTCTAAGAAATGTGAAATCTCTAAGCCTGTGCTGACAAAATGATATCATCAGGCTTATTTTCTCAGACTTGACAACAACTTTAGTAGCCCTGCTAGTAATAGTAGTTTCACTGCAGTATCATGGTGGTAGTGTGTTTTAATACAACAATCCCTGGAAAGAAATTCTGAAAGTGAAATTGGGTGATTTCAGGACAAATAAAGATGAAAGGCAAATTCTGTTATTTATAGAATTATTAAATGTAGAGGTCTGAGGAAATTATAAATTGTTGTTTTGGAAGGATGGTCGGACACTAACTCAGTAAATATTAACTTTAATCCTTTGAGCAAGGACAGCAATATTAATTTTTCATGCTCTACCACTCACATACATTTTAATTGAAATGTGAAAGAAATCAACGTTTTACCTAATCAGAATGTCCCTTGCTAAATCTGCATGGCCCCTTGTTTGCACTGTATGCCAAATGAACGTCTGTTAGCAGTTTGGCTCCTCTGAGCAGCCGATTAGAGCCGTAGCCCCAGCAGGCAGACCGAGGAACTAGGAAGACAGCTTGCCTGTTAACATACTCATGAACACACACACCACTTGTTCATTCTCCCATACACATGCAAAAACAGCCTTACTTACTCTCACACAGCTTCTCTCTAGTGTCTCCATAGTTTCTTTGCTTTTATTAATTAGAATAGGGATGGTCTTTGCGCCAATACAACGGATGGGAAAACATTGCAGCAGAAGCATATTTACCAGAAATATGCAAGTAATATTTTGCATTTGTTATATTAAAAAAAAGTTTGAAACACCACCACATCTACAAGCCAAACGACTACAGAGGAGTTTAAGATACTGGAGACAATGTAGTGTGCATTTTGCTCAAGGCAGCATTATTGCAGTGAAATGAGAGTCCGAGCTCTCACAAGTCCAGGGTCAAATCTGCTCCGTCGTGGGTAATGACACTTGTTTAAACCAGGTGGGAGGTCAGCTTAGCCGGCATGCTGCTATGTGAGATGGTTGGTTTGTGTTTTGCTTGTAAAGGACTGTCAAACACAGCTGGACCAGGGTCAGGCCAAACATGTCATGAGTGGTAAGGGACCAGCACTGTGAGACAAAGAGAATACTTCCTGACAGATGTCTGTGTTGAGTGTTTTCTTTTTCCATGAAGCGCATTGTTGTGGGCTTTTTAGGTCACCTTGTCATGGAAAGTGTAGCAGGAGCGATGGAACAGCTCAGACAGCAAGGTTAGGGCAGGCTGCAGTGCTGAATTGTATCTCTGTTTGGGTCACTGTCAGTGAGCAGTAATGTTGTGAATTTCACAGCTTTTGTGGAACTTTGCAGCATTTATGTGCAAAAATAATAATGTGGCATATTTTTCTCCCCATCTGTTCCCGACTCCTCTCTTTTACTCCCTCTATCTCTTCGACCACAGGACCGTCTGTACTTTGTCATGGAGTATGTGAATGGGGGAGACCTCATGTACCATATCCAACAAGTGGGCAAATTCAAGGAACCTCAGGCCGTGTAAGACATGTCAAATTATTAGCAACTGATGCTGTAATTATTCTATAGTCAAATAGATGTTGCACATTAATTTAAAGGAATTGTTATTTTAGTTCTCAAAAACATTTTGTATAATGTTATCAAGGTACAAAATTGTATTGTTTGCTGCATTATAACTGCAGCAAGCATGTGAAGCACCGGCTACCACATTAAGAAGAGCATTTGTTAAGGATGTGATTTATATGAGAGATACAGCGAAACTTCCTGTAAGTGTCCTGTAAGTTAAGGTTAAGGTTCCTCGTGTTAAAGGTCCGTAATTGTGTGGCTGTTATTGCAGGTTCTATGCAGCAGAGATCGCTGTTGGTCTCTTCTTCCTGCACATGAAAGGAATCATCTACAGGTAAGTGAAGTCGCAAAGCATAAATACAGCACATGACGTTCTTCAAATTCAGAGCCCGCGTTTAAAAAATCCTCAGCATATAATAAATTTCTCTTTTTCTGCAACCAAGTGTTCTGCTAGCTCGTTCTTGAAACCGCTCAGCAGCAGTCTCAGAGTGAATAGTACAGGCACCAGAAGAATTTAGGATTGGCAGTGAAAGCCACCTGCTGAAGTCTCAAGAGAAGTCAACATCTTCGAAGTTGTTTTGAATGTCAGTGTGCTTTCTTAGGGATCTGAAGTTGGACAACGTGATGCTGGACTCTGAGGGACACATTAAGATTGCTGACTTTGGCATGTGTAAAGAGAACATGGCAGAAGGAGTGAGCACACGCACCTTCTGTGGTACTCCAGACTACATAGCCCCAGAGGTAAGGCTGAACATGGAGAGATGCGTGTGTGCGAGGTTGCGTGCGCGTGCATATTTTGATGCATGAGGTCATCCCTGTCGCTGTCTGGTCTCAGCCTGTGTCACCCCTGTGCTCCAGATTAAGGTCACTGCCTCAGGACAGATACACACTCACGCGCCCAAGCGCTCTCTCATGACGTTAGCGTCCCAGTCAGGCAGACGCCCAGTGTGTCCGCTGGCGAGTCCAAACATAACCCAAACACAAAAGCAGGGAGTCTCCGTGCGTCCCCGTAGGTGTCCTGGTTGTTTTGATCAGTTTGTGCAATAATCATTTCATTCAAGATAAACAGACTTGATTTGACAATTTCACCTTGTCGTCTGTGAGCATTGTTCTGGGCAAGATATTTAAGATGTTAAGATGTTATGGGCAACATACATTTGAAAATGTAAGCATTCTGTTATTTATTTATTTGTTTAGAAAATCATCCCACAGCAACAGCAACATACCAATGTACAATTTCCATGTCGAATGTGTCTTTACATCACAATAGTCGACAAGCTGCGTTCAAAGAGGATTAAATGATATCAGTCCTGCGCTCAAAAATCTCTCAGGTTTGTTTGTCTTTCCTTGAACCAATCGCGATCATTTTAGGAAGCGCTAAGCTCAGGATGCAGAGACAGCGCCCTTGGAAAATAGTAACACACAGAAAGGGAGGAGAATTTTGGCTGGCATGGACGTCCAATGGCAAGTTTATACTTGAAGCCTACTTCCTGTTAGGCAGACTAGACTGACCATCACTCATGTAAGGGGTTCAGACAGCAAAAGTCCAAATTGACTGACCAGATGGTTATCAAGCCCACTGCTTGGTGGATGATTTAATATTTAAAGACATAGACTTTTTCCCTCTCTGAACCCTTATTGAATATGTATATGGAAAATGCAGTTATGTTGTCTGCACACTTGTGCATCCTTAATCTTTGCATCAAAAAAGACACTCTAAAATCTAATAATATTTCAACCACGAAATACCTTTAGAGTAGTTTAAGTAAAGTTTAAGTAAACAATAGCAAGAAATCACATTAGAAAAGTTCCATTCCCAGTGAGTTGCTAAACAAAAGCATTGCCTTTGGTTCGTATCCATAATCCAATGCTATTTTCTGTCTGCACATATTTTTATGAGTTTCTTTTTAATTTCACCTGTTATAGTAACAGGAAATGTCCGATGCTACAGCTTGTGGCAGTTTATACTTCATGTTCTGATTTAATTTATCCAACTCTTCAGCCATTATCAGTTAGTGGTCTTGTGTTTAATGGTGGGCTGGGTTATTGATCTTGTCTAAAACCCCCTCTGACAGACTGGGAGGTTAATTCCACCCCATGGAAGCAGGGTGAACATGCTGTGACCGTACAGAGTCAGACTGACACTAATGCGCCAGCTAGGGATGGCACAGCAGGGGGTAGGAGCGGCTACTGTTTCCATAGCACTGTGAGCCAGAGCACACATTTAATGTCATACGCTTTTATGCTAAGTCACACACACATGATGTCACACAGTCACACGCATGACAGCATCACATGTGCACAATTCTACATGCACAGATAAATAGAGTGTCTGTAGTCATACAGGATTTCTATAGATGCACAAAAATAGATCATTCACACACCTGTACACACACACACACACACAAGAACACTCCTAAGTGGAGGCTGACCTTAAAAAATGGGCCCACAGTGGTGACATTTTCAGATATAATTGAGGGAAAGTGCTCCTCAAATTGTGTGTGACAGAAGGTTCAACAACTAATTACTGTGCAAGTTGAATTTGACTTCACAACTTGGACACATGTTTCATACAACTTTGATTCCAGAAATGATGGAGCAAAGTGCAATCTGAATGCAGTCATTTGCAAAACAAAAGAAAAACGTTTTACTGAAAACTGATTTACAACACGTTCCTATGTGTTATATACTTTATACACTCATGTCTTTCACAATGTGGTGAACCTCGCCCCATCCAACCACTGAGCTTTTTGAGGATGTCCCTTTCACAGCCAATCACGATACTTTGACTTGTTGCCAGTTAGCCTGTTTACCTGTGGAGTGTTCCCAACAGGTGTTTTCTGAGCAGAACACAATTTTCTCTGTCTTTTGTTGCCCCTGACCCAACTTGTCTGTGACGTGTTGCTGGCATCACATTCAGAATAAGCAGATATTTACAAAGTTGATGAGGATAAGTTGATCCCTGGAGGGACTTGATTCAAGCTCCTGCCTATTTCTAGTTGGAGATGCTAAACCTTCATCTTGTAGGTTAATAGTTAGTGAATAAAAAAGAAGATGGGTTTTTGATTATCTGGATCCAGATAGTCCACCAGCATGGACCCCAAGTATGGTGAGAACATTCCACTCTGAATAAGCAAAACTGTCATGGATGTTTGTGTTTTTATGAGCTGCTATGGTGAGGTCACCTCTGGTAGGTTTATATCAATATATGTGAGATATGTGCAAGATGAAAACTGTTTTCACACTTTTGTTTCTCACTAACACTTGCCCACATGCTCATTACTCTATCAGTGAGGGAGTACATTTCTGTGTAGTTGTCGGTCCCCTGGTTGTGAGCACACATGTGACAAAATACAGAGTATACACACACACACACACACACTGGCACTTAGTTTTTGCTGTGTTTACGCTGACCTATATAGCCAGTCATTGGGAGCTCCTGTCTGGGAGGAATGCTCAAACTAATGTGAATTTACACCTCAGTGACTTTGACACAAAGAGGAAGAGATAGCAAGAGAGAGCGAAAGAAGAGAGAGAACTGAGAGGAAACACAAAGGCGATGCAAGGTATTAACCGTGGAAGGAAAATAACAGAGGGGTGTGAGAGTAACTGTACAGTGAAGAAGAGAGGCAAAGACAGATTCACCTAATAGTGACTGTGCTGCATTTCAGGGGAGCATTTGAGGTTATTGAGCTGTGTGACACGGGCCATTTCCCTCCACGCCCCAGTTGGTCCTCGCTGCAATGTGGCATTAGGAGGCATGGGCATCCTCTTCCCTGCTCACTCCTCTGTGGACTGAAACAGCGGTTGGTGAGCTCGTACTGTCAGGATGATATAGCGCAAATTTAGTCATTGAAGAAGAGCCACTTTTTAGATCCCCATTGTCGCTGAGCTTGTGTTAATTTGTCATATTACAGGATAACCTGACAGGCAGAACTAATGCAGACAATATTATTGTATTATACTTTCGCAGACAGCACTGATATCTACAGAAGTGTTTGAGTCGCCTACTTTCTCTGTAATCTTTTCATTTTTTAGTGAAAGGAAATTAATTTATTTTAAACTAAAAGTTCATAAGTTCTTGCAAAGGCTCATAACTTTCAATGGTATGTTGCTCATTTGTTGTTAGATGCAGTTGTTTTGCTTCAGACATCCCGCGTTATTCAGGGTTGTTTAAGGTGTAGACATGCAGTTCCATTTTTGTTGCTGAATAATGACTGTAGCTTTCCCTTGTTTCTCGAAAAGTTCAAGGACTAGGAATAGCGAGACTATGTCATCATAGAGTTGTCAACTGGTCATGCGCCTTCACAGTGGCAGCTCCAAATTTAAACTCTTCACCAATTACTGAGCACCAAAAGCAGAGTTTTCAGATCAGAGCTATTAGCAGTCCTGCAAAATCACTTCAGCCTTGGTTGGAAAAGTGAGTGAGAGGTGAGAAAAAGTTGGGGGGGTGAAAAAGAGAAAGTGAGAAGGAAACAGCAAATGAAACAGAAATGCAGAGAGCAAGAACATGGAAACATCCTGTGGAGAAAATCACTTGTCTGCCTGGTTATTAAAAAAACTTGAATAACTAGAGAATTACTTGGTGTTTTTCCTCTCTGCCTCAGGTCTGCAAGTGTTTACGTTGTTTTTTTTTCTCATCCACTTACTTTATATAGTATAGTCCATGTGCATGTCACTACAATGTATCTTTCTTTTTGGGTTGTTTTTAATTAGCAGTAGTTCGCACCATTTCCGTACTGATAATTGATACATGATGCATGCAAATAAAGAAAATATATTTTTAATAATATATCATATTATGACTTACATAGAAGTTAGTATTTGTTTAGAACTATTTAATCAACCTTAATTTGTCGTGATCAGATGCTTGTCAGCCATGGCAGTTATCCAATTGCTCATCAGTTCAACTCAACAGAACACTGAGCTGACATTTTGTACACGTGGGATATTTTTCTTAACTTTCCAATCTCAAATAAATGTAATTTTTCCTAATGTCTGAACCAGACACCATAACTATTTCTTAAGAGAGTCAACCGTGTATTCTTACGACTGAGGGGCCTCAGGTTTGTCAGCTCGATAACACCTGGCTGTCAGTTTCTGCTCTGGCAGAAGAGTTATTTGAAGCTGTTCAACTGCATGAACAAAACTGGGCCAGATTAGCTTTAGTTAAATTGATTTTCCACATGAAGGTTAAATTACTTATCATGATGGGCGCTATCAACCTGTGGAAACAGTTGTATCATGCCTTCTGTGGCTTGTGACGCAGTTTTATATAACCCTCACGATGTTATCAGGACTGCCTCGCATTCGTCTTGAGACTTACAGTTAATCACAAACTGAGGGTGTGGATTTGAAAGACATGGGCGTTTCCCAGGCGGGGAGGATCTAAGGAAAGATGCTTGTTGTATTATAGTTACAAAATAGCTGTAATATAAGTAATGTGAATCTCAGCTTCTACTGTTTTGAGTTTGACTATTTTTTATCTGTTTCTCACAGAATTCATACTTTAAAAAAGGTTCTGTTCATCTTCAGCACTACAGTGTAAGACGCTCCCGTAAACCCCAAGGCTGCACGTTACAGTAACATCATCAGTGAATGAAAGCAACCACAACAGACACATACAGTACTGAGAAATGCTTTGAAAAACGGACCACTAAGGCATGGGCTGATGCACATTGCTGTGTCTGCTCTCCAGCAAATACATTTCTCAGAGGGCTCTGATGAGAACAAAGAGGAGCATATTCACATCACGCACCCTGTAACCGTGTTGGTCATGAGGGCAGTGTTGCGCTGTAGCGTTCCACCACACAGTCGTGGTCTTTTTTTTCTGTAGAGCAGAGTAGCCTTGAATAGCTAGCAGTCTGATCCACAACTGTCATGTAGCATTAGGCCTAATGGGAGGGAAATGTCGCTGTGCAGCAATGCACATGGACACACACACACACAAAGACACACATACAGATATGCACAAGCACAAGCGCAGACTGTTCAAGCCGAGCACAGGTGCACAAAGATACTTTGCCGGGCACGTAAAAGTCATTTTGACTCAATGAAGATATTGCATAGCAATTATATTCAGAATTGTATACATGAACATAAACATGAGAAGAGAAAATCTCAGTGCAGTGAATCAGCGGAGCTCTACTGGCCAGAGGCCTTCATATGATAAAGTAAAAAAAAATGAAACAGGATGAGAGGAGGGAATGACAGGCACAGGTCACACTTGTCTATTTCCATCATCTGCAGCCTGGCAAGGAGTAGAGAGCACTTTGTGTTTGTATCAGCATCATGTGAACAGCCAAGCAAACAAACATATGTGTACAGAATAAATGCATATAAAGCTGAAGATTTAACTCAACATGCTCGTTCAGGGCACAAAGTTCACCGTGCCTGAAACTGTAAATGTCCGCTTGTGTTTTGGCAGACAGGCAATGTGGTGGCAAGGGCAGCGAGTCACAGAGTCACATTAGCGCAGCACTTTGCAGGATGCCCTGAAAATGATCTAAACAGTCGCATTTTGTTGGACTCTAATTGACCTCTTCTTTTTTCTTTCCTTTTCTCTTTTTTTTGCCCCACTGTCACTGTTTCTGAGTCCAAGCTGTCCACTCTCTTCTGATTTTTAAGTATGTCTTTCTGTTATTCTTTACTATCTCCACAACAAGTAGTAACAGCGAGAGTGTAACTGTGTAACACTAATACACACCGTGATGCAGTGGTTAGTACTGTCACCTCACAGCAGGAAGGTTCCAGGTTTGAACCCATCTGCAAAGCTGCAGTAGGGCCTGCTTTGATTTTGCATGTTCTCTTCACAGTACAAAGACATACAGGTTAGGTGAAATGGTGACTCTAAATTGTCCATAGATGTGAATGTGAGCAGCCCTGCAATGAACTGGTGACCTGTATAGGGTGTAACCCGCCTCTCACCCAACATCATCTGGGACCTACTGCTGCCTTTGCAGCCTGCAAAAGATAAGCAGTGTCTTATCATTGCTTTTCATACTGTCTTCCTCACTTGCTCCATCCCCTTCATATCTGTCTCTCTTTCTCTCTGCTCCTTTTTATCTTTCTCCTCTCTGTTTTTATTCCCATGACACAAACTGACATGAGGCTACAGATCTCATTGCTATATTGACCTGATGTGTCTTCATGCTTTGTACAGTTAAATCCTTCATTGCACATGGTTTTGCAAGAGAGACTGTGAGGTCAATTCTCAATGACACAGTGCAACAAATATGTCACATTAGGTTCTTGATGATGCGTTGTCTAGAATTGGTCTAGTTCATCCTGACATGGTAAAAGTATTCAGAGTATTAAACAACTTGACTTTCCTCATTAATGATATAATCAGTCTTAACTGCTCTCAGTTTTTGTTTTAGCATCTGGTGTTTTATCAAATCTGTTTTGTTTTTGTTCGGAGATGAGTAGAGTGATTTAGAGTCTCATACATGTTGAAATATTTCAACAGCGGTGCTGCACAGCTGAATTCATTAATGACAGCTGTCAGGTTGGTCTGAAGGTCAGCACGATTCCTGCAGGAAGCAGGATTTGAGCAAGCAAGCGTAGGCATTTCGCACAGAGGTTTATCTCACCATGGGGTCTTTGACCCTTGAGCTAATTAAAAACATAGAAGAAAGATCAGGGAAGAGGGCTTTTCCCTCTGCATCTTCCTGCCTTTTTACCAAAGAGATAAAGAAATCCAAGGATTAGAGCTTAGCAGTTCTCATCTTCTTGAGGTACCGTGTTAACTTTCACGCAAAGAGATCAGTACGTCGAGCCGTAAACACACGTTCTCATGCATGTGTTCATTGCTTTAACATTGTGGGTTGGAGTCTCATTCTGTTGCATGTTGATATGACTTTAAGGAGATTATTCACTACTGGAACGATATGTTAGCTGTTTGGACGTAGTTGCTGTGACTTTCACATTTTGTTATGGTCAAGCAAAGCACTTGTGTGTGAAAGAATGCTGTTCTTGTTGTTTTTTTTAAACATAATTTATTGGAAGATAATTTAGTGAGATGTACAGGATTTGTTTAGACAAGACAATCATAAGTTACAATGTTTGTGGAAACAGAATAACAGCTTTGACAAACAAACATAAATAACTTGAATAATTGGACTGTGCTTATTTTTACAATAATGAAAATTAATTTGTAATACAAATGATCAATTTCTATGCTTTGTTTGAGTTATTGTCTTCAAGTGATTAAATCCAAATTGCGCAAACTTACAGAGTGCTTTTGGGCACATCACCAGACACACTGTACAGCAAAATACCAGTAAAAGTACAGAGGTTGCGATTACTGTCCGCCCAGACCCAGGAGCCAGCCTCCATGTGCACGTTAACCTGGTCTCCCTTCTGAAGAAGCAGCACTACCCCATTGGAGCCGTTATCAGTGACATCAGAGGCAGTCGAGTGCTCAGCAGTGCCCACAACAGCCTCACCGTTCTTGTACAAGAGTAGAAATCCAGGGTTTCCCCCATTAGCATGAGAGTAAAGGGTGAAGTGGTAAAATCCACTCACTGGAGCTGTAAAGACTCCTGAACAGGATGTTTTAAGAAGACAGAAGAAGATAAGACATTTTAAGATTAATTTTATCTACCTGAAGTAAAATCAATGATTTGAAGAACAGAAAAACATGAAGCATTAGCACAATATGACAAGATTCACCGAATGAGAAGCAGCACAGCACTTCTATGGTAACACGAAAAGAAATCACTTAGCAAGATAATATGCTATAGTATGCTTCTATGCTTCTGTGGACAAAGTTGAAATAGAAGAGGTCAATGGCAATGAATGAGCTAGACCATAACGTCCAGTATCTGTTTTTTAGATGGTCATTGTTCTCTTTTTGTGCTGAATGAATCCATGTGGCATCGAGCCCACGTGAAAAACAAGGAAGCTGTGAATTAATTCAGTAATTACACAGATATGTTCTCGTAATACATTACCTGATATGGGATCATAGCTGTCACCAATGTTAGTGATGACTTTCTTGTAGATGAGAGTGGTCTCAGTGTTAAATGGCCCAATGTGCATTTGGTTCTCTTCCAGAGCAGCTGAGAAGGCCACTTTATCTGTCAAAGAAAAACAAAACACTATTGAAAATGCTATTTGTTTTCCCTAAAGCTACACAAACCCAGTGTATTCGTCTTGTGTATAAATACAGCTGCTTAATTATCTTAAAGGTGAAAATGGAAGTGCAAAAAAGAGCATCCCATCTCTATAGTTTATACGCAAAGTATATACAGTGGTATGACGTATAAACTTATTTACCTGTAGTCATTGTTGTCTTCACATCTTCCAGCGCTGCAGATGTTTGGTCAACTTTATTTTTCAACTCCTCTTGAATAGTCTGATTTGTTTCCAGTTTGGTTTTCAACTCTTTTATGACAATGTATTAAACACAAAACGTATTTTGTGTCAGTTGTAATAGCCAGTCAGGAGGAGAAAAATGCTTCAATCCATTATAATGATTTATCAGTACAGATGTTTTTATCAGTAAATCAGCAACATTTTGCTTGCCTTGATCAGCTGTTTTAAGTGCTTCCATCTCAGCCTCTGTTTTTTCAAGTTTTGTGTTCATCTCCTGGTTTAGAAACTCAGCAGCATTCAGTCTCGCGTTTAACTCTGAGGGATTCACGGAAAAGATTGACAACCGTATGAACTATTGACTGCTGTTAACTGTAAATGAATCTTCAGATGGTAAATGTACATAAAATGTTTTCTTTTTACCTTGATTTTTTTTCTCCACCGCTTCCACTTTTGTTTGGGTAACATCAAGGCGTGCATTCATTTCCTTGGCCAGGCCCTCGTTGGCTTCTACTCGGAACTTGAGCTCTAGTGGAAGATGTGAGGTGGAGAAGAAAACTGTGTGAAATCAGCCATTATAGCTCATTTGGCACTTAAGATTTCAGTCAGTATAATAACCTAATTACTCATTCATAATCAAATGTAATTTTCTACCTTTATGAGCTGTCTTGAGAGCTTTCACCTCCCTTTCCATGTCTGCGGTCTTAATCTTCAGGTCCTCACTCAGGCTTTCAGAGACTCCCAGTCTGGCTGCCAGTTCTGTTGAAGTAGGTTGAATGACAGGAAAACAAGCCATCAATTAAGCAAATTTATCATGATGAGCAAAATGTGGGTAATCAACAGAATCAGTGCTACAGGTATGTGATTATTCTCTTTACCTTGATCAGTTGTATTGAGTGCCTCCACTCGTCTCAGTGTATCTTCAAAGCTGATCTGCAGCTCCCCAGTCAGACTTTCACTGGCTGACAGCCTGGAATTCAAACCTATAGCAGCAAAGTTAAAACAATGGGTTTGGAAACTTAAAAATGAGTCCAGTTCAGTCAGTGGTAATGGTTAATGGTAAAATGTTTCAACCCAACGACAGTGGAATCTGGCATCTTCTTCCCTTTTAAGATAAACAACATTAGCAAACCAGGAAGGGGTGAAAATGCTCTGAGTTAATCATGAAAAGGTCATGGAAAATTCATGGAAACATCCATCAGTGGCTCCAGTGGGTAACCATGAAAACCCTACATATGAATATCTTATACCCCATGTGGCAGCTAAAGAAGAAATTCCACAATGTTGAGCATTCAGACTTTACCTTGATCAACAATCTTTAGTGCCTCCACCTCTGTCTCTGTGTTTCCAAGCCAGGTGACCAACTCCTTTTCCAGATTCTCACTGGATTCTAGTCTGGACTCAATCTCTAACAGTGAAAATCTTGATCAGAGCAGTTTTAACAATATTCAAAGTGTTTTGGTTTCTGTTCAGTTATTTTGTTTTCATACCTTTAATTTCTAACTGTATTTGTGCCAGCAGGGTTCTTTGTGTTTCTGCCTGGACATCAGTTGTATTCAGTCTGTCCTCCAGTCCTGGTCATTACATGGAGGAATAAAGTGATCAGCCACATTTGCAGATACTGTAATTCCGTAAAGACGATGTCCTGATGTTACGGCTCAAAAAGCAAAGCAGCAGTTTGCAGTACTGTGGATATATGGTCACATGTTATTGGACATAAACATCTAAGAAAAGGGCATTTTATTTACCTTGATCAGCAGTCTGCAGAGCCTTCACATCTACATCCATATTTCCAAACTTATTCCCCAGCTCTTTCAGTCTCATGCTCAGCTCTGTTTGTAAAATTTTAAAAAAGAGATGATTGTCCATTCAGTTAAAATATAAATCCCTCAGTGAAATTAGATGAGTCAAGGTGAGAAGAGAGCAACTTTCTTCTTTATTAAGAATTGTTTGCTGCAGTACCTGTACTTTCTTTCTGTAGTTGTTCCACTTGCATGTTTTGACCCTCCAGATCGCTGGCATTCAGTCTGGTCTCCAGCCCTGATCCGTGAGGATGGAAGAAAGATTAGATTGATTAGAATAAATAAGAAAAGGAAGAAACCTAAAAAAAATGGAATGATCAAACCAGGAATGTGTTTGTTAATATAAATTGCATAAAAGAACACAGTAGAAATTGTGCTAAATAGCATTAAAAGTGGTTGTTTCGCATGTAGTCAAATAGGAACTGCTTTTGATGCTCTATAGCACCCATCTTTAAAGGTGCTATGTAGCAACTGTGTCAAATGGTGTTGTATAGGACCATTAGAGGTGCCATGTAGCACTTCATCAATAATGGAGTTAAATAGTACCCAAAGGTGGCTCTCTGGCTCCTGATCATAGGGAAACCTCTTTTCATTTCATATAGCTACTGTCATATGTTGGTATGAATTGTAATCTGAGGAAATAAAAATTGTTTTTTGCTTTGTAAATATTTG
Source organism: Scatophagus argus (assembly GCF_020382885.2). NCBI lineage: Eukaryota > Metazoa > Chordata > Actinopteri > Scatophagidae > Scatophagus > Scatophagus argus. The sequence goes on along the minus strand of NC_058494.1, from coordinate 11,557,142 downwards.
AAAACTACTACAATGGCAAAAAACTGTTTTGATTTATTTTTATATTTTTCTGAGTTGTGCTGAGATGGAGCCCCAGTGATGACTGGCAGCTATGTTTGATTCTGGGGCCCTGGAATATTTCCTTAGACATGGGGGGCTTGAGGGGAACAAGGTTGAGAATCACTACTTTAATGTGTTTTGCCCAGGAAATACGCTGAATTTTACAAACAAGCAGAGAACCTCTAAAGAACCTCTAAAGATCCATACAAGTACTTAACAGGTTCTTTGTACAGCAGCAGTGCTACTTAGGACCTCATCCACCCCAAAGAACCATAGAAGAACCACGGTTTATTTGTTTTTTTCTGTGAACAAGGATTTGACCTTTTTCTGTTTCTCGGTTTCTCTCTGTACCTTGATTAGCAATCGTCAGTGCCTCCACTTTTGTCTCTGTGTTTTTAAGACGGCCATTCATCTCCTCCTCTCGACTCTCACCGGCTTCCAGTCTAGACTCAAACTCTGACAGATAAAATGATGAGAGGAAAATCCATTCTGAATGCATCAAGTTAAAACCTCTTTTCTCCCAAACCTTAGGCAGGAGGACATGAGATAAAAGTCAGGTATCTTTTCCTGGATAAGCAGTCTATAGCCTGCTGGCCTGTCATCACAGATCTATTCACCCTGTGATCACACTAATACACTTTCTTCTACGTGTGTGTGTGTGTGTGTGTGTGTGTATGTGTACCTTTAATTTCCACCTGTAACTGTGCCACCAGGGTGATTTGCATTTCTGCCTGGACATCAGTGGCATTCAGTCTGGCCTCGAGGTCTGGCCATAACATGAAGAAATAAAGCATTTATTCACACATTTCACACATTTTTCGTCTGAAAGGGAAAGCAAATAACAAAACCTCATCCTTCTACTCTTAGTTGGAAATATGCAGTATGAATGCAGTTCATTTTACCTCGGTCAGCGGCATGCATGACCTTCACTTTTGTGTCCACGTCTCCAAGCTTATTTCCGAGTTCTGTCAGTCTGGTGTTCAGCGCTATTTGTTAAGGATGAAGACATAAATACTGCATGACTTCAGTCATTCAGTCAAAGATAAATCATACACTGAGATTAGATGAGCTGAAAGATGGGAAGAAAATCTACTTTGCTGGTCATTAATAATTGACTTGTTTTGTTGTAGTACCTCTGCTTTCCCTCTGCAGTTGTTCCACTCTTTTGCTTTGACCCTCCAAATCACTGGCATTCAGTCTGGCCTCCAGTTCTGCTCAATGGAGATGGGATAATGATAATTTGAGTAAAGAAATCATGAAGTAAAAATAGATTGATGGATGGCATTGGGAGTAAACTACCTGGTGTCCTCCTGCTCCTATTTTGTTTTTAGCTAAATATATTTTTAAAAGGACCTCAGTTTGTATTTCGTGTTGCACATGAAGTTACCTTACCTGTGTACTGCCGCACGACTTGCTGCACCTGCTTTCTCTGCTCCTCTTCTTGCATCTCGCTGATTCTCAGCCTGGCCTCATGGTCTTTTTTACATAATGAAAATAAAGCAGTGTCAAACAAACACACACATCACCAGGTGGTGACAGAACCTGCCCCAAAAATTCAAAAATCTGAGAAAACACACAGAAACTATCACTGAGTTTACTTTCTTGATATGTAGATGAAGTATTACATAGCTGTTGTACATATTTGTAATACAAAGATGTTAATTTCATAAAAACAAATAATATAATTATGCTTTTATTTCCATTCGACCTGTATATCCTCTCTTCAGTGCCTCCACCTGACTCCAGAGTTCCTCCATCAGGCTGTCTGCAGCTGTCTGCATGGATGAATTTTCTATATAATATATTGCACAAATTATGTATTTCAGCATTGAATATGAAATATACAGTGTTCATAATATATTTGTCATTAACAAAGTACATGACTTGGAAGATCAAAGGATGATGCAAAAGATGATGAGTAGTTTATCCACGCTGCCACACATACCCTGTACTTTCTGAAGTTGCACCAGTTGCTCTTTGGTGTGTTGCAGCTCATTTCTCTGTTCATCCAAAACAGTCATCATCTCTCTGAGCAGAGTAAAGCTGTCTGCATCGGCGAGCTCATCCTGAGTGTATGCAATCGCAGTGAACCTCTGTCCCGAGACATTTGCCTCAGACAGGCAGCAGCCAAGCAGGATGAGTAAAACAACCTCCATCTTTGTGGTCCGTAGAGCTGTGACAGCTGGGGGCGTCTGCAAGAGGGGCTTTTAAGTGTTAGGTGAGCGTGTGAAAGGTTATGCAAAGTTTGTATGTTGTTTACATGTAGGTGACCATCTGAAGCTCAGGAAACATGTCCACCAGGGTCAAGGTCTTGTGATAAGAGGCTTTTACATTCTAAAATACTTGACAGGCTTGTATAATTTGTTTTAAAGCAAATCATCTGCTTTTCTGTTACATTCTAAATGAGACACACTGAGACCATGCACATGAACTAAGCACTAAGTGTTTGGGATACATAAGTAAAACTATTATGTATATTCTGTCCTTTCAAATGTTTTGCACCAAAATGTTATATCCAAAAATAAACACCATACAGTGTTAATTTATAAACATTTGTTTAATATTTTCAAAATATACAAAAGCAAGTACTGGCTCAATAGTGATGGCAATAGTGATGTTATATAAGCAACACTTTTACGCAGTAAATATTGTTACATGATAGACACACAGTAGACACCAGTACAACGTTATGCACACTTACATACACAGAGGGCCAAGTTGGTTAGTTATTTTATTTTGGTAAGGTTTGCTTCTAGACTTAATGTTGAAGTGAAAATACCAAAGAAAAAGCACTGAAGAAGAGCTGATGAAGTCACACAGCCTGACATTAAATGTGTGCTATGTAAATGCTTTCTGCTTCTGTAACTCTCAGTTGTAGTGACATTCAGAGACATAGTGGTGTATGTGCATGTAAGTCTGTGCACATGTTTGCCTTTGTGTATGAGGGTTAACACGTGGATGTACTGCGAGTCCAGCCGGCTCCCATCAGCCCTCGGGACAGCATCCTGACAGCGTAGTGCAGAGCTGGAGGTGTGTTTGTCTGCCTCTCTCTCTCTCTCTCTCTCTCTCCTTCTGTGTTTGTGTGTGTGTGTGTGTGTGTGTATGTGTGTGCGCCTGCATGCTCCCAAGGGCAAAGCCGAGGTCAGGTGTTAGGCAGTGAAGGTTGTAGAGTGACACAGTATAGGCTGCTTTTTTGGTGCATATGCTTCATGTGTGTGTGCATGTACATGTGAACTGTTGTTATATACAGTATGTTGACTGATGCATGAGTGTATGTTACTAAGCTCAAGGCATGTCTCAGGGCAGTATGTGTGAGGCCAGATGTTACTCAGCAAAGGTCACAAAGCAATGTACCCTTATGACAGAACTGCTGTCAGACGCCTCTGATTGTTTTTGTATGTCTTGTGCGTCTCTGTGTATGTGTGTGTACGCATGATTGCATGGTCTTAACATATATGCATACGGCTGCACCACTTCCTGTTTCGTGGCAGAAGAGGTTACAAAAAAATGGCTGGCTGTGCAAGTGGGTGTTAATTTGTAAATATGTGGGTTTTCTAATAGGTGTGAATATGGCCAAAGCACTAACCTTGACCACTGTCACAGAAACCCTCAGGATCCCTGTGTCACCAGAGAAATTGTCACGTTTCAGAAAAGCTTCTTAGAGTGTCCAGTGGAGGTTCATATACTCCTTGTGTCGAGGGTTTTCATTTACAACTGTCTTTCTCTGTGTCACTGCATTTTGAAGAATTGTCCCAACTGAAACTAAAAACAAGGACATTATTATGAGTAATGACATTAAGGAGGTTTATGTCTAATGAGAAAGATTAGACATTACATACATTGCATTGCAAATGTCCTTGACCACTCAGAAATGAAACATAACCACCACCAAATACCAGCTCAGCAAAGTGTCTGTGCTGTCAGTCTTCAAAACATTTGCATAAAGCAAAATGTGAATGTCAAGGTAGGCGTTGCAAATGTGCAAATGTTGGCCAGGATTAATTTTTTGTTCACAATGGTTTCACTGTTGTTTACCCCTGGCTTGTTTTTTGTGTTAAAAAGTGTGAATTGTGTTTTCAGCTCCAGCTGCAGCAAACATCATCCTATGAAAACTGTCTTTCTCAGATGCTTGTGTCTTGTCCAATGATTTACATGGGGTGTTAGGTTTTTTTTTATTTGTTTGTTTGCTTTTGTTATGTACTCCCTTCCTACGCACCAAATGCTCGCCTCTTGTCAAATCTCCAGCTTCCTATCTTCTTTGTGAAACCACGGTAAAGTCATTGTAGCAAGTGATTTGAAATTTATGTGATTCAGAGACCATCCAGCATCTGTGACGAGTCACAGCTGTGGTCACACCTTTGCTTTGTACGTTTTCTTTGTTTGAGTCAAAACACAGTAGGAAGAGCAAAGTGAGCATATCCTGTGAGTTTTGAATGCGTTAAACAGGATTTTTGAGGCTGTTGTCAAACCTCACGTGTGTGTCTGTAGCATTTTAAGGCTTGTTGGCTTAAATAGGTCTATAAAAAATGTCTTCTGCTTTACCAGTTGCCAACTTGGCAAAAACATTTAGGAGAGCACAATTTGTGACCAACGTTTGATGTTGCACTTGTTTTGTATCATTCAGGATTGCTGAACTGCTTCACCATCAAAGTCATTTAGATTTACATAAAAATGAGACGAGCAATGGCAGCGAGCATGAAATGATATGCAGGCTGCTGGGAAGGGGCCTGTAGAGTATATTTCCGAGACTTTATGAAATTGTCCTGTCATGGGTTTACAGAGGAAGATGTATGTGTAAGCTCTGCTTTAAGTGTTAAGCCTTTGTGGGAGACCTGTTAATGTTCACATATGTTATCTTTACATCAGTAAGGGCTATAATAACATATTGGAGATTTCTTGTATGCTGGATCTAATAAGACTATATTATATTACACAGGAGTGTATGCACTATGAGAGAATAATGTGCTTTAAATATGTGCATTGAGTGCAGAGAAAGCACAATATATGACAAGTGATGGAACTTGTAATATACTGAAATATTTATAGAATATGTGACTTGGCGCATATTTAATCTACAGGTCCAAAGTATTTATATTTATGCTGTGATGTAGCACAGTGGGTTGGCAAATGTCTGCCTTTTTGACTCAGTTTATGAATATGTGCTTTATGATGCCTTTCCTATTCTCAACTAACAGAGTCCCTGTGCGGCCAGGCAGGGTGACAGACAGTGTGGCAGTGGAAACATATTTAAAAAAAAAAATGGTTCACAGTCTGCATTTGCAATTTTTGCAATTTTTCATGTAGTACATCATTCACATTCACAGACTCTCACGTCTCACTTGACCGCCAGATTACGACGCAACACAATTGTAGATACAGTTAAGTACTGTAACTTTAATGTAAGGAATTTCAGATATCTTTGGCATAATTCAGACAAGACCAGACTGTGCTGAATCTCCAGTTACCCCATACTTTTTAGAGACTGGACCTCATCAAATGTGTCGTCAAGTTTTCCACATATCGTGATCAGAATAGCAGATCAGTTGGCCTCCATTTTTCTGCTGTTTATGATGCCCTATTTTCAAATGCAGAATTAGTTGTTTGTTTGGCTGAACTTCTGAACTTTTTCTTTTCCTTCCTCCACAGATCATTGCATATCAGCCATATGGACGCTCTGTAGACTGGTGGGCATATGGAGTTCTGCTCTATGAAATGCTGGCAGGACAGGTGAGGTACTCACTAACTGTGCTTCTTATGTAATTGCTTGCTACAGATTATGCGGGATACTTTCCAACAAAAGGTTGTTTACAGACTGCTCACAGCCATATTATTCCCACACTGAAGTTGCAGCAAGGCTCTGCAGAGGCCTAAATGTACTCAGGTGGTGCTTCCTGAAGACCTTCCCACCAGTTCTAACAACAAACCCTGACATATAAACACACAAAACTTCCATCTGCCCTCCAATTACAGGCCATGTCCTGTTTGGCATAACCTTTTGCCCTTATTTAGCCATGTTTGACCAGTGAGGTTTTATATGCCCTTTTACGTGTCTGTTTAGAACACAACTGCTACGTGATTAAAGAGGAACTCCTCTGAATTTACACAGCAAAGTCCGTTTACATGACCTGGTCTTGAGTGTTACTAAGTGAAAAAGTATACATACAAATAAAGCCTTTTTGTGGCTCCAGAGTGAGCTACAGAGAAAGTGATGAATTGCCTTTTACCCTGGAACTGTATGTAAATATCTTTTATTTTATTTTGACAGTTTATTTTATTTTATTTTTTCTATTTGTTCCTATATGTCCATTTTCTTGGTTGGGAAAATTGCAATATCTGCAAGAAAGAATAATTTCCCCTCTGGGGAAATTCTGATTCTGATTCTGAAGTGAAGCAGGCTGTACGAAATTCCAGCTTCCAGCATCAACCTAAAACTTAATTTTAGTGGAAACAGACCAAGTCAGGGATCAAAAGCCTTTCAGTGTGTGAAAGGTTCAGCTGTATTTCAATTTACTGTCATACTTCATCTCTATATAAAGTATGTCATCAATATAAATTTCTTTAAGAGATTTTTTTTTACATCTTCTTTTAAACCTTTGAGAAAGTTAAAACGGTTAAAAATATCACTCATCCATTTTTTTACAGGCTTTAATAAAACATTTTTTCATGACTCAGCACTAAATGACATTTATGACTTATGAACACATTCATTCCAGAAGGACAAAGGCTAGATCCACAAACAAGCTCCTCCAGAGCAAAGAGAAACATGAGTGTGTTCACTCCCAAATGAACTTAGAGTAAGTGTCAGCTGTTAAACAATTAACAAAAGTTTTTACCTATTCAGATGTTCCCTTCCTCTGCTTCTCCCTGCCTTGTGTGAAATCAGGTAAAGAGGGCATGATGTAGACAGGCTATCTGTACCCGGAGGGGCCAGTGGAGTGGAAATGACGAATAATTCATTTTATGGACTGTCAAAACACCCACATTATGGTTACTGATGATCACCACCTGGGGAGGAGGGGAAAAAGCTGGGTCATCCACTCCATTTGCCCTGCAAGGTCTTCCTTTGAAACTTGTTTGCATGAGTTCTGCACTGTTCCATATTGTTTTCTCTCTGTTTGAACATCTTTGTTGTTCTCAATGTTCTCTGTCTTTTTCTCCTATATTGTTCCTCTCGGCACTCTATTTAGCCAAACTTGTGTCCTGTTTTTTTTAGTCCTCTACATCTTTATTCATAAAAGAAAACATGTCTTACCAAATTAACCTGTCAAATAGAGAGGCGCAAATGACAAAACAATAAAAAAACAACAAGTGTGCCACTGCTGGATCCCTTGGGTGCTGCACTACTTGTAGCAGAAAAAAGATGTCAGGAGAACAACTTCATTCATTCAATATCTGATAATGTATAAAACACCACTGACACTTCTAATTTCATGTCTTTCCATACCCAGCCTCCTTTTGATGGAGAGGATGAAGATGAGTTGTTCCAGTCCATTATGGAGCACAATGTGTCCTACCCCAAGTCCCTGTCCAAAGAAGCTGTCTCCATCTGCAAAGGGGTGAGTGGACATTCTTTGCCATCAATGAAATCTGTTTTGTCAGTGTAATTTTCTTATCTTTTTCAGTCTTCAGTCTGTTGTCCTTTTAACTGGGACTTTTTTCCACCTGTGTCCTCTTCAATGAAGCCAAAATAATTAAACTTTTTGTGACCTGCCTGCTAGTTCAGCTGTAGGTAGAAACACTGACAGGCTGCATCACAGACGGCTGTCATACTTTTCTTGGCTTTGCGGAATTATAGCTAACATATGAGAGGTCTAGCTCCATTTACTCTCAGAACGAAAGTACTATCTGGGAACTCATCTATATGTTCCCTCTCTTCTTACGAGTCGGTCCCTCTGTCTTTTACTTTTGCATCATTGAAACGTTGAATGAACACCCATCAGGTAAATATTTTTATTAGTCTAAAATAATCCAAATGCATAGTAGAGGTATGAGAGGTTTGTCTTTCAAGGCTGTCTATTAAATGCACAGTATGTCATGTGTGCTGTCAGATCTAATGCTGCTGGATCTCTGAATATAAATAGAATAAAAGCTGTAAGTAGCGTCAGATCTTCATCAGAACCTCTTCTATCAAACCAGCGGTACAGCCCAACCGCTAGCTGCTGCCAGTCTTACTTTAGTTACAGCGTTTTCCTGTAAGAGCTCAGGAGTAATTGTATTCAACAGTCTCCTGTCATTCCAGTACCACAGGTAAATGGCTGCCGGATTGCTGGAGACAGAAGGAACTGAACAGTACAGTTGGCCGCTGCAAACAGCAGGCAAATCCACTGTCTAAATCAGCTGTCTAATTCTGTGTCAAAACCAGATGTTTTTGAAAGCAGATAACATTTTCACTGAAACTCAGTGAAAGTTGCAGTATGTCCTGTGGCAAAAAACAAAACAAAATCACATATAGAAGTTCTGCATATGCTCATTTATTTGCACTTTAACCTCTGTTTGAATGACTTCACTGGCATTATGTACGTACTCCTCAGAAGGTGGACAGAAATATAAGTATATCGATACTAAGTCAACTCAGGGGAGCTGCTTACTTTAAACGTGGATGCAAGTTCAGGTTCACCAAAGCACTAAGAGATTAATTTAAGAATTACTTTAAACACATTCCCCCTGTGGTTTATGTTGGTAGCAGTTAAGAGTCAGGTGAAATTCCTACCAGCAGTGATTTGTTGAATCTCCTTGAAGAAATTAGTGAAGTGATGAGACTTAAAGATTGTAAACCATGTGTATATAAACATGAAACAGAAAAGCACACATTTGTGTACGCTTGTTCATACAAGGAATTTAAGAGTGAAAGTGGCAGTTTTATTTCTGTCCAGAGGCAGTGCAAACTCAATGAGCCGTGCAATAACACACTTTGGCTCTTTGTCCCTTCCTCAACACCACTTTGTCCTCTCTTTCCTTTTCCCATCATTGTCTTCCTCCTTCACTTTCTTAGTTGTGTGTATACACATGTGTTTGTGTGTGCGTGTTTCCTGATCTCAGTCCAAGTCCCTGTCTCAATCTTTGTTTGGCATGGCTGCAGCATTTCCTCTTAATGGATACACAGTGCTTGCCAGTCGCCTGACCCACAAAAAGCAAGAGAGAAAGTAAGATGGGATGGAAGAAAACAAGAGAAAGAGTGGGTAGAGAGAAAAGAAAGAGGGAGGCGAATAAGGGAGTGCAATGGACAGATGGACTGATGATGATGCTCCAATGGATAATAGCAGCTGAGGAGTAACTCAATCAAGTCAAGCCGGTTTGATTTATATATTGCCAAATGACAACAAAAGTTCTGTAGCAATGAGTTCCCTATAGAGCAGGTCTAGACCATGCTTAATTTACAGAAATTACCCAAATTTCTCTGTTAGAACGCACTCGCCAACAGTGGTGATGACTGACTGATATCAATAACTGCAAGAATAGTAGTAGCTATAATAATTACTGTAATAAAAATATAATCAGGTAGCTTAAGTCGGTTTAAGTTAATCAAATAGAGCCAACATTTGTCAAGTGTAGGTGAAAAGAGCTATGAGGATGCTGCTGGTTAGCAGGAGCTTCAGGATTGGCAATTATCTCAGCACACAGTGCCGTCATACTGGTGAACTCTGACTCACATCCACGAGAGGGAACTCGCATCAGTAATGATGCATAATGGTGCAAGTTATGCTGTCTAATGTTATGTTACACATTAGTATACTTTAGTGCAAAGGTTTGTCTAGATCAGGTCCAGTTTGCCCTTTTATAGTTATTGCAATATCCATCCATCCCTCCATTTTCTATACCGCTTATCCGTCAGGGTCGCGGGGGAGCTGGAGCCTATCCCAGCTGACTACGGGCGAGAGGCGGGGTACACCCTGGACTGGTCGCCAGTCAATCGCAGGGCCAACACACAAAGACAGACAACCACACACTCTCACACTCACACCTAGGGGCAATGTAGAGTAGCCAATAAAACTAATGTGCATGCTTTTGGTATATTGCAATATCCATTTCAAATTAAAGGCCTATAGTGGACAGTTCAGTGGACAGAAGCCCTTTAATTCCTGACAAGGCTTTTATGGTGAAATATTTGCAGGAACGTGTTGTGGAAAACTTACTGACAGGCAAGGTTCCCAAACACACTAATATTGTAACTACTGCCATCTTTTCTCGAGTTGCACCAGGCCAAAGTCTTATTTTATTTAATAATAAGCACAGAACCTTGTAGGACTAATCATCATGAACAATGACAAACTAAGATTGACCTAATAAATAAGACTTAAACCACCATAATGCAGTTCTTTTAATGCCATTTAAATGTCCCAGTCTTCAAAGGATGTGATGGTAAATGGTATTAAATCATATAACAAGACAAGTACAGAGAAAAGTTTGTCTTCTGATGCAATTAAGGAGCTCATTTGGAACTGCAAAGGACACCTACAGTACATTAAAAGTATTGTACACCAAAACCTGGTAGCTAAGCATGCTAGTGGAGTTATATTGTGCAACCGTTGTATTCAGAGCAAGCTCATGTATACTGTACAGTCTGTTGCATTTGAAATGGGTCACAGACGCAGATACACATTAATCTTAAGTAACAGGATGTTACCTAAAGGTCATCCATTTGAGTCTTGTTGTACATCATTATGATCACTGGAAGAGAATTAGAGTGAGGCAGATATACGTTAAAATTGTGTTTTTGGTGTAAAATGTCACACAGAGGTAAATGTCAATGAATCTCTAGAGCTCTATGGTAAAACCTTACATAAGTAGTGTCTCTGGAAACACTGCATAATATCTTGAACTAAATGTTAACAGGCAGTAGGTTTTCTGTTGTGCTGTCAGCAGAAAGTGCAAAGTTTAAGCCCATTTTTATTAGCACAAATGTTCTTTTGTGTGTGTGTGTGTGTGTGTGTGTGTGTGTGTGCGTGTGCGTAGCCTTGATGGACTGAATCACAGTTTTACCTGGCCAGACTCCCTGCTGACTTAGAGGCCCCATCTGCTTTTTCTTTTACTTTACTTACATCACTCTCATTCTCTTTTCCTCTCTACCTCCCTGACTCTTGCATTCTCTCCCTGCCTCCCTCCTTCGTTCCCGCACCCTCAAATCCAGTGATTTGATGCTCTCAGCAGAAACAGCAGGGAAACTTCCAAATTTACGTGCTCTACCTTAACACATGCAACTAAACCGTTTGCTGATGGTTCAGGACGTGATGGAACTGTTGAGATCCGAGTACTAACAGTTTGCAGGCAGAATCATCAAATATTCTCTATGAAATGTCAACACCACATTTTCTTTTTGCAGGATTACACCCTGCAAAAGTAATTAAAATAAGCTCAAGTTTCACCAAAAAAAAAAAAAAAATACAAGCTTCAGCACTTGACTGACATTGTGGAAGGGCAGCAGTCGGTCAGTTTCAATGTGTAAGGTGTGTCGTTTTAATGGTGACAGCCTTGTGTTTGCAGCAGGATGCAGTCTCACCATCAGTGACAGTGCTGTGAACAGACAGAAAGCTGCAAATGACTTTTTCTTCCTTGTCAACAGCTGTCTGATGTACTCTGCCAGCTGGATGCACTCTGTCAGTTCAGATGTGGCCCAGCCCCACGGCCTCTTTGTCGAAGGGGCTTGCAGGCCTGTAAAAACCCCACAAGTAGAAATTTAACACTGACAGTAGTTTGTCAGTTCAGAATGTCATTTAATGTTTTCTATCCTGTTGAATTATTTGACATCACGTCACCCTTATCCTATCCTCTCTCCACTGCCTGCCAGTCCGTTTAAGAATTGATTTTAAGATTTTACTGATCACTTTTAAAGCACGTCTGGCTCCAAGTCACATAATAGAGATGTTGACCCCCTATGAGCCATCCCGCAGTTTGAGATCCTTGAGTGGGACCTTTCTGGTCCTTCTAAAGTCGAGGTTAAAGACTAAAGTTGACCAGGCTCCTCAGGGTTGGAATGACCTGCCCGAGGAGATAAGGTCGGTATTTTCTTTTAAATCACTTCTCAAAACCAATTTTTATAGATGGGCTTTCATGTGAGGTGGTCTTTCTTTAGTTTATTGGTCTTGAATTCTATAGGTAATAGATTTATTTTCAGTTACTTCTTTTATATTTGTAGCTGTCCTTTTAAGCTTCAGTTTCCAGCCTTCTACATCTATTATTTAGTAACATGTCTATTTTTATTTGGCTTATTGCCTCCTGTTTGTGTATGTTTTGGTGGCTTTGTTTTTCATTTTTAAGCACTTTGGAAACCTGGTCTTGTTAAGGTGCTATATAAATAAAGTTATTATTATCATTCGTATTATTATTACTATTGTTGTTGTTGTTGTTGTTGTTGTTAATATTATTATCTGTGTTAAGAGGAAGAAACAAAGGGATGCAAATGGTTGCTACAAAAATCATATACACAAAACCAAACACTGATAAGAAATGATGAGTGAAAATATTTTAGAAACAAATTAAGGTGATATTTTAATCAACTTTGAAATCTACATGTTTGTAATTTCTGTGAAGTGTGGTGCTGCTTAAATAGAGACAATGAAATGATAAATTCCACCACAACAGCTGCCTTGATATCTGTATGTCCATACTGCATAACAGCAGAAGTTCTTGCAACAAACCAACAGTTATAATAAATTCACTAAAAAATATATTTGATGAGAATTTAAATTTATTTAGATTGTCACAGCATGTTTACATACATGAGATGAGCAATACAAATGAAACACCTAGACTGTACAAGGCACTGGATTCACTAGACATTTGTTCTGTTCAGCATAGCAGAGCTGCAGGTAGCATGAATGACTGACAGCTTGAATTTTCTATGAGGTTGTTTTTCCCATTTTTTTCGTGCAATGCACAAAGTCACTCAAACGTAAGGACATTTTGAAAGGTAAAAAACAACAAAAAAAAAGCTCTTCAGCTGCCAGTCAGTTCTTGAGAAAAGTCAAGTTCAAAGTTGCTTGAAAAACAGAAGCAACCGTATTGTGTAAGAAACGATGCGATGGGGCCATAAACGTGGTCTAGAGTGCAGAGGCTTTAGCTCCAGCTCCATATTTACTGTAAGCACATGAGAGTGTTATCAGTCCATTTATAAGTCTTGTGAAGAAAGTGAGTAAGCATGCTCCCAAAAACTCAGTCTGTTCCATTAAAATCACTTGTTTTGAGTTCTTGCGTGCGTGTCTCTTTATGTGTATGTGCCATCTGTTCATGAATAAGTCATTTTGTCCTTATACTGTCAATCCTGAAACCAAGCTTTCTGTCCACCTTCAAACAGACTTTTTCCCTTCCTTAGCAGTTCAGTAAGGACAAATCAGTGCACCAAGGTGGGGTGGTAATGTAAAATATTTATGTAAGTAATATAACAGGTGAAATTCCATTATCATTCCCAGCCAGTCAGCTATTATGTTCCATTTTGAGTAGGAATTGCTTTAATATATTTGAAATTGCGAACAGACATGTTTGTTTCCTCCTCCAGACCAAGCCGTCTTCTCGTTAAGCACCAAGAATGTATTGGTGCTCGAGCTGTAAGCTGGACAAACAGACATCTCAGTTCATCATATGGACATTTAAGCAGCAGGCCTTTACTTACTATAACCAGGTCAATTTTGTTGTGGTTATGTCTCCTCTCCTCTCTCCTCTCTTTTATTTTATTTAAGTTTGCTTTTTAACAAACTGCTAACTATGTCCTCGTCCTGTCTGTGGTGCCATTGGAAGCATCAGCAGTTCTCTAAAGGACAGAGAGAGGGGAAAGATTGTATCACCTCTTTTTGACACATCAGTCAAGTTGTCATTCACTGACCTAGAGAAAAAAGATGGAATCACCACAAAGTGGGAGAAAACAAAGTGGGTTTTTTTCTGATGCACTAACAGTGAAAGTGTTCATACATTCTCAATTTGTTCTTCCTATTTTTTTTATTTGAGGCCATCATGAAACGTCTTTGTTAAAAACAGAATTCTGTATGATCTGGGTATAAGGGGAATCACCACTGCGATCCTGAACAACAATTTTTAATCTCTTTATTCTAACTCCATGTTGTCATTTTGTTTCTTTCTTTCTATGAACAGTTGATGACCAAGCACCCATCCAAGCGTCTGGGCTGTGGCCTTGAGGGAGAGAGGGACATTCGAGAACACGCCTTCTTCAGACGCATCGACTGGGAACGCCTCGAGAACAGGGAGATACAGCCGCCATTCAAGCCCAAAGTGGTAAGTGCTGTTTATATATCAAATCAAATATCACATAAAAGCTTTTACACTTGGCTGATTTAGTGTCATCAAATGTTTATCTCGATGTGCCCAATTCCTAGTATAATATCATTAGTAGATGTACTCCAATTTTCATTTGCTTTTGCAGATTTCTTTGGAATTTTATTTTAAAATTTTGCTCACTGTACACAGCACATTTGATTGCACTTTGCACCATGCTCCATTATGAAAAAGACCTTAGCAATCTTTTCTTTCACGTAACTGTATTTGGTCCAGGTGCATTAGATCTCTCTCTCTCTCTCTCTGTGGCTTTGTTTTTCCTTTGGCTTTTCCATCCATTTTTAGAAAATGACAACTTTGCATGTACTGGAAGAACAATGCCATCTCCTTGTTTTTATGCTATCAATCTGCACTTTGTATCATAGAGCAAATAATAATACACAACGTTAATGCTACACCTGATAGTGGTCTTGAATCATTCATTAGTCTTTAATGACTAAATGACTGAAAAATAATTAAAATTTATTTATTTCCTCCTCTCTGACTACTGAGTGTCACATGCCCATACATGTAACAGTGTGGATAAACAAGACAAATAAACAAAAGCAACTTTGTGAACTGCAAGCATCTAAACAAACAAGAACAGATGTGCTCATCACTACAAGACAAATCTGTTATGGCAAGATGTTTTATACCCCTCTTTACTCCCTTGGGCGGTATGTGTTCTTGGCTCTTTGTTTACCAACTTGTAGCTCAGCCTTCAGTCAGATTTGTCAGGGAAGGTCACCAGTCAAAAGTTCTCTAGTTACTGTCCTTAAGTACGATCATTCTGCATTGTTTTCTACGTCTTATTGAAGACATCTAAGTAACAACCACGGGATGAATTTATATTCACAGGTAATGAAAGTTTAAACATCTTGCATATACTGCACAGTTCAATGTAAGATATTCAGGGTGCAATGTGCTCAGTAAACAGTGTTCAAATGGAAAATGTAACAGGTGGTACATAATGTAGCAATACAGACAATGTTAGCTGTGTGTTATATAATGTGTTTAACGCCAGCTTTTTTGAATATCAATGAGACAGTTAAAATAAGATTTACACACATGCATGTGTGTATGTATGTGTAAGACATATCAATGCATGCCACACACTTTATGGAGTTAAATCAGCTTAACTAATCTGAAAGCTATTTAATTATTAAATAAAATTAATGACCCCAGGAAATCCTTTGTGTCAATATTCTAAAACCTGTATTAATAATGGCCATGTGTCCAAAACATTTATGCATATCTTAAAATATGCTAAAAGTTTTAATTAACACAATTAACTGCAGGGAAACCAACTAACTGTAAACTGCAAGTTGCCCCCTACCTCCCTGTCTTGTTTTATTCAAACACACACTTAGAGTGACAACACGCATTACATTATCCTCATGCCGAAGCATTGCTCCAAACACCAAACCGAGCATGTTTTGTCAGGACAGAGTTTTGAAATCTCTTCTTTAGCAGGCAGCTTTCTAAAACTTTATGTCAGACTTGAACAAAATACACCTGAAAATAATTTGATTTCAAATAAAAAGTGACATTTCACTTTGATAGGAAATTTTCCCGTAAGACTTCACATGTCATGGTCTTAGGTGTTGGTATATGACGTGTTTCGCTTGAGCTGACAAGAACATAGAGGGAACATTCAGGAGAAGACATGCAACAAAGTTAGGAGAGTGTATTTCACAACATAATGCTGTAAGAACCCACTGAACTACAACACAGCGCCTCAGACTTTTACAAAAATTTCCTATACATGCTTATCCTGTGCAGAGTGGTGGCCTGCAGCCTCTCCCAGTACACATTAGCCAAGATGCAACATACACCAAACACAGGTTGCTATACTCAGCGCGGCTACAGTATAAAATTCCACTATTATATCACAAGTATCAGAACCAACACACACCAACAGTACACTGTTTACCAGCTCATACGTAATAGACGCATTGTTGGCACTCTGTGTTTCATAGAATTACAGTAATTTGCAGTAGGTCTCACTATACAAAGGGGACTGCAGTATACAGGTTATGTTCTCATGTCGAGACAGCTAATGTGATCTGACTGCAGTCCCTTGTTACATTCCCATTAAGATACTAACAATGCAAGGAATGTATGTTAAGAATTTAAGACCCAAGGAAGTTAAACCATTGGTGTAGTCCTCTACCTACTCCAAGAATTAATACATAAATTGCTGTCTTTGCATGGTAAACAGAATCATTACATTAAACTAAAGATACTGTGTGCCATATCTTATTATTCATTAAGCTCAACAACTATTGTGAGTTCCAAACCAAAAATATTTTTCTGGCTTTTGTCATGAAGTCAAGAATATTGTTATTGTAAAAATATTTTGAAACATAGTGATATTATTTTAGGGCCATTTTATCCACCACTAGTTTAAAGTCATTCTGTTATGATATTTAATACTTCTCTTGTTTAGTCAGAACATAACGTTGCGTAGGCTATTATGGCTTGTGCTATATGGGCCATAAGTAATTTCAAAGCCTCTCATCTCAATGTATAATTAATGTAACATCCATTTATTATGAGCGCATATGTCATATAGCTCACATTTTGCTGCACAGTAAGAGTAGCTTTGAAATCCCTTGAGATCACACATGACCATGACTTTCTCCTTGTGTCTGTCTGTCAGTTTCTGTCATATATACTGTATGTATACACACAGACTCATATAGAGTACCTTACAAAGAACAGGAGGCAATAGGCAATAGAGATGAAATAGGTCACTCAGTATGTGTGTGTGTGTGTGTGTATGTGTGTATGTGTCTGTCCCTTACATATTCAGTTTAAATATTGTAGTTCTCTTCTGTTTCAACCCTCAAGGGCTCCGGTTCCTCTAATAAGGTGAATCCTGACCTCTTTGTATGTGTAGTCTCCCGCTGAGTGGGTGTGCTGAGTGTCCTGGAAATGTTGTGTGTGCTTTGTGTGTATGTGTGAGTAAATGTATGTGCGTGTGTGGGAGGGTTAAAGAAAGTGAGGGATAACAGAGATTGAGAAAAGCCAAGGAGGAAGATTTCCCTGCATGTACGCCTCGTCTCTGTGACTATTTGCTTCATATGTGTGTGTGTGTGTGTGTGTGTGCGTGTGTGTGTGTGTGTGTGTGTGTGTCGGGAGGGTAATCAATATCTGAGTGAGAAAGGCAAGCTTCTGTGCTTGTGCATTTGTCCTTGCTGAAGTTGCAGGGAGATGGATGCATGCAAACACGCATGTCCTTTGCAAAGTGCATGCTTGCATGGGTCTGGTCACAGATGCAATTAAGGGTTAAAGGTGAAACAGAGTAAGAAAACATCACTGAATACCCCAATCTTTAACCACCATAACCTACCCTATGATGATCTATCATGTCCATCTCGCTATGCCATGCAATACAGTGCTGTTGCTGAGTCCATTACCAGCAAACCATTACAGACAAATCATTATACACCTTCCACTCACCCCTCACCAGGTCTAACTCTGCCTCTCTAATCCACTCCTCTTTCCTTTTGATGTGATGCATCTATCCCTGCTCAATCTCACTTCATCCACCTGTGACAGCTATGGAATTGTGATCATTACACCAGTTGCACCCAGCTGAGACATTCAAACCATCTGTATCTATTGGACCGGGGCTTCAGACAGCACAGAGGGCTGTGGTAGAATGAGTGTCAGGGCAGACTCGGTTAGCGTTGATGCATATTTATAGTGCTGGATGCTATCTCTGTGCAACTGTCTACTCCAGGTAACAAAACAAGTGCACGGTTAAATGTCAGCCAGCAAGCAGTGTTGGTATGAAATTAGGTTAATTTCTTGAGAGTACAAGTCTCTTGGTGCCCACACGTTCTTACGCCCACTTGTGGATGGACAGTCGTCTCTATGGCTGAAGGGAGTGGGGAGGGAGGGATGGAAAAAGTAGGTCAAATAGGAATCTGCTGATTGATAGTGATGGGAGCACTGAATGAAGGGAGGAAAGGAGGGCAAGAAAGGGTGGGAAGACTTAGTCACAGCACAGAAGTCTTGGAACAGTGTCCAAGGAAGGGATGCATATGCCTGATGGGATACATGGACACACACACACACACATGCACACAGAAAACTATGCCAATATGGATGAGTTGTGAGTCACTGTAGCTGCAAGAAAACAAGAGACACAGACTGCTGCAACTTGACTGAGCATGTCCGCCTTTCCTTCCTCAGCTTATGGGACATAGAGAGGGAGCATTTTCAGTTTGTTTATATGTACTTCCTAATTTAGAGTGATACGATCTTTGCCTCATGTCTCTGGTTTGTTTACAAAGTCAAATTTAACGTGAATTTATTGGATTGAAAATATTTTCCAGTAATTTTTTTTTTTTTTTTTTTTTTTTGCACATCAGTTGTTGCTGGAGTCGTTTACAGTTGTGAAATCGGGTTAAATCAAGGCCAGGGATGTTGTGAACTGCTTATTTCATGTTGTGTGCAGCTCAAGCACAAGCAATCATGTAAGCTTCTAAAGTAAAATTTCTAATCTACCCTTGTTAAAAATTGAGAATTACTATCGACAAACTAACAGTTCATCAAGAAGAGACAGCTTCTCATGCCAGTGGTGTCAGAGAGTGGGAAGTGGAGACAACAAAAGAGACTCAGGCACAACTCTTAATGGAGGCAGACACACATTTACCATCATAAGTAGCTGAGTGTTCTTTTAATATGCTTCAGTGCAGAGGCGTGCACTTCTGTGTGCGTGCACTGAGAGAGAGAGGGAGAGATTAAAGATGAGAGAAAGTAGGTCAAAAACCCATGTAGGACACTGTGTCATTGTGTATGGGAGGATGTATCAACAGCATAATGGCTTTTGGTCTCACCCCACAAGGGCTGGCTGAATCACACAATGAGAAATAGGAGATATAAGACGAGCCTTGCGCTTTTTCACAAGTGCAACTTTATGTTTCTAGAAATGTCAGACAGGCAGCTGTGCTGATTTTCAGAGTTCACAACCTAATTTTCTAGTTCTTTAGTTCTTGTTGAACTAATTCCTTAATTTGACAAATTTCACAAAATTTTTTGAGCACTCAGGGCTGTGAGAAGAGAATGCAGCATGCTAACCACTGTCACAAATTTGAAAGTCCCCCATTTTTTCTGAAGAAAAGAAAAAAGAAAAAAAAAAAGTCCAACCAGAATAAAGTGTGTCTGTCAAATGTTTCCAAAGACTGAAGTTTCATGCCACATATGCTTCGTGTGCACACTGGTAGGAATATCACTTGAGAGCAGAGGCCCGGTGTCACAAGGAGTGACCGCTTAGTGATCCGGAGACGGACGTCTCAGTACTGGCAATTGTCAGCGGAGTTAAAAGTGGAAAATGTGTTTCTTCACTTCAGTGAGAGATGGTCAGTGATGGATAGAAGAAGACAAGTATACAGAGAGACACAGCAGTCGAGAGATGATGGTGATTAGCCCATCAGGTGTGGGAAAGAGCAGGCAACACACACACACAAGCCATATTTGCTCCCTATGTTGAAGTGTGTCTCCTGCCTTCTATCCATTCTGACAGGGTGGTGGTGGTCTTGGAGTCAACGTCACTTGTCAGCGACATTTAAAACACACACACACATGCCTTAGATACTTAACGTTTTTAATATTCTGTTGTGCTCACTTCTGTTAAATCACCTGACATGTGTTGCCTGGCTTCACAAATAAAACAGAAGAAGAAAACAAACAGAAATGTCTGTGCCTTTGTACCACAGTGTGTCTTGCTTGACAAACACAGACTAAACAAACACAGGTTTACCTTGCTGTGTGATGTTTCTGAGCACGTCCGCCTTTCACTGGTGTTCAGTCTGTGGTATTAGCACTTATCATCCAGAAAAGAGACAGATGTTTTGTTGTGCAAGGTCTTTTTGTACTGGCCTGTAGAGCAACCGTTAGGCAATAATAGCGTGACAGAAAAGGAAAATCTTTGGATAATGTCATAATTACTTTATAAATAAGACTAAGAACAGCTGTCTTTTCAACATCTGCTTCATACTGTATGTGGATGGTACCTGAAACTCTGATGTAATGTTTGGTGATATATTGCCCTTGCCATCACAGCAACCCTTTTAGTTTAATGCACTGATGTTTATTTCTATGACAACAGTGCCAAAAGTGCTATGATTACCATCCTCTTTTCTTTCTACTCATGTCCTTTGTTAGAGCCCCATGGCATTTGGATTCACAGAATCAGTTTTACTCACAGCCAGCTGCAGTACAGTAGCCTCCAAGGGACCATTAATGCTTATCAAGTGCTGCACTGGGTCTCCTTGCTTAGTGTGTGTGCATGCGTGTGTGCGTGCGTGTGTGTGCGTGTGTGTGTGTAGGTGGTGAGGCTAGTGTGCGGTTGGACTTTTGATGACGATATAGAAGGATGTTATGTGCGGCTCTCGCCCTCTCTTACTCATTTGTTCTTTCTCTTGTATGCACTTGAAAAACATTCTCCACCTGAAGGATACCTGATCTAGAAGATCAACTGAAGCCTTTTTTGTCAATGTCATTTTTGCTGCAGCATTGAAAAAGTTCACTGTGAAGTGATTGACAAAGCATTAAGTATTAATTAAAATTGTCATGATACCAGAATTACTAGCTTGTGGCCCAATATTTACAGTGCAGTTCAGGTACAATTTGAAACAGGGTCAGATTTGTATGATACATTATTACATTACTAGGGTGTGGGTGGGACCAGCATCGCTCACGACAAATGAAATCATCTTGTTTCTTCTCTTTTATGTGTGTGAGAATACACTCAAAAATGCTAAACCTAAATGGATGCTTTAAGGGGCAGCCACAGAATCACTGCAAGCAAATAAACAGCACCATAAATTAGATTAGCTTGGAAGGAGATAAAACAGCTTGCTTCCATGTTCTCTGCTCTTGAAGCCAATGGTTGTTGTTGCGAATGGTTGTAAGATAAAAAGCGTACATTTCAGACATTGTTGTACTTTTCAGCAGGATCTAGTAGTGTGTACAAGGCTTAGTAAATTAATTAGAATAGCATGCAAGATGACTGAGCTTAAAAATGTTCATTTCCTCTGGTCAGAGTAATGGGTAAGTCAAATGCAAATCTCAGTAATCTCACATGACCTCAAAATTGCGCTGTGTTAAGCATATATTCCACACCTCTCCTTTTGAGGTAAGTCACCAAAACCAAAATGGGGCATCAGAATAAGAAAAACCTATGTGCTATATCAAACAGTACCACTTCTTTTGCAAAAAAACCCCAATCAGTATAAAAGGCATATGCTATATCAGTAATTAAACTCCACACAAGACATTTGGTTTTATCTTGATAGACACTGTGGTCATACATGTCAAGGATTTCTTTCGGTCAGAGGGAATATCTCAAATGAGATGCATGCTCACAGCTCCGAACATTCACATGACCTTCCTTTGCTGAGAAATTCCACCACAGTGACATGATCCTTTTCCACGTCTTTGATTTAATTTGATAATCCTCTCATCACATGAACAGGACAACACTCCTGTTAAATACTGACAGCGAATGCACTAATTAACCCGATTACGACCTCGCAGGACGATGATGCTGCTGCTGTTTTCGTTTAAGGAACTCAATCTTCATTCTTCTGTAAGATAATATGTTTTGACAGCTCAGGGTGAAATGCACAAAGGTACGTACACATCACCTGCGAGCCAAGATAAAGGAGCTGCATCGTAGCAGGTTATGAGCTCAGAGCAACAACACAGAGTACCATGTTGCAGGGAGGTCCTGACACCATTTCCTCTTACAGAATCAATCCTGAGCCCTGTTTACTGAAAACTGCATTGCTGTTCCACAGCTGTGCCTGCGTTGCTTTGGTGTTCAGAACGGTGCATTGTGATTCAGGTGAATGAGATATAGAGCATGTAATCTGATGTTATTAACTTTCTACTGCATGTAGCAGTGGAAACAACAGAGGATCAGGTGTGAAGTGTTGTCTGTTTGTATGTAGGCCAAGGGGCAGCAGAGAAAAACATTTTAGTCAAAAGACTGATATGGGAGAACTCACAATTGTTGCTTATCCATGCACATTGTCTAGTTGCCCAGACCTGTGTGATTGTTTTGAGTAATATAAATGGTGATTATGTTTGATGAAGTTGTGTGGCCAATTTTTAAAAAGTTCCAAGAAATCCAAATTCTGCTGAGGGTCTTTTGCCTTCACAGAATTTCCATGCACACAGCTCTGCCAGCACTCCAGATTTTTCATGTCTGCTCTGTCTTGTCAGTCTGCTTGCACTCTATATTATTTTACAGACCTCATGTCTAAACTTCTGATTGTTTTGTCTCTCTTTTATTCAGTGTGGCAAGGGAGCAGAGAACTTTGACAAGTTCTTCACGCGCACCCAGCCCCAGCTTACACCACCCGACGAGCTGGTTATCGCCAACATCGACCAGGCCGAGTTTGCAGGGTTCTCTTTCATAAACCCTCAGTTTGTGCACCCGTCGCTCAGTAACAGCCTATGAGAAGGATGGGGAGATGTCCCTGTAGAACCTCCCTGCTCACTGCCACCCACTTCAGCCAAACTCCAACATCTGACCACAACTTGAAGACGGCCCACGCTAAACTTTTAAGTATTGGTTTTATTCATAAGCAGCATTCTAGGGCTTGCATCATTGTTCTGTACAAAATATTTACCAGTACAGATTGTACAGATTAGATTAGTTCTCAGCCATCAAAAGAAAATATTTCCTTCAGTTTATGATGAACATGTACTTGAGACAATGAATTCGTTCCTTACTGCTTTTGATGAAACCGAGAGAATAAATTTATCTTTGCCTGTATATTATAAAGACATTAGAACAATTTGAGAAAAGATGCCTGT
Source organism: Scatophagus argus (assembly GCF_020382885.2). Lineage (NCBI taxonomy): Eukaryota > Metazoa > Chordata > Actinopteri > Scatophagidae > Scatophagus > Scatophagus argus. Next base: position 11,534,003 of record NC_058494.1, on the reverse strand, counting down.
GCAACTTTTCATGATTATAAATCTCAACAGATAAACATGGTCACTCATCTCAGTTTAATCTCAGTTTAATGCAGATATTAAATAATGACCTGAGAAACACTCGGCTGTGTAGACACTGTAGCCAAATATAAAGGACGGGTTATGCAGACATTGAAACAGCACCTTGAGAGATGAGCGTTTCCCGTTTCACATTTCCTTCCCATTTGATTTCATGGTGATGGTGTAAAATGTTATTTTAGTACTATTTGATTCTAGCCAGTCTCAACCTCCAGTGTGTGTAGCAAATCAAATAAAGAAATGAACAGGCATGTAATTATATAATATGCAGCCTGTAAAAACACAAAGTGTGAGACAAAGAAAGCGCGTTAAGGTCGGTTTCTCAAATCATCACTTAGTTTAACTTTTATCAGCCTGTTTTGCCTACTTTTAAAAATAATAATTCGCACACCTGTTTTCTAGCCCTTACTCGAGCTGCAGAATGTGTAGTTTCCTTGTCGATAATTTTGTGGAGACTATGTGGACACTCAGTGAATAGTAATCAGTTTAGTATGTGAGCAGTGGTAGAACATACTTCTGTCTACCTTAAGGAAAACTCAAACCTAAAATGTTTACAATTTGTCATTTTTTTAACACTAGTCAGTGTTAACTACCATCTCTGTCCCATGATATGCTCATAATTATAAAGGCTTCCATTGGTGATGAATGTCTTAGCAACAATAGTTAAGACATTTTGTTGTTATTGTTGTTGTTTGTTTGTTTTCAAAATATAAAATTATGTTTTTGTGTATTAACCATGCGATGTTATATTGCATACAGTGTCATGCCCCTAGTGGTGTAGATGAAACACATTTGACAAGTTTCTTAGATACAGAATCTGATGAAATGAAATCATTGGAGCATTTATTCTGACAATGCTTTGTTGTCCAGAGAACAAACTCGTCCTCGTCCATTCAGAGTACGTCAGCATAATCATTGTTACCATCCCTTTTTGTCTCTTTAATATCTTAGTTTAGTTTTTACACTCCTGATTCTTTTTTTTTTATCTCATTCATATTTTTTCCATTAGATCAGATTAATATTTGAATGCATCCAATATCAATGCATAACTCCTTTGTAAATAATCTTGAGTTATTTAAAAAGAGTATAGCAAGTTGAAGTTTTTATACCAACTCCTGAATGTGCTTTTATTACATTAATTATATAAACCAATATTTGTATGTGCAAAAACAGCTAAGAAAGTAACCCAGTACAGATCAACTTTGTAACAGCTGGATGTCTTTGACAGAGTCCAGATTTAGCAAATTATAACAACAAATGTATCTGTTCTACTTATTTTGGCAGATTTATCTTTTTTTAATTATTACTATTCAGTCTTTATTCAATGATTTTGACTGCAAGTTGTATGTTGATCAGATGTCTGGCTGTCGAATGTCCTTGTGTATCTGCATGCTGTTGGTAGGCATCATTCATGCACGTGATCTGCTAAATACTGCATGCTACAAAGTATAAAACCCCAAAGAGCTACAACCTCAAGGTGATGCTCCACTCTAAATATAACTTTAGAGCTAAGAGTCATCCTCTGTAGTCTTGAAGGTTTGTTTCGTCATTCTTGAAGAAAAGCGACCATGATTAGCTTAAGTTCTTAAGTTCATCTACATTACAATTGATTCCAATAGAGACAACTTTTCACTGTGGGGGGAAAAGAGTGTCAAAATATCCATAAAAATTTCTCAAGCCACTCCTGCGTTATAATCCACTTCTTCATTGTGTGTCTGCATGCTCAGTTTACCTAAACCTTTGGTTAAATACACTCTTTCCATCTTAGGCATTCAAAGCATTCACAGCCCACCTCCAGGCACCTTTGCAGGTCTTTTGTAGGTAGATTTAGGGTGGAGTGTCACTGTGAACATCACACCATTTAAGGTGGCCATTACACACCACAGTCCAGTGAGACTAAAGAGGGCTGATCTTGGACCAGCTAGATCCTTAAGAGGTGATTGCAGGATTTTGTAACTATACTGCACATAAATCAAGTTAAGTCTCAGTTACAGTCTTTCAACAGTAATGAAGCATTAAAGTTCTAATGCTCTGACACAACTGTGAACTATGTGTAAAAGCAGATTTGAGGAACAGTAATTTGAAGATCGCACATCACAGCGACTGAACAATATAGTATAGAGATTTATTACAGCTTATAAAATTTTATAGGCAGTAATCCTAAAACTAGCTTTTAAAGGACTTTCCTGACACACAGTCCGTGGTTTAGATCAGTGCTCTTTTCTCCGTGATACATATACATTTTTAAGACCCATGGTCCCTTTTTACCTTTCACCCATTTAGGGCAATGTGGAACACTCAGCCCAGATCTGTGATGAGTTGTGACTGAGAAGCATGGCTCGTTGCTAGAACAGAGGGACCACTCACTCTCTAGTGTCTCATGAAGGGGGTTTATGTTCTAATCTTAATGTTATGCTATTGTCATTAGCTTTTGTTTTTTTTTCTTTTCTTTTCTTTTGCTGCTGTCATTGTTGTCAGTTTTATTTCTCTAGCTTCTGCTCAAGAAATTCAGGAATGTTTCAAAGGATATATCACATAAGAATATTCATATCTAACTAATATAGTTAGGAGCTATTGATAATGTAATATTTTCTCCATGTTTTTTCTAAGAGTTGTGCTCTCCTGCTTTCCTATAGTATATAAACTTTTGCATGTGCCAAACCTGGAAAACGCCAGAACCCGGTTATAGCAGCATTGCACTAGCTGTACTCCCATGGATGGCTCTGTGGCAGCTCAGACCTGCCTAATGCCACACGTGCTGTTGGCCACATAACATATACAGTAGCATACTGCCATGACTGCACATTGTGTCAGTACACTTCACAGTGCCAGTCAGTTTGATAGACGACTTGTACGTGATAGTAGAATTTCCTGCCTCTCTAGCCTCGGGCAGAATTGTCTTTGAAGACGACAGCTCAGCTTGTGGAGCATTTGATTGAACATCCAGTGAATTTCACAGAAGTGAGAGAAGATATTCCTTGTACATATTCAGAGTTTACTCTGCGACAGTCTTGCCCATGTCTGAGCCTAACTCGCACGTCTGTGTGTTTTAAATTAGCAGTCGAGGTCCATCCCTTTAATAGAATCTTTAATCTAATAGACTTGCTTCCCAGTCTTCTTTCTTATAAATGTTTTCGAAACGTCACAGTCAGTGTCGGCATGAAAAAGTACTGCTTACTCTCCCCGTGTGTGCCTTTCCTAACTTGAACAGATATATTGTACATCTTCTTAATCTTCATTGTCTTTGCTCTTATCCTTACTCCTCTTACTGTATTTTTAATCAGTTGTCATCATTGAAGTTAATTTACTCTGGTTTTAATTAATTTTATGCCATGTTAGTGTTTTTAGCACATCTAGCAAATGAATGAATGAGTAAAATCTGTAAATCAGAATTTGAAACACATTTAGTTGACATACATAAGTCTTTATCATAAAACTGCATTTTGACTCATCCACCTGTGTCCACTTGCTTTACCTTTACCTCCCTGTGCCTATTAATGACTGAACGATGTAATGACAATATCAGAGGATGATACTGGGCGGATGAAGGAACACTGAGGAGCGTAGGTGATTGATGGAGGTGATTGAAGTTATATGACTGAAAGGATAGATGATGGTGACATGTTCGAAGGACAACCCCTGTGCCTGGTCACATTGAACCATCCCTCCCTCGCCATCTCATGTATGCCATCTTTCACTTTCCTTTGTTCCTCCCTCCTCAGTGCCAGGGCCAAGTCAATTCATCATTTTATTGACAGTGTCCTCCTCCTTTCACCCTTTAAGTCAAATCAGGTCTGGAAAGCAGTTTTCGTATGTAATTCACCAAATACAGTCGGCATCAATTTTTCCCCCTGTCCACCTGTCAGCGCTAATGCACCATGGGAAAAGGAGTCAGCCACATGTATTTGGTGTTTTGCTTTGTTTACATTCTATTTGATGTCCTCACTTTTTGGTTTTAATTGAATTGATCAGGATGGCCAGAAAGCCACGAAGCAACTTTCTGATATAAAGATGTTACCAGAAATGTAAGATTTTGAAAGAGAGATCTGTTATGACTTCTTACCGTGCTCCTTTCAGGTACCTGTTTGCTTTAGGTAAATCCTGATGGATGTCTTTGTCCTTTATAATTAGTCATTTCTCTGCGCTGTGTCCTGTTTCCTGTGAAATGAGAGAGTGGAAGTGGGCTGCCATCTTTTCGGCCGTACAGAGCACAGGATCAGTCATGTGCAGGAATGCCTTATTCCTTAAACCCATACAGTCACACGTTCTCTAACTATCCTCTCTTTGTTCATTTATAATCTCAGCACCCCTGTGGTTGTACATAAATGACTTACAGTAGATATCTAAATAGACTGTAAAAGAAAGAATATATTGTATTTTGCAAATGGTGTATGTTTATTTTCTTCCCTTGTCAGCCTGAAACCTTTAAAATAAGTCTGAGCTACTTACCTTGTAACTGATTGTGTCATTTGTACCTAATGTATGATAATGCAAATAAAAAAAGCAAAATGAGGTTCAAACATCTCCATGTGTATTTATTTATTTGCATTTGTGACTTTAAATCTAACCAGCAAAATAGACCATCTTATAGACATAATGAGTTCAGTTCAGATTTTGGGATTTCCTTGTAAAAGGTGCATGTTGATTTCTTTTGAGAAATATCTCAGTGGCATCCCCACCCCTACAGTGGCACATCACTGTCATGTTTTCTTACAGTGTTAGAAAAAATAAAACCCAAGGGAGTTTAATTTCTTATAATCACCAATGCATTTGCATAAATATCACTATTAATAACATAAATGGTCGACTTTTTTCCATTTCATAAATACAGAACTTGTACTAAGAAAGTTGATTCTGTCCTGGTTTTGCCTTGAGTTCAACACTTATATATGTTATGTTTGTATTGCCACTTACAGGAGTCGTCAGTCTAGTATGCCGGCTAAAAACGTGATATGTTCAGTGCAGTATGTTCAGTAGCAGTGGCAGATCCTTACCTTTCCACCCTGTGCAGTTTTCATGGGTGTAGGTGTTTGCATGCATTATTGTGACTGCGTACTGGATGGGGGCGTGCAACAGTGTATTATACTATGCATATGCAGAGGTGTGTGATTGTATGGGGGCAGTGGGTTGATTGTACATATGTTCCGGGCTTCCTTGTTAGTTGGAAGGCTTGTTGCATAATGAAGGGGTGTTTAAGATCTAAGACAAAGTGTAGTATGCACTGCAGTCTGAAGGGTATCCCTGCACTGAGAGGTATCAGCCTGAGTCTTGTCTAAACCCTCACTGACACTGCATGGGTGCTGCTGGATTTCACCTAAATTTGGCTGTGAGCACACCTGGGGTTTTCCTTTTAAGAAAAAAGAGGATTTACAGGCAGCCCATTCACCCAAAGGCTGTACCAATGGAGCTTAGCTCAGTGTTCACTTGCTAAATACCAATCACAGGTGAAAGTGTTTCAACTCAAACAAATGGATATTTTTTTCTATCTATCTGAAATACAAGTTGTAGCTGAAAAATAGCGTGCTTCCCTATAGAAATCATTTACAATGTAACATGTCTTACACAGTGGCAGATTTTTTTTCTTCTTTTCCAAAGTAAAACGTGTACATTACAGAGATAGGTAGAGATAAGATAAGAAAGCTCTATATCCTTTTCTACTGTCAGACAGAATGTAGAGTTTGACAATTATGTTAATTCTGGGAAGATATACTATAATGATCAAAGGAGGAAAAAATGTGAGGATGGTTGTTCTTTCAGCATTAAAAAGTTCACTCAGTCCCACTAAGAAACAATTCCAGCAGTTCTTACCACTGGTCCCCATTATTGTATTGATCACTGAAAAGTTTTCCGCTAATTTCCCCAACCTTGACCCGTCTTGATAGTCACGAAGTCCAGACAGTGTGCATATCTTCAGACTCTTTGCTGGGCAGCATTCATCTATCTTAGTGAGATTTTTCAAATGAGGGCCCATAATTACTATAGCTCCTTGCTGGCAGGTAGCCTAAATGATGACTAAGAGTGATGGTTAGAGTTTTGCAAGCTTTACAACACATTATGCTGCATCGAGGCTATTTTATGAAGTTTATTAGTCTTTGCTCAACTGTTGTATATCAGATGGGTGACAGATGAGTGAGTCACAAGTACAGTATGAAATTCTGCAAAAAATCATCCCAACTGAATTTAATTAATGCAATTTAACTTGTTGATGATATTATAAACTGGATTTCTTCCCCCCTGGGTTGTAATATTGTTGCAATGCAGATACATACTGTACAGTATTATTGAACTTGTGGTCCTTTCTTCACTTTCTTTCAGAGAACACACATAGCTGCCATGTGATAAGAGAGAGTCATGCTGTATGACTGTGGAACCAGCTGGTGTGTGAGCTTTTGTTTAACACCTATATGTTTTTCAGTCCACTGGTTCCCCTCATTTTCCCTCTATTACACACACACACACACACACACACACACACACACACACACACACACACACCTTCAGCATAACTTTGTCATTAAACTGCTAGAGCTAGCTCATGTACAACCATATTGTTTTGTTATGAGGCTGTTATTGCCTTAAGTAAAACAGATGCTTTACTGTTACAGTCTGACACACATTACTATCATTGTGAATAATGACTATGCTAGGGTGCATTACAGAAGCTGGCTGAATGATTTATGTTTACATTATGTAAAGAAGGAAATGAAGAAAAGAAATGAAAAAAATATGATAGCACTGTGTCAAAATTGAGTCCATATTCTTGTAGACAAGATAACCTGATTTACAAAAGGGTTTTTCTTAAGTTACTTCAACTTGCCTCTCTGTCTTTCTGTCTCTGAGAAGGTTCTGAAGTTCAGTGGCTGCACCTTAGCAGACATGCTTTGTTCTGTACATAGTCTGTTCTCCATGGGCAGATTATGGTGTTTAAATTTTAAAGTCTTCAAGGAAATTCCTCCTTCACCTCACTCTGGTCAGCAAGGGCACAATATACCTGAAGGATGCCAGGAAAATGGTCAAAACAAAGCAACAGCAGAGACAATATGTTTGTGTTTTAACAGCATGCAATGATGAAATGTGTGAGAATTGGCCTCTGGATGAAGAAAGTGATGCAAAACGGGATGAGGAAGGTCTTGACTGCCTTTCTGCAAGGTCACTGAGAGGTTTTGTGAAAAGCTAAGTCAGAGCCAAGCTGATGACAGCCTCTTCGTTCACGCCTGCCCATGATCAGTCAGCAGCAGAATGTGGTATTTAGTTATACACATGCATGGGATTCGCCAGATGCTCCTAAATGACAGAATGGATGTCCATATGCTCAGGGACAGTTTGTGCTGGATTCAGCCAGACAGCAGCTCATATGTTCTAAAATTCTGTGCTGTTCTAAACATGTAACCAAAAGCTACCACAAAACCCAGGTTTCACGCAAATTTGATTATTTACTGAATAGCTGGGCCACATTGTTAATTTGTCATGTCCCTTATTTCTGCAATGACACAAGGAAACATATAACAGACTATACACATCTGTTTCCACGTGAAGTATGAACAAGATGTAAGATGCATTTATGACAATTAAAATAAAAACAAGCAAAAACAAACAAACAAAAAACAACCAAAATGGCTGGATAAGTCTGTTAAAGATTCTTCTTTAGCAAATGATCCCTTTCAGTTTTTAAAGGCACCACATGCCAAATTTAAGTTTGTGTCGTGTTTAAAATGCAGAAACAAATGGAAGTAATTTGAGGAAATTAGAAAAATGACTACCAATGTCTTCCCACAGAGTCAGCATTAACATGTTGTACGTTATGTTGCCTTCCTGCAGAAATGGAGACATTTACCCAGTTACTATAGCAAGCAAAAGCATGTTGTGATACAATATAAAATATACACAAAATAGGACTATGCTCTGCAGTTCGTGACACAATATTAATCTGGATCATGAAACCAAATTCATACAATTGCCTTTGTATGCATGTTGCTCAAACATCTACAGCAGTTCAGTGTTTCAGTGTTTAATTTGCTGCAAACAAACTTCAAAACATCTGTGCAAATAATGGCGCCTTCACGCCTGTGTTTGGCTTGATCCCTCAGCTGATTCAAACTGTTACCAAGTCACATGAACGCAGCACCTCCCCGTGCTCACCTGTAGAGAGGTGGAGTGCGTTCTTGCGGCGCCACGTGCCACGCGCACGCGGTCAGTACCGGTTTGGATAGTAGTGGTGCACGAGCTACGCAGCCGCGGGTCCCGTCTGCCACACACGCTTATCGCGCGCCAAAGCCGAGACAACACGGACTAACCGAACGGGGAGAAACGAGAAGGGAAAGAACCGAGAGAAGAGGAAGGAGCAACGCTTTCCTCGACGACTCAGTTTTCGTGAAGGTAATAAATGATGTTATCTTTGTGTTTTGTAATATCGTTCAAGTTTTTGCGCAGAGAAACGCGCTGTTGGTAGCACGGGATGCTTTCTTTGTTGTTTTCTCCTGGATGGCATGTTTTGCTTTATGCCATCCCAAATGTTAATATCAGGCAGCAAGCTTCTGCCAGCCAATGTCCACTCACTTTACCCACACTTGTCTGTGAGGAGCGGAGTACTCTTCATTTTTTCTGACACGTCGCTGAAAGAAAAACCGCTGCGGTTCGTAAGCTGTATCTAACAGAAAAACACTGCTTGTGCCCAAGTTTCGAGGCGTGAAAAGCTAAACGTGACTGTTAAAACGTTAAAACCCTTTAAAATTGTGTTCAGCTAGACGCGATGTGTTACTCGAGGTGATGCACTGTGGTTTGAACAAAGACAAAGTGACACTCGTGTTTAGGCTGAGAGAGCATAGAAAGAGACGGCGAAAACTGAGCTTTTTGTGCTTAAATGAGAAGAACCACAGTTCTTTCCAGACTACGTTTTCTTTGCTCACTCCCGCGCTAATAAAGACGTCGCCAAACGCGCTTCAGATAAGTTGGCTTCCATTACACTCTTGTCGAACACACGCTCAATGGACTAAGTTTATTATCGACGGGCTGTTCAGCGTCTGGACGTGTGTCAGCGGTTCAGCACCGCGGACAGCGATTTGAGCTGGAGACAAAGATTAAACGGTAGGCGTAACAAACAGCTGACTCTAATTATATTATGGAGGATGTAGTCAATAAATAGAATGCATGACATACTGTCTTATTTAACCACCGACCAAGAATTACAATGATTTATTAGTTTTAAATTGTCTGAAAACTACTGACAAAATAATATGAATGCACAGGTGTCATGGAGGCACAGTCGTCAGCCAGATTTTTTTGAATTAAATTGAGAATTTGTTCTTTTTCAGGCTACATAGCCCACTTTGTCTGCTTTGTCTGATCAGTAACTAATGGTATGTTAATTACAAAAAGTTATTTGAAAGTAGATGAATCTTGATTCATTTGTAATTTCAATACAAAATAAAAAATCTGATTAACCTGGAATATGTTTTCAGCATTAGGCAGTTCACTGGTTGACACTGTGGCTGACATTCAGTCCTCAGTATGCCAGCCAGACAAATACAATACAAATTTAGACAGGGACAGCGTGGGCTGCAGGGGATTATTTTTCTGCAGTTTTTAAAAAGAGAAAATGGTTTGAAGTCACTGTCCAATACAGACTGCACCCTGCCTACTCACAGTCTCTCCAGATGAGAAACTACTTGTTGCAGTGAAGCAGACGTTTATATGATAGGTTATTCACAATGCAGTAGTAGTTCAGTCAGTGACTTAAAGATGGAAAAATACCACTTGTGTAACATTTTCAGTTTTTTTTTTTCAGTCTTATTTAAATTTTTCAAAAGTTACATTTGTACTATTTTATATTTTCTTTTCTTTTTTTTTGCTTTCAGCTTCAGGCGTAATCTTATCTACTGACATTTTTAACCCCTGTTTAGCAGGCAGTGGTTATTTCTCATCTCTGGTATGCAACTTCACAGGCTAGTTTAAATGGGCAAATGTTCTAAGATGCAGAGATCCACAGACTATGTTAACAAAATGCTTTACAGCTCTGTCCATGAGTCCTGTCATTAAAATCCTGCTGACCTTCTTCCTTTTTTGCTCTACCCATGTGTCTCAGCAACACCACCACAGGTCATCAGTAATTCACATCTGCTAAAGAAATATGAATATGCTATTATACACTGTGCCTATGCAGCACTACTGTACTACCTAGCACAGGTCACTTGATGTTATGGCTAGTTAGTTAGTCAGCTATGACAAAAGATCTTTTCATACCACCTACTGGTAAAAGTTAATGTAAGAAAAGAATTACTGTTTTTTGTACAGTCCCAGTGCTTTTTGTAATATTATGTCATGCTGTGTGGAGAACATTCAAAATAATGTTTATACGGGAGATTAAGTATCTTAGAGAATCTAAGGCTTAGCAATATTAGTGTAGCTGCACAATTAATCAAGATGGTGGCCAAGCCAAGTGTACAAAACTGCTGCAGAAATGCCCACAGATCATTTTCTTCAGCTGTCAGAAGACACATTACACCATCGTGATTTCTTTTTCTTTTCCTTTTTTTTTGTGAAAATGATAATTGTGATGCAAAAAAAAATAAAAAATGTGATGCTTTCCCATAAATTGTGAAACATGCCGCAATCTTAATGTCTGTTAAAATATTAGTACTAATAGCAGTGTTAGTGATGGGTCCTGTTTTATCTTCCTTTCTTAACCCTTTACTAACTTCACTTAGTATGTAACCATGCTGCACAAATCTGTTAAGCACAGATGATAAGCATTCCCCGAAGTCAACTCTCTGGGCTGCACCGCAGTGGTTTCAGTGATCACTCACACTCTGATGAACATCCTGCTGGAAATATCCTCAAAAAGTAAACACAGTGCTCTGCACTGCTCCATTTTTAAACACCTTAAAGTGTAACACTGATCCATTTCTAAGTTTGGATTTAGACTGGTAATATACAGTACAGTACTGTGCCTTTTACACAAATTCTAGTAGTCACCGTCCTTTATCTCCAGTGAGATCAAGTCTTTGTTCTGTGTGTGTGTGTGTGTTTGAGTACCTACATGACTGTGTTATCCAGTGTGTCCTGTATATATTTTGTCCCATAATCTTGTGTGATGGATTTGTGCCTGTATGTCTTTCTCCTGTTTTCCCACCCACTCCAACATGTAAATGCACAACCAAATAGGAAGCCTTGTTATGGGACTCGCTCATCAGTCCGATCATGCTTGACTAATTCGGTGCCCTCTTCTGTATAGTGTTGCCTGGCGACAGGGCCAAGTCAAGCACTTATAAATGGGAGACTTGTTCTCACAACAAACAAGGGAAAATGGATGTTAGTGCCATTTCTGTGGGTCACTGTTTTTTGATACCAGAGTCAATGGAGAATCAGCCCTTTTAGAGATCACTACTGTGCCATTCACTTGGGTTATTAGATTAAATAGGCCTCCTGCTTGCCATCTTATCAAGTCATGATTATCTTTGTTACAGGTGTGTCTACTTGAAGAATTTAAAATCTTTGTTCAGGCTCTCATGTATTATCCTTACTATTAATTATTCATGATCATTAGAAGATACTGAATTTAGAGAACAAGCTGACTGACAAGCTTTGCATGCACTTTCTGATCATGATACTGTATGAAGGAATACACAGGGGATGACAGCTCAAAGCCAAATCCACTTGCTAAAAGACACAAGGGAACTGCCTTTGGAACAGCATAAAAGGCTTGGGTGATATCCAGAGCTGCCCCATCCAATTAAGATGATCTGACTTTACAGAACGAGAGCCGCACTGCATTATGATGCAGGCTGATCTTGGGTCTTGAGGGTGATGGAAAAGAGCACCATCTACATCGGGTCAGCTGGTTCAGTTGTTTGCTTGCTAATGTGCTGCAACATTTAACAGCCAACTGACTGATTTAGAAACACGAATCCTGTGGTTTCAAGAGGTGGGAGTATGACACGGAAATTTCCACTTCATGTTCTGTCTTGACAGTTCGCACCAAAACCACAACCTCTGCTGTTGGGTAGATGATATGTCTTAAGTTGTCTGGCCTGCAGCAGGGATCTGTTTTCCTTTTATTGGTGGGCATGCTTTCAAGGGAGGGCTGAGGCATCTCCAAAATTAGACCACTTAGAAATCATTCAAGATTTTTAACTCCCTACTGGAAACCAGCATAGCTCAAAGACAAGGGTTGATATATGAGAGCATATGGAAACAAAATGTTCTCTGCAATATAACTTTGACTGTTAGAATTGCACAGTTCAGACAAAACAACAATGATTATTATGCTGAAACTGGAGACAAAGAACATGCAATTTGTAGCTCTGCTAAATCATTAATGTTACACAAATTGCTCAGAGGTTTGACACAGTCTCCCCAGCTGCACAAAAGAATTGCTCAGTTTTTCTCTAGTTTATTTTGCACAATATTATGTTTGTACATTTCACAAAAAACTTAATTACTTAAACTCCTTGCCATGCATGGGCCTAAATTATTATGCTAGGGAGTATGTAGCCTTTTTTAAACCAGGTATTGCATAAACATTTTGTTATAGACTGACTTTGACTGTAGTCTTAAAAATGTAATTTTGTAGGCCCTTACTGTGTATGTTTCAAAGTGCTTTCATTTTTTCAAAAACATAGAATTCATGATCAAAATAGTATCAAACATGAGGCTTGTGGGATTATTTGGATTATTTCTATACACAAAACTCTAATATTGAGTATTTATGACTTGGGGGGCGGGAGTGTTCTTGTCGTAACCATTTTCCTTAGAGCAATATAAAATAGGTGATTGTTTTTCTCACTATGACTGCTGTATGATACAGTTTTAAAATTTCACATTTGGATTTGTGATGCGTTTTTGATGATGATATAATGGCTATAAAATCATTTGTCTGCATCATTTATTTTATTGTAACTTTATAACATTAAAAGACATTTTGGACAGTCCAATTTTTTTTGTTTGATATATTCCAGGGTGATGTAACTGTCACCTCATGGATGTTTGTGGGCCTCAGTGCGTTATGCGTATAAATATGTACATGTATATGGTAGGCATATGCAGTGTTTGACTTTAACTAAATTTGCTGAATCTGTACAAGCAAATCTCAGCAGGCCAATGATGTAGGCTGACACGTTCATCCAGCTGTGTCTGTGGCTTCATGGCGTATCTCTTCTCTCATGCACTGGACCAGCATCAACCAAAAGTAACCAACTCCCACGGTGCTAGTTGCCTGTCCACAGTAGAGGAACTGCACTCACAGCCATGGTCTCTTACAAGGGGTGATGGATAAGTTTGTGGCCTGAGGTGGAAGGAAATGAGTTATACAGCTCTCATCCCATGCATGTGCAGTTCAGCTCTATGAGTGCTTATGCAGAAAATGTTAAGGTAATAATTTTTGCTATTCTGTTTTGGGTCATTGAAATTAGCATTTCGGCACTGTTTGAGAAATTAGACAACATCGGCCTTTCTGCAGCTTTCCGCTCTCTATGTGTCAACATGAACAGAGGTAACCGGGGGGAAGGGGTAATTCCTGATAATGGACACCTCCTGGGGTGTTATCCCTCCCAGGTAGTGCTGAGCCACAGCTATGAATACACTAAACCACAGTGAAAAATATCCCAAGCCATCAACTTTCTTCTGGCTTTTAAAGAGAAGTCAGGATCAAGTTGTGAAAAATTCAACTCCTGGATGAGTTCCAGTTCAATGGCAAGTTCAGGCATCTCTTTGCTGGGAAGGTCTGTGTTTAACATAGTATTCTACATCATTTGAAAAGTCTGGAGACATCTGTGTTTCTCTTTGTTTTTCCATTGTATTTCTTATTGGTCTTGGAAAATGTGTGATATTTGTGGGTGAGCTGTTTCAATTAAAGCTGACAGAAGGTTAGGTTCACGTTAACAATGCAGACAGTAGAAGGCTGCCCTACTTTTGGTGATGACGTGCCCTTTACTGTAGCAGTGGTGTGCCTTACTTGATGCCAGCATGACCTCTGCACCCCTAGTGGCTTTGTTCAGTATCATGCTAATAGTTGAAAATGTAAACACTATCACTTTTAATTAAATCTCTTTGAAAAGTGTTTTTTCATTGTAGATTTTATAGGTCTTCTGCAAAAATCTGAATCTGAATCAAGAATATTTCTATAATTTTAATGTGATTAATTTAAATAAAAATGCAGTTTATTATTTTGGATAATAGAAATCCATGAGGATAACAGTAACAATGGCAAAGCCTCTACCTAATTTATTGCCATATTTGTGGACTGTAGTCTATTAACAGGTTCAAACAGATTTTTAAAGGAAACGCTGATGTTTATGCAGGCGTGTGAGTGTTTTCTGTGTCCCTTTGCAGACAGAGGGACCACAAGGCTTTTTTTGGTCACAGTGGCTTTGAACATCTAATACAAAGCATTTCTCAATATAAATAAAACCTGTTTCTCAGCTGAGATCAGTCACCATTCATAATCCTCTAGGGACCAGAACAATGAGTAGAATTATTAGTATTCATGAAGGGTTGAATATGCCAATACGGCCTGTGTGGCAGTGTGCGTTTGTGTGTTGTAAATTAAGTGAAGGTAAGGCTTGATCAAACCGGTTGGAAACATTGTCAAAAACCCAAATTAATTTGACCTACAACCTTCTGTCCATAAACTGGTTAGACCCTCATTTCTAATAGCGATAAAAAAAATCACAGGTTCAGACTGGATTATGGTTTTGAGTCAAGGAAATGTTTAGCTTTTTGTCTGGTCTCCCATCAGTCCTCTCTCCAATTTTAGCTGGTGTCAGGCGTTGTTCATTCATATATCTAATTGTTGGTATTCCCCATTATACTTCCCTTGACCTGTGAGTGGGACCCTGGAGCGCTGCATACATGCTTCAAGGTCCTTTAGCTAGCAAGCAAGAGTGTGTATGTATATTTAGTTGGCCCATGCAGTGATCTGATTGTTCTTTACACATCCTAATGCAGACAGTGAGGCGTATGTTAGGGCACAGTTGCTGGCACAGAAAACATGTTGCTAACCTTGATTATTTGCAGACTTTAATTCTGCTAGAAGGTCACCCAAACTGGAGTAAGTGCCTGAAGTTCTTTTCTAAACAGTTTACTTGTGTAACTGAAAAACAACAAAATAAAAAAAGTGTACTTCTGATCTTCTGATCTAACTTAAATTGTGGAAATGAGCAAGATTAGATTTTAAGTATCCAATTGAAACAAATTCCTATCCTCTCCCTGCAGGCCTCCCTCTAAAGTTACTTCTCTGAAATCCTCTAGTCCCTAGAATAACCAAATGTTAGTTGTTATGTACATACTTGATGTAAGTTACTTATGCCAGTACATTATTATAAGTTAACATCCTTATTTTAACCAAAAGCATGATTTATCTGAGTAGTTATGTGCCAAAACCTAACCAAACTAAGCCTGTTTCATACTGTTAATAACACTCCAAAAGTCATAAAATGTGAAATATTTGTCAGCAAGTTTTATTTTGAAGGTTCAATACAATTTTGCATTTTTGTCATTGCTAATTTAATGGCAGACCCCCTGAAAAAGTGATGTTTGAAAAGTGATGTTTGAAACCCAAGCTGCTGTATTGTATGAGTTGTTCTTGCGGTCCTTTGTGTCCTTTTTGTTGTTGTTGTTGATGTATGACTTTTATTTTTCAGGTGTGGCTTTTTTGTCATTACAGTACCTTTGTCTATTTTTTGATGGTGCTTGAAGGTACCACAAGCCTAAATAGCTCTTCTTCTGTGTCTTTCAGTAATGACAACCCTATTATAACCCTAACTCTTCAGTAATGATAGCCATACACCTAAAGGATAACCCTGTGAGTGGTAAGCATTAGGTGCAACCAGCATGTCAGTGCATGCTCTTGGTGCTGTACCACTAAAAGCAGCCCACTTGTTGAGGGAAGTAACACAAAAAGGTCTGTGAGTGTAAATCATCTTGTCCCCAAGTTGTAGCTTGATGCTAAATGACTGAAAAAAGATCCCTTATACAGTCATTGTAAATGAATGGCCACTGATTGCACCACGATCAAGAATAGCTCAGGTTTAATGATAGTCATTTCTCATTAAAGCTGGTCTTTTGTGCTTTAGTGAATTCTGACTGATTATGCATGCATCCCAACTGCTTCCAATCACCATCGCCCTTCTGGCAAAACATGCAGACTTGTAGTTTGTAGTCCAGTCTCAATAAGAAAAACTAAATTATTTATGACTAAAAATAGGATTTCCTTTTTTTTATTTTAATTGTCAGATTGGTTTAAAGTCATGTAATCTCCAGTAAAAAGACACAAAACAGATAAACAGTGTTACATAGGAAGAATAGAAATGAATACAAGATTTAAAAAAGAAATGACAGAACAGCCTGTGCATGTAGATCATACAAAACGTATTAATAGTGTGTTCAACTTAAAACAATAGTTTTTTAGGATTTATTGCTCTTTGTGTCTAAGAAATGGGGCTTTAGGGATGAGATCCAGAGTGCATAGTTAGTTAAGTTAGGCGCAGGAAATTAAAATATGTCTAGCACTGATATGTCTAGCAATTTGTTGAGATATCAGTTGCTGCATATTCTAAAAAACTTTCTTCATAACCATTATCCACACATCACCTGTACCTCTGCCTGTGCTGTCTCTTGAGACACTGGTTCTGCAAAGCAAGTTGGCAAATGTGTAGAGATCTCCCTACTTTATTCCACTGAGGCTTTACATCCATCTATGATACAAGACGCTGATCCATGGAGAGAAATACATGCCATGAAACTTGTGAAAAGTTCTAAATCCTTTCACATATTCACTCAAGCTTTCCAGTCCCACAGTGGGTGCTCAGTATGGCAACCCACTGAGAACTCATTATGTAAAATCAATTCCTTTCAACGCATATCCCATGCCAAGCAACCCCCAGTGCTTCAGCTTCCGGCAAATGTGGGCATCAGCTACTATACGAATAGATCCATGGTTTTATGCGGTGAGCGCACACATTCATATGCTGACACATACTGCACACCATCTGCAAGGCTGCTTCTGCAGCACCAGATGTAACGGAGCAGGAGTGGATTTGTATCAGATATTAGGGGCTGTGTGTTATTGGAGCAGAATATATAGGAAAGACAAAATAAACTTGGTCGTGTAATCCTCTTTTCAGATTTGTGGTATGAATTATACAGTATTTTTTTTTCTTTACTGGCTGGAGGCAACATGAAGGCAGTCAAACGAAAGACTTTACATAATGTTTTTCCAGACATGCCCCACTAAACCATTAGCCCTGCACAATGTGGTTATTCAAGTTCTAATGAGAGATGTGGAGGAGAAGGAATCTTTCCCAGATTTCTTTCTCAGCTAAGAGGAAGAAAGTCTTCTGTTAAGGCTACCTGTTATCATATTTCCATTTATTTCTTTCCATTCATTCCAAACTCATCTCTAACTGGAGTCATCTGCTATTATTTATATGGAGGTTTTTTGTGTGAGGTTGCAGCAACTGTGTAAAATCTTATTTATGTATTAACTATATTCAAGAACAAGAACAACGACAAAAACATTTCTTGGTTTGAATAGATTACATCATATCTTTAGCTGTCCCCACTGTAACAAGAGCTGTCCACCATTGTTAATATGACCACATCCTCAGGTCAAGTTGATTTGCTTTATATACAACATGATAATGTTCTCCAACTGCTACATAATTGTTTCACAATTTTTTCAAGAAAGATGTGACTCAGTGTAGTAAATTTCATTCCTTTTGCCTTTAGGAGACAGTATGTACAAGTAGTGTCCTCAAAAAGAAAATATCCAACGTTTTTTCTAAAAATGTCATTGTAGGGTTATTTTTTATTATTATTATTATTATTATTACTATACTGAATAACTTTTTTCTCCAGTTATCCTATTCTCTGTCCTTAAAGTCAGTTTTATTTGCTCTCAGAATTTTTTTTTCTTTGTAATAATTTTGTAATTTGCCCACCTACAGCTTTGGTGAAGCAGTTTCTTCTTTTCTTTCCCTCTCCTAGCTTTCCTTTCTGCCAGCGGTGCCCCCTGCTGTTGAGGCTGTGGTATGAGCCTATGTGGCAGGAAGGCGCTGACGTTGCTGAGCAGCGTGTTCGCTGTTTGTGCCCTGGGCCTGTTGGGGATCGCCGTGAGCACCGACTACTGGCTCTACCTGGAAGAGGGCGTCATCCTGCCCCTCAACCAGAGCACCGAGATACGCATGTCCCTCCACTCTGGCCTCTGGAGGGTTTGCTTCTTGGCTGGTGCGTTAGTATGAAGTCTGCAACATAAAAAATATTTTTAAAGGCAAGGAAAACCAGATGTATCTTACTTCAGTCAGTATTTTTATTTTATCCAGACTATCACTGTCCAGCTTTATGACCAATTACAAAGTGACTCTTTTGACTACAACAAATTTAAATGAATGGTAAATACTGATTATTCCAAGTAAATTATATTGCACAAGTTGAAGTTATACTTAAGATGTAGAAGATTTATGTTTAGTTATCCATGAAGTAAATCTACAGTATGACCCTTTAGTTGGAAATAAATTCCTGTTGTAGAAAAAAAAATACAAAATAAAGGTGCAGATTCACCAGGATTCCCAAAGATATAGCAGTTATGCACTAAGAAAGGTATGCAAAGGAACTTCTGCCACAAACAAGCAAACTTTTAGATAACAGCATTCATGCAGGATTAGCCAGCCACTCTGCATGAACTCATTGCATGCAAAATCTTAATCCCGTCTTTGAAATAATTGTACATGTTTGTGCATATTCATAGTTACTGGTGAGCTATTTGTGAATTCAGCAGTACCACCATGAAATTTACAAAGAATAGATATTAAATAGAATTTATAAAGGTTATTAATATTTCGTAATGACCAGCACCGTTAGAAATACTTTCCATCAACTCAGAGTTGTTTGTATTTGACTTTGGTGAATTTGGGCCTCAGTGTCTTGTGTTTCTATACAATGTGTGTATTGTACATGCACAGTCTTTCTTTCCTCTGACTTTCATCCTTTTAAGTCCTTACTTAGCGATTGGATATTGGAGCATGTTTATTTTAACCTTGCCTGAATCTCTGTGCAACAATATGACCAGTAGATTTCCATACTCTTCTTTAATTCTGTGCATCCTTGAGAGTATTTTTACTCCAGTTGAAAGATTGGCTTTGCTAGACGTCTTTCCTCATGACTTACCCACTGGCTGACTTTAGTTCTGTGGCACCAGAGGCACCTTGGATTGATGCAGAAAACCCTTGATTCCTTGACAGTTTTTTTCTTTCCCGTCTTTTTTGCCCTGCATCTCTTTTGTACCACAACACAAAACAAATATTACATACAGCAATGTATTTTGACAGTGCATGCTTGAACACCTTTTGGCCTTTCACAGCGTTGTTCCTCCCCAGCTTCACCGTCACAAAGGCATGCTTGGAGGTCTTGAAGAAACACTAACTGGTAGATTTCATTCTTTTTTAGAAACACAACTCTCCAAACAAGTGTTGCCCCAGAGTAAACCAGGTATCAACTTTGCTCTCATCCTTTGCTTCCTGTGGTAATGGCAACAGTTCACTGTATCAATATGCTATGTTACTCTTGTTGGATGTGATTTGTTGATGTTGAAACAAGAACCTTTGTGCACTATTTCTTGTTGGACTCAAAGATATTTCTCCTTGGACCTTTTAGAATGTTGGAGCTAAAAAGTTGAAAACGATTTTTGTTTTGCAAATATGTGTATTAGTTAATTTATCCTTAATATTATTCCATTTTTACTGTTGAATTGTTCCATTAACCCCTCTTCCACAAATGATCCTGTTTCAGGGTTAATCACTCAGTCACAGCAAATATGTAGGCAGTCCTGTTGTGATTAGGTAACAGATGTTTCCCTGTTATGTAGTAGGCCATTGCTACAGTATAAATGGCTAATGGACCAGTGTGTGTTTTAAGGGCAATTGAGTGGCCTTATTGCCCACTTAACTGTTCTGGTTTGACCTAGAAACAAATACTGCATGCTGTCACAGTACGGTGTTACACCAGAGAACGTGAACAAGGTTGTGTCGTGTTTTTGCTGGTATTGATGTTGGTTTGAGTTCATTGGGTGTTTGGCTGTTAGCATTTAGTTCCAACACTAATTCACGTATAGGATCTCTACCCATGCAGCCAGTGCTTACAGTTTGCCATTGTGAGTAAATTATGCTCAGTCTAGAACACTGGACTGCTTATGTATTAGACTGCAAGTGTTGCCATGACATGGCAGTGTGTTCATACAAGGTAAAGCATACAAGCATACAAGCAATAACTATCCAAAACACAGCAAAATGGTACAAATATGTGCCAGTATACATTTTGCACTGTATATATTTATGTATATATGTATATCACCTAATCCAACACCTCCCAGTGTGTGGGGTTAATGAAGTGTTGATGAAGACATCAGTTGCAAGAAGTGTGTATTTGTGTGTCACTGTGTTTTGGTATCAGACTTTGTACTGCATGTGTCAAAGTGATAACGGGGAAGGTGGTAAAATCTAATGTTCGGTGCTCCTCGTACAAATACTGAAAGAAATGAAATGTTGTATGAAGCATGTTTTAACTCACTAAGCTGTAAATTTGTTTTTAAATGGCATTTAATAGCTGCTTGGATGAAATATGCTGAAATTGTATGATAGACATCACACAAAATTTACTCATGCCAGTAGAAGAAAATAAATCATGTCTAGCTGCTGAAAACTTGACATTTGTGATATGCAGTCATATTGTACTGGCACAAGTGTTATCATCATACAAAGGCTACACCCATGCCGGGCCATGTCTCTGTGTTTGACTTCATTGCAGTGGCCTAGTTAATTAGTAGCATAGAATGCTGAACCCTCTTTCCAAGATTTATGTGAAGTTTTAATGAAAATATTTCTTTCCTGGTCCTTTGTTTTAGGGGAGGAGAAAGGCAGATGTTTTACCATAGAGTATGTGATGCCCACCAACGTCCAGATGACCTCTGAGTCCACTGTTAGTGTCCTCAGTAAGTAACTGCTCTAACATCACTAGTAGCAGCAATGTTTCATTTGGGTGAAACTGTTCCAGCCCCACTATGAACTGCAGTAGCAGCTAAGGCCACAGCAGTTGCAGCAAACATGGTTGTAATAGTAGTAAAAGCGTAGGGTACAATCTAACTTACCTGCTGCTCTATAAAAAACAGATAGGTGTTAGTGACTTATTTGTGGTCTTATGTTTGACAGATGTTATTTGATGCAGGATGTTTCCGTCCCCATTCTCTGAGCTGGAATGTCCTCCCACCTGTAGGCCCCACCCTCAATGCACAGGACCCAAAGGACCCAACATTTGAATGCCTGTGACCACAAAATACTTCAGAGGTCCTATGTCCCTTCCCTTGACAGGTTATTCGCCACACAAGGCAGACCTGCAAAATATTAAGCAGGTGGTTTTGATGTTGTGGCTGATGGGTGTGTATGACAAGTCTGACCCAAATAGAAGTCATGCAACTTGGGCCCACACCTGTGCACTATATTGTTATCTGTGTAGTTTGTCCTACAGCCACTCAAGGTCCCCAGCTGACTTCCAAAGATGAGCTTTGATGTCACATAATTCTAGTAGCAGGCTAGTAAGACACGGCTAAACTTGTTGATGATCTAGGTGCATTTACTTGCCTTACAGCCCTCTGAAGGTTGTCATAACATATTCGTTGAAGTAGACAAGTTGAGGGAAATTAAATAGCCAAAAGATTATTAATTCACCCCAATTTTCCAGTCTGCTTCTCCTGTAAGCAAATAAAGGTAAAACACTTGTAAGATGCAACAAATAACACACTTTTGATAAGCCAGTTCATATCAAATGGGTGATTATTCTTGCAAATACAGATTTAGAGAAGAAAGAGAGCAACAGAAGAAAGACTTGGGACATGAGAGAATTGATGTGAAGATGTGAAGATGAAGAAGTGGCAGAAAACTGAATGTGAAAGAAGTGTACACGTGATAAAGAATTCACTCCCTGAAATGAAGGCAGCATAGGCAGTAAGGATTGGATGTTCAGTGATAATAAGAGTTAATTGGTTTCTTTCTGAAACCGAGCTGAAATTTAAAATCCAGAAAATCCACATACTTCTAGGCACACTGATAAAGTTAAGTTAGCATACAGTATGAATTAGATGCAAGTCTGAATTTCAGATGGAGGGATGCAGAAATAGATTGATAGAGAATATAGAATAGATAGAAAGACTTACAAAGATTTATTTTTTCTAAGGCAGGGTCTAAATCTTTTTATTCAGAACTGTAGTTTTTCCTCAGTTTGTTTCAGACTCACTTTCACTTTGCTGTTTTGTTTTGTTTTTTTCATTCTGTCAAGAACCCATGTGGTGTTGAGTATTAACAACAAATTGGAAAAGCCATGTAAACCACACAATCCAAACTATTTAAATAACCAGTTCCATTAAGGTTATGTCCATGGACATCTGGTCCACTTAGCTGGAAGAGTGACGCTTTGTCTAATGGAGAACACAGTGGGGCTCTGGAAAGAAAGATCACACACATGCTTTACTTCTGGGAGGTGCAGTGCCATTTGCTCACAGTAGGGAGGTCCAGATCCATCTTAATATAAATAAACAATCATGTCCCAAACTCATGAAATGCTGACTTGACAAGCAAGACCAAGCTCAGTGGTAACCCTCATGTTGCAACTCTATGGGGAACAGCTTCCATTAGCCACAGAAGAAAATGCACAAAACAAAGACAAAATCTCATAAAGTTTGCATTAGGACAAAGTAGTCCAGGAAAGTCCAGGTTCCTAATACGGTCTTAATCAAACTAATCAGAATTTTCTTCCTTCTCACAGAGATGATCCGTTCTGCCACACCCTTCCCTCTGGTCAGCCTCTTCTTCATGTTCATTGGTTTTGTACTTAGTAACATCGGCCACATACGACCTCATCGCACCATCCTGGCCTTCGTTTCTGGAATCTTCTTCATCCTGTCAGGTGCTTTGTTTGGCTTTTACTCAGAATATATCCAAACTAATAAACTATTGCAGAGTTGGTTCAAGTCTAATCTGTATGACTCAAATTTAAGAAGAGGACACACAATGAACATATGTTTATTGTTCTGACAATCTTTACCATATGCATGGTTTATCCATCTGATTCATTTAAGTTTTAAATTTGTGTCTGTTTTTACTTCCCTTTCTCTCTCTCTCTCTCTCTCTCTCTCTCTCTCTCTCTGCCTCCCTCAGGTCTCTCTCTGGTAGTCGGTCTGGTGTTGTACATCTCCAACATTAATGATGAAATGTTGAACAGAACCAAAAGTAATGAGGCCTACTTCAGCTATAAGTATGGCTGGTCATTTGCCTTTGCTGCCATCTCCTTCCTGCTCACTGAAGTAAGTGTAGATAATGTAACCTTGTGTTATCATGTGTGGGTGGGTTTTACATGCATTTTTCACATTTTTCACACAACTAGTGCCCTAAACCTTTTGTACCAACTGTTACCCTAAAATCACCCTTCTTTGTGTGTCACAAAAAGGACAGGAAAGAAATGCATTACGCATCAGACGTTTGGATCTTTCAGCATCTTTATTTTGCCAAATCCCTGGGTTGAGATATGAACAAATGTAATGTATGGGGTTGTGAGAAACAGTCCTCATAACACGTGATCATTTAAGGTTAATATAATATGGTGCATATTTAGTAATTTTCTTTTGTGGGTAATTGATTCTGCCTTTCAGCCAAACAAGTCTGCAAGTTGCATGTGCTGTTAATAATTGAATGTTGCACTGACAGAAAGTGTTTTTCCTGTTACACTCTGACTTGAGTGAACTTTTGTTGGCCATTTGTCAGAATGGGAAGAAAGACAGAAGACAAAATTCCACAAAAATACAGCAAATACACACATGCTCGCTTCCATGAACACATTTGACTAAGCCATGATTCAAGTGCTCACTTTAGGGGTTTTTTGCTTATGGTTAAAGGGCAAAACCATTAATCATCAAACATAATGCATTTTTTCATTTGACAGTAATTTGCAATTATATATTCCATGTAGTTCTTTCCAGTGGCACTAAGAGACACTGGCTAATAATGGTGATCATTAACCTTGTATGTCTAGCCTTCACTGGGCCATTTTTCCCATTTATAACACTGTTTTCATTAACAATAGCCTCGAAATGCTGTGGAATCCAGTAGATAAAAAATTAAAAGCAGATAAAACTGATCTATAGATCTATAGGAAACAGAGGCACAGTGAGGATATTAACCCCAAAGGAGAGTAAACTCTGTCTCCTTGCCTCCATTGTTCCTCAGACGGCAGGTGTCATGTCGGTGTACCTGTTCATGAAGCGCTACACAGCAGAGGAAATGTACCGGCCCCATCAGGGCTTCTACCGGCCCCGCCTCAGCAACTGCTCAGATTACTCCGGCCAGTTCCTCCATCCAGACGCCTGGGCTGGACGTGGCCGCAGTCCCTCCTCCATCTCCTCTGAGGCTTCCCTCCAGATGAATTCATCCAACTACCCTGCTCTCCTCAAGTGTCCAGAGTATGAACAAATGTCCTCCTCACCTTGCTGAGGCAGAGGATTAGTTGCTGTGTAAGCACCATGGGGGTCATTTTGATCTAACTGGATTTTGGCATAAAATTGTCCAGCAAATTGATATTATCCAGCTTGTATCGCTCCCTATCAAGTGCCCTGACTATGACCTCCCTGCTGCCGATTTTCTTAATTTACACCTTTTGGTTCTGTGGGGAGCAAAACTTAAGTTAACGGTTAGCCGGTTCATTTTATCCTCAGCTAACCTGTCCTATTTCAGGGAGAACTGTGAGAGGATGAGAGAGGTAAGAGTTGAACCAGCTTGTATTTTTTTTTCTGCTTTTTCTCAAGCTTGCAGCAGTAGGTGACTAGAAACCTGCTGAACTGATCAAGGGTGAAGTCATCCCAAACTTGAGCAGGATTACACATTTGCACATTAGGAGACACGAAGAGTTGAAAAGAGGAACTAGAACTGAATAGGAAACCACGTGCAATGGATGCAGAGCCTGCAGGTTTTCAGAATTAAATACTATAATGTGCATCTAGCCAGAAAATGAAATTAAGTCAGCAAATCAAAGAAACTAGCCTTTTCCTCAATTTACTCATAAGAACATCACTCAGGCTGTGCAGACCTTAAACTTGTAAAGGTTAGTAAGGTTGAAATAAAATTATTAAAGCTCCCTCCTCCTACAAATTGTACATGTGCAACAGCTGTGCCAGAGCAAGAAAGTTTCACTCACACCCTCAACTGTCATTTCCCTCCTGCTTTTTGTTGCATTATAGGTGTTCATCACAGCATGTTTATGTGAGCTCACATGTTAGAACTCAGCTTGGGCTTTTTCATGTTCAAGTGTAGAGCTTTTGACGAATGTGATTTTCAACCACTCAGAAAGATTATTTTATTGACATGCCATTTTATAAACAAACCGTTTGACCAGGGTTACATGCTGGTGGAGCAACGTTTTCACAGATGGTTTTGACCCTCCATCGAAACATCACCCCTTAGTCTGCCCTCTTTATCAAGTGTGACTTTTAAATTTTAACTGACTTAACTTTTAACTGACTTTTAGTAAACACACATATATTCCTCCTATAGTTTGCAGAAGACATTAATTATTGTGCAGCCACAGGTGTTTCTTAACTTTACAAGCTGTAAAAGTGAACAGTAGAAGGCTTCTTTGGTCCCTTTGAGTAAATTAAATATTGTCACCAAAGGAAAGGTTTGTATTATGGTGTGCTAGTCCAGATATATGACATACATTCTAAATTGTAATGGTTCTATAACCTTTGTGTGTATTACTGTATGTTCTTGTAAAGTAAACAGAAAACGAAAAAGGTTTTCTTTATTTACTCTCATAGCCCATTATGAGATAACAACACAGGGCTGTCATACACAAGTGTTTCAAACAATACAGATGTACATAAGCCTTTTATTGTCAGAGAACCTGCGATTGCTGTATACAGTGGTCTCTTCGTTAGTCAGGTAATTTAAGACAGAAAGTATATTTAACCAAACTTTAAAGAGAAAACAAGCAGTAGGCCTACTGGGGCAACACTAATGATATTTACCAGGTCAGAGTTATAAAACATTTCTTAAGTGTTTAAATGACTTGAGAAGGCCAAAGGGGAGAGGATGGAGTCTGTGTGGTCATGGTTTTGATGGACAGTGTGAATGAGTCAGGTGGCAGGAAAAGCTATTTTGTTATGGAGCCATTGAGAATGTAAGATTTGCTGAAGGAAATACTGCTAAATGAGATTTTTTAAAAAATGTTTAGTAAAATACCTCTCCTATAGGGATTTATTAACTCAGAATATAGACACATATTTTTCTAATTTACTCCCTTACAATGACATGATACTCTTAAATGTTTGACATACAAACACACCTGCAATTCTCAGCATGTCAAGGAAGAAGGTGTATCCAGGCTAAGTGGCTTGAGTTTAAGTATTGAATATATACATTTCATGCAGCAGTAAATGTGAGTAAACATATTACGGAGAAGCATTTTGTCTTGTGCAATAATTTTGTTAGTTTAATATGTTATTAACATTATTATTATTGTCAGTATGTAATGTTGCATAGTGTGAACACATAGTTTTAATGGCACGCAACATTTCATCGCTGGATCGTGGTACTCCACCTGCAGTACATATAAAAAGATAAACACAAACTTTGCTACGCTAAGCTAAGTTTGTTCTCTCATGCACTGTTTTAGTACATAGAACAGCTACATCTTGTTCATTTCAAACACTGTAAATATGAAATCATCTGTGTGTGTATATAGATACATTTTTGTATAGATGGCAGTACATGTAAAAAATAAAACTAAAAAAAAAAAATTGGTTGTTTTGTTGTTGGGTAAATTCATTTGAAATATGTGTCACGGATGCTTTGCCTTCTCCATCACATTGAGAATGTGAGCTTTTACATTATGGTATACTTATTGAAGTATTAAGATGGTGTCATTGTTGGACATGAAATGTCAATATCTTTTCATGATGTTAAATGTGCAATAGAATATATGTATACTCAGTGAAATAAAGTTTAATGGGATTTGATAAACAATAAGTTTGTTTCTTCCATAACTGCTTATATTTCTGAAATCCTTGTGTTCTGCTGCAGAACTTTAATATTTATCATGCATGTGTCATAGCACTATGTTAATAACGTTCATCACTCAATACCTCTAAAAGCAAAATTCAATTTCTAGCCTTTCATTGTAACTTTAATGACAAAAATGCAACTCATTATTTGTATAACACTAACAATCCCCTTTAACAAGGGCTAAAAACTGAAAGACTAACATTATAGTCCTAGGACAGTCAATAGACAGCAGATACTTATGCATCTCATTGTTTTGGAGCTGTGACAAAACTGGCTGTGGTCATGTGACATAACACATGGGAAATGGCACATGAAAAATAGTAAAGACATTCTGGTTGGAGCACGATGTCACCCTCTGTTGAGACAGCGCGGAACTGCATATCAATGAGAAACTGCAGGTGTAGATTGAAACAACAGGATATTGACTAATGATCACATTCTTCATTTCTGGAGTTTGAATTTTCCAAAAACACGTTTTAAGATTAAACTTGGACTATAATCTGAGGGCATACCCAAAAGAGAATGAATTCTTATGGGCTATCAAACCACATTAACATGACTCTCCCCTCAAGCAGTGATCTGCTTGGCAAGTCAGATGTCTGTCTCAGCGAGTTAAGAGCGCCTACAGTGTGAACTCAGCGCTGCTCTGACTGTGAGAGCTGGCACTCATCCATCTGGCTGAATGAGATGTAATGGGGCTCTCAGCGGGATGGAAACACAAGCATCATGTGCACCATGTGCTGATGTGCTCACAAATCGAACAAGCAGTTTCATCTATTGACCTGATGACCTGGCACGTTCCCAATTTGATTACCCCCACCACCATTACCACCCCCAAGAATGAAACCGTGTTTTGCAAATTTCACTGTTGGTGGCAATTAATACATATAATAACACATTTAGCTGTACACTATTTAATTTAAACTCTTAATTGTCTTTATTCTGTTGCACTATTAAAAATAAAGTGATTAATTTGGATTATTTCTTAGCAAATCCTAAATGGACAAAGTCCTCAAAATGATAGCCCAGTACCTTTTGACAACATCGCCATCTAGTGTCATTTCTGTGGAGACACACAGCTTCCTGGCATTAATAAACTTATCTGTTGCCACTATAAGAATAAATAGCTGGATCTCCCCTTCAATCTAGAAAGGTGCAAAAAAGGTGCAAACCCCCCCCCCCCCCCCCCCGTCAAAAGTCAACTCCTTTTCCAGCATAAACACTGCATTATCTTTATGCAGCACACTTACCTTTCCTCAAATGTTTTTTGTTTTTGTTTTTTGAAAGAGAGATGTAGGCTGATGAAGTTTATAAGTATATAATAATAAAATCTATCCATCATACGAGCAGTACATAGAGATTCATGAGAGCTGATCAAGCTGCTATTTTTGCTTTTATCCTCAAATGAGAAAGTTCTGTAATTATGAATATAAACATTACCTGCAGGCTATCATTTAAATGTTTTCAAATACATGCCCCATTATGTCTTAACCAAACAAAATGAGCAAGTATTGTATCAGCCAGTTGATGATGGCACTCAGGCACAAAAGGCCTCTGGTGTACTCCAGCAGTGGTTTTACAAGCCCTGGCTGACAGACTTTTGTGAGAGAGACTCTTAATAGTTGAAAGAGTAGGTTACTATTGCACTGCCACATCTGACCTAGACAGCATCGTGATAGGCTGGAAGCTCTGGGCAGAAAGTTACATCAGTGCTGAAACGAGTGTATAATTTATATGTATAATTAGTATAATTTAACTAATGCGTATATAGATACCATAAAACTGAATGAATTCAGTTTGAGGAAAAGAGGGCGGCCAAATGAATGATTTTATAGAAGCACCATAATGATGGAAACATACAGTAACTCCAATGTGTTTAGTATTAAAGATCCAAGAGAAGATTATGAATAATTTATCAATTGTCCATCTCAACACACACAATTTATTCTTTTATGCAACCTCTCTGTTTATCTCTCCATCCTACCTCTTCCCTCAGTATTTTTCATCTTCTTTCCTCCATCTATCTGTTTTCTCTCTTTTTGTGGAAAAGGAAAATCATCTGTTGCCTTCTGTTGAATAAGTTAAACCTGCAAACACAGCACGTTCATCTCCACTCGACAGGAGGCCTGAAGGACAAGCACTCGGCAGCACAAAGGCTCTAGGGTCTGTGTTTGTCTGACTGTCTCATTAATGGTGACAACTGTAGCATTTTAAGGCAGTCCAACTGTGCTCTTTACATCTAAAACCAGAACCAGACCTAACCAAGATATACAAAGAATTGAGAAAGACAGTGAACAAAATATCTCCTACTGCACAACTGAACTTCTTTTGATGTATTTTAAAGCACAAAATGTAAAAACTGCTTCTACTACTACAATACAAAGGATAGCCAAAATGATAAGAACATTTAAGCCTAAACAGGCAGATAATGCCTTTTGTTAGTGTTGACAGAATGTTTTTGACTTTACACTAATTTTTCAGACCGTATTTAGTGAGAAAAATTATATCAAACGTGTAATTAACAGTATTATATGCCTACATGTTTAGAAATCACCTCAAAAGATTTAAAAAGTTGAGGGTAAAGAACACAACAACAGAATAAGTCACACCCACAGAGCTGGTTTTCTGCTTCAATTTCAAAGATGTTACTTGAACAAAACTAAACACAAACAAGCTCAAAATCAATTCCATGACAGGCATTGCTAACAATCTGGTTCATTATTATTGTTATTACTGTTGTTGTTGTTATTATCATTATTATTATTAAGTTAGACAGAGACAGAGAGGTTATGAGATGCAGTAAGTGGCCTGAGCTGGATTCAACCCCAGGCTGCTGCACTAAGTGTTTCACCTTAATACACAGACTGTGCTCTATTGGGTCAGCTGCTGCACGGTTTTCATTCTTTAACTGACTGGCAAAACACAAAACACAAGTGAAAACACTGGTCCTGAGCATGGGTCAGTATGCTGTGCACTGTGATATATTTACTCATTAGCTGGAGAGACAGAAGGAATACAAAGAGGCAAAGAGTCTACCCACTGCAGCTAAGAATATGTTGTTAAAAATGACAGAATCACTGTGCCCGTGCTTTGGCAATGACAATAATGATGGCACTTTTTTTTTTTTTTTTTTCCCTCTTATTGTCTGGGTGTACATTAAGTGTGTGTTTACATGTATATAATTTTGCCTGCATGGTATGATAATAATGATGACAACAGTGTGTGTGTGTGTGTGTGCCCTTGTTAGTTGCTGTGGTTGTTTTATGAATATTTTGAGGCAATGCCCTGAAGACTGGAGAAAAATAATCTCCTATTCAGAGTCAAAGACTTTACTTACATTCTAAAGTATTTTCTGGTCAGTTTGTGCCATTATTTGAGAATAGCAGAGAAATGGGGAAAATAAAATGTGGGGATTGAAAGATAGGAAATCAAATGCAAAAAAGGTACCCCAGTGGATTCAAACAGTTTGTGGTCCATGCCTCATGCCTCTTGGCCAACACGTGCTCAGACAAAGACTTTTCCACCCCAGACACTGTTTCGCACCCCTGCGGTCCACAACAAAATGAGGAAAAGCGGAGAGGTAAGATGAGTAGCTAAACATATGTGAGCATTCCAAAGCTACTTATTAAACCCAGGCTCATTACTGTTTAGTACAATTAAAAGTCCACTGTGTAGTACTGATAATTATTTATCTCTTTTTAGCAGCCACTGAAGGTTCTTTCACACACTGGGAAAGGGAGGTGGAGGTTAGGGATGTTGCAGTCTCCAACCTCACCATTAGATGCCACTAAATCCTACACACTGGACTTTTAGTTCAATGGAAAAACAACAAAATGAGTGCCAAATCAATTACCATCAACACAACTTCATTTGATATAACATCTTGGCTCTCTGCTTTTAATCACTAACTTGAAAATTAGCTTTTGATAACCAGTCCTTTATTATGCTCCCTTACTTAAAACCTAAAAACCAAAAGTGGTGAGCACTTGCTGCCGCTGACCTACACATGCGGGAGTTTGAAAAATCAGTAGACCAGAGGACAGGCGGTCCACACTGAGGTTCTGTGAGACTACCAAGGGGCTGAATGCAGTGCTGTTGATACCACTCTGTGCTAAATGGGTGGGAAAATTAGAAAACTGAAAAGTCTGTTTCAGCTCTTCTCTCCCTGTGCCAGCTTGTTTGAAGTGGTCTGACAGGGGAGCTCACTTGGAAAAATTCTGATTTAATATAATTTTTCAGAACTTTGGCCATTGTTTCTGTCAGTGATAATGATATCACACTTGCCAAGTTAATTGCTGAGATGTGGAATGACAGGGTGTTTGCTTATAAAAGGAATCTTTAAGGGTAAGAGTACATAATGATTGTGCAGGTGTTAGAGAAACCCCAAGTTTACTATTTCGCTGTGCAATGATGGTTTTTAATCTATGTTTCAGGCGCACTACTTTCAGTTTCTGGTTTTATCTCCATCTGCAGTCCAGTGTATTTAGATCATATAGCTAAACTCTTGATTCATTTATAACCTGTCTGATTATCTGAACAGTCGTTTCCTGCTCTGGCTCTGACTTTGTTGTAACATGATTCAAGATCTGAGCAATTAATTTTACTGCACACTGTGAGAAATGGTCAAAGAAACGTTTCTTTTAAAGCTGTATCTGTGTATCCATAATATTACTGTAAGAAAAGTGAAAGAACTGTAGCTTTTTGCAGCATAGCGAGCCTGTGGCAGCCTAAGGCCTGAGTCTGTGTTTGCTCTCTTTTAGCCCAATCTCATAGGCTCTTTAACGCTCTCTCTCCTGCTCCAGGCGCTGTCTGCACACAAAGCATCTAAGTGGCAGCATCCATGTGTCTTTGCTTCATGAACACTGAAAGACAAGCAATAGAACAGGGATATAAATGGCCATCATTCTGAACACTCACTCTTCTAACAACAGGTAATAATGAGCATGAATGTTTCCTGTTGGAGACTTTAATTCACATTCATGTAGTTAAAGCTGTTCACACCTGGGAGCTGCACAGTACTTTAGTCTTTTATTAATAATTACCGTCGCCCTCATCTGAATTACCTGTAGGCTGAGCAATTTGCGGTGCACTAGAGTGTTTTAAATGTTCTCAAGTCATTTTCACATTTTAGGAAAAAGAAGATTTGGCTGGTATCTTTGGTGCCAACTACAGTCATGATGAGCTCTGAGCAGTCATAAGGTTTTCAGGTTTCAGGTTTTCTTCAACTGTTTATAAGCTGAACCGATACCTTAATATATAACAAATCTACTATAACTGATGACATATTATGTCTTAATATATCTACTATCTAATGACAATCATGATCTTGACTCCTGCATTTTAGTCAGTCTAGTCAACAGCAAAGGGCTCTGATAAAACAAAATAAAATAATACATAATTTGGCTGACAATTTCTATAAAGAAACTGTATTCTGACTCAGAAAATGTAAGAAAACAATACACGGGTGTAGTGAACACTCCAGTTTCAATCCTGCAACAACACACAATAAAAGCTTCTCACTGATGCTCTGCATTTGGCCCTAGAAGCCTAACATAATTTGAATTGGATCTGATCTCTTGCTGCCATATGTCAGCTGGTATATGTCCTTTGCCTATCCAGAGTTTTAATGTTTCTTCTCATCTTGCCACTGTTGATCTCTCAGGACTATCTTACTTCTGTGCCTCTTTCACTCCTTTGCAGGATTCAAAGGCTTCCTTCTTCACCCTACAGTTTTGCCAAAATCAGCCCGAATTTTGACAAAATCATTTCAAAAGAAAATAACCAATTACTGCCTTGAGCTAGGGCCTCCAATTTCCTGTCTAAATAACCCTGGCACATTTACCAATGCTCTACACCAGGCAGCCATAGTGCATTAATCTCTTTCACAAGATGGGCCAGACTGCAGCAGCTACTCAAACTGTGAAAAGAAGTGAAAAAAAAGAAGTCAGCGCATGTTCAGAAAGGTCATAGAGGAATGGCAAGCTGCACCAAAGCTCTCTCTCAAGTTAAGCAGCAACAATGGAGAGACAAGAAAGTGAGGAGAGGAAGAAGTGAAGATGTAAAGAACTTGAAAACTTGATGATGATGAGAATCGAACTCATTATCGGTGGCCTCTGTACACTCTCATTACCACAGCACAGGCCAGCTGAAAAGCCAAATAATGTCATGTGATTTATTTATTTATTTTTACTGGTAGCCCTCAGAGGAATCTTGTCAGAATGCAAAAATATCCCAAGGACAATACACTTGAAAGTCAAACCATATGAGTCCTGTGTTTGTAATGTGAAGAAAGGCTTTGGACTCATCACAGATTTTAAAATTGGTAACTCACATTTTTCTATGCTGAGTTCACATTTTAAGAAGTCTCAAATCTCATGCTTCCAGTAGGGACATCTGCACATATGCATGATGGTCACAAACTTTCCAACTCCATGAAGAAATAAATTCCTCAATACATTTAAATATGTGAGAGTGTGAAGGAAAAGAGAAACCATCCTAAGATGGGATGTAAACCACAGTGTGACTGGAAGAGAACAGGTGAGACTTTTATTCATGTATTTATGTTTAGATGTATACAGCAGAATGGATTAAATTGTCTGATTTACAGTCATTGTATTTCACGTTAAGTTTTTACTGTAAATGTAATAGCTTGTAGTATGTAAACGTGCAAAATGGAACACAAAAACTTTTGATGGTGGTTGACTCTGAGAGAGAAAACAGTTCATGAATTTTGAAAGATGCGCTCTCTGAAAACATGCACGAAAATAATGTATGCCATACTAAAAGTTACATGACTTTTGCATTTTAGGACCTTAAAATATGTAAAGAAATAAATAAAACGGTATAGCACTTTTCAAGCTATGAACACATCGATAGAATAATCATAAACATCAAAGAACCACTAAAATATCATATAAGAGACAGTTACACTTATGCTTCCCATAGAAGGCCTAACAAAGAGTCACAATTATTTAAAGTGTAATGGTAGAGATCTGAGAGCGATAAGGACTCTACTGCTTTAAAGATTTGGCCTGCACTAAACTATAAAGGCAAGGCAGCATTTGAAACTGACTTCAGCTGGAAAGAAAGAATATCATATATGATATGATGACATGAAAGTTTTCTGAGCAGGAGTGTTAAATTTACTACAAAATGCAATGTAATCCGAAACATCACATATCTCGGCCTCCCTCCGCCCACATGCTGTGACCCCCCCCCCCCCCTTTGTTATGATTGAGGTCCAGTGGACATCTTCCAGCTCCATCCACAAACTGAGGCCCGTTCCTCCGCACCACAGCCAAAAATGTGGCACAAAGACATTCTTGTCCCTTGATTTCCAATCCTCACATATAAAATGGCTCTTTTATTTATCCTCCTCACGTTGCTCCTTTTGCATGCTCCTTTTTTGTCTTACCTCCTTGTCATATTTTCATTTCACCATTCTTCCCATCGCTTCCTCCAGTTCTCTCTGTCCGTTCCTCTTCACTTTATTTCCTAATCCTCATCAACGCCTCCCCTCACACACACACACAAACAGACACTGACACCCTGACACAGACTCTTTGCATTCTTTCTGCTCTCTTTGCAGGGGCCAGGAAGTGACTCAGACCCTGGGATTTTAGGAGGAGGATCCCAGTCCAAGAGATGGGACACTGCAAACGGCGGCAGCCACAGCCAAACCCTGAAGGCTGTCTTCTGTTGTCGCTCTCTCTGTGTCAGTGTTAAAATAAAAAATATCACTCCACAGCAAAAGATCTCCAGCTGCTAACAGCTCAGAACCTAAAGTGACAGGCATACACACAGAGTGTGTAAGATTGCATTCATTTAGGAATGTGAAATCTGAGTTTCACATTGTGGCCAACATTTATGTCTTACTTTTCTGCTTTTATGAGCTGAGTGATCTTGCAAGCAGACAGCTGCAACTTCAAAGTGGTTTTGATGGATGTTTTAAGACATATTTCATCAGTGGTGCTTTCAACTTCATTAAAGTTGCTGCTACATTAGTTCAGCACAAATCAGATCCCTCTAATCTCCACTGTGCTGTCAGCAGTGGTGTTTTTATCCTTTCCCTTTCTGGATGTTTTAGAAAATATGTGAAACTGTAGTTTCTGAACTGTAGGCCCGCCTGTGTGTGTGTGTGTTGTTTTGTATTTTGTGTGCCAAAGACAAACTGCATACCTTAAAGGATTTTTTTCTCCTCACAGAAAGCAGCTTAATTCTCCTTCTATCAGATATTACTGTACATGTTGGTGCGGGTCTGATGTTTTCCTCTTCCAGCAGCTGTTCACACTGCCGCTTCCCATTGGCTTTGCTTCAGCTGTGGAAGGAGTGGTCTGGATGAACGATGCTGCATCCTTTGTTAAACCGTGCAGTTTCATTTTGAGCAGGAATCAGTAAAGAAACCGTAGTGAGTGGTTGATGAACTTTGGGTTACTTTATCATAAACGTGTCGGCCTGGTTGTTCGATGGGAATGAGTTTATATGCTATTAAAATAGATCCACCTGTAGCAGGATTGGAGACACGTCCAGTTGATTCAAAGGAATCAAACGAAAACTGGGATCGTGTGAATCTCGGAAACTTGAATTGAATTGCGACTACAGTGCAGGAGCAGGACTCGTCGAGCAGTTAAGGATCGAGAGTCGGTTTGATGAGAGGAAAAAACGCGAGACGCGAGCGCTTCATGGGCACCATGCGCCCCTCGCCGTGTGCGTAAGCAGCTGTGGAGGATCCACACATTATGAGACGCCATGGCATGGTGTGACCGAGGGGTTCAGACTTTGCTGGCCATCGTGGGAGCCTTTGCCGCCTTCAGTCTCATGACCATCGCCATCGGCACCGACTACTGGCTTTACTCCCGGGCGTACATCTGCAACGCCACAAACGCCACCGCTGACGAGACCCAGATGCAAACCAAGAAAGTCAAAGGCGACCTGACGCACTCCGGGCTGTGGAGGATCTGCTGTATCGAAGGTAAAACAAAGTCTAATAAGTGACTAAGCGTTTTTTCACGAACTTTTTTGCCATATACCAAGTGCATGTGAGCACTCTTTCTAACGATGAGCCATTTTGACAGTATGTTTTAAGGTGGGGAGGTGGCCATATGCGCGGTGTGATTGATCAAATATATATTCTGCCAGTGAAGCAAAATTTGATTTAAACGAAACCCTTTTTTGGAACTGCAAAAACCCCAAACTCTGTCTGTTTGTGCCAAAAAGTACAACCACAATAAGCGAGTTTGTGTGGTGTGACGACGCACCAAATTGGACATTAGCAGCCAAAATCACGGAATCAAGTGGTGTGACATCATTACCGATCATTTCTACAGTTAAACGCGTTAAATAGCATTTAGAAAAGTTACGGAAAAACAAGATATTGTAAAAGAAGAATTAAAGGGACACTTTGATGTGCGTGCGTAATGCCACGTCTGCGTCAGTTTTTCTTGTACAAGATTTAGTTTGTCACTGAATAAAAGGACTCAAAGGACAGAACATGACATTTTTAGGTTTTAAATGTTGTCGCAATCAGGAAATGACGCTTGTCCGGTAATAATTTAAGAACTTGTCGTGATATTCTAATACTAATACCGATATCACTACCGGTCGATGCCATTGTTAGCAGCTCTTTCCATGAAATTGCTCAGAGTAACTTAAGTTCCAGCCGCAGAAGTAACGTTTTAGCAAGAAACCGACTTGCTGCAAGAAATCGTTGTTTTCTCAATTGCTGTGCTGCTTATCCATGAGGATCCCCAACACACACGCCTGAGGAGTTTGGGCTGGGCTTCCTGCGCGGTTTCTTCCTTTTCTTTCTTTCTTTCTTTCTTTGGACACGTTTGAACATTAAAGACCGCAACAGCTTCATTGGAGAGAAGCCAAATCAATGAAAATGTCTGTGTTTAACAACACACAGTCAACATAACAATCAATCAGTTGATCCACCAGTCCTGGCTGCCGAGGCGCTGTCCTCTGCCGCTGGTGCTGAAAGCTCCACAGATTGTGTTCCTTTTGACTAACAAACCAAATAACCAGCGAAGACTCATGAATAAATAACTTTACACCGACAAGACAACCTCCGGGGGCCAATCAAGACACTCTGTAAACCAAAAACACTCAGTTTGTGTCTGATATTCTCTTTGTAAAACAACTCAACTTAAAGTTTCTGCAGAATTCAGTTGATCAGCTTTTCCACACATACCTTCAAGTGGTATTTGACATGTTTATAAATGCTAATTCATGTTGTCTTACAGCCAAAGAGATACTGAACTTGCAACCATGGTGAAAAGAAAAACAAAAATCAAACAGATGGGATTGCATTTTAATACATATGGTCACATCACAACATTCCCCACGATAAAAATCACAGAAAATAGCAAACCTAAAGGAAAATCATATGTTTTTTATTGCCTTTTAACATACAAGCACTCACCATTTCCGAATTAAACGTTTAGATGAATCCATGACGAGTGCTTTATGAAGAAGGAAGCTAGTGTTTCCTATGTTTCTTGTGTGACTTGAAGGCAGCATCCCTCAGACATGCAGAGAGATTTGACACCTGTGGGTGGGAGGTCCAAGAGAAGAACTTTCCCAGAGCTTTGGCTCAAATGCACATGATGTTGCCATTACCAAAGTCACACTGCATGCACCTTTGCTCGCCACTATTACGACTCTGACCTGTTTTTAAATAGAAAAATTAATGGATCTCCGGTACAGTAAATCAAAACAAACTTTCTCTCACCTTTGCTTTACAAACTTTAGAGTAGCATGAGCACAAGTGAGACGAGTTGCTTGCTCTTCTGTCATCTTTTTCACCGTCTTCTCTTTCCCTGCTCATGCTGTTGAATGTGCATCACATAGAGAGCTGGAGCTAAAAGTAAAACACCTTCTCTTACTGTTTCTCACACACACACTTCAGCACTATTGCCACGCTGTTGTAAAATTTGATTTAACGGACGCCTGGTGACATACCTGTATCTGACTTTGGTTAAGTCAAAATGTTAATACATCCAATCAAAGATTTATATGTCAAAGATGATGGTGACTTCCAAACATATGTAGCATTGCAAATCACTTCCTAAAGTTGAGTTACACCCACTTTTGCAGTTTCAAATGTCAAAAATTAAAAGTCATTCTTTCAGTTCTTGCCTACCTTGAGTATATTTTATCTCTGTGTTTAAATAATTAAAAAATAGAGTAATAGCTTTAATTGTCTGCATATTTCATTGTCCATTTGGGAGCTGTGTCTTCCAGGAACAAAGAACAAGATGGCGTCTAACCAGTTATATTAAGTCAAATGAACAGCACAAATAATGGGTAAACCTCGGGGACACACTGACTCACCTTGCAGAAAAAATCATGCTTGTCTCTCTGTACCAAACAAACGTCTGCATGAGTGTTGTGTCTTGTAATATGAGGAGGAGACTCACTGAAGGTGAGCAACGATGGCAAATGAGCTTTAAAAGGAAATAAATTGAGGCCTTGTTCTGCAGGCAGTCGTGCTGAAATACAACAAGAATTCTCGCTTGAGCAAATCAGCCTTTGATTGCTGCTGAACATGCTGGACTGGCTGTAAAAGACGTGACGTGTTTCAAATGGACTTTCTGTCTGACGTCTAGTAGACAAATCCACCAGCTGCACCAGCTCACCAAGGTTTTTTTTTCTTAAAGCGAGTGTTGAGCTTCTCAGTGTCATAAAGGCAGCTTGCTGGTGTTGTGGCTTTGTTAGTGTGCATGTTCTGTGGAGTATTCCATTGTGTATGTGTGTGTGTGTTTGTGTTAGTGAACGCATTAGTAAGATGTCAAAGGCATCCTCAGAGAAGCGAAGCCAGAGATGTGATTGTGGGTTGTGGGGGGACAGATGGACTCTGGGGAGAGTCCTCCCCTGCTGAGCTCCTTCTCTTTTTTCGTCTTTCAGCCTTTCTCTGCATCATCCCTCTGATTATTAACTCACTGGTCTTCTGTGTATTATTCAATAACACATTATTATTATTTAAACATTAATTTAACTTTTGTTCTGCCACACTTTGTTTGATTTTACATAATAAAAGCTTATTTCTTGTCATCTTTGACACTGCACATGTCGCAGCTTTTTCATGACATTTTGGATGACACAATCAGGAACGAACATTCAATCACACTGAAGCGCTGATCTTATAAATATTAAATACACACAAGATGTATTCACGTACCTAGCGTGAATGTATTACATGGTGATTGCACTTGGTCCATAAAACTAATTTTAAAAAAGGCTGAAAGAGGGTTGAAGGGGACAACATTTTAGAACAAGGAAGGGAGAGAAGTGGGTAATTGAGACATGAAAATGGTTAGAGTGGCAAAAAATAGAGGATAAGAGTTGAAAGAGACTGAACGAGAGGCTGAGAGAGTGGCGTCAGTGAAGATAGAGTGAGTCTGGCCTGTTAAGGATGTTTCATCACTTTATCTCTGCTTTCCTTTCAGCGTCTTTCCCAGCAGCCTGAGATATTAACTGTAAAAATTCAGCAGACAAGTTTTTGAAAACTAGTGGTCTAAAAATTCACAGTGTAGTCAGCCTTAAAAATCTTTTCTCATCTTTCTCAACCTCTGATTTAAAGTCATTTTAAACATAAACAAATCAGTGGCTACGTCTTAAATCATGTATGCACAGACCGTTGCTTGGTATGAAATGTTGAAAATGACTTTTCCAGTTCTCTGATTGTGGACTGACTTATCAGTGTCTGCATGCATGTCCATTGATGCATCTGCAAGTGTGTTACAGGTGTCTAGCATAGCTCCACAGCAACAAACACAGCAGCAAAGACGAAAATGACATAATGTAGAAGTAAAATCAGGCATCAGACTTTTAATTCAAAGTCTAACCTTTCAATATTCATAATGCTCCAATGTTTTATTCTCTTAAAAGTGGAGGGAAGATTTTCTCAGCGAAGAGACTGGGTCTTTGAATAGAAGGTGCCCGAGGGCTTGAGAATTTAAGAACCTCAGATCCACAGCAGCCTGTCCTCAAATGGTCTCTGACATGGTTAGAGGTGAACGCAAGACAGTTCGGCACTGGCTGAGACATTCTTCACAAAAAAAAGTTATCAGGAAAAGAAGTTGTTAAAAAATGGATGGTGCATGTTGATTCAGTGGGCGGTCAGTATGCAGTTCTTTTGGTTCCTTCTAACTACATTGGAGTTTCTCATGTTCAGCTTGGTTATAAAGTATGTTTTTTCCCCTTTAACTGCTGTCATTTCATTCATCTACAGGTTTTTACTGCTATCAGCCACATTCATGCTGCTTTTCACCCCACCGCAGGTATCAACAAAGGAAGCTGTTTTCGGATCAATCATTTCCCAGAGGATAACGACTACGACACAGACAGCTCAGAGTACATCTTACGTAAGTCACTGCAACCTCTTCATCTTCAAACACTTCAACCCTTAATCCTCCCTTTTTTCTTCATGTGGTGATGGAGTTATCACAAGGGTACTTAATGTGTCATGACATCTCCATCCCTCCCCCATACAAGCCTGATGTCATGACAATATCTGGAGCTACGGAGATGATGAAGTGTGTTATGTGCTGATGAATAACAGGGCTGCTCTAAAACATGACTTTACCCACATAAGAGCACGTTACATTTGACAGGACGGAGGTAGTTTGATGAAGACATGTCACTGTGAGTGGCTTCACTGGAAATT
Source organism: Scatophagus argus (assembly GCF_020382885.2). Classification (NCBI taxonomy): domain Eukaryota; kingdom Metazoa; phylum Chordata; class Actinopteri; family Scatophagidae; genus Scatophagus; species Scatophagus argus. Next base: position 11,493,188 of record NC_058494.1, on the reverse strand, counting down.
GTCTATGCACTATGGCTAGTCAAGGTTATTACAGTTCAATCAATCTGTCCAGTTCCCCCGAGGATTCAGATCATTTTCTCTCTGCATATCACATTTGGTTTCTAGTTTGATGCCCTGTGCCCCAAAGCAACTGTTTCCATCTTTGCTGTTGTCTACATTGATGAATATCAATAAGTTCATGGAAGTTAAATCCTGCACTCACTCAGTTAGTGTCATGGAAAGGCAGGAACATCTGCTAATCAGGCCTTAGTATCTGTGGAAAGCATTCATCTGTTGGATCTCAGGCAGTTTTTTGCTCTCCTTTCACTGCCTTTTTTTACACTTATAACAGTTACTACATGTGTCAATCTGATATCCCGTGTGCTGTTATTTTTAGCATTTGTTTTCTGCACAGAAATGCCATCAATTGTGAGCAGCAGCATGAATGTATCCTATTAACAGTCCATATTAAGTGCATTTTACATTTTATAATCCTTTAGGAAAAACACTCCAACTAGATATAATTCTTGTTAAAGGTGGAGTGAATCATCATCGGACTTTGCAGTTGCCTGCAGCTCCTTTAAGCCAGATATAAACAAAACTAAAAGGTGGCCAGAAACACGACTCCTAATGACTGCTAATGCTGTCAGCATTTGCTTGCTTATCAGATTTGTAAAGTGAGAATAGAATATATGAATGATAAACAGCAGTGTGAATGAACAAACCTCTATTAACAACAGTGCCAAGATCATCACTGCTACTGTATTAATGTTCACAATGATTATTTCTAATGCTAAAAATAAATCTACAGTTATCATTACTTTGTTGTCACGATCCATGAATCATACGCTGTTCAGCCTTTATCTTAACATTCAAAGTGATGTATTCCAGGTGTTCATACTGACTAGCAGGCTTCACCGTCTCTGTATCTTGTACGAGCAGGTATAGTGCGTGCATCGAGCCTGTTCCCCATTCTCAGTACCATTCTGCTGATGTTGGGTGGCCTGTGTGTCGGGGTTGGACGCATCTACAGCAACAGGAACAACATCCTGCTCAGCGCTGGCATCCTCTTTGTGGCTGCAGGTAGGGCGAGACTGACAGTGCTCTACAGATAGACACACTAACTGGTGCGACAACAAACAGACTTTGTGCAGTGCTACAAAAGGAGGAAGACAGACACTACACAAGACGGTCTCCCTTTGGCATCTTTGTTTAGTTTAGCTTCTTTCTTTTAAGGTAACCCAAACTTTTTCTGTATTTCAGCAAAACATCCAATACATGTGGCTTTTCTCAATGCCGTATTTTGTTTTTTTATATAACACAGGGAATAAAGTGACGATATTTTACACACTTAGTGTATGTGTGTATTCTTTCTATTTGGAAGTGACAAAAAAATTCTTTGTGAAGAGAAAGATGTCAGAGTGTGAAAGTCTGCAAAAAAAAAAAAAAAAACAGTTATGAATATTCAAATCGCTTTTTCAAGATTTTATTGAGGGATCTTGTTTGAATAAGGAACAGACCTAACCTATAAAAATGATGATGCAGATGTAGGATTGTGCAGACTGTGCGGACTCATACTGTGCCCACTGTAGTATAATCTGTGGGCTTTATCATCCACTTATGTGCCTAAACGTCTTAGGGATTTTACATCTTTATGCTTTTCTTTCATCTCCCCTTTTAAGTCTCTTTACCTCCTCTTTTCTCTTCAGGCCTTAGCAACATCATCGGTATCATAGTCTACATCTCCAGCAATGCCGGAGATCCCAGTGACAAGAAGGACGAGGACAGGAAGAACCAGTACAACTACGGCTGGTCCTTTTACTTCGGCGCCCTCTCCTTCATCGTGGCTGAATCAGTGGGCGTACTTGCGGTCAACATATACATAGAGAAAAACAAAGAGACACGCTTCCGAGCCCGACGTGACTTCATCAAAACCACTTCCTCTTCTTCACCATACTCTCGCATTCCAAGTTACCGCTACCGAAGAAGGCGTTCACGCTCCAGTTCCAGGTCGACTGACCCGTCCCGCGAACCTTCCCCAGTGGGGATGAAGATTGGTGGAGGAAGTGGCGGAGGGGGAGGATTGGGGATGGGTTTGCCGATGGGCGATATATCCCTCTATGCCCTCAGTAGGGACCCTCTGAAGGGTGGAAGTGGGACTGTAGGGCCCTACAGCCCAGAGAGGGATTCTGGGTTTTTACAAGTCCACAACTGCTTCCAGAAAGATTTGAAAGATGGGGTGAACAGGAGGACCACACCTGTATGAGGTCAGGAGTTTATTGCTGTGTGAAACAGTAAGTGTGATGGCACACATTAGATATTGTACAGTAGATGAGAAAGGACATTTCCTCCCCGGGGCTGTTCATGCAGCTGCGATGTTGAAAGGTCAGAGCTCAAAATTGTTTTCCTTGCGTCCCTCTGTGCCCGAAAAAGTGCCAATGTGTGTTTTAGTTTTGGATGAAAAGAAAGAAAGTTATATCAAAACAATTTTTTTATGTTGTGACTGAGTATTGTGACTAAATTGTTTTACTTTTACCCCTAAATAGGATAAAAAATATGTTCTGTTCTTGTTCTGGTATTCTTTAAAGGAGAACTGCTCAAGATTTTGTCTGGTAAAAGAATTCACTTTTTATAGACTTGATGCTCATTATAATGAAGATTGTGAATATTGACTTCAGGTGATGCATTTCTTCAAAATAACTGTATAGTGTTTTGGAAAGGAACATTTTCCTTTAATTCTGAGACAAAAAAAGTCTTACTCCAAAACTGTTTGCTAAAATTTAGTGGTTTATGTGATTGTACTATTGTATTGTATGTGGTTTGTAACTTAATACAGCTGGTGCTAACTTAATCTGCACACCTTTGATAGTCTTAAGCCTTCTCAACTGCCATTTAAATGCTTCTCTTATATCTCAGTAACATCTCTTATGTGAATCATGTGATAAATTTGTGTGTTACAGTATGTGAAATGTGTGTTACAGCTCTGAAACACTGCCACACATTCTTACTATAAATATGAATTTCTGTAGCTTTTTTATATCAACAACAATAACCAGGCAGATAATAATGTCAGTACATTCCAGTATGTTGTGTGATGTATCCCTGTAAACATTATTTGCACAAACGGTCTAGTTTGCTCTCCATCCGCTCAGGGAAGATGTGTGGAACAAATGATCTACTTTTAGAGAAGCAGAGCATGAGAGAGAGAGAGAGAGAGAGAGACATTTGTTTAAGTTGCTTTGGTTTTCCTTACCTTAGCCAGACTGACTGTTGCAGTTGCTGTGTGCAAAAACAGAGGTGAGATCACGCTGTATGTGTTGCCATTAATTAACATGGCTCTCGTTCCTGCATTTACCACCTTTGTGTTCAGAGGGGTTTCTGTCTGGTACAGGTTTTATGATCATAATACAAAATTAAAAGGCTTCTCGTAGCCGATGCAGAACTCATTGTCAAAATAATGATGTACTCCTACTGTCCCTTATAAATAAGACATGTTAAGAAAATTTGCATTTTTCAACTGACAACAAGAAATGATTGAAACTGTACTATTGCCCTAAGTCTGCAGGAGATGCCTGTGAATAAATAGAAAAGCCATCCTATTGATGTTGTTCTTGTTATCAGGAATTCCTCTGGCCTTGATGACTGTGTAGTGAAATCTGACATGCACAGCCCTTTAAAAGGTCTTTTTTAGTATGCAGACAAAAAGACATAGTCACATTATAACACAGTTACAAAACAGTAAACAGAAAAGGGAGACACTAAGGGCAACAGGACACATCACAAAAATTTTCATGAAGTATGACACATATTCTAATTTGCATTCAAAGCTGCCGATTTCGGTTGTCCAGGTATCAGCTCCTGGAATGGCCTGGTTTTGTTTTGGAATCTGTTTTGAGTGTTTGGTTAACAAATTTGGTTAACAAAATTAGTTCTGTCTTTCCAACTGATCTCCTAAATGCTTTTAAACTAAGTGATTTGGAGTGCTGATATGCTAATGCTGTAGGAGTGACATGGTTGGACACATGGGGATGCTGCTGCTGAGTGTCTGGGATAGCTTGAGCCCAGAAGGATTAAGGGGTGTTCAGAGCCTGAAGGCATGGAGATAATCATCTATTGCATGTGGACATTAGATTATTTTTGTTAGCATTAGAGATCCCATATGGAAAAGTATGTGATCCCATATGGAAAAGTATGTGAGTTGTTATCTGAACTTTACGAAGGTATTGCTGTATTAACTGGGTCTTAGAATTGTAAGTTGAGAAAAATGTGTGCTATGTAAGTTCAAACTAGATTTTGTGTTAGAGTATACAGTGTTTTTGTGATGAGAGAAAAAGGCTATACCCAAGACATAAAAACATGTTCAGGGCTCTTTACAATCAATCAAATAGTTTGATTTTTATAGCATCAGAATGAAAGAACAGCTATCCTAAATAGTGACTGGGAAAAAAATCTTAATATTCACCTTTGTGATTAGAGTTTATTTCGCTCTGAGATTTGCCTGTGATTAAGACAAAACTGAGAACTGGTCCACAGCATTTGCTTTTCTTCATAGAGGAAGAGTATTTAGCTAATGACGTGGGGTTGATGAGCCTGTTATGCTCTGCTATGAAACTGCATGGCAAACAGTCAGGCAACCACGGGGTGTTAAAGGAAATCGGCATCAGCCAACTTAATGCTTGACTAAACTAACAGGCTCCCAAATGCTCATCCAGACTTTGAAAAGCTTGTCTCTTTGTCTCTAAGCAAGAGCTGGAGCAAAGTGTATTGCATGTGTGTAGAGGGCCAGTAAAAGTTCACATTACTCATTCTTGGTATAGTGCACGCTTGATTGGGTTCCATGTCAGCTTCGGAGTTTGTTTCCCAGGGTTTTTTAGCAGCAGAAAGAATTGGTTTAATTTGGTTGTTGTTTTGTGAATCAGTGTCACTGGAGTTGTCATTAAACATATAGTGCCATGAGAGGGCGTGTAGTCTCTGCAAAATCTGTGCTGTTCCAGCTATAGTTGTCATTCAAGTCACTGAGGTGGAGACTGGAAAGTCTTGAATTGGAATAGACTTATTTTCCTTCTGCCTGGTTTGATGACCTTGTTTTCCATTCCTGAATTTGAGCGATTCTTCCTCACCCCTCTCCTTTGTCCAGCACCCAGGCTGTTAAGCCCTGTGAATTTGAATGCATGGGCCCTCACTGGTATTTTCACCCAGGATAAAGCCACACCACACCTCCTGCTTCCCTCCTGTCGCGCTCCAGTGAAATATCTCCTCCAGTAATTGAGAGGAAAATGGCAGGGTCACCTCCCCATGAAGTCACAGAACTAACATACTTGTTAGGACTGGTACCTCGCTGTGCAGGAAGGATAAAATAACACTTTGGGGTTTCAACTCAGGTTCTGTCTTTGTGACCTGATATGCTGGCGTGACAAATGGTTCGGGCAGCAGTTCATACTTTAGCTATCTTTATACTAAACCTGACTCACCCAATGCCATAACGAAAGCGTTTACAGCCAGCAATGGTTCATAGAAAAAAAGCAATTTATCAGCTCTAATTTTAGTCAGTAAAAGCCAGTCAAAGACATTTTAGATGTAGCGACAAACTATACACTACATACTATATAGTGTATAGTTTATATACTATATACTGTCCCTCCTGAAGGACAACAAAAGCTCATTGTCAGATTAATTATGAGTAATATAATTTGTAAATTGTAAATGTTAAAACAATCTGTACACAAACTGAAAATATATCTTGTATAAATGGAACCATCAGCTGACACTAGATTAGATGATACCATCAAATAGTGATTTAACGGCTTCGCTATCAGATTGTTTGCATCATCAATATCAGGAAAAGAAATCACTTGAACTCATTTTTCTTGTTTAAAACTATTAATGTTTGACTGTCTAGTATACTGTAATGTCATGAACTGTTATTAAGTCAACAGTGACAAACATGCTTCAAGCTTCAAGTCATGCTGTTTACTGTATTAGCACAACGTGTACTTAGAGGTTACAGGATGATAGTGAAAGCTCTGTGCTGTTTCCTCCTGAGAGATCCCATCTCCACAGGCGTTCTCTCTCCTCTCAAGTCCTTTTGAAAGGTGAAAGAGATTTCCCCCAGCAGGGAGCTTGATTCCTCCTTCCTGTTGATATTGGTTCCATAGTGTCAATCCAGTATCCATAGGCATCCATTAACATGACATCTGTCACTGTGCTAAGACTGGATCTAAACCCTTTTCATCTGTCATGACACATGAAAATAATGTCTGTAGAAATGCATAACACACTTTAAAACTGTGACCACAAAGTCACTGACCCTTTAAACATGCTAGACAAGCTTATAAAATGAAAACAGAGGTAAATGTCAAAAATGTAAGGGGTAAATACAACTCTCAGTAGCATATTTTGATATTCAGCCATTTGTCTTGCAAGAAAGCCATAAAAGTTTGTGTTACAATTAAATAAACAATTAACAAACTGAAAAATCATTTTATCCATAATTGTGCTCAATAGAATTCTTGTGCATGTGTGTTCAGTGAAATTATAACATGTATAGATAATGTAAAATAAGTGATACAACTGAACCTGTAAATAGAAAGTGTCTTTAATTATTTCCATGAAAGTTTGTAATGTATTATTTTAAAAATAAAGAGTGAATGGAAATTGTATACCTTTTTTTCCCTCTTTTTTAACTTGAAAAGATTCTATGCACATTAAAGTTAAAACAAATGAAAAACAAACAAACAAAAAACAGTAATAAGCCATTACAAGTGTGCGGTGGTGTTTGTATCTACAGAGAACCTGACCCATGCCTGTATTTTCTTATTAGGTTTGCTATGATCGGACGTTTCTGGACATGACTGATTCTGGAGAAAGATAATTGATGGTCGAGTCCCATTCCCAGGACATGATGAGGATCAACCATGAACTGTCTTTCTTGATTACTGCACAAATTAATGTTGTGTTTACAAACAGCAACTAACAATTCCTGCATTCCTTTAAGTTGCTCTCACTTTGATTGATTGATGTGTTGGTCTTGTATACATAATAACTGGTCAAGCAAGTTCAAGTTTAGTTTTTGCTCAATATCACATACAACAACTTGATGGACTTCACAAACTCAAAATATCAGTGGTTTTCAACTCAAGAAATAGGCCTCTAAGAAGGAAGTAAAACCTCTTTCAACTCTGGTTCAGAGAAAGTAAAGAAAAAAAATAAAATAGTTTAAACAGGATTCATGTGAAGAATGGCCAAAGTGGTGACTCACACAATGTCAGGGGACCCTAACTGCTGTACACGATGCCCCTCTGAATAAAACTGAAATATTCAAGCCCACAGGTTGGTGCTGGGCTGTGAGGCGATTTGACTTAGAGGCCCCACTTGGTATCACATGATTATTCGACGCACACTGATCAAAAAAAAGCTTTTTCCCATTGCTGCAAAAGGAAAGGCAGTGAAGGGAGAGAGTCACAATCACTCTGAAATGACTTTTTGTATTTTTACAGTTTAAATAAAATATGTAAAGTTGAGTCATATCATTAAATTATTTGGCATGATCTCTAGTCTCTGATGTTCATGATCAAAACCGATTCTTCCAGAGAAAGACTCATGTGGAGATGCTCTGTGTGTGCCTGAAAAAATATTTTGCTGCAAATGCAACTTTCATCATGAAGATGCATCAACATCATCCTGACACTTTGAAAACATCCCATGGAACTGTTGCAAACCTATCAACAAAATCAAAGTATAATTATAAACAAAGTGCGATCACATCAGAATTACACCCAATAAGACCAATAGATTTTGAGAAGTGAAAAATAACCATAATAATAATAATTAATAATAATATTTTTTATTATTAATTATCAGCAGGAATGTCTCTTTACACTTGTTAAGTGAGTCATTACTTTGTTGTGTAGTGAGAAACTGATCAGAGACGAGATATGGGTTGTTGCCATAATCCACTTTCCACTGACACACACATATCATATGCACCTGTCAGTCATAACATTATTAGCAGCCGCCTAATATCGAGTGTGTCCCTATTTTGCTGCCAAAACAGGTCTGACCAGCTAGCATGAATTCCACTAGACCTCTGAAGGTATGCTGTGGTAACTGGCATCAAGCCGTCAGTGGCAGATCCTTTAAGTTCTGTAAGTTGGAAAGTAGGGCCTCAATGGATTGGATTGAGAACTGGAGAATTTGGAGGCCAAGTCATCACCTTGAGCTTGTTGTGTTCCTCATACCATTCTTGAACCATTTTTGCAGTGTGGCAAGGCACATTATCCTGCTGATATTCTTCCTTGGCCCTCTTTTGGTAGGTCCTGACCACTGGAGACCTGCAATCCTTATGTTTGCCCATTTTTTCTGCATCCAACGCATCAACTTGTGTTGTTCACTTGCTGTCTAATATATTCTACCCACTGCCAGATGCCACTGAAACAAGATATCAGTGTTGACCTCTAACGTATACTGTAACGTACCTACATATCCAGGTCCCATCAGTATACAAGTCTAAAGATGGACTGGACTTGGTTGGATCAGCTCTTTTTAACCTTATTAGACAAAGTTGGTTTAGGTTTAGAGCTACGGCCTGAGTTGACCACACAGCGATTTAAATACACAAGCATTTCCAGAAAGTGATCAACGACTTTTGGCAGTAACACTGTGTTTTTCCTACAACTGAAAAGTGATCCCAATAAGTCAGAACTAATGCAGTCCTGTGTTCTCTATGATTACAGTCAGCCATGGGTCGTGTGGCTGTCTCAATGTAACAAGGGTCAGAGGTTGAACCAGCCAATGTCCGTGAGGTCAGGGGTTGTTGCTCCTTTGGAAGCCATTATGTCAGTGCCATCATTCAGAAGGATGGTGGGTTGAAGAACACGCCACACACTGAGAGTGACATGTGATACCTACACAGACGTGTGCACACACTTGAGACTGGCACACAACTGGTTAAATCTAAACCTGTCATTTTCCTGCTTACACCTGTACATCACTGTCTCACAGCCTCTCATCTGTCACTAATGTGTGTTATCCAGCAACGATGTTTGTACTGTACATAGCTGTACTGACCACAAACAACAATCGAACAATGATGGATGAACAATTAATAAAATGACAGCTGATCAAGCTGAAACATCTTTCGTCAGAGATGATGAAACATAACAGGCTGGTAACTTACATTTCTTGTATGACATTTTAATTTCAGGCTGTGTATTATCAAACATTAAATGTTTTTGCCACAAATGTTCAATGACTTTAAAAAGATTGGCATCAATTCATATTTAAAAATAATATACATTTACTAAGGCGACCTCTAACTATTATTCTCATTAACAACTAATTTATTGATTATTTTGTATGATTAAAAACATACAAAATAACATTGAGAATAAACTCACCATAAATCAGACTTGCAAAGCATTTAGAAAGTGGGACTCCTAAAACCAAAAGAGACTGACATGAAAATATTAAAGATATTATAATGAGGTACAGTTACGAAGCAAAGTCAGTGGTGCTCATTTTGGTGTCCTATATAACAGTAATAGTTCAAAGAAAATAAGGTGAAATCCAATTTTGGGCTACCTCCGGTCACACTGGGTGATGGGCAGGACACACCCTGGACAGGCTGCTGTCTTTCCAATGATAACAGATAAAGAGCCAAAGTTAATATGGGTTTTTTGGTCACTGATTTACCAGTATGTAGGTATAGATACAGAAGGTCTGATTATCGGTCTGAATTTCATTTTTGCTAAATTCATGAACAAAATCAAATATCGATAGGCTAATTTTTGAATCCAGGCTTTTTATGTAAAGTGATGCCTAACTAACCACTGCATGACTGTGCCACAATACCAGAAGTTATAGTCTCCAATTGTTCTTAAAAGAAGTCTACTTCTACAAACAACAGAGAGATGTACTCTGGTATATGAGATTATCTGTAATTAGTCCATTACCACACGCTGTCGTTCCTCTGGCATACTGCATAACATAACTTTTGATGTAATGAATTACCCACATATGGTAGAATAAAATTAGTTCAAGGCATCGAACATGAGCAATCAAACATGTTTTGAACATTTCCACTTCCAATTATCTGTTATTATCTAAAAAACCTGTTTGGAAGCGCAAACAAAAGTAAAAAAATAAAAAAAATGAAATCATATCCAAATATCCATTAGATTTGGAGCGCTACATGCCTGGTTGGATGGATGGATCATTATAATAGACAATGGATGTATTCTTTTCCAAATACTGTTGGTGCTTTATATAATTCTGATAAGCTGTGCTTGCTTAAAACCTAGTGGTTCCAGTTAGAAATTTGCTGTAGAATTCATCTTAAAGCTGTAACAAGTGCAGTTACCATAATGGTGAATATAACAGTATTGTTACATATCATTGCCAAGGCTGCAAAAATAGAAGATATTTTGTTTGAAACTTTATTGCTAAGGGCAATAGAAAATAATTAAAAAAAAATAAAGTATGAAATTGTTGTTTTGACTCAGGATCTGTGGAGATAAATTATTTTTGTGGGTGGGTATTAGTTAGTTAGTTAGATCATTGGTGTTAACAAATAACCGATGTAGCGAAAGACTACACTTATAAATAAGTTAGGGTGTCATGTGTGTAGGTTTTCCCAATTCTACAACAGTGCTACGAGAACTTTCTGACTTTCACTCACGCCTGTGCTCACACCTGGGAGAAGTAGGTCACAATTCTTATAAAGAGACAGAGAAATTGGGCCAAGGCTTAAAAAAAAAAAAAAGATAAACTGAGAGGCACCAATGTGATTTACTGTAGGGGAGTGATTAGTACACCTTTTTCATTGTCTTTCTCTTTTGGTATGTTCTATTTTCAAGTGGCCAAACTTTAGATGAGAAGACATTATGCTGGGATATGTTCAGTATTCCTATGATGTGATGTAGTAGTTAAATATTAGAAACATTTTCACCTGTCTAACATATGTCTGCTAAACATCCTGGTCTCAGCTGTGAACACTGTACTCTGCTCTGGCTATTGCAATTCAGGTTATCTACTGTATAAAATACCTTATATACAATACAGTTCTTCTATACAGTGGAATAACAGTGCACTCAAAAAAGCCCAGTGTGTCTGTCTGCAACTTTTGTACAATATGCAGCCTTATTTTTGGGAATCTTAGAAGACTCTACATCCAAAAGATATATATTGTTATTTTATACTTACAAGGCCAATAGGATAACTTATCCTGTGTTGTACAAAATGAGCTGTATGTTGTTGTGGGAAAAGATTATTTATGGTTGTCAGAAGATAAATGCCGTGATTTGATCTTTGAAAGCACTGATCTGTGAAGTTCAGTGATGAGAAAATATTAAGGGGCAACTTAGGGAGCAACATAGTCAAAATTTTAAAGTAGCTCCAGAAATATAGGGGGGTGCGGATCACCAGAGTAACCTAAAACTGCTGCTTACTATAATATTTGTTGATAAAGCTACCATTAGCTCTGTTAGCCATGGAGCTAGGGGCCCTATACCCTAGCTGAGTCACCACTCCAGGAAGCTTGAATACAGTTGGACACTTGAAAGTGGACACAGTCTCCATGCCGTGGAAGCCCGTTTGAAGACAGATAGGATATAATATTCATGTGATTTACAATGAGAGGACACAGCAGGCAGGGACAGGGCAGAGCTGAAAAGGCAGAGAAGCAAGAGACAGTTGGGCCTCAACAGCAGACAAAAAAACTACATGTAGATCTATAATATTTATATATCTAACTCTGTGTATTGAAGATTTATTTTGGCCAAACCAAAAGTAAGGAAGTAAGGAAAGCATTAATTTCCTGAGATTTTTGTGATTTTGTTTTGTTTGCATGTCTGCTTCTAAGACTGCCTGTGAAGCTTTGTGAACTCGCCACTCTTATAAATTTCCCAGACGAAAATACAGGGGGGCTATCAGACTACTGCCTCCAGAGGTACAGAATGGTATTACAAGAAGATGAGTTGGGGCTAATTGGTTAGCATACTAACTTCGATGAATATCCTTGCAACAGAAGACACAGACTTCTTTGACATAAGGTCAGTGCTGTAGTCTCTTCACATTCTGTTGATGATGTTAGGTTTTTATTTAATATTTCAAACTAAAATTCTTGCACAAATTGAAATTTCACAGACTGAGATGGTTATGATCATTTTAAACTTTTGGACTATAAGGGTTAGGTGGTCATCCTGTCAGGAATTGCTAAAGACAGAGATGTTCCATCAGGGATGCTCTAGTGTTGTGTGACAGCTGAAGCCGTGCTGCTGCTCTTTATAAACACATCCGCTTTCTCCTTATAAATAGTTTACAAATCCACACAGAGGCCATCTCATAGCTAGGCAGATGGCAAAAACAGCCACTGTAGATGGATGGAAATTAAAAGCACAGCAAAAGCTATTGTCACAATAAGGAAGCGTGCATTTTGAAAGCTGTAAAGTTGGATGAGAGAAACTGTTTATGTGAGTCCATTTATTATGGCATGTTATGCATCTCCATTCTTCGTACTGTAACAAGATAAGCAGACAGCCTGACAATTTGACTCACCAGTCACATTTATAGCGCCCACCCACCCCCTTCCCCTCAGCACACCCTAAAGACAGTTGGTTTGGTCATCAGCTTTCCTGATCTACCTCAACAGCTGTAAGTCTAAACTTGCAACCCCTGAGTTGTGCAGCGAGTCATGGTGAGTAGGGAAAAAGGGACTTGAAACTAGGGCAGAGCAGTCTGGCCCCTTTCCCTTCGAACCAGAGTCACAGAGAGAAGAGACTAGTCTTAGGCGGAGAGAGAAAAGAGAAGACACTTTGTAGGAAGCTTGCTGCAGACACTGAGGAAACAAGCCCCTGGGACACAGACCAGTGTGTCCACATTGCAGAACATCCAATTTTATAGATTTTTTTTTTCATTATATCAGGGGAAGAATATTCGCTGAACAGAAATCTCATCATCTGGAAACATGCACAAACGCACTAAGATAAAGATTGCCATCTTCGTGCTGCTGGTGGGTATGGCTTGCATGTTCACTGCGGTGGTAACGGACCACTGGGCAGTGCTCAGCCCTCCGGTGCATAAACTCAATGAGACCTGTGAGGCGGCCCACTTCGGCCTGTGGAGGCTGTGCAAGAAACACATCTACATCAGCTCGGAAAACTACGAGGAGGGGCGCGGCTGCGGACCCATCAGCCTGCCTGGAGGTAAGAGGGAATCTGAACAAAAACCTTTTCTAACTGGCAGATAAAATTACATTAAAGCTGAAAGGCACATTCCAGTTTTTGTCTCTGTTGCTGTAGATCAAATGCGCAGTTCCTAGTGTAGGAATATTGTTCATCTGTGACTGTGAGGTGCCTCTTTGCGATCCAGCCCAGAGCTCTGAGGTATGAAGCCTCTAAGAAAAGAGATCCTGATGCAGGTTCCCAATTAAAGTCATATGACAATACAAACTTCCTTGTTAAAAGGAGAAGAAAGGTCCACTGCCATAATGTAATTTAAGTTTTTTGACTGCAAGAATGTAGCTGTTTTTTCATCTGAAACATACTTGAAGAAAATACTAAGACTGTTTGCACTGCCATTCATCAGTGGTGTTGAAATGAAAAAGTCTTTGAGTTTAGACAATGTTTAGGTTATCTTGCGGGTGTTTGCAAGTTCACCAAAGAGACTCAGTCAGACAGATGATGAACTCCTTCGCCCATCCTTTGAATAAACCTGAGGGTGAGGGTGGAAACAGCATCCAGGCAGAGCAGACCCAAAGACAAGACCTTAGCTATCAGTTCGCTGTTAAGACTTAACCGGACCGCAGTAAATATTTGGCATGAACCAGAGATGGCCAAGCATGAGCCACAGAGTCCCAACAGGCTGTAGGGTTTCATTAAGCAAACACCAAATACGCAACAGCTGATTTCATTAAATGGGTCCTGCTTTTTGTTTAGAGATGAGTGTATTAGTAGAGTCTGCAGACAACTGAGGCTCCATATGACATGTGCCAGACACATACACATACTGTACAGAACATCCGCAGGGAATTTACTTTAAAATAGACCTTCATCAATTATGGAAAATAAAATACTTAAATACAGTGTTATGATATTTCACTTCAGATCCCCTTCAAAGATCCCCAAGAATTAAACTGAAATGTCTGTATAATTTATTCAAAGCAAAATATAATTAGGCACTAATGACAGGGAGACAGTGTTCAACTAGCACCCTGTCAATGAATAACAATTAATTCATAGCATAAACTTTTATTAAAGGAATTGCAGGTAAGCTGGAAGAATATAAAATGAGTCTTTTTGTATAGTTGTACAGGTGGCATGTATTTCAACAGCTATGAAGATAAAATTTCCAACACATACACTGATATTTATGTTGTAAATGAATCAGTCAGTCAGTCAGTTTCCCATTTCATGGTACTTTATTCTTCCATTCCTCTACACTTCAGTCCTATTTACCTTATGTAGTGTGTAATACACCAGTCTAAAAGGGACCATTTTGCTGCTGTACTTTAGAGAGGAAAATTTGTACTCATAATGGTATTTGTTTACATTGTGGTATTAATACATATATTTAAGCAAAGGATAGCAAAAGAAAAGCTCTTCTACCACAGTCCTAATAATGAGATAATGTGATCTGCTAATAGGTTGTTATTGTGGTGTCCTCCCAAGAGCTCAACTTGTGATGGATGTCTCAAAATAAACTTTCTATGACAACAGATTCTCTTACAACTCCCTGAATAAAAAGCAGGCTGTAATAGAATGAAATGGATATAAACAGTGTTGGCTGGTTAGCAGTGACTCACGTCCTAGTGACTTGTGGTCAGAGTCACTTGTGTTGAAAGGTGGTAACCCTGCTGGCACGCTGACTGTTATCTGAGAAAACATTATTTGACTGTTGATCGTTATCTGACCCTATTTGTCACTTTATGCAAATGATCCTGGCATTTCCCCCCCAAATGTATCCATCTGAAAATAACTCTCAAAATACTGTATGTCCTAACTGATGGTGGCTGTTAGACGTTCGTTAATCCCAAATACTGTCTGAGCTACAGAGCCATTCTAGGAGCAGATGAAATGCCTGAGGGTGGTTCGCTGGTGCACGCATGACAGGCATGTGCTGAATACATCGAATCAGCTGGCCCCACCCAGACATGCAAGGAATTTATCAGATTGCATAGACAAATGGCAAATGCTTCTGGAGACTTTATCTGCAAGTTTAAAGTTAGCAAAAAACATACAGACATCTGTGATCAATGGACATGTGTTTATAAGAATGGGATTATTATATTGTATGATTTGTGAAGGCCACCTTTGCAGCCTTTATTTAACAGGTAAGCAAATCTAGTATATGTTCCAGGAGTCTCCAGGGGCTTCTCCCAGCCCAATATCTGTATTTGGACAGGAACGTTATTGTTTATCATAGCCACACTTCTTTAAAGAGGTGTCAACCTCTGATCCAAAGCAGACTTGAACTGTGTGTGAAGTGAGATACTCATCTGGAAAATATGAGTTGAGCTGTTTTTTTTAGTTCACTGCTGGCTGACTGACTGATTGTGAGATGATCTCAGAGCAACTTTATGTGGATAATGCAGATCGTATATGTTGCTTCAGCTCAAAGAAAGTTTCATGCAAGCTAAAATTTACCTGGGCAAGGCTATTTTAGTTTCATGTGCCATAATCCATTCTGTTTTGTCCTGTTTTTCTATTTTATTATTACTTATACTGGCTTTCCAAGCAGCTGCGACTTGTAAAGAAGCAACATCAGATACAAAGCTCCCCCTTGTTTCTTTCCTTGTTTAATTAAGGCAATTGCAAACACTTGGAATTTTGTACTCTAATGATGTTTTAGCAGTTTCAGCGACCATAGTGTACTACAACCGACAATGACGGTAACGCATTTTCTGTAGTTCCAGTTGAAGAAAAGCATGATTTTTAAAATAAGATTGTGCAAACTGCTCAGCAAGCTCAGCTCAGCAAGTTGTTGTGATTCTAAATATAAGCTACGTAAATACTCAGCTGTCTTGGGCAAGAGTCATGAGGGTCAAGTGCTCATGCCAGGTCCAGCGTTCCTCTGAGTGACGGGACCGCCTGAAGATTCAGACGTAGCTCTCGGTGTTCCTCACAAACTGTTCCCATGAGACCTTTGTGCAGCTTACAGCCACTCAAATTACTTCACATTCCCCAGAAGCTGGGAGGTATGGTGCAAAAATCACGAGGAACCACTGGCATTTTGCCTTTATAAGTGCTCAAATGACATACCAACCCAGAGACAGTCATCACATATGGAGGGGACTTGCCAGTGCTGCCTTTAACATTTATATTGTCACAACAGTGAGGGACAGCGAGGGAAGAACTCAAGTCGCGTGGCTTGTCCAGAAGGTAGCAGCATGACGTCAGTGATATATACAGTGTAACAGAGAATCAATCACATAAACACAAAGCCGGAATTCGGCAAATCAAGAATAAACTGACAAACAGTGAGCAGGTGGGCAGCAGGGGTTATATCAGCCAGGTGCAGTCTGGGGCTCAGTCCTGGCACATAGGCCCACCTTCCCCCAGAACACGGAAATCAGCGAGCGAACCAGCACAATTTGATTACGTGCCAACACTGTCTAAAATTAAAAAAATAAATATTTGAAGGCTGTCTCGCACACTTGTGGCTAAATGTATGTGCCAAAATAGTCACGCAATAAAAAACATTTCGGTGTCATTTGCAGACATGTACACACAGAGGGACCCACCAACTCCGAAACCTACAGCAAGTTGTAAGGCAAAGTGCGTAGCCACCAACAGGGACTTCATGGGGCATGAAAGTGCACTTCATAAACACAAAAATCTGTACTTGAAGAGCCACAAAAGTTGTTCAAAATAGGAAAGTTTTTCTTATTATTCTTGATAGAAATACATCTGCTACAACATAATTGAAGGTGTCATCACGTGTGTTAGCTTATACAAAAAAAAAAAAAAAACATGTTCAGAGGTCTGGGCCAGTCTTAGCTGTAGACATCAAAGCGATGAAAGGTGCTGCTGTGATGATATACTGCTAATCCAATGTCCTCACCCAATCTGTGGAAAGATGGATTGGAGAGAAGAGGCTTTACAGGGCTGGAGTGGAGACTAGCAGCAATATGCGTGTGTGTGTGTGTGTGTGTGTGTGTGTTGCAAGCTTTGAGAGATGAATAAAGATTAATTTATGACCACCAGCTTTTTTTTGTTGAAGTTTGCACTCAAAAGAGGGCACAAAAAATACAAAAAGGTGCAATTAGACAACACACATCAAGTCCCATGTGGGAATACAGCTGCTTGATACAGATAATGAGCTCAAAGCATCCACTCCAAGGCCTAATAAATGCTGAGTGGCTGCATTTAAACATACACAACAAACCAGATATGCATTTAGCGAATGAAGAGCCACTGGTGGTGCCGCTCTTACTTTCAAAAAAGAAAGTCTTCTCTCACTCAGAGATAAGACCATGTTTCCTGCTATTGATAGAGTTGTTTGGTGTTCCAGTAAAGGGATAAAGTAGACTGAGGGGTGGATTTGCATTTCCTTAAAAACATGAATATTCACAGTTTTGGGAAATGAGTGTAGTTCAAAGATAGTTTTCAGCCTTTTGAATGCAAGGATTGGCTCCGAAGTACAACTGGCTGACGATTCCCTCTATCACACCCTCATATGTGCCTTTGACAGTGAAAACAGTGGAGCTTGTTGCTTAGTAACAACCTCTTTTTTGTGTTTTTTTTTTCTTATTCTTTTTTTGATGGCCAGTCCCTGTCCTCATTCATAAAAACATATTTTTTGTGTGTGGGCCATAATAATGACACACAGCATTAAAAGCTTGTAATTACAAAGGAGGGTTTTGTAAACACTGCAATGTTGGCTTGGAAAAATATGATTAAATGATTCATAGATATTTTTTGTGCCAATTATATCAATTTTATTTCAAGGCCATCCACTTTAGTTTATTTTCATGGTTTCCAGGGTACATCGGAAAATTATCCACCATCCCAGTGTGGCCCATCAGGCTCTACCCGTGGTACCATGCAGCAGTAAATATTTTCACATGAAAGCATTTCACTGATGTCTCACAGTGACACTGTATGGAAAAGGGGATGAACATGCGTGCATAGAGACCTCTTCACATGAGATTAAATGACATAGCTGTCTGGTGTTTCACACATTCACATTCTCACTCTCCCAGCAAATCATCTGAACCTGTTGCCAGGACATTCTGCTTTTAGAAACACATGTTACGTGAAGTGAAGCCTCAGATGTTAAAAATGAGCCTCCCCTGTCTGCACTTCAAAGACATTTCAAGTACTTTTAACCATGTGCACACTTTAAAACCCCAATGAAAAATGTATAGTATGAGATAAGTTAAGTGTAATCAAGATTTGACAGGAAACCAGCTTTTGTTTTTTTTTTACGCTTGGCATAGCATCAAAGAATATTTACTCTATCGAACCACCCTGTGATCCCATAAAGCAGCCTGGCCTCTTTCGTGCAAATCCCCAAGGTTTATCACCTCGTCTCGAGAAGAATTGAGTGTGAAGTTGTCTGTAACTGTTTTTACTTTGACATTAGACCCACACAAAGCAGACCAGGGCGTGCATGGTATCACTTT
Source organism: Scatophagus argus (assembly GCF_020382885.2). Taxonomy (NCBI): domain Eukaryota; kingdom Metazoa; phylum Chordata; class Actinopteri; family Scatophagidae; genus Scatophagus; species Scatophagus argus. The sequence goes on along the minus strand of NC_058494.1, from coordinate 11,474,590 downwards.
AGTGGGACTGTTATCATGGTGGTGGCAATCTGTGATGCTTTTGTCGGACAGATATGAGACAGTGTCAAGTGTTCGATAAAAATATCATATTGACACGTATATAACAGCAGATGGACTACAGCCAATGGAGTAAAAGCATGTGGGGTAAAGCTCGAACAGAAGTGTGGAAAAGTTCAGTGGTTGAGCAGACAAAGTACACATGGCTTTGTGAAAGGATTCTAAAACACAGATGAAGTGCTGCTTTTACAGAAAAAGCAAACAAAAGTCTGTTTTTTCGGGTGAAACACTTTTGATAACGATCTGGTTTATTTGCCTGCAACTAAAATTTGGTTGAACTTTTGAGATTTTGGTTAACAGGCAAGGGAATCAAAGAATGATCACAGAGCAAAACTCTTTCACACAACAGACTCTGGTCATCAGAGTTGAAAGCAGTTAAAGGCATTTTAACTACTAGTTAAATATTGCAGTGTGTCCTCTACGTGTGCTGCTCATGATGGTTTCCTATCCTTTTTTAACACTGTTGTAGTGCCCGTTCAAAACGTGCTTATTTCGAAGCAGCTTATCTTGTGGTCTTCTGGTATGGATTGGCATCTCATCACATACTTGCTGAACAGCAGACATTTGGCATTTTATAGTGAGGAACTTGCAGGAGTATTGATGATTGATGTATTCCAGTTAGAGGAGTTTCTGATGCTGTGTGTGTGCTAGTTCCCTGTTCACTGTAGGGCAAGCAAAACATTAAAATGCTTCATTAGAGTTAGGTGCCATTCAGACCTATTTGTCAGATGCCTGATCATAAAAATACTGGCCCTTAAATTCAAAAGGACTCCCGTGACCCATAGATTGTAGGCTAATTTAATCAATGTATGTCATAGGTTGCTATTACCTGGACATGTTAAATTAATTTGTGTCTCCATCTGTTTGTCTCTTGTCTCATCTCTGTGTATCTCATTCACTGGGATTGAGTAAAGCCCTGTAGACCCACCCCCACTTCTGTTTGGTTATTTAAAGTTTATTAATATTGAACGTGTCATGTTTCAAAATTGCACCAAATTTGACATTGCATATCCAGGGTAGTAGATCAGTTCACAAGATATTCCTAGAACAGACATACAGATATACATACATACACACATACACATGCATATATATATACATGCATATACATATACACATATATACCTGTGAAGACATTCAAATGGAATGACCACTGGCCAAGCTTTTTTTGGAAAATACATACAGAAGTATAAGTTCAAATCAGTAAGTCATTAATGTACATGAGTTGTGAATTCATGTAATATCAGAAGGATGATTTGTACTTTGATTTGTACCCAACTCTGCAGTTTTACCATTTTAGTCTCACTGTTCTCTCTTATCAGCTCACTTTACAGCAGTAAACAGCTGTTTTCTGAAAAAAGCAAACAAACAAACAAAAAAAAAATCAACCTTCATATCTGCCTGCCTCACATCAACATGCAGAAAAGTTTGTGGCTGTATGTAGTGAAGCATGTAGGGGCTAAAAAGTTTGGTGGAGACCAAAACAGAACCAAAATGCAGTATTCAACATTTATCACAAATAAAGTCCAAATAATGTCTGCTGGATGTGTAAATAGGCAACTGTTTGTTAACATGCTAGCCATAACAATTTTATAAGATAATATATGTATGTATACAGCTTGTTGTGCTGCCCCCATGTGACCAATAAAATAAATTACTTAATGCATTTTTTCTTTTCACAGAGGAAAACTGCACTTATTTCAGACACTTCACTCCAGGGGAGGATGCTGAGATATTTGAATATAAAACACAAAAAGGTAGGTTTCTGTTATTTGTTCCCATATGGGAGTTACTTCCTTTCAATCCAGCCTAAAAATACAAAAAAGGAGAGACTCATTTGTGAATTCATTTTGTAAACATTCACCTTGGCTCATGAGGATATGGCTGTATGTGAAAGCTGACCAACAAATTGGCTGCCTCACAGTTTCTGTACTGACAAAAGCCTTCGTAGGACATCAGGAAGTCCTGGGTGAAAGTCTTTTAATATCTCTTTGTACAGCTGGATATATCTGATGGGAATTAATCAGATTACATGTACAGTCATGTGTTTCAGACACTTCGTGAACTATACTGAGAGATTTGGATTCAACACTTTTTGAAACTATAATTGTTTTAGTTTGATTTGTTTCCCTAATGATGGTCTCCCACTGGGGGTCATAGTTCACTCACTGAATTCACTGTGGACCGACACAAGGCTGACAGTGTTTCACATTTGGTGCCTAAGGTCAATGTAGAACATGTACGGTACACACAGTGCAGTGAACATTTCCAGCCCCATTCCCTCCATCTTCCTTTCATTCCACCCTCTCTTCAATGACCCTGTTACAGCTTTGTCCATACTGAGAACAGTCAGCGCATGTTTTATGACAGCACTCCCATGTAATGTGTGTTAGGGGTGCAGAGCACATGTGGAGCACTGTCACACTCAGTTACTTGGGTCTAAATGTGAATAGTCTTGTGCATGAAATCGTACACACCCCCACAACCTAAACTCAGAGACGGCAATGTAAGCATTCATGGTGGGTACCCCTCCCCCATCTCCTAATATACACAAGCAGTATTCCAGTGCTGATGGCAAGGCCTTCAGAGACATGGTGCTAGTTTGCTGGAATGACTGCAGCACTGACCTAAGTTCCATGTAGTGTTATTCACTCTCGACTGAGCCACTTGGCTACACCATCATGGTGTATAAGGTTGAATGAACATAGTAGATGTATGTCACCGCAGGCATATCCATCCATACTGTAAGACTCTCATCCACCATAGGGAAAAATAAATGAAGTGTACTGAAAATTTTGCAAGTTGAGAATAATAAAGGACGCTGTGAGAATGGATAGGAGTCTTTTGAGATTTTCAACACACAAGTTAACTGCAAAATGTCTACATTAGTGTCATTGAGCCATCTTATTTCAGAGAGTGATCTTTTTCCTCGGGGCACACAAAATTAGACAAGTCAATTTGTAGACCCTGGCCAGACATGTAGTTTCAACTGTGTGCATGTACAGAAAGGGAAAAACAATTTCTCCTCAAGCCATCTCTTTAACAATGGGCATACTGGACATGTACAGTAAGTGTGAGCACATCCCAGATCTGGTGAAGAGAAGACACCAAAAGAAATCTCAGATTCAGATTTTTTTTTTTTTTTTTTTTTTTTTTTTTGCCTGATCTAATGTCTCAAACATAAAGGAATGCATATGCAGTTGTACATATAAAAATCCCACAAGTATACACATGAACCTACAGTATACATGGATATACAATATGCACTATATAGATAAAAATATACAGTCACACCTCTTTATGGGGCTGTTTTTCAGGGGTTGGACCCCTTACTTCCAGTGGAGGGAACTCTTAATGCTTCAGCATACCAAGACATTTTGAACAATGCTATGCTTCCAACTTTGTGGCAACAGTTTGGGGAAGGCCCTTTTCTATTCCAGCATGACTGTGCCCCAGAGCACATAGCAAAGTCCATAAAGACATGGCTGGATGAGTTTGGTGTGGAAGAACTTGACTGACCCACACAGAGTCCTGACTTCAACCCCATCCAACACCTTTGGGATGAACTGGATCAGAGATTGTGAGCCAGACCTTTAGGTCCAACATCAGTACATGACCTCATAAATGCTCTGCTGGATGAATGGGCAAAAATTCCCACTCCTTTCCCAGAACAGTGGAAGCTGTTATAGCTGCAAAGCTTTCTATGCGTATAGAATGTGGTGTCATTTAAGTCCCAGTTGGTGTAATGGTCAGGTGTCCACATACTTTTTTCTGTTTAGCGCATACACACACATCTACATGTATGCACATGAATTGTGACGCTTTATAATACTGTCTTAGACACACTGACCTCCAACTATAAATCCCTGTATGACTGAAACACTGATATCTTTTGATGACTACCTGCTCTTGGTGTTGAGAAACTTTGGTGTTTCAGGGTGAACCAACCAATGAGCTCTGCAGACGTGCAGAATCTCTGTGGGCACACAGTGTGGCCCATGCTCCCCTGCGAGCAGGAGATGAAGGCTTTCTTCCCCCAAAGGAATGCCTCTCTTCTGGGCATGGTTCACAGGCAAACAGGCGGCAGATCAAAAGCCATGTACCCCATCCACCTCCCTGACAGCTGCTGTTCCTATTACACAGATACACTGTATCTGCAAACACAAGGACAGAATCACATTCACACAGCACAACACATCACTGAGATAAACTGACTTATGTGTTCCTTCAGTACCACAAATGTGCACACTGTAGTTTACTTTGTATCAATCCTACATATTCCATTCTGCTGCTGTCAAAACTCATCAAAACACCAAATGTGTGTTATTCCATTGCTGAAAATAGTCCTCAACAAAATATGCATTATTTACTCCTGTTTGAGAAACAGTTTCCAAAACCTGCAGTGCTTTCTTAGATTTGCTTTGCTTTTCCATGGGAAAAAACAAAGTAAGAGAAAAATTCCACCAAATATTGAATAAAGTAAACCGTACCCATTAAGCCTAATATAACAATAATGACTGCTTAAGAACATCAACAATTAAAACCATCTAAAACCAGCTAATTTAACTGAACAATATCAAAAGAGCAACAAAGTGGTCTCAATCTTGAAAAAATTTGGGGCATAAAGCAATTAAACAACCAAGTGGTAGTAATCACCAGCTACCCACATACCATCAAAGGAACAACTGACACTGTTAAATAACCAAATGTCCAAAACATGTTATGTAGCAATCCCACACTGTACAGAGTCAGTTCAAAATGAAAGAGTTTGTAGCTTTTCAATAATTCATTCTGCTTGTTAAGGGAGTGTTTTCCTATTGATTTCAGAAAATGTGATGTGCTTCATTGGCACCCTTGACTTTTTTGTATTTATGAATCAATGAAAATGTATATTTAATTGTGAATTCACAATTCAGATTTTTTTTAAATCAAAACTTAGGGAGGGTTTGTAGCTTTACTGAAATAATAATAAAAAATGAAAAATCCAAGTTAATTTCATTCCTTTTCCCGCAATTTCTAAAGTAGATATGTAATGTGAACAACATGAAATTAGATGCAGAGCTCTAAAATATTTCATATTACATGCGACATCATGTCAACTCTCTTGGTCTCTGATTTCCAGAGTACAACATCTCTGCTGCAGCCATCTCCATCTTCAGTCTGGCCTTCATGATCCTGGGGACTCTGTGTTTGATTGGATCATGTTCTGGCAAAGGAAAAGGAAGAGACTACCTCCTCAAACCTGCTGGCATGTTTTTTGCATTTGCAGGTGGGTTCAGCTAACCAACACAATGTCAGTATCCCTGCAGCATTCACAGTATAGAACGCAAAAGCCTCACATCATATCTCTCTCTTTTTCAGGCCTCTGTGCCTTCGTCTCCCTGGAGGTGATGCGGCAATCAGTCAAACGCATGATTGAGAGCGAAGAAACAATCTGGATCAAATACAACTACGCCTGGTCCTTCGCTTGCGCCTGCGCCGGCTTCGTCCTCCTCTTTCTCACTGGCATCAGCCTCCTGATCCTCTCCATGCCCCAGATGCCCAGGAATCCATGGGAGACTTGCATGGACGCCGAGCCAGAGCAAGTGGAGTGAAGAGCTAGACAGACAGAAGAAATCGCAATGAGAGTGGACTGTGTCTTTTGTTTTGAGTACAGATGCCAGATTGATTTCAAGAAGAGCTGGTGATAAAAGGGTAAGATCACCAAGAGAGAAACCACTTTGGATGAAGGTGGACCATGGGCATGGTGGGAAACTTACCTTCCAACAATTGTACTACAACTTGAATATTTGCTTTTTTATCCTGTATACCCACCCAGAGTGTACAACATCGCAGTCCTGTCTGACTCCAACTTCATAGATAGGGATCATATTGGAGACCAGAGCCCATATCTGACCTAAGATCTAAAAATTCTACTTCTTAGTCAGGCCCAAAACCATTTCTTAGTAAGCACTGGGAATATGCTCTGGACATATAAATCAAATTATCAAATTGACAAACATTTCAGACCCATTTACATTTTGAGAATATAGTGCTTAGAGTTAAGACACCTACAGCAGGCGACTGTGATTTTATGGACTGCATTATGTTTGATATCTTGTACGTATCTAATGTTTGTCTGTTCATTTTTGTTTGGGATCACTCAACAAATCACGTAAAAGATGAATGAGTTGAGACAAATGTTGAGCTGTACATTTCAAAGATTTAGAAAGAACCTTTACATATAAAGCACGGCCCCAACCGCTGACTCAAGCAAAGCAGTCGTACAGAGCAGGCTTGTGTGTGTGTGTGTGTGTGTGTGTGTGTGTGTGCATGTGACGGACTGAATGCTAAACACCCACACAGTCTGCAGCACTGATCGTGTTGGAAAAGGTTCAGTTCTAGCAGGTGCACATACAAGGCCATTTACTTTTTTTGTTGACAAACCAAACTGATACAAAAAATTCTCTGTTCATGTTTTTTTTTTTCCATGCGTCATCATGACCCATTTAGAACAGCAGTGTGCATTTACAATTTTCTCTGAACAAGCCCACAGAGATCATAAAAACACATGAGGGTTCATGATCGGTACTTGTCAACCTTTAACTCTTTCACATGCTGTTTCAGAATGAACTGCCATTAGCCAGTCGAATCACGCAAACACAAAACAAAAAGCAGACAGGACAGGATTTTGTTAGCCAGCTGCAAGCAGCACATCAAGTATTTTTGGTTAACTCACATTTTGAGAATACATTTTACATGTAATCATTTACAGTATGAATGACAATATTGGTTGGTTATAAAACCAGTGAGCAAAGAGAAAATGTGTGCAGGTGTTGTAAGCCCAACTTCAATCAGCTTTGTGTTGTGAGAAAGAGGAACTTCTATGATTTATCTGCTTCACACCATATACCATAATATACACCTTTTTCAAAGTAAGAGCCAGTGGTGGTAGAAGTACTCAAATGTTTTACTGAAGTAAAAGGAATAATACCACAATACCTGTTACGAGAAATGTCCTGCATTCAAAGTTTTACTTAAGTAAACGCACACTGACACTCCCACTCACATACGAAGATGCCATGAACAAAATATACGATTAAGTACCAAAAGTAAACGTACTCATTATGCAGTTTATCATTTGATGTTATAAATGTGTTAACCTGCTGATTTGACATTCGACTTACTTTCCTGATATTTTTGACTCAGAGATAAGTGAAACAAAACAAACAATAAAATCAAACATTAGATAGATATATAGATACTTTATTGATCCCGAGGGAAATTCAAGACAGACAGAAGAATATAAAACCATCAGTAGTAGTGGTAACTGCTGACATGATTTTGTTATGTTTTTGTCTTGTTCATTGAATATGGCAAGGACTTAAACAAGATTTTGAAAGCAGTGGATTCTGTGTGTGTTCATGTGCTATAACTTTGTAATGAAAATTAAACCTTGATAAGCTCTGGAAAACTTGTGTGTGTGTGTCATGTTACCACAAACACACTTAAAATACCTTTTATGAAGTCAACATCTTCAGTACATATGAATCAGGACAGACATGAAACTAACACATTTAGCTACAAGATAGTAATTCTTATTTTCATGTACCAAAGAACAAAGCGTGAAGATGAGTGGATGTCAGTGAAAGGTCAGCCATTCTCATTCCATCTCTCTCACACATCATTGCTGGCTCTCCTCCTTGTACCATGTTTGCGTTTTATTGCACTTACCTTCATTTTACACCATCCAACATGACACTTAGCATACATTCTTCCTGTCACAGTCCAGACCTACTGAACCATTTCATAAGTACATTTTGGTATGACTGTTTGATCTTCTCTGAGAGCCATCTCATGCTGACACTGCACACGTTCTAGATAGATGATGTAAAGGTTCAGCAGTTGTTATTCCATGGTTCCACTTCCATGGTTATCCATGGAAGAACTAGATCTAGACAGATTTTTTTCAGTTGTCGAGTGTTGTGTGGTATGATGTATTTTTTTTCCCTGCAAGTGCTGAGGAGCTCAGACACGAAGTTGAAGAGCCTTTCAGGCTCTCGAGGTGACTACCGACACCATTAAAACTAAGGTAAAACCCTGCCTGTGTAGACAGCGACCCAGCCAGACACAGAGGCTTCTCTAAAGCACTTAAGATGATTAACAAAAAAGATCAGAACACCGCAAGTTTCAATAAAAACACTTTAATAGAGAAACAAATAAAAAAAAGAAAATAAACCTTTGAAACACAGTCTAAATCCTTAGTTATAACCACCACCAATTGAAAGGAAGAAGAGTAAAACAGATCTATTCATTATTTTGTACCCACAAGGGAGGAACCAATGGGACTGGGAGGCTGGGAGAACAGGTGTGCCATTGATTCACTGCAGCGAGGGAAGAACAGAGGAGAGCAAACAGAGAACAGGAAGAGATGTGGCGTTTATAAAAGGCTGAACACAGTGCTCTCTACAGGCTGGGCAGAAGGTTGCTCCCTTTCCATGTGCCACACACAAGTTTGTTTCACTTTGCTGTCTTTAAAAGAAAAGATTTCACATGATAATGCATGGTGCAACACTGGGCAGCGAAAACGTAATTAGTAAGACCATTAGCCTCAGAGCAAAGGTGCTGTCAAACTTATTTTTGGAGATATAATACTCATGACTGGACAAAAAGAAATCAGCAGTGATGAAATGTTTTAAATAAAATCCCTTTAAAACATCTTTGGCTCAATCTCTTCTGCTTCACAAATAAATTAAAGTGTAGTTGAAGAAGCGGTGAAATATTAGTATTGCACAACTTAAGAGATTAGCCAAGGACTGCTTTGATTCCCCAAACAAACACATCCAAAATGTTGTAAATAGGACACACCAGGGAGCAACCTCAGCTTTAGCCCCACTAAGTAACTGCAGGAAAAAAAACAAAACAAAAAGAACCAAAAGAACTTACATGACCATTACATTTTTGATTGACATGTTAGTAAAATATTATAATAGTTTTGTTGATAATGTCACGAGATATTGTACACATCAAATAATATACCAAAATTTGACTTTGCAGGTTGAACAAAAGCTTTTTTTTTTCTTTTTTTTCCTTTTTCTCCCCCCCCGTTCACAAATCAATACAAACTGATAAAAACAGGGATAGAAACCAGCCAGGTCATCTCAACATGCATGAAAAGGAAACAGTCTTTACATTAAAAAAATATAAAGAAGGAAAAAAAAAATCATTGTTGATTGTTGTACAGCTGTGAAGTGGTGAGAAAACAGAACAAAACAAATTCAGCAACATATACTTAAAAATATGTATTGTACAGTGGGGTAAGTTGTCTTTTAACAGCTGTAACATAAAATCTCCTCTTTATCAAATCAGCCAGACACCATCTTAAAAAAAGAAAAAAAAAATCTAAAAAGTTACAACAAGATGTTGCAACTACCAACTGGTGTGTTGCTGTCCATTTCTAGAATTATTCTCATTATTATTGTTATTATTTGTGAATTTGCATAATTAAAAAGGGCATACCTCTTCTTTGAACAGCTTCTACAAAATTGAGGTGCTCCCAAAGTTCTTGTTTGTAAATACCTAGAAAATGCATATTTACAAGTATGTGTTGTTCTCCGCCAAGTCAAAAAATCTGGACCTCAAAATTACAATGTCAAAACAACGTCAACAATGTCAAAACTTTGTGAAGCTCTCCACTGACTGTTCCATCTGAGTTATTAGCCAAAGGGCAGTAGCTTTCTGTGAAAGTAACGTCTGAAGAGATTTAACAGAGACCATCTTCAATGCAAAAGCCATGAATTAGCTGGATGCTTTTAGAATTATAATTCTGCCAATTAGCAATGAACTGTACATAACAGGGCCAAGCACTGGATAACTATTTCCAATATTGCCTTTACTGATAAAAAAAAAAAAGCCAAAAAAAAAAAAAGCGGATATAGCACATCAGCATCTTTTTATATTCATTTATTACTTTCTATAGTCAGGGCCTCAGTGCGCTAACAGTGAAATTCATGTGCATGTTGTAGCTGTGTGGCGTCTTTGTATGTCGGCTGACTGAACATGAACGTTAATGTGTTACGTTCGAGAAAAACATCGTCTGGATGTAGCAAATGTACAACACGGTCAGAGCTTGTTCAATTAAAGGGAGATTTGTCTACTACTTTAAAACGCCACATCAGATCAGACTGCAAATGTGAATATGTGTTTCTTTGAATGACAGGAACAACTTCCACAACGTTACCAATTCATTCTCATAACACACAGCCTAAAAACAGACACATTAACAGTCATATGTCTTTGAACAGTTTATTGTATATTTACTTTTAATGTGTTACGTTTTTGGTTAAATCTCAAGCAGAGTGTTGAAATGGGCGGTTTGCTTTGAATGCCCTGAAATCAGAAAATATTATTAGAGATAAGTAAATGCTTTGACTTTTTTTTATGGTCAATGTTGAAATGTTTAGGTGAACCTGGAATCAAGTATCAGCTTAGGAGAGAGAGATAAGTGATTAGTGTTTATTATGAAGTTGATATTATGCAGGGACTGAAAGATTGTCTAACAGAGAAAATGGCAAGGGATTTTTGGGTAGGTCTGGCTTACAGTATAAGAAGGCTTTTAAAAACTGGAAAACTCTATGACTGTAAAACATCTGTGAGAACAACAGTATTTTAAAAGCACAGACTGCATCAAATCAGACACAGTTTGCTACATTGACCAACATATATGCCATTTCCAATAAAAGGTCACAAATGGTAGTATATTATCATCACCATGTATTTTCAAATTTCAGGGTACTGACTATAAACAGTTTTAATACACCTCAGATTTAACCAAGAACTGCTACCTTTTGGCTTGTTCAAAAACATCTGACTGACAGTGTTGATCACAGCCCCAGTTTCAACTTACCTATCATGACACAGCACTCTGACCTCTCCACTCTCTCTTCACTTTCACAAACCCTCAGAGTACCACAACCTTTTCAAAAAAAAAAAAAAAAAACTAAAACAAAAAAAAAAGCTCAATGTCCATTAAAAAAAAAAAAAAAGAAAAAAAAGAAAAAAAAAGAGACAAAAACATTTCATATCCACCAGCAGTCATTTAAACAACATCTCTGGTGAAGATATTGTTGAAATAAAATAAAAATGACCAAGTACTGGCCACAAGCGAAACAGTTTGGGATAATCTTATCACAGAAAGTGATGTCTGGTGTTCTCTGATCCTTAAGACAAAATGAAGGAGAAATGACACGACTGTTGTTTTTTTCTGACATTTTCACACTGTAACTATATGATGATGAGACATTGGTGAAAAGTAAAATGCACAATCAATATCTGTGTGTTGGTATTTTTTTTTCTTTTCAGTAAATAATCACATTTACGACTAAATCACTGAGGTTGATTCTCAGGTTAAGGATGTCTAAGAATTAAGGATCAGAAGCCAACAAACAAAAATTCATAATGCAAATGCTAGCATGATACAGGAATTTAAGGACATGTCTGTGTCATACAATTCAGTCTTTTATTTTCTTTTTATGTACAGATTAGAGGAAAATTTATCTACTTCTATACACTGTTCCATGTAGTTTCAGTGTCAGTTGACCACTTAGCTTTCCTCCATTACCACAACTACAGTAGTATGAAAACCAAGACATAACGTCCACTCAAAACTGAGGAATACAAAATGATACAAACTTCAACATACTCATTTAGTTACCAACAAAACCAACTTCAATAAGGAAAAATATGCAGGAAGCTAAGTGGTCAACCAAATCTCACCTTTTTTATTTATTTTTTGAAATTTTTATTTATTTTTTTTATTTTTTTTTATTTTTTTAGCATTACGTACATATACAAGTGTAGATAATATAAGTATATATTCATATATACATAATGAGTATGTATATATACCAGTAATGCATTCATTATATATACTTATTTTCTTCACAGATATGTGAAACAGGAGAAAAGATGACCGTTACAAATAAAAAGTTAAAATGAAACAGAAAACAAACCTAGATAGAAACAATTTGTAAATGCACTTTGCACTATTTTTTTTTGTGTGTTTTTAGAAATAGTTTTGCCTTGTTTTTGTTAAGTTTTATCACTTATTTGTTATGCGGGTAGAGGTGACACTCATTTAAAGTAGGAATAGTACCCATTGCTACCATTTGAACTTCCTATACTCAGCTCTTGTAGGAGGGACAGAGGGTCGCTGTTCTTTTTGACCTGTTCCGGGCGAACAGCTCTGGGTTTGGGTGGAGCGCGGAGGGCGCTGGCATAGGACATAGTGGGTGGTTTGCTTAAATTTGGAGCCCCCTGGCTGGCCTCTGTGGGAGCCTGTGGTCGCGGCTGCTTGTTTTTGGGCATGAGAGGAGGAAACTGTCCAAGGTGTTGAAGGGAGTTGAGGGAGTGTGGGTGTGTCTGCTGTGCCCCTGTGGCCTCTGCCTTCACCTGCTCATCCGTCTGACGAAGGGCCTTGGAAGCTGCTGGAGGATTGAAAAGATGCACCAAAAAGATGGGAGGGGTAGATTAGACATGGACAGAACATCATAAATAGTCTTGCTTTACTTCAAAGCAAACAACAAATAGCTTAGTGTATTTGGAAATGCCTACCCAGAATGTCCCGGTGTTGAGCGAGTGAGCCGGCTCCGTTACATGGAATGTTTTGGAACGGACCGGGACCCCCGCCATTACTGGGCCAGAGGTCATGTGAGGGGTAACCGTAGGGGTGCTGATGATGCTGTATGTGCGGATGAGGGTGGTCCGGGGCGTCTGACGTACAGGGCTGGGGCTGCTGGGACAGAGTATTGTGGGTGTTGGCGGGAGACGACTCATCTGGGTAGCTGGAGGAGATCCGGCGCTGATAGAGAGGCCGGCCTGGACCTCTGGGTTCATACTGGAAAGAAAGTAAAGATGGATATGGATTAAAGTGCGATATTAAATTGGACAGAAAGGTGGACCACATGACCTTAAAAATAAAAGTGACTAAGTGACTCGCAGTACTAAAGGAACAGTAGTCCCTTTTTCACATTATTTACTGACAGTGACATAAATGAAGGGAAAATAATCCCATAGGAGTGTTTGTCATATAACTTATATATTTTTACACACTGTACCACTGCTCTGTAGAGAGCAGTGTTTTATTTTCTACAGATCTTTCCTGGCTACAATTCTTCTAGTGCAGGTCTTACTCATTAATCATATCATACTCACCACTAACAAAAACAATATTGAGGTGACACTGAATGCAGCAAGCAACAGTTTATCTCATGGTAAGTGTATTAAGCCATGTGTGTAATCCATCTTCTCCTAGCAATACAGCCTTTGAGCTACACATCTCAATATTCATTCAGCACCTCTGTACGATTTGGGTGATTTAAGCCTGTAATTACCCACATCTGCTTGTCAGCACAGATCATTTAGATTTTATCAGGAGCTTTAAAATCTCTACTACATACAAAATTTAGAGCTGAATAATTGAGAAAAGTCTGATTGGGCTAATCACTTTTTAGTGCATGTACCTGCAGAGAGACAAATGAATTCATTTACAGTGTTTAAGACATGTGACTCCCAAGTTCCCTTCTTTCTGTGTGAGTGAGGTAGAATGTGAGCAAGGCTGATGAAGCAAGCTGTTTCATTGAAGCAGATGTTTGCATTTTAACACAGTGCAGTAAAATATAACAGTCCATAATTCATTCATTTTTGCAGTGAATTTAAAAGAGATTTTAGATAATCAAGGCTCAATTTCACAGATTTATTTCATCACTGATAATAATCCAAATAACCCTCACCTCGTCTACATTGTGAAGGGCTGTAGCTGCTGATGTTCTGGGGGACAGTGGATGGTAGGACTCCTGATCTGGACCTTGACTTTGTTGTTGGTGTTGCTGCTGTTGCTGCTGTTGCTGGTGCTGATGGTGAAGTTGCATCAGGTGGACTTGCTCCTGCCTGCTGGGTTGAGTAATGATGGGCAGACCATAAGGAAGGCCGTGGCTCTGGTTCCCCAACAGATGGTTTTGCTGTGGTGGACTCACTGACGCAGCTCCACCATGAGACCACTGGGCCTCTTGCAGAAGGTATTTGACTTGCGAGGGAGGGGGGCTGGCAGAGTGGGCTTGCGGCTGATGTGGGTAGCTACCAGTGTTATACAGGTGGTTCCCCGGGTGCTGCTGCTGCTGCTGCTGCAGAGCTGGGTTGTTGAGAAGGTTGTCATTAAGGAGATCGCGGCCGGTGTCGTGAGAGTAAGGTCCTGATGAGAAAGGGCTAGCGTGATTGGAGGTGGCGGCTAAGGAAGATGAAGAATCACCTGAGGCACGGGGCTGGGATTGGCGGTATTGGAGGAGACGAGACTGAGGTGGAGGCTGCATCTCAGGTGCTTCCCTGGGCTCAGGCTGTTCCTGTGGAGGCATCTCTCTCAAGAGGCCTGGGTACCTGGGAAGGGAAAATACATTTCTTTTTGTTTTTACCCTGGACCCTGGTATCATGTTTGTTTATAAGCAGCAGGAAGGAAAAGACAACTATTTCAGAAGGACAATAAAAAGCATTAACAAACGGCAATATTAACATACAGTAATAATTATGTTTTATGTCCAATCCCAAGTGGTTATTTTGTTTAAAATTATACTTCAAACTTTGTCAGTGTATATATACATATATATATATATATATATATATATATATATATATATATATACATATACATATATATATATATAGGGGTATAGGGGTTGGGGTTGATTAATCACTCCACCACATCCAAATAGTGTTTTATTTAGATCTACAGTGCACAAAATGTTTAGTAGTGTCAAGTCAAAAGACCATTAAAATCACAAATAATACAAACTAACCTTGTGAAAGGCGGCCCAGTAGAGGCTGAAGCGACAGCTTCATCCTCCATATTGGCACTGAGGCCCCAACTGGCTGCCCGGAGCAGCTGATGGGGGAAACGAGCCATGCCAGGCTGAGCAAGGTGGGCGAGTTGTTGGGGCAGAGGGAAGGCGACACCGCCCTGGAGAAAAGGGCCTGCTGCTTCCCCCCACTGGCCCAGCCTGACTGCCTGCTGCTGTTGCTGTTGCTGCTGGCTCAGGGCCTCAAGAGCCAAGGGACCCTGGAGATCTGAAAAAAACAACCATGAGATTAGCTTCTGAGTTACTGGTGTTGTCCTCATAACTCAACTGGCTAAGGTACTGTACAATATTGTAATGTAAGCAATACAGATTACAGTTTGACAAGGCCCTTCTTTCCTTGACAAAACCCGAAAGTGGGTGGAGTTTTCTCAGAGGAATTTGAAAGATGCTGTCACCTACGATGGTTGGCATCAACATTATGTATATATGATTCTAGTGGCTGAAATCAGTGAGAACTGGAGGGAAATGGAAAGCAAAGCAGGTTGTTTTCTGAGCCGAGTCTCGTCTAAGGCGCTTGCAGTAGCAGCAGCTGCAATGCCGAGGTGGCTAGGGTGAATACGGGGGAAGATTAAGAGATAAGAGAGTCAGACTGTGTGTGGGTGACAGTAAGTCTCTTGGAATGACGAAACTACACTGCATCACATTCACTATCTAGGATGATATTCTGCTGAGCTTGCAAAACCTCCATATTTGGAGAAATTTCCCTGATTGCATGCACACCATGCTCAGGAACCATGGAGCACATCTGAAAAAGTTGCCCACAGGCACTCTGGAAACATGTGTGACACTGCAAGAAAATCTGGCCCTCAGCCAGCCATTATAGCCATTACCCTTATCAGACTAAGAAAACAAGCCAGGCAAGAAAAATCTTAAGCAATACTGGAATCATCTAAGAGCTCCATTAATTATGTCCTCAATCAACCCTCTGCTGTTTGGGATTTGTCTTACAAATTCTGTTAAAGAAATCTGTGTATGCATTGTGAGCTTGTATTGGCCTATAAGGACCTGCCAGACATATCGAAAGGCGCTCAAGAACACCTCGACATGTCAAAGTCTTGCTGTAATATAATTCAATATGAAGATGATTCATCATTAATTTAATTTATCTTACAGCTACTCTGTATTTATTTGCTAATTTATATTATTATGAAAAGCATCACCACCATTCTGAGATAATTAAAAACTAAACAAAACAAAACAAAAATGAAAGAAGGTGCTCTAATTTTGCTGCATTACGATGACTCATTAGTGTCTTTCCATTTAAAATAATGTTCTAACCAGTCTACTAACATCATTATCATAGAAATAAATGATTCCAACAGGAAGGAAAACACTGCTTGCACAGTGTAATTAGCAAGACCAATTTTGTTCCCATAAACCACTCATCAAATAATGGACAAACATGAAAGTGACAATGTATTTGCAAAAGCAGTTGCCGAGTAGACTCCCTTGTAACACAGGATGATGCAAAATAAGTCATATTAGCAGGATATGAACTGAAACAGGAGGGAACAATTCTAGAAAAGCTGGTAAAACAACCAACATGAGAGCAGCTGCATCTTTCTTTTCTTTGGTCAAACAATTAATGCGGTAATTTCAGCTGATTAATCAAGTGGAAGAAAACAAATCACTGTTTACTTCATTCTGGTTATAAGAATTTTTGAATTTTGAATTTAATTGCTCCACTCACCCAGACTGTCTCCCAGGCTTCCATCCTGTGCGTCCTCCCCAAAGCTGTTGACCCTGTTATGCTGTGACAGACCTGGGTGGTGTCCCCCTGCATGGCCCATTGGCGCCCTAATGGAACTAGTCATCTCCTCCACCCCGCCAGACTCTGGCCCACCCAAAGTGGGAGACTGGACAGCCCTATGAGGGGGTATGGGGCCACTGAAGAAGGAAGCATTGTGGCTATTACCAGTGTAGGCAGGGCTAAGCTGTTGCTGCTGCTGTTGCTGACTCTGTTGGGCCATCCCTGGGTGCTGAGGCTGGCTGACCCGATAAGGAAGCCTGGAGACCGGATACTGTGGGGGAAAGGTTCTTCCACTGGCAGGATGTGGAGGAAAAGCTGGGTTGGGTGGTGCCAGATGGTAGTTGAGGGGTCTTTGGGTGGCTGAGGGATCTTTTCGATGAAGCAGCGCATTGGGAAATCCAACAAGCCCGTCTGTCTGTGAGTCTAGACTTCGTTGACTTGTGTCTAAATCTCCCTGGATCAAAAAATAAACACCATAAGCAAAGCCTTAACAGCTTTGGCAAAAACTAAATGTAAAGAACAAAAATGTAAACAACTCGCCTGTTTTTCCTTCATATCTGTGGTTTTCCTCTCTGGTGTCTGAAGTCGGTTTTGTTCTGACTTTGGACATCCTTCTAATTTACCTAAAACGTCAAAACCAAAAACAAACTTATTATCATGTGTTTGGCAATTCTATACAATTACATGGATTAAATGGCATAAAATGAAAGTAATTTGTGACTTTGGGTCAGTACTTGAAGTGGTAAATTAAAATCACACCATTTCTGATGGGATCTGTCTGGAGTTCCTTGTCAGGGCTTGGCTGGCCCATTCCTAGAGGAGAGGGGTGGGCCACACCACTGTAAGGGATTGGGGAGCCTCGATTCTGGGCCTGCAACAGGTTGAAGTTGTAGGCCATGGCTGCTGGGTGGCTCATGATGCGAGGATCCACAGCAAAGCGATTCTGGTAACCAGGCCAAGGCAACTGAATAAAAAGGTAAAACACATATGGTAGATTATGGATATGCACATTATTGATAATGGTTATTATAAACAGTAAAATATTAATACCAAATACCTAACACCTAAGAGGAAGAGCTATTAAAATATTTAGTTTGTTCAGTAAGAAAACCTGTTTGATATCATTTTGAACACTGCCATTGTCTTTTAGGGTACACTAGCTGGCAAAAAACAGCCTTTTATCTATTTTCAAATGATGGTACAGCAAATCAAACAATAAATCTGAATCATATACAGCCTGACATTTTTCAACCTGGGCTGGTAATTTTGTATGAGAAAGAACTGATATATTCACATTATAAAATAAATAAATAACCTAACCTTTTTTTCTCCAAACATTATCTTAAATCTTAACTCTTTTCCAAAAAAAAAAAAAAACAATCTGAAAGAATCTATTATAGTAGTTACAATATATGACTTTGGGTTTGGGTACATTGCACGTTTGTAACTAGAAGCAGAAAACTTACAGGCAGGGGCATGGACATGACCATGTTTCCACCATACACGGCTGGAACGTAGAGGATACTGGCTCCTGTGTGTGGATCTATCCTCTGAACAGGACTGGGTGACTTGCCCATGCCAGCTGGTGTGCCACCCAAGGGTGGTGTGAATGCCCGAATAGGGTTTCCCATCAGCATGGCTGGGTTGGGCTGGACTGCAATGGGAGAAGGTGGCAAGGTAATACAAGTTAATGCCAAAAGCTCTTCACGTGATTGATAGTAGGCTAAACATGAGCCCAGTGTCCAAAATAAACTCTCTAACTCAGCGGCATTCACTTCATTAAATTTCAGTGAGAGGACCTATTACATTGAATACAAACTTAAAGAAGTGGCTAGGGTAAAATGTAAAGTATTTTAATATATTGATAAAAGGTATTGATAAACTCTACTGAACTTCTCATAAATACATCTAAGGATCAAATATAAAAATAAGTTTGAAGATTTTTGTTTTGGGTTACACATCATGAGTAACAGCCTCAACACTGAAGGCTACTGTGGCACGGCCAGACAAAGAGGCTGGATTTACTCTGAGGACAGAGTGGAACTGTGTGTCAAAGGGAAAGCAGTATTGCCAAAGTTTCAATGAATGTCACAATCTCATGATCCGTTTTTGTGATTTCAAGCAAATTGGGTTTCCCAGTTACACTGCTGAACATGCCTGAAATCACAGCCACAATGGGATTTCACACAGTCGAGGGGAAAGCGAGAGCAGTCAGTCACTTGAAAAGTAACAGTGGCAGTGAAACTGGATTTCACACTGTGAAGGCTAGATGTTGTAAGTGAATGGTTTTCACGACACAGACAGCAGAGGACAGACGTAGCACACCTGTAAATGACATCAATCCATGGTAGAGACTCTCAACATAGTTATTTATTACATGATTATTTTGGTACAGAGTTAAGCAGTCAGTGTGGCAGACAGCCTCATGAGATCTACTAGTGATTTACAAAAAGAAAATCTCTGAACATTTGGCATTTGGGACGTGCTAACTTTGGACAAGTCTGAGGCACTTAGCTAGGAATTCATAGATTTGAAAATGTTAATTTGTACACTGAAAGGTTCTGTAAGAGGAGGGCAAAATATAAATAGCTGACTGAAGGATAATCTCTATTAATCTTAAGTGGGGGGCAGAAAGAGTTGATTTACATGTATTTTATTAGATTTTATTACAGTGTAGGCTAATGTAGCTGGCTGCCAATCTAAAGTTCTGAAATTGCTGAGACTAACTGATTGCCTCCCACTGATAAGAGTTGCATTAACTCCTCACTGTGCTTTTCAAGGCTGCATCGCTCTCGTGGCCTCAGTAGCCTCAGGTCTTCATCCACCTGGGCTGCAGCATTAGACTGGCTCAAATCAAGCTATCGAGATGTGTTTGTTTGTGAAACAATGAAAACTCTTCTACTGTTGCTCTGTCCTAACTCCACATGAAAAACTAATAAACAAAACTTAGAGTGATAAAGATAGCTCTGGATGGAATTTATTTGTCAACAATGTCATTGTTATATGTATTATTTAGAAATTGTTTATTTATTCCTATTATTTGTTTCAAGATGATTTTAAGATTTTAGTTATTACTTTAAATGCCCTCGACGGATGGCCGTCTGAAATACTGAAACTGTTGTCTCCTCACCAACCAGTGTGCTGGAGAGGAGACAACAGTTCCAGTATATGCTGATTTTCCCATCCCATCTGTTAGCACTTCTCAGCTGTGGAACAACCTGCAGGAGGGTCTCCGCCTTGCTACATCACTATCTTCTTCACCTTTGAAGACTCATTTTTAATCAACAGGCTTTATTTGAATTTTTGCTTTCAATTCTTTTGGTCTATTTTTATTCTTAACTTTCTGAGATATCCTATCCTCCCTTGCACTTACTCCCACAGTTGATACACTTCATCGGTTTCATTCCTTTATTATTTTGCATTTTACTTTTCTGTTTATCCATTTGTTGCAAAGTTTATTATTGTTTATTATACATTATTCAATTACAACTGATATTTTGAAGCATTCAAAATGGGGTCAGTCTAAGTCTTTTTGAACTTCATTTGATTTCTTTTCCAACAGTAAAGGTGAAATGAAGTATTTATAAAATGATGAAAGCTTACAATCTACAGATCGGTACTGTGCTGTCAAACAGTTTTGTTAATCTGTTTCATATTTCCTTCATTCACTTAAAGGTAAATGAACATAAATGAGGTAAATGAACATTTTCATTGAACCTAAATGAGTTGTAACATAAACTTTAGAGGATTTTCTTCTAGAGTACAGGATGAGTTACTGACCAAAAAAAAAAAGAAAACTAAAGAGCAGTCTGTAAGAACACTTTTCATTATATGGTAGTTTGCATAATCCACTGGAATAAACATGGCCAGTAGGGTACACTCACCATATCCTTCAGGTGGAAGATGCTCTGTGTGGTTTGCATGTTTCCCCTGTAAGACAAAAGAAACATTACAAACTTAGGAAGTGGTCGAGTGTGAGGTAAATATACAATTCTGCAAAGCAGCATTTGGAACTGTGCATAGAGCAGCTGCGGTATAGTCCTGACTGTCCCACATCTGTCACAACAGCTACAAGATCAACACCTTATCAGTGATCGGGAGAGGCAGGAGCAGAGCACAGCTACATGAATCCATAATAGTGATGTGCGATTCAGACATGTTTTACTCTTACAGAACAGGCTACAAGACAGTTCTGCTTACAGGACACCTCTGTTCTAGAGACAATCTATTAAAGACCACTGCATTAGGAGACACATTCTTTAATAATAAACATGGTCAGTGGAGCTACTTTGGGATCAATGTCACAACTGCATATTTTGTGTGTACGTGTCTATAGAAAGATCTATTCTTTCTATTGCTGGGTGACAATAACTCAGCTCCCTCGCTAATCTCTTTCCATCAGATGGGTTTCTGTCTTTACAGTACAGATCCATCTTTCAGCTGAATGCTAATCATTGCTGACATATCTATATCTATAAATGTGCGTATGCATAAGCACAATTATCAACATGGTGATGTCTGTGCACACAAAAACACACACACCACGATCATGAGATCTCCTCGTACCTGTGCTGAGGTGGATGCTGTGTGGTGTATTATTAATCATTACAGGCAAACATACATAACAATCTACTTAAAGCTTTTTCAGGAACTGGTTCTGTAGCACGCAGTCTCTCCCAGCTGAATGTGGTATTAACAGTCCTTGAGAGTAAAGTTACATCCTTCAATCCATGTGATCCACTCTATTGCTACTATGCTGATAATAAATAAAGGTTGCAGAAGTATGTATTAGGTAAGTAACCCTATATGTCATACAGTAAATAAAGGCTCCTTTACCAACAGCCTCATGTGCAGAAAAGCCAATATTTACTGGTCTTTAAAATGTCTTATACTTTCAAGGCAGCAACTTGAGCCGAGGAGCAGCTAAACTACAATCTCATAAGCAACAAGAGGGACATCAAATATTTTGATTCCACGTGAAAAAAGGTTTCCTTTAATACTGCACCTTTCGGACTGGCATAACATTCATAGCAACCAAATATAAACCTAATAATATAATATTTTGTGGTTACTCAAGTGCTACATTCCATCTGTCAGTAATGTGTTGTTTTGTGCTGAGGAATCAATGGCAAGAGGTTGCAGGTTGTTGGAGAAAAAAAAGAACATTGAGATTGAAATTGTAAAGGAGAGACACACTCAAAAATATGGGCTTAGAGGTGACACATTTGACCTCAAAACAAGTCAATACCACCTCCTGTATCATCTCTAATTTGGAACTGTACATATCAATTCTGTTTCCTCAGTTAAAATGAGCTGAAACTACAAAAAGCCCTTTAATGCGAGACATATTTCACCAGTGTCACAGTCTTTACTCGCACCAAAACACTATCTGTGTCAAAAACAGCACTTCACAATATGAAATCAAGTGAAGCAGATATTTCTGGGAAAATGGAAGCCCACCAATGAATTGAGTTTTCAGCCCGGACCGGAAACCAGCCAGTCAGTCTCCTGAGAGTGAGTGGCGAGTGACGGCATATGTGCAGCGAAGCAGAAGTGTACGTAGAGATGTAAAATTTAAATCTGTCATTTAAATCTGTTGATACAGCTTTTGTTACATAAAATATATCAGATAAAGTTGGGTGTACAACTCATTTGCAATTAACTGCCATATGTAGCTCTTTCCAGTTGCTTTACTGTGAGATGAAATTGTTTAATAATTTCTTTGATTATGAAAGTAAAATTTTGCATTGAAAAAAAAGTTCATTTTTTGCTTGTATATGCTGACAATTATAGTTCTGAGAAAGAAAATCAGAATCAGCAAAAACTTACTGGCAGGTCAGACTTTCAGGTCACAGAAATCAGAATCAGCCACTGCAGTCAGTGCACTGCTGGCTTAAATGAACATATTTTACAGGTAACTGCAACTACTAATTGTACAAGTCTTCTCTACCCTTGGACATATTCATGATTTAATAGTCTGTCGCAATAAAATGTAAAAAAATGCAAAACTGATTCTTCCGTGCTTAAAAGTTATGCTGTGAAACACTACAGTAACTTAGACAACAGATCCTGATTGTGTGGAACTGTAAAGCAACCACATCCACAGAAACACAGAATTTTTTAGAAGCTATAATAAGACACTTTTAAAGTTTAGGAATTAATCTATTAGAATACACCAACCACGTACAGAGGCAGCATGAACTGGTCTGACCTTTAAATCAGAAACATGCTGTTTACGGTGATGGAAGCAATATATTACATACTGTATGCTAGCAGCGATGGGTCTGTGTGTGCTGTGTGTGGTTGTGAGCGACACAGTGTGACTATGGCGAGAGAGGGAGAAGGAGTGTGTGTGTGTGTCTCTAAAGCCGGCTGATTCTGCGGAGCTGCAGCTCATTAGGCCCAGTGGGTGATGGCAGCAGGTTGGCAGCTGTGGTGATTTCGTTAACCTTTACCTCAGGGCAGGCAGGGAGGACAGACAGACACACAAACACATCTCAACCCGAGCTGAACAATCAACAACGCATCCTTCCGCCAAACCTGCTAATTTCCTATCTGTGTCTTCTTTTTTTCTGGCGCTAAACAAGCGACCGTGAAGTAATTTCCTGTGGTGAAAATTAAATTGAGTGATTTTAATAGATATGGGCTTTGTGCCTGCATGTCTCTCTAAAAACAGAAAGCACTCAATTTATTCCTGATAATTTGTTTACTACTTCCATGTGTTTACTTAATGTATTACATTAATACAGAAAACCCAACAACATTAAAGCTTAAGAAAAAATCCTTTAGAGCACCTCTTATCCTTTGATTTCCACCTCCCCAATTTGTCTTCCTTCTCTCTCTCTCTCTTTCCCTCTCTAAATATGCAAACTCTAGATTGTTATTTTCAGTATGTATAACAAATTCAACATATTTTACACACATATCCAGCAATGTCATTGTTTGACTGAATCTGTTTAGATAAGCCTTTCTTGCATCTTTCACCCCCTAATTTCCACAGTTTAGTCTCAGAGTTTTGAATCAGAAACACCTTACTTTAGGGGGTGACTGTTGTTGCTGCTGCTGTTGCTGCTGTGGACCCTGCTTGCTGGAGGCGGGCTGTGTGTGCTGAGGATGAAGATGATGGTGGGGATGGAGGGCCTGTGAAGAAGAGTGGTGTGCTTGCAGGGTTCTGAGCGCGCGGGGGATGAACTCTGGGGCCAGTGGGTTCAGGACGTAGGTCTTCTTGAGCTCCAGGGCCTCCAGCTGAGCCTTGATCTGCTCAAAGGTGATGCCATGTAGGCTTGAGTTTTCATGGCAGATGGAGATAAAATGCTCCCAGAATTTTCTGGAAAGGGGCAAAAAGAGGAAAAAAAATGCTGAGATGTTTAGATTAAACGATCATTGTAACAAATCACCCCATGAGGGCTGATTGTCAAAGATCAAGTCTGTTTAAAAGAAATGTGGAAAGAGAAAAACAGGTGTAAAGAGGGGGGAAGGCAGGGAAAATAAGGTAAAGTAAAAATCAGCAAAAAATGAAGCACAATGAATGGCAAGAAAATAACAGCTAGGAGACAAAACAGGAACAACAGGAATGCAAAGAACACAACAACAACAACCTCAAAACAATCTTATTAATAAAATCAAGAGAACAACCCACGGGTTCCCATAGATACTTACATACTGTCAGTCATATTACGGCCCACCTGTAAATGTACTGAGGGTGATATAAATACTCCTGTTTAATATAAGCCTACTTGCACCGGTGTTGGAAGCTTGTAAGAGGGCCTGGCTGGTGCAGTGTAATTCAGAAACATGCTGGTTTTCATAGGTTAACTTAATTTACCGTCATTAACAAGTCTAATCCAAAAGCAGCTCAACTGCAACTGCTGCTGTGAAAACGGAATTGGCAGCGAAAAATCTAAACTGCAAGTTGTGTTTTCTGGCCATGAGACAGACACAGGGAGAGAAAAATAGAAGAAGTGCGCACACTTCACTAGAGACCAGAGGTGGAGGAAAACAAAAACGACAATCCCTGAGAAACAGCCCCATACCACTCCTGAATCCAATAATAAAGAGTTCTGCCCCAAAACTTTTGTCTATATTGTGTATGTCACAGCATTGAAGGCTTGAGTCAAAAATAGCTTCATTTACCTGCAGCGCCCAACAGAGCACAGTGCTATGGGGTCTCCCACAACTGCAACCAGTGACTGGGCTCTGGTGATGGCGGTGTTGAGTAGCTTGTAGTTGGAGAGGAATCCATAGTCAAGGTCCTCTGTTGAGTCCTCGACTAGCTGCTCTTTGCGTTTGATAGCTGTCTGCTTGTGCTTGCAGGTATGCCGCGTCCGCACTGTGCTGAGGAACAGCACCCGGAACTGTTTGCCTGCAAACAGTTTCTTCTTTTATGAACTGTTTTAAAAACTTTTACTTTCTAAGCATCTGAGAAGTGACTTAGAAGTGAGACATATCGTTAGAAGAGGCAAAGACCATCTTAGAAACTTTGTTTCATTTTTCTATTTCACTACTTTGGAAAAACATTGCAGATAATCATTACCTTAGCACATAGCATCCGTACTAAGACATAAGCAAGAAGCCAATTGCAATGAATTAGCTCCCATGACATTAGATATAAGTGCATACTGAAACCGTTTGCATGCTATTTTCTCACAAATAATGGGGAAGCCAATTCACTGAAACCTACTAAACAGCCTACAAAAAAAATAGGTCTAGTAATAATTTAATCATCTTATGACTCCAGAGGATGTTGACAGAACACATAACAAACAATCTATATGTTTATTAAACAGAGTTTTCCTGAGTATGTGTGTGTGTATGTGTGTGTGTCCACACATTTCATGTGTGATTAATGAGGAAGTTAATGACCTGTGGAACACAGTTGGATGCAACTCAAGTGGGAACTGTATGAGACTGAAGCAGAGGAGAGATTAGAGGGAAAAAAAACACTGCTCATGTTGTCCTTATAGCGGAAGTGGGTGATATGTAGAGAGCTGTCCTTGGAGTTTTGTTTTGATCACCTGTCTGTTGCTGGTTTTTTCCAATTTTCAAATCTTAACTGATAAACACCACCAAATGGAGGTGTGCAGGATTGTATGTATAATCACCAGTTGTGTTTTCTTCACATTAGAATGAACTGTGTTTAATCGACAGATGCCACTCTGCACTGCCTTGTTCCTGCAGTAGCCCAGAACGGACCAACCAAACAATGATTTCTCACGACCAGCGTAGGAGAGGGTGAGACAAGGACAGTGTTAACTTTGGCAGCTATTTAAGGTTTACTCTTTAGATGAAAATGCTTTGTAGTTTTACATTTTAGTCAATTTATACTTCATAGTTTTAGTAGAAAAAAGTCATTATATTTGAGTCAACTTTTAGTCAAAATGTTTTCTCTCTATAAACTAATTTAATTAGGCTTATACAGGTATGGGATATTGATATCTTTAGTCTATAGACTGGAGTGCAGCCACTGTTGTACAGACAAATTAATCAGGCTGTTGTGTGGGCTGTACTTTCAAACACTACCATTAAAACCACACTAGCGCTGAAGTGATCAGTTGATGAATGTGTCCACCTGACCTTAGAACAAAGATCACACATAAATATCATCCAAATAAATTAGTGCATAATCTTACTAACAACCACTTGACTAGGTAGTAATTGCAAATTGCAATGCATGCCATGTTCAGGGTTTGCCCTTAAGCTTTTTTCTGGTAATGACAAGTAAGTGAAATTGGATTGAGCATAATTACAAGTTGCTTATTTAAATATATGAAAAAATAAAGCCACATGGTATAAATGTTACAGCAGCAACACGAGATGTGAATGATGATGACTATGTTGTTCAATACTTTTTCTCACCTTGGACATTGAGCACCCTTTCCACGCTGACCTCATGCAGTCTCTTCTTACGAAGCTCAGCACGAATGCGGAAAACCTGGTCGGCATACGGAGACACCACTCCAATGCTACCCTCATCCAGCTTACCCCAGGCCACTGGCCACTTCTTGCGCAACTCCTCCACCCGCTCCACAATCTCAAATACCTGAATAGATAGAGAAATAACATGAGAGGAGGTGACAACACAGCTCAAATCTATGTTCAATTCTCAAACAACTGAGCTGAAAAGAGGGGGGACAAACTATTAGTACAACAAGTTGTTTGGCACTGAGGCATCAATGACAACCCGTGCGACAGGAAGCTGCAGCTTGGTGAAAATGAATGTGGTGTGAAACTGCTGACACCATAGGTATCAAGTTCTCCAACGTATTCCACACCACCACTATATTATATGAATTGCTAAACGAAAAATAACATTTTTGACTGACTGACCAATCAAATTAATATCACACATAAGCCTCATGTTAGCACTTCAAT
This sequence comes from Scatophagus argus, assembly GCF_020382885.2. Lineage (NCBI taxonomy): Eukaryota > Metazoa > Chordata > Actinopteri > Scatophagidae > Scatophagus > Scatophagus argus. The sequence goes on along the minus strand of NC_058494.1, from coordinate 11,447,527 downwards.
GTATTAAAATAGTCTAGAGATAGCAGTTATTACAGCAAGAGTTGGCTTTTTGAATCATTATTATTGTCTTGTCACATGAGAAATTTTTCATTTTCTTTCCAGAGTTCTGATGCACTGCCGGAGGCTTTCAGCTGCCATAGAAATATTGTCATTTGCTTGAAGCTAAGCCCATCAAAGATACTTGCATAAGACAAACGAAGACGAATTTTTTTTTCAGTGCATTTCGATTTCAGAGGATTATAATAATAGTGTTAATGGTTGGACATGGGTGTTGTATCAAAGAGACAGGAAGTAATTCATTTGGCAACGCTGATGGTTTGCGAGCAAAATCGAGAAGCCATCCATGGTTTAATTGGCTGGGACATGTCAGCAAAGGCTGAGGGGTCAGACTCAGCCAGTGACCACAACCAAGTGAGTCTACAGAGAAACCATTCAAATGACGGGCCTGTCAGTGATTCAGGCATCACGAGTGTCAACTCCAGCTCTTGGTTGGCCTCCTAATTAGGTTTATGGGTTTCATCTTCAATTATCACACTGCAGTGGGTGCATGGAGTTAAAATGATGAGGTGAAATAAACTCAACTAAAAATGTAAATGAAATTTTGTTTCGTTATAATTAAATCCCTTAATTACTTATCTGTGATCTACAGCATAACATATTATTCAAACTTAAAAACTGTAAAAATTTTTGAATGTTCACTCAAAATTTACTCAAATGTAATAGTAAATGAGTTCTGCTGTGTTGTCTCATGTACTGTGAAAATTCAGTCACTTTCATTTTTTTTTAAACACACTGTTGCTGCAGTGGGGGTGCAAACTGGATGTGCGAACACTAGCCTGAGATAAAAGCAATCAGGTAAACTAGTCACAAAGTCATCCACAAGCTTACAAAAATTCAACACCATACTTCTCAGGACATGCGTGTCTGAAAGGAACAGCATATGGCAGCGATTCTTAAAGCTCTCAGACAGCAGACAGAGTTACGTTAAACTGACAAAGGGACAAATGAATGTAATGCTTTCATAAAGATACCTTTTTCCAGAATTCATTAGCACATAATCAGTTTTCACACTCAGCTTTATTTAAAATTAACGGAACATTCCTGTAGACATCAAAAACTTCAATGGAAATGGAGGCGCTGATTTTCCTCAATGACCATTGCCAAATGTGTATGCCATCATGTTCATAATGTTGAAGATGTTTTTCCCCCAGAATAGAGTGCAAACTTAGTCAATATGTAGGAGTAGCTCATGCTGATTAACTTGACAGAGGGTGGAAACAAGCATTTTTATCATGGTTTGGGTATGATGAAGTTCAAGAATTTCAAGAATAAATAAAGGAATTTCTGATTCTGATTCTGAATGTCAAACGTGAATTTAGGAAATTAGTGGTGAATTATCAAAGTAGACAGATTGGGATTTTTTTAAAATAAAATTAATACATGCAGTACTGTAACTGGAACACAGGTGCTAATGTTTGTTTAACTTATGAGAGAAATGTAAAAATCATACAATATTTTCCTTATGTAAATTTGTAATTTCTTCTCAGCCATACCTCAGCGTTGTTGTAATAGGCAGTGCTGTTCTTCTCCTGCACATCTTCTCCTCTGGCTGTGAAGAAGGTCAGAGGGTAGAAGTCCTTATGGGAGGGCTGCTTCCCACTTGCCATCAACTTCCCATCATAAAATAATTCAGAGGTGTAGCTGTAGGAAGAGAACGAGAAGGAGTAAGAAAAAATGGAAGCACAAAACGAAAAGCATATGACAATAGAAAATGTTGTGCGGAATATTTACTGAATATTACAATATATTTACTAATATACAGTAATTGACGTCAAACAAAACTGATTTGTCAAAACCTGTCAAAAGATAATGTGCTGTGTCCAACGAAAAGCCATAAGCATGATAACTTAATTCAAATGGAAATGGATCTTTAAGTTTAAAACCTGCCAACTTCTTCATGTGTATGTGGGTATGCATGCATGCAGGGGTGTGTGAGTCTCCCAAGGCCCAGCAACACACTGCATTAACTAATCAAACACAGTAGGGGCATTTGTACTCACTTGAAGAAGGTTAAATACCCTGTGCCATGCTAACATCACAAGTATCTATCTGAAAAGTATCAAGAGTATAAACCTTCCTTTGCATCTGGTCAGCATCTGAAGTGGAGTTCCTAGCTCATACTTCACCTTCTCACCAATACTTGTAGGAATACACCTAAACCCACACAGGCCCTTGTGTTGTTTTGTCACAGAACTCCAGTCAGAACAAATGTCACCGAGATGACCCCACTTTCCTCTCTGGACGACTGAAGTCTGTCCACTTCTTCACTTCTGTTTCCACTTTCCCTCCTGACCTTTCCTCCCACCCCAACTCTCCCTCTCATCTATATCTTTCCTCTGCCTTTTCAGCCTCTCCTCCCAAAGTTTCGACACATGGCTCTTGTGAGGGCTCACACCTACTTGATGATAGCTTCATGGGAGCGGTAGTTCTCGCACAGGAGAATGCGACACGGGTATTCAGGGGGGTAGTGCTCATACAGCCGGTCCAGCAACGAAACGTGCAGATTACGCTCCCGTGCAAACTCGCTGTACACAAATGGACTGAGCTGCAAATTAAGGAACATAAGAGAGAGAAAGAGGTGTGGGGGGGGGGGGGGGGGTGGAAAGCCAAGTTAGTTTCAAAGCATGACAACTGTAGTTTACCATCCTCTTACATCACCCCTTTTACTTTCTATTTAACTGTGAATTTCAATCTGCTTCAAGTTTCACAAAGCAGTGCCAAACCAGACTCCAAAACATGGTTTAGGTATGTAGCAAATGAATATCAAGTTTTTCATTTAACATGAAATGCTGCATCAGGTGATTCTTTTTGTTACTTTTTTCATCTCATGTCAAGGCGATGCTAAATCACAGGAAATCACATGTAGTGATGTGCAGAAAAGCACACAGCAATGGACAAAAGGGACGTCTGATTTTCCCTTCCTCTGGTTCCTCTGGTCTCATAGTTCATGGAACTCAACAATATTCAAAATGTGACTAGTGGTCAAAAGGGGCGCACGTAAAAAGGTGATTAATCACACTTGATTTCCCCTGTTATTTTACCTACATGAGCTTTGCCATCACACAGCACGGCAGGGAAAACAAGCTGTTTAACTGTTAGAGATGAGCTGTTTGCAGAGGTGCAGTGAAAGATCCTGTTAGCTGCATCTCTTCATCTAAAATCTCACTATGCCTGTTTTCTGGTTGAAAGTGAATAAATCAGGCACAAATCAGTAATCCTCCAGTAACTGGAACAGTCTAAAAAATTTAAATGTGTCTTTCCTACTGGTTCGACAGACGTGGGCAAGATTTGTGACTATCAACTAAATGTGCTTTGACTAGAGTGATGTTACTGACGCTGTTATTTTGCAAAACTGGGGAAAGCAAAACAAACACAAAGAAAATCATTTTCCCCCTTTTGACCACTGCCACAAGACAACAATTTATTTTTTGTTTGAATCTTTTAAGTCCGCCAGTGAGAGAGGGTTAGCTAGCCTTAATGAGGCCCCACACATTCAGTAAGAAAGCAAACAATCAATAGAGGCCATAGCATTCATTGACTATTTATCTGGCTCTTCCAGATGGGAGAGAGTGAGGAGAAATATAAAAGGGCAACATCCTTCCTTGGACCACTTTCCTTCCTTGGAGTGACTAAGCTTTTATAAAGGATAGAAGGGTGGACGGAGATGAAGTGTCTGAGAAAGAGACAGATGGATACACAGGTGGACACTATGTTTTAAATACATGTTTTTTCCTCACATCAAAAAATAGCAGAGAGAGGGATCAAGTAATTAAAGCAACTATAACTCCTGCCTCGTCTTCATCCACTGCCTACTGGTAATCCTGTGTCTAAAACCAGGAGAGGAGGAAATAAGGTTTTAATTCCATGTCTTGGCTTAGAAAGCTTGACTGATGTGAGTTTGTATTTGTGTTATCTGTGGCTTGAGTGGTCTCCAGCACCACAGCTCGACAGTAGCTGCTGTCTGTTCTTTTGTATTTGAAGTAGGGAAGAGTGGCTTGACAACGCTTGATGTCAAAGTTCTGCATTCAAGTATCCTTTTAATTTTTCAAGAACTAAAACCTTAAGTGTGCATTTATATTATCTGGTAATTCACAAATAAATAAAGAAATGCAGCCGCCGGTGAAAAGTTGCAAGCTTCAGCCATGTCTAACATTGAATCAAACTAGACATTCTGTATTTGACCTTGCTGACTTGTTGTACTTGCCTGCATGTGGTCTCCAGCCAGCACAATGCGGGTGGTCTTGCTAGCTAGAGCAAAAGGCATGATGGTTTCACACTCCATAGCCTGGGCTGCTTCATCCAAAAGGATATGAGAAAACAACCCTGCCAAAAAAAATAAAAAAGACAACAGCAGTTTACTTGATAGAGCTTTAAGTTCATATATGCTCAACATGCACGGTTGTACTATGACAAAAATGCACTCATATTTAAGTGTCCTGTTGATGACAAAGATGAGAACCCTTTTGCCTGTTACTAAAGTTTACTGAGGATTATCCCAGAAATGCAGCAACAATAAGCAAAAATGATCCAAGAAGACTTAAATCTGAACCAGCACTCACAGTTGGAATAGCTGTCCATAGCCCATCTCAAGGACAATGGAGAATGTAATGTTTGGCTGAATAAAGGCTAAAATATTGGTACTTCTTGAAATATGAGTTTATGTAGTGTTTCTTAATCAATAAAGATTCAATAATTTTGAAATTGATGCATGAAACCAGCAGCTCTGTTTCTAGCAGACACAACTGCATTAGTTATTTATTACTGACCCACACTGTGAGGACCTCACTTCACCATAGCTTACAGAGCCTCTCGCTTGTCTAAACTATACCTTCTCAGCAATAACAGTGCTTTTGGATTCTGTAGCCAGCACTTTGGATTCAAACCTACAAGGACGTAAGCTAGTAATATTTCTTCCACTGTTACTTTGGCACATTAATGAACAAGAATTTTGTTTAGTAAAAGCATTAAAAACCTGTAACTGTCACTAATGTGCCATCCCCTCAGTCACTTTTTCCTCTCCTTTTTGTCAACAGGCCTGCAAACCAAAGGCAGGTTTTTTGTGGACCTTTTGAAAGGGATTGAACAGTAGCCTAACCCTGATTTAAAAAGCTCAAACGGTGCTCAGCAGTATGAAGGGAAGGGATGAAACGGCATGGCAAATGAGTGCTGGAGCAGGGAGTGGGGAAAGAGAGAGAGGCTGAATAACAACCAGCAAAACAGCCTCTGAAGCTGGGACACCATTTCCACAGGAACGTATATGCAGATATGAAATGTGACGATTGAGAATAACAAAATAAACTCAGGGACTGTCAAAACGTAAACAAACAACAGAAACATGGGTTGGAAAGAAAAGAGGTGGAGCAATTGATTCAAGGCAACATTCAGTCCTTAGTATCTGCCTTTGAACAAATGCCTAAAAAACATATCGACATCCCCCACCCCCACACTAGCACTGTTGCCCCATTGTGGTACTGATGAAGAGGCATACACTTTGTTACAATGGCCCATGTTTCTGCATACATATTTGCAGAATGTATATAAATGGATTTATCATTTGAGCTTATTCAATCAGAAATATCCCTTCAGAACTGTAAAGTGATGTAAGAAACAAAAGTATACTCAATGGAGATATACACAGATAGAAAGAAATGTCTCTGGAAAATGTGCTAAAGACAGACTTACAAAATAAAGCAGTTAGATGTTAGATGGTAAAGAAAGATTGCTAGATGACACAGTGCAACAGTCATGCTTATTCCAAAGGGTGTAGAATGCATTAAATCATGCACATGAGTAATCTCTGAGCAGTTTATATACAGGATGAATGAACATCCAAGCTGCAGAGTGATTCACTGTGCTGAGAGCAGTGAAGTGCTGTTGAAGCCTCCTTTGTGCTTTCTTTTTTTCCCCGTTTTATTGTCACTGCACAGGCTGCTGCTTGATCAACAATGCAACTGAAGGGACTTGAAGTTTTGTAGTTGCGCTACCCCTTATATCACCATATAAGTTAGTTAATTATTGAGGCCAGGCAGTTCTGTTCACCCCTCCTATGAATTGCAGTGAACAGGAGCCCTGCTGCATCCTGCCTATTTGCTCCTTTACTTTGATCCACATGCATATGTAACAATCAAATAGTGCTCACAAATTGGAGTATTTCTCCAGGTGGAGAGGTAGAAACAAGAAGAGAGGAAAAGGAGAGGCAGAGATGGCCTTTATGATCACCGAGTACACAGAGTGGCAGACATGGAGGAACATGGTTTTTAATGGTTCACCTGGGACATAGCTGCCTGCCTTGGGGAACCCTTAAACCAGTGGTCCAAATTACATTTCTATAGCCACGATTTGTCATTGGGCTAATAATGGTGCTAAAGTGACCATTAGCAGACTTTTGTCTATATTCTTTTAAAACTGTGGAAACAACTGTGGCAAAAGAAAGGAGGGAGAAACAGTGGTGAAAGAGATCAGATGTACATTGTTGCAAAAAGATTTTGGGGAAAAGACTGTTCAATAATAAATGGCAGCTTCTTCACCTCACTCACTCAGTCTCTCACATTCTTCCTGTCACAGTCTCTTTCTAACCTTTTCACACTGTAAAGGTGACTTGAAAAATCTGTGATCTGTGAGTGCGAAAGGGTCTGTGCAGATAACTCTACCCCATAAAATAAGCTGTATAAACGTCATGTTTGAAAGCTTTGGAAAACTCATTCATATTCTACAACTTTTAACCTTATTCTCGGGTGTGTTATGGCACCTGACACACAATCTGTGGGGCTGTATGAGTTGCACCTTTGAGTTGAGTTGAACCTTTATCACCATGCAAGGCCTAGTAGCCTAGAGACAGAATGATATTTATCTAAGCTTTTAGCATATATCTGCTAAAAATGGCAAATACAGGATCATCTTTTAAGTGAACACATCTCTTATACCTTCAAGAGGATCTTTAAGAGGATTTCTATTGTGGTTTATTCAGCACATTTAATTTCCTTGTACTTAATAATAAGAATGAAATGTGAAAGACAACTATATTACAGTCCTATGACTGCCCAGTTACAGGGATGCAGTTGATCCTGACGAGCAGCTGGCAGTACGGCAGACAAGCACACGTTACACTGCATGCCACTCCGGGGAAAATTCATCTTAAAAAAAAAAGGCTCATTTCGCACCGACAGCTCCTTCATGAATACAGAGTTATCCTGCTTTTGTTGATTAAGAAAAAAAATAGGAAATTGAGACTGCACCGAGAAATGGTACAATTTATGACAGTTTTGGAGTAGATGTGTAAGCATCACGGACTGAGCGAGAGGCTCTATTTATTCATTTATTTTAACTTGGGACATTTTTCAGGAGTATCAATGTTTAAAGCTTAAATCTTTTTCATGGGCAAACATGGATGAAAACATCGGAGGGCACACGCATAGGCAGTCCACCTAACCTGCATGTCTTTAAATATAGGACCCATACAACTACACACACAAGTAGACCATAACATTGGTAGATCTTGCTACTGAAGGTAGAACAGTCTTGTAAAGCTTCCACGTGGTTTGCATATCTAGGCCATAAAAAAATAGGGAAATCATCAAACCAAGCACATCATGGGTAACAGGTTAACCATAGTTTTGGGGAATGTGTGTGTTTGAAGTGGGAGATTTGTTATCGCTACTTAAAGAAGACGCTGGCTCCCAATTGCCTCGTTTCCCAGTGATTTTCATCACCATCGAACACCAGGAGAGAAGGAGAGATGAAACGTGGGGAGGAGGGCTAATGATGTAAAGTACATTAGAAACAGGCAGATGGTGTTCCCAAGCAACAGACAAAGCCCCCTCTGCTGACACATTAGAGTCGGCTATTAGCCTGCAATGACAAACTGGTTTGTTTTCCATGTCCTTTACACAACTTAAACGAGTTCCATCCCTCTTTAAATGGTAGGCTCCTGCCAAAACTGAATATCAGAGTCACTGGGGATGACCAGACAGAGTTGTGTGCACATGTTAAGTCTTTTGAAAGTGTAATTTTACATATTTGTATCAAAAAGAGATATAATGCAAACCCATCAGAACATACTACATCACTTAAATTGTTCACTTTTTGCTGAGACCATTATATGCCTTGCTTATGTGTTGACTCATCTTTGTAGTAATATTTGAGGTTATATTGTATTGGACTGTTTTATACTAAAAGGGGTTTGTAATATTTGTCAACATCATTTACATACAACAAAGAAGCAAAAATTAGGAAGATTATAAATTAACTCCTCACTATCACAGAAACAACTGTGAGAAATTAGATGCTTTGTAATATTATTAAGCTGTTGCAGTGGACTTAAGTGCACAAGAATTTTCATTTGTCATCTGAGTATTATGGATTTATGGGTCTTTTGAGGGTCCCTGTTCACTTGAGCTCATTATTCAAAAACCCTTTGACCAAGGCAAATGAGTTATCTTTAGACTTTCATGTTGTTTCAATGACTTAGACTGCTACACAGCAGACATTTGCAGAACAATCTCCTGCTAAATGTTTAAGCCATCAGCACCTGGTAAACCCTGACATTCTAACTACCGCTAAACCATTCTTAAGAATGCCTATGATTTGCAAATTTCTAATCACAAATCAAAAGTCACATTTTCTAAACTGCATTTATGTGTGATAAATGTTGTGTTTTTGAATATCATTAGCAGACTATTGTCTATTTTCTTTTAAAACTGTCTTTTTTACTACATGAAACTATATAAATAAAAGGTATTATTATTATTGTTAATATCACTTACCAGGCTCCAAGTCAAGCTGGCAGAGGTATTGGGAGGTGCTGAGGGTGACCACCACCACGCGGTGCCTGAGGATGTCCTCCCTTGTGGGCATCTGGAAAGTGACCTGTGTGCCGGAGATGAGACAGTACTGCTGGACCACTGGGTGGACTGTCTTCACCCAGCGGTTCCTGAAGTATACCCTGTAAGGAGAGAGACGAAAAGAGAAACATCAGGCCAGAGAAACATAACCCAAAGTGTGTTTGTTCCCGCTTGCATCCTTCTTTGGGTGCATGAACGTGCCTTGAGAATGAAATGAACAGTGAGTGCTAGTTTTGTTTCACATACATTATTAAATTACTTTAATCCATGAGGTTATTGTGATCTGTTTAGTCCCTGTCAATCTGCTTTTGCGTCTTTTAGTTCACTTATACATTTGAAACACAGAATGAGTTCCAGTTATTATAACCTGAACAGAACTGGTCCATCAATAACTGACACTAGCATCAGTGCTATGGTCGATACAACTGTGTTTCATTGTGAGCGCAGGTAAATCATGTCTGACCTTACTTTAGCCTACCAGTCAAGTCTGTGAGCAACTAAACAAATTCAGCTGTTTTATGGCTAGGTGCAAACAATGTTTACAAATACAGACATAAATATATATATAATTATAATTATATATATTCTGGCATATGGATGGCTTGTCATGACATTCTGAGTGCACCTCCAGCAGCCTACAGACAAGCAGGAAGGGCAGTGTACAGGTCTTATCCCAACATCATTAAAAATTCATACTGGGTCTTTTATTCTCTACTGTAACCATCTATCCCAAAGAACGGTGATTATGGAGGAATTCACTCTGGAATCTATTGACATCAGACAGCTCACACATGCGAAACAAGCCATGTGATTTGCCCATATGGTCCCTAGATTTGCGTGTAGACACAAATACACGGTCATCACATTAGGTCCTGGCTGATGATGGCAGACATGTCCTTCCTGACCTTTGTGACTTCTGGGGTCACTGGTGCAGTATAAGGAATTTTGTTTATCTGTGAGTGTGTGTGGTGGAGCTTTAAAAGCAGTAGGGTTTCTAGAAGTTCCATCTCTAAAGTAAGCTAATGTCTGCCTGTCACTCCTGTGGGGCAAAAACAGCCCAGACACTCAACACTCTCTGTATAATATGGATGTATTATTCTGACTGCAGACTCTCCAATAACGGTAATCCAGTTACTGTATAGATGAGTGAGTGCCATGGAGATGCTCTCCAGCTAGGATGGTCTCAGACAGACCACAGCAACTGAATACAAAAAAAAAAAAGCTAAACAATTTGAGAAGCAGGATATATTTTTCTCATTCAAATACTGACATTCGTCGCCATCTTTGGAAATAGTTATTCATTCTTTAAAGAAATTGGAGAAAAAAACAACAACTTTTCATACGAGAGAACTGAAAAAACAATGATCAGAATGGCTCAGAACAGACAAACTATGACTGCTTTAAAGCATGAATGTGTTTAAAGGCAATACAAGAGTGGGTTTTGTTTGTGTGTTGGGGGGGGTCATATTTCAGAGAAGCACAAAGCACACAAAGCATGTTTCTTTCCATAGCCATTGTGTTGTCTTCTTTAAGAGGTGTACTTCCATACCTGAGAGGTCTGGCATGCGGATTGCCTGCTTCAACATAAGGATGAAGGTAGTCCTTAATGTAAAGGTCTGCCGCACTGTTGGAGTGAGTGCAGATCAGGACCCTGTAGATAAAAACATACAATGTCAGACATTGAGCATTACAAAGAGATGTCAAAACCATGGCACATAAAACCAAAATAATCTGCTTGATTAGATACTACTAGGGGCAAGTGTTGTGTTTCTGTTCTGGGGTGAACTGACCCTTTAACCTACCTTTATGGGCTGGTTCCTTCTAATTTGTAAGAGTGCATTTCAAAAAGTTTTTCCAACTTCAAAATGAACTTGAAGAATTTTTAATTCAAAAAACTAAAAATCAAAGTAAAGCATGGAAGAGATGAGGCTCATCGCCCCAGTTTTATTGTGCTTAAATCTTTGAAGCAAATATTTATCTCTGGCTGGACCAATCAAAATGTAAAAGCTCCATTAATCAGCATGCTACAAAATATTAAATGCATACATAATATAAAATATAAGCAGCAAAGGAAACATAAACCTTTTTATTTATTACACATCATGTACATTTACAGCAGCAAACAACTAGGTAATAAAATGAAAAAGGAACAGTCAAACCAGATCTGTACACTTAAGCAGCTATGCAGAGAAAGATGTACAATAACGCAAATTGGGTACACGTGACCACTATCTACAAGACATCCATTTCATCATTTTAACAGTATGATGAGCAGACAGTACTAGTCCAGAGGGGTCGCTTCCCCTTGTCATGGCTTTTAAAATATCTATAATTTATCCTCAAGACAGAATATCAAATGCATTCAGACTGAAATGAGGAATGAATATTACATTGCTACACATTTTTCAAACCCTGTTTTTCTTTTACATTACATATAGAGGAGCTCTTCTTCCTTATTAAAACACAAAATGTTAGCTTCTGGTCAGGGGACACTGTCCAAGGCACTGCATTCATTTTTCATAAAGACTGGGGAACCACTTATGTGCTTCTGCTACATAACATTGCTTCTCACACAAGAAATTGCACAATTTCCTGTGGGTATCTGCACACAATGAGGGAGCTACCTAATGATAAAAAATGCCAGTGGAAGAAAATCTTTCAATGTTTTATTGTTACACAACACTGTGTAGCTCACTGAAATGACATAACGTGATTGATCGGATTATGGTTTGCATGACCATCTACTCCAGCACAGAGAATGCATTGATAATCAAACTAACCATGTGCATCTGCCACAAATGAAACAAATTCATTCAAATGACCAGATACCCTAGAGTGATGGCACATGCACACTCCTAAGTAAGCACGTGCACATACACATACTTACACACACACACACAGACAATTTGCAGCTCAGCATTTTCTCAAACTTTTAATGTCAAACTCAAGGCTGCCACTGGCCTGGAGCTAAAACCCGTGCATGGCTCAGCACCGCCTGCCACCTCGGTCATGCCCTTTGACTGACCTCCTTTGCAATCTGAAGCTTTTATGACTGATGCCAACTAGATATGATCGAAATCATGCAAAGCTGTGATGCTGTTGAATTGTACAGCATCATACTAAGTGGTTCTCAGATTGACTCAATGAGTTTACAGTCTGTGTGGGATTGGACAGCACTAAAGGGGGAGAGGAGAGTGCTCCAGCCATCAGAGCATACATATAGTTTCTGAAATGCTCAATCCCCAACACAAAAATTCTCAAAGATGTGTTCTTACGACAATACTTTACTTTGAAAAAAAGGTGGGGCATATTAGAGTGAAGGCAGGTTTGCAGGTGTAAAGTCAGGTAAGGAATTGAAAAGGAGGTGCAAGTTTCCTGTTAGTTGCCAACAGGGGTCAAATACTGCCCAACAGATCTTGAAACAAAAAATAAGAAAAAGTAACCAGACCTGCTGTGGTCCTGGCGGAGGATGTGCTTGACAGCCTGTGCCAGGGTGAAGGTCTTGCCGGTGCCGTAGGGCCCAATGATGAGGATTGGGGGCAGGGAAATAGAGAGGGGTGTGGTTATAGCCAGGATGGCCTCTTTCTGCTTGGCATTCAGACGGGGATCCAGCTGCTCATCCCATTGCCTGAGGGTGGAGGGAGGATGGGGAAATTGTAAGAAGAATCATTGTATTGCCCAATAATTGTAAGCCTTTAAGAGAAAACACTAGCTAACAACAATGAACATGAGAGACACAGAGAACCATTAACTTTAATTAACTTCAGTGGGACAGCGATAGAGTGAGGAAGAACAACTGCAGAAAATGTAGGCACCATACACTGACTGAAAATGACAACTGAGACTGCATTACCAGTGAGAGGGTGGGATGTCTGAGAGTAAGAAGCAGTGGAAGGAATAGGAGAGCGGGAAAAAGCAGACGTGTAAAAGGTATGGCGTTGTGGGGTGTGAGGGAAAGAAAAGTGAGAGACTGAAGAGAACAGGGAGACAACAAGGTGTTAAGAGTTGCTAAGAAGTGAGGGAGACAGAATGAAAATCATATTGCTCAGTCAGTCCTGGAGCGTATACACTGTGTTCTGTAGGTTGATAAGTGAAACAAATCTAAGAAACCTACAAATCTCTGTGGACACACAAGTTGTGCATAAGCATCGTGGTTCATACTTTAGAGGTCTGTCTTCAAATGTTTTTCCACTCTTATCCTAAGATGACTGCTCAAAACATGTTAACCTTCAATCGCTGACCGGTGTGACAGGCAAAGTGGCACATCTATTACAGAAATGAAACCACAATTGGCTAATTTAGATTATTAATTCAAAAAGTGGAAAAAGGCGTAATTAATACTTAAAAATTCTGTGTGTGTTTATATATTTTATCATCATACATGTTAGTGGATAAACATATTCTGGTTGTTGTGTAATATAATACAGCTATAACACACAGATCTAAGAATTTGAATTGGCTATAAAGTAAAATGTCCATCTTGCCAACATTTCTTTTTATGCAAAGGTACAAGCACATACTTTTAATCATAGTGTAAATTGATCACTAAACATTTACAGGTTTGGAAAGTCTTTAAATGATATTAAGATTCTTCTGCATTGTGAAAATCTGAGTTTAAAACCCATAAACTCCACACTGTTAAGTTCTAAACGACATCATCTGAACTCACTGATGTTTTGATGATGTTTTTATTTTTTAAAACTGTGCGCTTAAACTTCAGCTAAATCTTCATTTATCCGAATTCCAATTAAAACAAAAGTCTACATCAATCACATTCTGGAGCTTAGATAAAGCAGCAGCCCTGAAAATCACAAGGGATTACATTTGTCTCCATTCAATAAAGATTACTGCCTCATTCGTTTCACCTGTCCAACTTTGCAGAAAGATATCTAAAGCTGCAAGGAGCTGCCAGCGTTTCAGAAACGCTGCCAAGTCAGTATGGTGAGGGATAGTTGGTCACTTGTCAAACTGCTGTGGTGTCCCCTCTGTCACGGTATTTGTCAAGCTAATATGATGTGCAGGTATGAAAGGAATTTCTGTGTTAAGTAACTGTGTTAAGGATTAGCAGTACTGACTAGGCATAAATGTGTGTACATGGTGCTTGGAAACATCTTCCCTCCCTTGTAAAATAATATTCATCAAAGCTGGAGTCTCTATTAAACATCAGATGTCTGCTAATCAGCAGTTTACCTGCTATATACACAGCAACATGAAACAGTCTGCCAAGTGTATAAGGGTCTAATGTCATTTTCCTGGGGGGTCTTTTTTTTTATTTGACCTTTTCTTATCATTTAAAGACAGCAATGTAACCCAGAGTTCCCACTGAATAAACAGAATGAGAAACCACGCCCAAGGAGGTGAAAATAGAGAAGAAGTAATATAAGAAATATAAGAGAAAATATGTCCTTCAACAGTGAAATATCCGATTGTGCACATGGTGTAATACACACCTGTTGGGGCTCCATGGGATGGTGGGGACAAGGCTAACGTCAGGGAAAAGAATGGTGTTATCTTTGATGCGATCCAGGGCGTAGTGCATCTCACAGAGTGGCAGTCTGTTCAGCTGGAACTGGAGCTCCACCTGACACAGAGACAACACAGACAGCTCACTCATTTCATCTACCCACCCATATAATTGTTGACAGGCCAAATAAATTACATGGACTACATTGTTATTCAATCTGACACAATCACAGAGCGCCAAAAAACTTATGTTAAATTTTCATAGTTCTGGATCAGTTACAAATCATTCATTTTTGAGTACCTACATTTATTCAGACTAATATATGAAATACATTGCACCTAGAACTGTATCCAGATACGTTGTCTAGATAATAAATTATCCAATCTTGCCTTTGCATTACATCTGTTATGTGTTACCAGTGTGTTGGATGGATTGCATTTACACCTGCCTAAAACCCAAACACAATGTGAGCCAGACTACCTCCACAAGTGCTCAGGCATTGCATGCATTTTCCCCCCGCCCAGAAAACATGTATGCACTTAGATCACAGATATAAATGGGTCTTCGATATGTCACTAGACCTTAAATGAAGACCACTCAGAGTAAATTTAAAGAGCTAGATGTGATTTATAAAAAGTATAAGTGTGTTCACCTGTTAATATCACAGAACATCCAAAAAAAAAAAAAACAAGTAACAAAGAACTTTAAAAATTTGCAACCATTGCCACACTTGTTGGTGCTTTCATCTTTTGACTAATACAATCCACACAGTGAATCATGGTGGTCAACATTGTGGTATGGAGATGCTTCCCAGTAAAATGGACAGGGAAGAACAGCTTATTTTTCCCCTTATGTCTGGGGGAACTTTGGCTTATTTACATTTCTATTTAATCCCTTGGCTTAAACTAGTTTTGTGTAATCCTGAAGATTCTGTTTCCACTGCTTGCAGGTGTCCTCCCCATACAGACAGAAGCAGGCTCCTCACAGGTTTAACGTAAAATAAGCAATAGATAGTAATAGTAAAATAAGAACAGCGGCAGAAAGGAAAAATAAATGAGATAAAAACAGTGAAGATAGTCAGGAGTAAAGTGGGGAGGAAAGACAAAGCAGGAAAGTGAAATAAACAAAGACTACAATAGCAGGGCAGATTGGGATATGAGTGTGCAGAGGATGAAACCTCAAGGCTGTGTGGAATACTGTAAGAACTCACAGAGGAGATGGGGAAATGAAATTGTAGCACGTATGCAGGCAGGAGCAGTGTATGCAGAAGAATAAGCAGATTATGCTCCCACAGTGATAGGATGACGGTTGTTTTGATAACAGTTAACACAGTGCCTCGCTTCATCTGCTGATGTTCAGGCTGGGTGGAGGGGAGGTGGGTATCAAGCTGAGGCTGGTGAAAGTCCAGTAATTCAATAAAAGAAGTTTTCTCAGAACAAGGGAACCTGAGGCAAAACATCGATCCTCACATGCAGGTTTTCCTGGAAAAATGGTCTTCCTCAGCCCTGCAAGCCCATACCTGTATTTCCCTGTCAGGCTGTAGCCCCAGCTCGTCACAGCAGTCCTTGCAGATCCTTAGGAAGATATAGTCCTTGGTCTTCTCCTCAATCACAGCCTCATAAACTCGTTCTTTGACTCCTGGAGGTGGTTGGCTGTTTATACCCTCACGGCCCAATGGCAGCACCAAGACTGAATTTACCTTCGTCATCACGAGCCGCCCGGCCAATGTGTCCTATTGCAAGAAAAGAAAACTATTTAGAGGAGCTAGCTGGCTATCACCAACAGGTGGTTGGAGTATTTAAGAGTGAAAGGCAGAAACCTGTGTATTGCAATTACCAATGCAACCAATCCAGTTACCTCAGAAAGTGTTTCGGTGAGTTTGAAGCGTGCAAAGAGTTGTCCATTCTGGGCATACTTGGCTCCAACAGAAATGCCAGTCAGCATAAAGCTGGTGACGAGTTGGAGGTTCACTTTGATGTTAAACCTGAGGGGGGTGAGACAAATGAAGACTGTTGGTTATACTATTGCAGACATCTAAAAAATGGGGGCCTAAAAATGCTAACAATCACAGCAATGTTTTGTGATATCAATCAACTAATCACAGTTCAGCCTGTTGTGAGGCACATGTGTATTCTTTGTTACTACAGACATATTAATCCTGAAAGTGTTGTTTTTGAGTAGCTCGGCTTTTTATGACATATTCACACAATTTTAAACATTTAACATCAGTGCATCAAAGCAAGTGGGTAAGAGAAGTCAATGAGACTGGGAGCGACACCAGCCCCATACCAACACCAGATATACCCAATGAAAGTGTATGAACACAGGCTTTCGTATTCTTACCACAATACTCATATTATAAAAGCCTTAAAAAATTTCTACAAACACAGTCAGTAAGGACACTAAAAAAGACACTGAAATGATTTTTAATAAGAAGGCCCTTCGGTGAAAAACAACCATTGGAACAAAGTTATCCATGAGCACATTAAGAGGAAAATTTGAAAATATTCACTTCATTTCCAGATTGTCTAAAGACTGTTTCTCTGGTCTCTGTTGGATTGGAAATGATGAAATAGGAAGAAATACTGGGTAACAAACTTCGATGGATGACTGACATAGCCATACAAATTAACACACTGTATGTATTGGTAAGCCAGTAGTGTTACACAACTAAAGTGACTCCTGAGGCTTCTTGTTTTGGTTTTACATCAGACTTCTGACTGTAGTCTAAGAGAGGGAAACATTTAAACAAACACAGACAGCAAGGCAACCCATGTTCAATCCATGTTCACTTTTGATAACTAGGTGATGGCTTTTGACCTCCTGATAACTACTAAACTATTACATGGGAACATTTTTGCTTTCATCAAGTAAAAAAATAAATATAGTCTGAGATTATTCAAATATTCTAATAGTATTATGTGTTTAAGATAACTGCTATAGATAAATGATGCACATAAATGACTGAAGTAAGCTTTTAACGGCTGTACTGTGTGCTGTGGGATCTGCAAAGGGCATGAAATCCACACTTAACCAGAAATCTGCTGCTGAAACTCAATCAGCCATGAAAAGCATTAGGACCTGCCAGAGCAGGGATGGTTTAATAGTGAGAGAGATTATTCATACGTATACTGGAAATGCAGCAGATTGAAAGACTGCAAGTTATGATGTAAGTGAATCCGTAATTCAGGCCCTACAAAGTCAAATGACACTGTGAGTCATGAGACAAGATCAAACTAAGAGCAAAGAGGAACGCTCACACATTTAAAGGGATTAAACACTTCTTGTGATTTCACCTGTAATCTCAGCATCCTACTTAGTAAAACCAGTAGAGTGGCAGGCAGCAATGATAGTTTTCAGAATAAGGCTAAAATCTGTGTCCATTTGAGGGGAAGAAAACACTATCTGCCTTACATACCTATAAGCAATAACCTTAGTTGCACATTATTGAGTGGCACTGGAACTATGAGTTAGGCTGTGTGTTAGGATGTAGGTTTCACACTCTCACACTCACAAGCAGCAAACTGAAAAGAAAGATCGAGCCTGACACCTTGTGGTGGGTTGACATCTCATAACATGTGTATTGTAACAACGACTACTTATTTTATATATGCAGATGACAAATAATCAATACATATATGAAGTACAGAACTTGTTGTAAATTTATTGAAAAGTTAACTGCATCAAAATCATTAAAGTGTCAGCAGCTTGCAAAAGGCATGAACATCAGTTCTTGATGTCAGTGTTTCAGAATGGTGAGACCCCAGGGCTACAGCTTAAATGAGCATCCTACGTGGGACAAATGCAGATATAAACATATCAGATGTGACTACAGATTCAATTTCGTCTTGAGGCAAAACACAGTCAAAGTTACTTGTAAGCATACTGTGTCACGGTAAGAAGAAACAAGTTCTGAACTTGTTTCCATCAGTGGAAATCTGGCAGCTTTACCTTCTGGACGTCATTTAACATCACCATGCAGGCTACTACTGAGTATTTCTGAGTGAGTATAACGTGTTTCTTTAACTGAAGACATTCAAAACCAGAACTTTTTTGCATTTATTCTTTTTGTCACATATGGCATAATTGTATGCCATCATTTTATACTGTAAGCCTACAGCATATGTTGGTCAACATGCATGAGATTATAGTACGGTACATAAAGGCTGCATTTTGTGTGAAGGTGGTTTTTTTGGTTTTTCTTTTTTGTTTTTTTCCACCCTGTATTAGTGTGGTTCAGGCCACTGTTCAGCCACAAATGTGGAAAACCAACTTTACTATTCTAGTAAGATGAGCCCATGAAAACATTTTAGGAGAATAGAAAAACACAATAGAGAATACTCACTTGCTAACTTCCTTATATTGCGCAATCTCCTCTATGTAGAGTAGGTCGTGCAGTCGGGCCTGGTAGTTATCTTTGGTCAGAGTCTTGTCCAGGACTGACTGGGTGAAGAGCTGGTCGGCCGACAGAGGGATCTGATAGCGGGAAAGGAGGCTACGCTCCAGTTCAGCCATTGTTTCATTAGGAGTGAATTCCACGATGGTCTTACAAGAAGAGTCCCAGCGCTTTGCGGTCAATAAGAGCTGCTGCCTGGCTGCCATCAGGTGTTCAAGGTCTAAGAACAAAGAACAAGAAGGTGGATGGGAGCATTTTTTTTACAGTAAGCATTTATCTAACCAACTGTAATCTCCATGTAAAATAAACATCTTCTTAAAAGTATTTTAAAACACCACAAAATGCCATGTAAAAAAAAAAACATATCCATCCAAACTTAATAAAAAACAATATATAACTTAACATTAATGTTAAAAAAACATGGAATACACACTGAAAAAAAAAAAAAACTTATGAAAGACCCCTTCTTCCTTTTAGCATACCTTCAATGGAGGCAGCATCCACCATGATCCGCTGCATCAGCACAGGTTCTGAGCCAAAGTCAAAAACGACTGTCTGTCTGAACGTGCCAAAGATTTCTGTGCTGAAGCCCACTGCTACTTTGTAGACGCAGTGGTCCAAGCCATTGTCTGCTGCCACTGTCAGAAGAGCAAATTTTAGTGTAAATGCATTTGAACTCACAATCTATTGTAAACAAAGCAAACAAAGCATTACCATTTACTGCCCAAGTAAGTCCAGTACAAAAAGAAAAGAACTACAAACGGAATGACAAAATCTTCAGGTTATAAGCTCATAAAAAGATCAAACTGAATATGGATATATGACATACCTGCTGACTCCTCTCCTGGAGTCCACTCTTGGCAGCCTTTGGGAAGGGCTTGGAGCCGCTCCCCAGCTGACACACCAGTGATGAAGAAGTGGGGTCGATGGGCATCATAGAGCAGCGCAATGCGATACAGCTTCCTAGCCGGCTAGTCAAGGAGATAGAGATAAGAAGACAGTAAGAACATGCACTTAATGAAAAGTTGATTAGGACCAACTGGCACTTGCAGGTGTGCAGTGCATATTACAGCCATAAATATCAAAAAAATCATCTGGTTTGACAAAAAACCTAAAAATACACTCAACATATCCTACCTTGCACAACAAGGAGAAGGTCCAGGAGTGTGAGGACTTTTTGGTTGAGACGGTAACAGAGAGGCTGGAGCTGGTTTCTACATTCACGCCCTCTAAGTAGTCACTTAGCTAGAAGACAAAAACACATAGAATGAACTGATCACTGCTGATCAGTGTTTTTAGGAATCTTTTAATAAGAATAAATCTCAAAGTAGAAAGCGATAGTAGTAAAAAGTTACATCAAAAACTAATACAAAATAAGTTCACTGCTACACAATATATTAATGAATGCAACATTTAGAGAACTTCCTCTATATCACATATTGTGACATACAGATTAATTGATTGATTGATGACATGACAGCTCCCCAAAAGGGAGGCCAAAACCTCTTGATCGCCTCCTGGTGGGCTGGTTGCAGTATAGGGCATGTATATGGCCTATATCCCCCCTCCATGACAGCAAATGGGACAGGGGCCAAAATAAAAACTCAACAACAAATACATTTTTTCTCAAAGAAGGTTTCTATCAATTTAGGTAGTTCTTATCATTATGATGATAAGAACTACCTAAGGTGTTTATTTTTCTGATTGGTTTCAACTAGTTCTTTGATGCTATAAAAAGGAGGTGTGGCATCCTAATTAACAGCAGAGCGCTACTCTGATGGAATGCAGTGAGTAAACAGGCAGGAAGCTGATATTGCGGCTCCATCATCTGATCATTACAGCGTAGACCCATGACACTAGTGCTAAAGAGGAGTCAAGAACCTACTATAGGGCTTATTCATGTTTCTAAAGGCCTATGAATGTGTCTACTTCAATATTGTGGCTTAAGAAAATGTGTGATTTTTGTTTCAAGTTATGAGTTTGTCTGGTCGATGAGCAACAGTTATTAAATCAGCTGATTTAATGTCTGACTTTCCTGACTGGAGAATAGGCAAATTATTAAATGATAACATACAAACACGGGAAAACAACAGTGTGTAAATCCACGTTACCTCAATAACAGACCCCGGTTATGTTTGTCATTGTTTGGTGTAGATACGAGAGGTGTTTCCTGCTTCATACCGGTTTTTGGTTGGGTGATGAACTACTTTCGAGCTTGTATGCACTCACCACTTTCTCCGGGGAGAGGGAGTTCATCCACTTCTCGATCAGAGTCTCCATGTAGTTCTCGGTGAAGTGTTTGCTCTCCTGCTGTTGTTTGAGGCGGATGAGGCGTGACGCATAGCGCTTCTGCCACTCCATCAGCTCCTCCTGCGAGTGGGCTGACGTACACTGGGCCCCATACCGGCACAGGCCCTGCTCCAAGTACCTACAGCAAAGACAATATGTGTGCTGAACTGAGGCTTAAACAAGTAGTCCAAGAATCAGCTATTAAACTAAAAAAAAACAATCTGACTAATTAACTAATTGTTTTACATTATGCAATCTTGACCTGATCAATATGTAAGCAGTGGATAGACTGTGTGTATATACAATGCTAATTCAAGACAAAGTCAAGCCTGACATAGCAGAAAATGAATATGCCTTTCTGACCCAGGTAGCAGTAAATTGTACTTTAGGGGCTTCAGTGGGACAAATGAAAGGCTATTAAAAACAATTCAAACTTAAAGAAACTTGAAATCAGAGGAAACTCACACTAATTCTAGGCTCAGATTCATTAGTATCCTTCTGGATCCATGAAGTGATAGGATGTGTACTAATGTTTGTATAGGGATTCCTTCAGCGTGAAGAGGAGTAAAATTAATTTTTTTGGAATTTAACAACTGTGCATTGTACTTTTATAGCCTTGAGTGTAACTGCATACATCACTACTTCCTGAAAGTAATATTGGTCTAGAACAGCAGATATACCACATCAATTTTCCTCCTCAATATTCTGGATGAGAGATGAGTTTCTAATTAGGTTGGATTACCTTTTACACAGGGTGTACTCCTCACTGCTGGTGACTCCTCGGGGAGGAGGCCGGAACTGCCAGCCATCTTGGACTTCTGTCAATACACACAGCCAAGTGGTCAATAGAACACTGGGCCAAAGCTCTCAAATACAGTATAAGATGGGCTCTGACCAGCTTTTAACCGACAATTGGTTGAGTAAAGAATTTCTAAAGATAAATAATACTTAAAATAATTGTACTTTTATTTATTTGATTTTTTTTTTGTAGAAAGCACATTATCATTCCCTTAGTTTAGGGAAGAACTGAAAACAAGTCATGTCAGAGATTTGCTCACCTTCCTCTTGGTCATCTGTGTATTCTGGTGCCATCTCCCTATTTATAGCCTGGGTGGAGGTTGGGGCAGAGTGATTATTACCGTTATGCCAACTACTAACATAACCATACAAGCAGTTGGTCCACTGGACTCCTTACAGACAAATGAGAAATAAATCCACAACAGCTAATAGCTAGAGAGAGGAGCACAAAAATTAAGCTAGTGTTTGAATCAGGCTATTAGTCATCTTTTTGACTTTTGCCTGCAAGCAATTAAACCACCAGCTATAAGACTAACAAGCTCCAAAAGGCATGTACAAAGGACAGAAAGCACAACAGTAAGGTTTGCAGCCCTGTAACCTGAGGCACTTACCTCAATTTCTGAGAGGAGCATTTTTAATCTTGTCAGGTCTTTTGCTACAATGCCATTCTGTGGAACAAAACAAAATCTTCAATACATACATACTTCATTAAGTGCTTTCAGCACATGTTTTGTGAAAACCATAAAAAACATTGCTTTGCACACAAGACTGCACACTACAGATAAACTACACTGACTGTGGAGTGTGACCACTACACACCGCCAAGCAAGATGAAGTGAAGGGTTTTCTGCCTCCTCTAGTGTTTCCATTGTGATTCTCAAGTACTTGTCATGTGTGCACGAGCAAGGTTAAATTTAATACAAAGAAAGGGAGGATGAGGAGGAGCTGAGGAGCACCACGATTAGGAGAGCATGAAAAAGCAGGAGTAAAAAAAAAAAAAAAGAAAAAAGGGAAGGGAGGCTGTCAGAGGAGGAAAGATCATCTCAAACTGTGCCAGAATAATGTTTGTTTATGTGTGCTCCTAAAAAGACAGAGAGAGGGGAACAGAGACCTACCTAACAAATAGCATTCTCTCTGCTTGCATAAAATACCGGAAGACCTTAGGGCCAAGCTCAACCTTTGAATATGTACTTGTGGCTGTATTCGGGTTAGTGTGTGAGAATGTGAGTGTGTGTGTGTGTGTGTGTGTCCATGGCCAGAAAGTGGTTGAAAACAGGAGAAGAGCAGAGCTGGAGGAGACACCATGGCAGCAAAATGCATGATGAGGTATGAAGACAGTGGAGTAGGATTAGCAAAGTGAGGGCAAAGTCAGACAGGGGAAAAAGTGAAAAGAGCATAACATATACAGACCCTCTGTGTGCCTGTTACACCCACCAATGGAGCACTAAAGCTCACTTCATCTCAGACATTCATTTTCATGCCGCCATTTTGCAATCACAAAGTAAATCTTGAAGAACACCATTGCAACATTAGATTGAACCTTTAATTGTAAATTACTCCACTGTTCACCAAATGTGTCATGTAAACTACATGGATGTGCCTAAAAGCAAGTTTCTTGTGAATATTTGGCAAAAGCGCAAAAACTGTGCTGTTTTATGCACAGTAGTGACCAACATGACTATCTAATCACTATGAAAGTCGACCATGTTCATTGAGATTCAATATTCAAACCCCTTTTCATAGTATCTAAGAACAGCATCGTAATTACAGTTGATGTGTGTAAGATGGCTGTCTGTATGCATATCTATACACTGTTCATCAATCATACCATAGGCTCTCCATACAAGGCTTTAGAGAGGATGTTGACCACCTCCTGTAGGCTTCCATCCAACAGCATGGAGCGCAGGCTGGCCTGTAGTGAACCGTCTCCCCTGGCAATCTCTTCTGCCAGGACTAAGAAACGATGAAGAATACAGACGAACGTGATAGGGAGAGAATTAATTCAGTACATCCTCTGTCAGGTTTCTTTCAGTATATAATAAGTTGCTTCCAAGTTGTTATTCTCTAGAATATGATAGTTTCAAATTGGTTTCAAAGTGTGCTTTCATGACCCTGAAAGCACATTTTGTCTGCCACTAGATAAAAGGAAACAGACTACTGTGTACACAAGGTTCCAATTTGAACTGTTACTCACCATGTTTGCAGTCTTCATCTGCTTCATCATAGTTTTTCTGTTGGCAGAAGGAGAAAGAAAGTAGAAAAGTGGTAGCCATAACAAATGGGAATACTTTGTGCTAGAGGGTCAAGGCTTCACATAAGCTCCAAGAATGGCTATCTTTGCTTCACAGTGGAGTACCTCACACTATCATTATAGGACTTAAGTAGTTTCCATAATCTCAGGTCTTAAGCAACTGGTGTAATTTTAGTGCTCTGGGAAGATAACATAATGGTATCATGGAGGAAGAAAGTGGGGTTTATTGTTCTCATTTCTAACTTTCTCTTTATGGTGATTTACCCAGCGATTAGAAGTACAACAGCATATTTTAAGCAGACTATGTCATTTAAGTGTAAGATATTCATTTAAGGATATGAGAAAAACGAAAATGATATTCTGCTTGGTGAGTTATATAAATTATATTTATTTGGTGTGTTGCTTCTAAAATTATGATGTTTATATATCTCAAAGCAAGGTCTTTCCTCCCTCCCCCTGGCTGATCTACTGATATAAATGACAGAAAACCTGAAAGAATTTGGAGTATGAGGGGAAAAACTGATCATCTTAGACCATAGGTTGCACGCTTGCTAGGGAAGGAACAATCCTAAAGCTACCACTGTCCTCACCAGCTGCAGGGAAGCAGCAATTCGGTAGAGCAGGACGCGGCTACGGAGGGGTCCGGCGGCAGCAACAAGGGATGTAGGGCTTGGCGGGACAGGCACGCTGGAAGATTGGGCTTGCGTTGCAAGGACCACCAGGGCATCCGTGCTGTGGCTGACTGCCGCCTCGTACTCCCGCCTGGTTAACGATCTGCTGGCTTCTTCACATGACTTCTCCGCTCTCCTGTCCGCCATGACTTAGGGACAAAACATCTGGAAGCCAAAAAACACAAGAAAAAAAAAATGAGATATTTGCTGGAACAAGGACAGGTAACATGAGAAAAACGTTCTCATTTTTATGTTTTAGCCACTACCATTCCAACTGAAGTGAGAAAACGTGGCCATAGACAACATATTGGGTTGAGAAAGGGGGTGCTTGCAAACCTGCAGTACTGCACTGGCTTAGAATCCCTTTAAACATAAGATATACCCATGATACCCTTCCACAACGATGTTGCAACAGCCTGAAAACTGAAATGTAAAACCATTTTTAGATAGTACTTAATTTGCCTGTATTAAAAACATTTTAAAATGCAACAATGCCATAATATCTCCAACTGAACACCACCATATTCTGACAGAACAAATTAACATCCAGTTCAGCAATATTTTGCAGGTGTTCTATGCCTCTGAATGACCAGTGATTAAAACAAAACAAAACATTTTCCTTGTGTGTACTAAATTTTGTCAGGCCTCAGGCTGGCACTGAAAGATCTTTCCGATGTGATTATAAGAGAAGAATGAGTATTTAAAGATTATTCTGATTTTCTGTCCCAAGATGATTGTTGGCTCATAAGCCACTTTAGGTTTCCAAGGGCTGTTTTCTTTGAGCTGTGTGAGGAACTGGGTCCAGCTTCAGAGCATTAAACCCAGAGAAATCATGCAATTCCTGCTCATATTCAGGTTTTGACAGGGACATTACAGAGATAGCTGGCAGCCAGGTCTCAAATATCATAGTCCAAATTAAGATGTGTCATGCACATTGTGTCAAATGGCATTATTAATCTAAATCAAAGGTAAATCAGATTCGTATACACAGAAATGTCTGGTTTTCCAAACATAATTAAAGGTATGAACTGCACACATTCCTTTTTTTGGGGGGAGAGGGGGTGTCATTTACAATATAGGCACAAACTTTCACTAAGGGAATGGGTGTCACTGGATGGAGAAGCACAAATAGTTTTTGGATGCAACTGTTGCATTGTTGTATATGTGACCTGTTTGGATGCATGAAGATGGTTTTGGATTCTTGCAGCAAACATATTAACATATTAAAGAGCATTAATGTGAACAACAAAGATTCCATCAAAGAAAACAAGCTGAACTCGGATTTATTTCAGTAAACACTGATAAGCGGTGCTGCCGCTCGTGGCTCAGTTATTAGCCAGTCTAAGTTTAGGCTTAGCTGCTACAGCCCACATTCAGGTTACATATTGACATAATTTGCATTAAAATGTGATGTGTTCCTCATTAAATTTTATAAAAATATAAAAATAATAGCATCTGAGTAATAGCATCAGTACAGCTGTGAACTGTTGTGTCTAAAATGTTACTGAACAATGTTATGGTTTCCAAAGGCTCTTATAAAGTACGCAATATAATGCACTTTTTTGCCTCTCGTTTGCAGTACAAACACCTCTGCCAGATTCATTTGTCTGAACTTACAGAGTTTATAGCTTCTGTTACATTTAACATGCAAATTAATAATCATGGAAGTCTGTCCACATATTCATGGCTAAAATTTGAAATTTCTCATTTTCACAGAATTGTTTCTTCTATCTATGGCGTTGAGCAGGGCTGAGTTTGTTTCTCGTTACCTCAAGCATGTTCACCAGCTGTAGCTTAGGTTCTAGTCTCAGGGTACACATGCAAATAAGTCAAATTAATATACATCATGCTGACTTTGTAAGTAGTTACCTCGTTATACAATCAGAGAAATAAATCTACAGTACTCCCACGCACATCTATTGGTGAAACACATCCTTATTTGTTTGCTTCATTTTCAACTCAACCTTGAATACAATGTCCAGGTTCTGCCATCATTTTTACATACTGCTGAAACTTAACTGTGAAATTTTTGCCAACTGTGAGCATAGAAAAGATATGAAAATATATAAAAGCCTTAAGTCTGTTCTCCCGAAACAAGATGCACTCGGCACAAAACACTTCCATAAATGCTTCAAGGTGGAATTTACAGGAAATGAACTTATAATAACTTAGAATTTCCACTTTTTCCCCTAGTGAGAGTGAAACAACAGAAACAGAAAGAGGACTCCACTCTATTTCTATCTTGGGAGCAGTGGATCATTTATTAACACTTGCTCAACTGAATTCACTCAACATTATCCAATACTTTACTATTTGTAATTCTGCATCTAAAACCAGCCATTGTGTTTTCAGGTATGCACTTGAAAAACATTAGGAAGACAAGCATTTGATTGTTTCAGCTATTTCAATGTGAACACTGGCAGCATTTCTCTGCCTTATATTATTGTAAGTGGTGTGACAAAACAAGCAACTTCAAAAATACTGGCTGGTGTATGTGTTGGATTTTGACAAAATGGTGCATTTAAGTGCACCTCAGAAAATTTATACTGGAATGGCTAGATTGTTTAAAACAGGGTTTGTATTTTATTTTTCTCATTTTCCTTTGTTAACATCCATAGGCCACATCTTCACTAGTTCTGTAGTTGTTCTTTAAATATATCATTATTAATAATCAGATGCTAAAAATGGATCCAAAAGTTCATTCATTTCTACATTGGCAAATTTCAATAATTCTGTAAAAATCAAATCAAACCCCATTCCCACAGCGTATCCAAATGTACCTCTGTGATCATTTCCAAGTTGATTTACTGCAATGTTTTCAACAGCACAGTTGATGGTGAAAGTCATGCACAATATGGATACATTTTGGTTGGTCAAAAAACATGGGTGGATGCATGGGTGGTTGATTTTTCATGTACAATTTTGGCTTGGTGAGTCAAAACTTTACTTTTGGACATGCCTTGTGAGTTTCCTTTTTGAAACAGAGAGAAAAAAGTAGAAGCATGGGTGTTTCTGAGTTAATTTGCTTTTTTGACAATGTGTGTCCTGCAGTGTCAATGCTGTGATATTGCAGAGCCCTACTGCACAACATATATTCTGGGCTCTGCTCACACAGTGCATATTAAAAAACACATTAGCACCTACATAGGAAATCAGTGGATATATGAGAAGCCTGAAGCATTGTGTGAGACAAACTTTATTTAAAAAAACATTATCTCAAGTTACAAAACCAGTAAAGCTAAAAGTGGAATCAACTATCAGGCGTCATCTGACTGCTTAGGCTAAGGTCATTATCAGAATTGATAATGCAACATATAAGGGCTTTACTAAGAAGAGACAGTGTAACATGAAGGACAGTTTGCAGAAACAAATGGGTGTGTTGCAATACTTCAGAACCAAAGAGCCAAGTGGTCAACATCAACTTCAATTATGTTCCCTAGATACTCCAAAATCCCTACATGCACGGATGAAACCGGTATGTTTAGGCACATTAAACTTCATTATACCTCAAACAGGTCAATACATTGTTTGTAATCTTCTGACTTAAGCTGAAATTATACTTCCTGCAACCTTGAGTGCATGCAACCTAAATTTTGTTATTAAAGGTTCTGCACTCTCTGTGTGGTTGTCCATGCACCTCCACATTTTTTGGCCACATCCTCTATGCTATGACAAGCTACGAAATATATCTGCCCATGTGTGGAATGTGTCCTCCAAACAGACTTCAGAATGTAGTATAAACAGAACTACTACACACCTATGGGGTCCATAGTTGTTTGTGTATGCATCTGTTTGGGACTATATTCTGGACCACAGACAGGAAAGTCTTATTTAAAATACAAATGGTTTTTCATCATTCTCAGCATAGCCAGTAGTCAAAATGCTGATT
Source organism: Scatophagus argus (assembly GCF_020382885.2). Taxonomy (NCBI): domain Eukaryota; kingdom Metazoa; phylum Chordata; class Actinopteri; family Scatophagidae; genus Scatophagus; species Scatophagus argus. Next base: position 11,418,869 of record NC_058494.1, on the reverse strand, counting down.
TGCAGAGCCAACAGCAAATACTGTTAGTACAACAAGTTGTACCAACAGTATCCTCTGCTGTCAAGTTATTTAAAAAACTTTTGTGTAAGATGTTTTTTTTGTTTGTTTTTCAAAAAAGTGTGTTTCAGTAATAAATTTACATCTAGAAACACACTCATACTCAAGTGTAAGAAAAAAGTCTTGTGTTTTGTGTGGTTGAAGAGGCTGTGTGTGGGTGTAGGTGGTGATGGTGGGTGGGAGTATACAACATCCAGCTACTTTACTGTACAGTGTACAAGAAGCTGTCACGATACCAGAATGTCACGCTTCAATACAATACTAGTATAATCAATACTCATTACCTTTTTGACACCACAGCAAAAAGAAAAAAATAGTCCTGGGGACACACAGGATATTTTTTATTAACTACCTGCTCCCAGTGCAGGTACAGAAAAAGATTAAATGTATATGCATTTTTAGGTTTACATGTAAGATTTTAAGTAACTGTATCACAGTAATTAAATCACATGCAACAAAACAAAGTATGCCATGGAGTAGCATTTTCATCTGGTAAGGTCCTAAAGAAGCCCTCAGTAGATGCAGAGAAATCCAGCCTACCAAGCACTGCACTTTATGATCTTTGTATTCACCCATCCAACCTAAGCCAAGCAAAGTCTGACCCACAGACCCTGACTGGAGGAAGGATCATGAAGTCTGTCATGGTAAAATGTTTATCAAAAAGCAGGTTTGTCCCTCATCATTGGCTTGGTCAGAAAGGGGACCCTTTCCCTTTTTGGTAATACTGAGCTTGAAAATATGATGGAAAATATGTTGACTCTTACTTGATGCAGGAAAAGTATCACAACATTACTGTATAATGTCTGACATGAGTCTCTGTGGCCACAGCAACATTTCTTTAACGTCTAGCCAAGCAACAAAAAAGCAGCAGCAGGGTTACAGCATGACATTCTTAACTTCAGCGTGAGATTACAAGAAGCAGCATGCTCTCATTCACACACACCAGATCAGGATAGGGATGGTACTCAATGACCTGCTGGAGAACACCGGGGCAACAAATGCTCAACCTTGGCCAACAGCCTGGTAACTTTTGGTCCTATTTTCACCTTACTGGTTTCGTCACTAACATTGCTGCTCATCTGAGGCTAAAAGAAAAAGTAATTTTGTCAGAACAGCGCTACCCCAAAAGTCCCATTATAGCTATTATGTGCAACGATGGCTGGCAAAACCAATTTTTGGTTTGCTAATTAAAATTCCAAAGCAATTAGCTGATGCTGAATTTCCATCCAAGCCTTTACCACAGCCTGGATTTCAGCTTTTGATTACTTGCTCAAAGAAACAATGACATTGTGGCCTGTAGTCCAGTAACTTTGAGCATATTTGTGACAGCTAGTTGCTGAATGTGAGAGATCAGACAACTGCTGTATATTATATCTGTGTTAACAGAATGAAGAAAACATCCAACCACAGACAATTTCACATTTCACAATTTCACATTTCACACACGCTGGCCAAAAACTAGCTTTACATGAAAGAACATTCACTGGACAACGCATCTATCATAACTGACTATGCAAGAGTAAAAACGAACTGAATACATCTGCTAAATTTTGCAGTAAAGGACGTATTAACCCTGCAGTAACTGTTTCAGATGGTTGCTTCTTGAAAACCCAGCAACAGGCAACTACAGCTGCTCTAGCCCAACTGCCAGTGCCTGAGTCAGGCTGTTACTGTCTCTTAAGACCACAACATACAGACATATTCCCCAGCTAATGCACAGTGCACATCAAGTGCAGACATGACTAGGACTAAATGTGAGACTAGCATACTGCTACTGTGCACACTTCCTCTAAATCTTTAAACATTTGAGGAACAATACTGTATTTTATGAGCAAGCCGCATAAGAATGCATGTTCATATACTGTGCACATATGACTAAAAGCTAACTGTAACAAATAATGCTGGAGCACTCATCATACAATAACATCACATGTAGCTGAAGTGTAGAACATATAGTGAGAGCATCTTAAACAAGCAACTCTGATCCAGCCCCTGTTCCCCCTATACAGCTGAAGCATATGAACCAAATAAAGTTGCAGTCATCTTATGACATTCTGTTCCCCCTATACAGCTGAAGCATATGAACCACATAAAGTTGCAGTCATCTTATGACATTCTCGGCATAGAGGCAACTAAGACATATTCTATATATTACAGCATCGAGGGACAACATATAATCATCCTGATCCAGCTAGCAAATGCTGCACGGTATGTGTGCAAAATGAGGGTTAAAAGTTGCTTAAGCTAACACTGGCAGACTGTCTGTTGATTGGAAATGGAAAACTGGGTCAAAGATGTAACCAAACAGAGGACTGTTCTAAACGCAGTACTTACTACAATTACGAGAATTTACTTTAAAACCTATGTAGCATTTCACGCTTCATATATCAGATACCTTGCGCCAGTGTTAGTGCTTGCAAGTCAGCCGCTTCACATGGGCAACAACAAATAGTTTGGCGGGATACAGTGGGTGGACACCTGCCCTGTTTTTAGTGTCCAGTCGGGCAATCGTACCACACACAGGCTACAGATTCAAGTGCAGTACAGTGGAGGAGAAAGCTAATTTTATAGCTGGGCACTGACTGTAACAGAACATCGACTGGTTTCATTCTGACAAAACGCTATTTGGCTTGACAATACTGTTACCAGCAATGTGTAGAAAGCACGACCATAATAATAATTTCTCTGAGCCCAATAAGTGAATATCAAGAGAGCATACACTGATAAACACATACGTTGGGAAATACTTATCTCGTTTTTTTTATTTTAGCACGTAGTTATAGATGTTGTTTGACTGGTAAACTTGTCATGACTGTTCCAAGTCAGAGCGATGACGGCAGCGTTACAAAGCCCTGAAAATGTCCCTACAGTGTTGGTTAACTTAGCGTTCAGGTTTGCACAGGGTAAACACGGGTGCCACGAACCGGAGTATGCGTAGCTAACATTTAGCTTGCTAGCCAAAACACGGCCTTTCTTGGCACCAAACTGGCAAGCTCACAACAAGAATAGCTGGCTGGTTTGTTAATGTTAGCACGCTAGCTAGCTAGGTTCGCCGAAACAAAACGGGTTCGGGCCTGTAATTTTGCCACGGTCTTTAGGCGCATATAAATGATATGACATAGTGTTGTTGTGCATGCATGAACTCAAAGCATTCGTCGTTATTCTAATGATTTATGGAGGGGATTCATGTCAGTGGCTTTGCGGTTAAAAAGACATCTGAAGGGGCTGAAAATGGGAAGTCAACACTTACCTAGCTTTACTTTCTACGCCATCTTGGATCCACTTGTCAGACCATCGCAAAGCATAGTGGGATGTACTGATCTGAAGGTTGAGAGGACTGTGTGTGTGTGTGTGTGTGTGTGTGTGTGTGTGTGTGTGTGTGTGTGTGTGTGTGCGTGTGTGTGTGGCCTCTGATGGCAGGGATCTTCTTGTCCAATAGCGTTTATTTTAAAATGCTGTTCATTTTCGCGGTGTCAGTCATGTAATTTGGGGACTACAATTACATTATTGCAATTATTTTCTACAGCAGGGTCAATAAAAAGTCACCCAATTTGTAATTATTAACTTCTTTATTTGTATAAAGGCATAAAAACACAAAGACATTTTGCTCTGAACACACCTTTGCTGCAAAGCTTCTTTAGATTATGTTGACATGACTAACTAATAAAATTATGCAATATATCCTGGGGCCAAACTTTATTTTTGTTTCCATTTCAAAACATGTTGAAAACTAAATGAATGATAGTCTATTGTTAAATGATAACTTTCACAGTGCTGTATTTCAAGTTCTTTGTGAAACGTCACATTTACACATTTATTATTTCAAAGTTGTTCCAGACAAAGTTTTGTCATGGCAAACATGCTCAAACAAAGACATAAGTCGTACTAGTGATGTAATTTCCTGCCTGATCCCAGGCGATTCATCATTTCTAGTGAATAATACTGAACTGTATTTTATTTCCCTGTTTGACATAAACTCTCGCACTGATGGCTCCTAAACTCAATCTCACCTCTGATGACCAGCTAAAGTTTTGTTTTGTGATAAGTATATATATGTAAATGTAGCCAAAAAAGAGCACATCACCACTCTGATTAGCTTGTAGACTCAACCTGGGTTATCTAGATAATACTATCAAACTAACCACAGATCCATCAAAACAGAATTTCAGATGGTGCATGGACGTTGTGGAGCTCATCTCTTTAGCTGCAAACTAGGAGAGGTCTTGTCAGTGAGGCATGAGATTATGCATCATGTACGTATGCAGGTTGGTGCCAAAGTAAAGGTAAGATGTAAGATTCTGGTCCACCATGAGCTGTTAGAACAGCTTTAATGCTTTTATCCTATAAAATTATGAAACAATTATTAAATTTTTTTTTATTGTGACAGATGTAAAACCCCTCATTGACTTAAAAAGAAAAGCTTTTCAAGAGATGGAATTTATGTTCCATATAATGTACATTACTGCACTAACATAACCAGACAGCATCAAAAACAGCATACAAGTGCAAGCATTGTTTTAGTTCTGTTAATGAAAAACTGATTATCAATATACTTGGATTAATTTGTATCAAATTGCAACTTTCAAACATCTTGTATGCACTTGATTCACTATGTCAGGAATCTCATTTTACTTGAATAACTAATCCTTTCACCAGGTCTTTGTTATATGTGACTGAAGTGACACCACAGCAGCAGGTTAAACACTGTATAAAACCTACATACAACTCTTAACCAAATGCGATGAGTTTATTGTTTACATTGATAAGTATACATTTTTTAGCCATGTTTTCATACAGCAATAAACTCTAAGCTACTGTATGTAATCCATTAAACAGCAATGGGAAACACAGCTGGAACTGCAGTCTTTCACAACAGAGGGGTGCAAAGAGGGGAGGTGCTGTGTTTATTGTCAATGCTTTACTAGACAGTAAAAAATGAACAAAGTTGGGGGTAATGTGCTGCAGATTTTTCTCCAATTATACGGCATTGGAATAAAGCTGCCTTCACAGTCCGCCAGCATGTTGTATATTCAAAAACATTCCCACAAAAGGAAAGAAACAGACAAAGACAAAATAATGCACTGTTTTCTTGTTTCACTGCAGGTTGTGGATCATCTCCTCCTTGGCAATGAGATGCGTGGTCTTGTTGACCAGAGACATGAGAGAGTTGAGTTTGTGCGACCAGTCGTTGAGCAGGTCGTTGGGGTCTTTAGGCCTCTGAAAGTTGATGATGCCAGCCAGCCGGTCCACCTTGGCATAGATGGTCTTGTTGACAACTAGGCTGGAGAGGAACTCCTCAGATTCCTGATGTAATATTTGAGCAGAGAGACATTGTGTTAATCTTTTGAAATTTTCTTAAGTGACACCAAATTCAGATGATTAATTTCCTTACTATTCAAAAGCAATTCCTCTAATCATATTGGTTGAATTAGATATTTTTCAAAGGAAATCTGGGATATGAGATCTTATAATATACAACTCCGGAATAGTCTGCATCAACTACTATGACTAAATTAGAGGGCAAGAAGGAACCAGACAATTTAGAATTTATAATGAATGTTTCCAGGGTCACGTATAGGTCCTCATATACATCAGTGACACATAATCACTGAACTTTTTACATACATCTCAAAATGCCAACATTGCTGGTCCAACAGCGAATATGTTTTTCTTGTACTGTTAATGAGAGTATGTGATGCACACATGAGAGTGTTGCTTACGTCAACAGAGAGGTCAAGGAGTCCTGCCATCCTCTTCATTGTGATTCTGGTGTAATATTTGGCCATTATTCTGATGTTCTGGGAGGAAAGCAAAGAACATAATTAATACACATATATCAGCAGCAGAATATTTGCAGAAATTCTGTAGGGTAAAAACAGGGAAGCTTTCAGGTCACGTCAACACTTAGAGCTGGAAAAAAAAAACACAACCAATCCAATTTCAGTGTATATTAACACTACACATATCATTCTGCATTTACACATCTGAATGCACACAGAGCTGCAAGCATTTTGTTCTAGCATGGTTACTGTATAGTCTTCAAGGCATCCACAAATGATAAATTGGACATATCAAAAGAGCAGCCCAGCACTAATGTTTTGAATCTGACTGCCTTTAATCAATCAAAGAGATGTTCAAAGAGTCTCATAACCAAACTAACACAGTTCTATTTTAACGGTCAATGTGAATTTAGTTTCAACATTTTCATTTGACATTCACAGTCTAAACACTCACATTAATAATTCACAACATCCCACAGTTCTGCCCAAACCAAATTAAAAACATGACTGATTTTTATTACATTTTATTTCAACTTTTGGGGACAATATTTGTCACCATAAAATGCATTTTTTAGTTTGTTTTTTTTTTTTATGCTCATGCCTAGTTTGGGACTGTTAAAAGGCAGCTGAGATGCCTGAGATGCTCTTCGGAAATATATTTGATTAGATATCTCTCTGCTGCCGAGCATAAAAAAACCTAACAAAAAAACCCTCATCAATCCCATCTACACTACATTTGACAGTGGGACTTACGTGTTCCACCACTCTGTTCTTCAGGTCCTTCCATCTTTTCTCCGCCTCCTCTGAATAAGAGAAGACGTCTGTGGCAGGGCTGTCGGGTGAGCCCTCTCGCAGCTCCTTCCCATAATCCTCCACCAGGGAGGCCCAGCGCATCAGCTCCATAGTGGTGAACTGTTTCAGAAGGTCCCTGAAAATGAAAGAGGAAGATAGTTGAAATTGCCGTGTGTTCACACCTTGCAGCAGAGTTCATGCACACAATGTCAGCATATGTGAAAGTTACTATGATCATTCCTATCTGAGTGGGATAGGAAAACACACAACAACCTCTTGTGTCTTGTATTCCCCTGGTAACAATATATTAAAAACTCAGCTAAAAGAGCTGCTGTGCAACAGTCTGACAACAGATTCACACAAAATTTCAGCATAGGTTGTCCAGCTACATATGCTGTATTATTTATGTAGGAAATTCATTTGTAGGTCACATTTCAAAATCTGCAGACACGTACTAACTGCTATATAGTTCAGCTGATGATAGTCTATTATTTTTCTATCTTACCTCTGCTCATTCATCTCAGCAAAATGCTCATATACCAAGAAACCCACATCGTATTAAGTCTTAGGACTGTTTTTGTATTTTATTCATGTCTTACTTGTATTTAGGGATCTCTTCCAGTTTTTTGTCTGCACTGATTCTGTGGACAAGGTCTGACTGCTCATTGTCGTAAGGGGAAAGAATCACATACAGCACCACGCTCTTCAGGGCCTGAAAAACAAATGCATTTATGGTTTCTATAACAACATTCAAATGGCGACAAGCAATGAAAAGTTTGGGAACATGTGTAGTGTTATTTTCATCTCATAGGATGTTTACAGTCTCAGAAGAATTCTGTGATGAAAAAAAAAAAACATCATAAAAACTGTTGGTTCAAAAGTTTAGATATAAATACCAATACTAAATGCAACACCACAGGTTTGGCATTGTAATACAATACCATGAGCTACTGTATTTCCAAACATATTGTTTTGCTCGGCAGCCATGATCTTGTGCACGGTACACGCTACAGTTTTTTATGGTAACATTTAGCAAAAAAGGGAATTTCAGCAGTGAAATGGAACCACCAGTAAAGTCATCTTCCTGTTACACTTTCTCATTGACATTAACAGGAAAAACCACACACTTCTCATGTTTAATAAACCAGTGAGAGTGAGGCATTTGCTGTGCGCAAAACATACATCTTAAAAAGAATTCACATGAGTAGCAGCATTTAAAAGAACACATTTAGCTGTCAGAATTGCTCACATTTTTATCTGTATTCTATGTTAAAATATATACTGTGGCCTTCAGAGAAAGCCTGTGCACCTGCTGCCACTTGCTGCTGTCCTCCAAGATGCAGGGGGTGTCGTAAATGGCTCGGTAGTGCTTGCAGATAGACAGGTAGGAGCCCTCATGCTGGTCCACCTGGATCATTAGGTTGTAGTACTTCAGCTTCAATTCCTGAGTTGTTCACCACACAAAAGGAAAAAGTTGGTGTTTAGAGGCACAGATCCACCAAAAAAGACAAAAACAGCTTTCAAAATTACTGTGAAAGCAAACACACAGTCCAATCACCAAATGCCTTTCTCCATCAGTTATTGTCAAGCCATCTCAAGGCAACAATGTAGCATTTTGTTAGGGCTTGATTCCCGTTATCTTTCTCATTCTTACCTCAGTGCCCTCCTCTTGGAAGAACTTGGTGTTAATCTTCTTGCTGATGATCTGAGTGCGAATGTAATCCTTGACAGCAATGCAAAGCCTCATCTGTTCCAAGATAAACTCCACCTTCTCCTTTTTCTCCATGGAGCCGTATGTCTCCACCTGAGCAGAAGAAAAAAAAAATATTCTAGACACTTTTTGATCGGGGCAGCCGTGGCCTAAACATTAGAGAAGCGGCTTGTGACTAGCAGGAAAAATTTGGTTGTGGTGGAGTGATTAACAATACTCCCTCCCTCCATTAGCCCGCTGATGTGCCCTTGAGCAAGGCACTTAACCCCCAATTTGCTCCCCGGGCTCCTGTGTGTTTCACTGCATGTTGCATGTGTGTGTGTTTCAATCAGTGATGGGTTAAATGCAGAGAAGTAATTTCCCAGCTTGGGATTAATAAAGTAAATAAAATAAATAAATAAAAATAAATCTGCAGGTTATGAAATGTTTTCCACTCATTTAGTTTGCATATGTTCCCGCCTATGTAAATATGATAACAAAATTAAAATGAAAAAAATAAATCTGTACAGCTAAACCTATTTCCCACCAATTCTTTCAAACCTCTTAAAATGTGAACATATCCCCATTTGTCCCCACACCAACTGCACATTATCCTTAAAAGGAAGAAAACAAGGTTGATTTTTTTTCTCACCTGCAGCTCCTGAAGAATGGAAGCTGCCTCTTTGACCTCTCCGCTCTGCTCCTTGATGCCAGCCAAGGTCTTTGTAAGTCTGGCACGTTCAATCTCTACATAGATCTGTGGGGAGAACACGTTAATGCTACTAGTGAAGAGGAATGGGCTTATGTTTTAAGTGGAATGGTCATCTATTGTCATCACAGCCTTCTCCTCATGTACCTGAACACAGTCAGACTCAAAAATTGCATAAAACCTTAATCAATTTCATTGTTTCCATTAATGCATACAAGACACACATTTCTGGGTGCCACCATCACTGGTAACCTGTTACTTTCACGCTCCCCCCATCTAGCACATAGTAACTTGCACTGCAGTATTACAAATATAAATATACACAACTTCTCTTTTCTCACTCTATGCAGATCTTTTTAAATACACAAACAAATTCCAGACCTTGCCAGCAGTCACTGTGCGAAGTGTGTCGATGAGTCTCAGCTTGATGGTCAGATCAGTCATAGCATCCACATACTTGTAACATTCTTGCACCATCTTGGCAACAGCCTGAAAAAGACAGAGAGCAAAATAAAGAATACATTTGAATCTTAAGCTAGTTAAGCTGCACTTCTGTGGAAACCGGTATTTACTTTATATGCACCTAGCAGCTACTGATAATTTTTTTGTATAAAAGGAGAAGTCAGAGATCTGTCTTATCCCTTTAGAATCTAACATTATTCCAATTGTTCAAATAATTTTCGTGCAACTGACAAATCATTGCAGCTCTATTGTGAGCATACAAAGTGCTCACTACATCCTGACTTATCCAATTACCCAATATCAAACACTGTTGGTTTTAGTCAGTAGCAGTACAATGTGCAAAATTACTTTAGGGAGCAAAAGAAAGTTTATTTTCAGTCTGCGGGACTTAATAAGAATATGTTTGGAGAAAACTGGCCAAAAAAAAAGAACCATCAGGGAAAAAAAGTATCAAACCTGTTTCAGCTGACTCCTCCTTTTGCTGAGCAACATGATGTTTTCATTCAGGGCATCCCAGTCCTTGGCTTCATAACACATCTGGACCACAGCCACGAGGATTCTCGAGGTGGACACCATATCTGATGCCTGAGCAGGAATTAAAGGCAGGTAAATAAAGCAAGAACTAAAACATACACAAACAAACATATCTCAGTAAATCCAGCACTTATTTCATGAACACAGCTACTTGCAAAACTTTCCCTACTTGAACATCTTTAACGCTCAGGACCCAACTAGTTTGATCCAATGTTGGAGACAGAAAAGTAGGAATCCAGGTTTCCCAGGATGAGAGGACCCTGTCTAGCCAAATGTTGTGCATCTGTTTATGTCTAATTAAATCTTTCTTCCTAATTTACTCTGCATGGATCAATTTCAGCAGAAATTCGTTTTAAGATCTTCTGAGAATATGACAGTTTTGTTAAAAAATATATATACCTTAACAATGAGCCAGATTTAACCTTGTTTTAGAGTGGGAGTAAAAATGCCAAATCACTTCATGCGACGTGAATGTATTATTGACATCTGAGGCTTAACTTCAGAGATGTAGGACCTTCCGCAGACAAATTAAAGTCAAGAAAACAAACTGGATTTAGGCCTACATTATACAGAGACGCTTACCGTTCTGGTTTGCTTCTCCAGTGACAACAAGCTCTCAATAGCCTCCTGCAGCTTGCCCTCCTGGAGCACAAAAACACACCAACTCAGCATTAAGTGTTGCTTTGATAAACCACAAATGCAAACTTCTTTATTCTGACTTACAAAACATATTAAAAGGCACTGTGCCTAGCCACCAAGTTAGCGTTAGCCAATGACGATACTGCTAAACCACAATACATTAGCGCCTTTAAATCTAGCTCAACCGAGCATGTGGAAATAAAGGGGGTAATGGATATGTATGCAGGTTGAAGAATTCGCAGTTCCGGATAGTTTACGCTCAGTATATAGTTTGTGGGAGTTTTCCGGGTACTGGTAAAGCAAGTGGATGTTAGCTTGGATGCTAACACACTGATGCCGATGCACCATGACTCAGCCGGCGCTGGCCTCTTTCACACTCTGCTTACTTTAGCCATTTTTTCGCATTCCGGCAGACGCTGGTCTACAGTCGAACTGTAGTCGATCTCCATCTTCACAATTTTCCCATCAGACCTTTCAGATCGCTCCTCTGACATGTTTGCGGTGTATAGGTCAAGATAATCTACGGTGCTTTCCTTCTCTTGCGACCTAACTCAGCCTAGCACTATTTTGCCTGTCAAATGAACGAAACGGTGAAGTGACCAATCAGAGGGCAAAACCCGACAGCTGTCCGAGGTGCCTAAAGGACCCACTGAGGACCCGCAGGAGTGTTTCAAGCAGGCATTATGAAAGCCAACTTTCTGTGCTGTGACCCTGCTGGTCCGTCTCTTTGCTTATCATGTACATTTTTCGTAAACCTTCTGTGTAGGAACACAAACAGACCCGCTGAAAACCGCATGAAAGTCGTTCCACATGTAATGGATGTCATATAACGATGACCAATATTTTATAATGACTGCCTGAAAACATCACAGAACAGTAGTGTAGCACAATACAGTCTGCATTTATTTGAAAGCGTGGATTTAATTTTTTACGCTTTCAGTTTCATGAAATCTCAAAGACGTCCGTTGATAACTGTTATATTTGGTAACATATTAAAGTGTCAAAAGCTATGAAAGCTGCGGATGAAAGAATGAAAAAAATATGATAGAAAGAAAACAAAAACCCTTTAAGAAGATTCTGTGCATGTAACTGCACTGACAGGAGCTGTGGTAGGAGCTAAAAGAAAAAAAACCCTCAGCTGTTAGGGGAAAAGGATGATGACGAGGTGGAGGATGATGTTCATATGCCATTCGGTGGTTGTTTTATTCAAACTGAGTTGAGAACTTAAACCTATGACTCCAGTGGAATCAAAGCACAAGCATTAGTCTCCTGTTGAAAGTGATGATGATGACGAATGAGGAAAATGACAAGAAAAATAGGATGGTGACAATAATTACACACTCACATTCTGAAAGTGTAATACCTATCCTGCACTTATTAGTCAATCAAATGGTCAGGGTGAATGAAGAACTACGTGAATGGATATGATCATGTGAATGAACACTGAGTGTAATGACTATAGTCCACCAGTAGGTGTCCCTTTAATGTCTGCACTGTGCATTCCTGTCTTCACACAGTTCACTGCCTTGAAAAGCTCCAGTGCCCCCATAAATGAAGCTAATGTGGGTCAGTGATTTTCCTGCTCATGGCAGAGGAATCCCCTTAGCCCTGAGCTAAAATCAGCTGATCCCAGTGCAGGCTCAGAGTGGACACTGGAGCCCTGATAAACTGAAAATGACTCTGATCCACTGAGAGGAAGCTCCAATATGGAGTTTGATTCAATGTTGGAGACAGGAAAGTAGGAATCCAGGTTTCCCAAGATGAGAGGACCCTGTCAACTATGACTATGATTGCAGAAGCAAAAACAACTATAACTGCAGAGGCAAAAAAATATTCTCAGTGCAGGACTAATTGAAATCTCAAAATGGCCATTATCCCTATCATGATCATCAGTATTATCTTCCTCAAAACCACTGATGACAATAACAGTCTGTGCACAGCCAGGGCCAAGATCAAACACGTGTGAATGATTCACATTAATCCTTAATTTACAAGCTCACTGGATGTAGCCAGACTATCATTCTCAACACAGCTCCAAAAACAGCTTAGGTTTTTCCCTTGTGTTCCTTCATCAAAAGTGTTTATTTTCTATTTTAAAACTCTGCAGTACAGTTCAGCTTTTTAAAATGAAAACATGTCACAGCTGAGATCTGATTTGATTATCATATTAAAAAATATGCCATACAAACATCCATTATGTACAACACACATTAAGCCAACACCTATTAGCCGATACACTAACACACACTTGGGACGAGGCAGCTGTACAGGTCACCAGGTTTATTAAATCTATACCGACTTAATTGTTTTGAAGCCAAATAGGCTTCCTGGGGTCTACAACACATAGCTATATTACTGTGGTAATGGGGAGAGTTTACTGGACTTCTATTACAGAAATCATTTCATGGTTAATATGACTCATTTAATTCATGATGCCCATTTAAGCCACTGTTATTCAATACTGGACCACTCTAAAGAACAGAAAGGAAAACGCTTTAACGAAAGACTGATGGGTTATTGGGATTAATTGCTTTAAAACAGTAGGTAAACAGAGGTAAACTGTGTATCATTGGCGAGGACACACCAATAGCAATTCCCTTTAATCTCATATTTAAGCTTTGATGTCTCTTCTTTTATTGGCTACACACACAGTTGCAAAATATTGTATATCTGCTGAATATTCTATTTATTTAATTACTCAATGTATTGAATTAAATTATTTATACATATAAGTTATATATCCCAGGATTTCAAAATAATGCAGGTGGTCCTGCCTTAAGGAACCATCAGTTTGAGGGTTAGGTGGAGAACTTTAATCCAAATGGTGCTTCAGAGGGTTTGCCACCCTGCATGAACATATTTCTGGGGAGAAAGGCTGAATGGTTGCTGACAGCACCCAATACTGTTAAGTCAGCGTTTTCAAAATGGAATTGTAAGTGTGTTGTTGGGTAGATCCTCATACATTACAGCTCTCAATTGAGCAGGCTATACAACTCCTACCTTAACTAAAAGTGACTTGTTTTTTCATGTAGTTACATTGTCTGTATTTTGGTCAAAACACACAGAACACAGAAGAAGAATGGGAGCTTATTTTATTCACGAGAGAGCGATCATCACAGATGCAGGCTCATCTCACATGGCACTCAGCTGTACTTTGAAGTACATGTTTGGCCTAGCAGGCATTTATTTATTTATGCTTGGATAGTAAAATCAGCATCATGTTTACCAGTGGAAAACTAAAAAAAAAAACTCTTCAGAGCTGAAAAGTGTATCACTGCACACCAGGGTCTGAGAGCAGCAGGTGGGAAAGGGTTTCAGTAGACGTTTCCTCTGTTACAGTAGACAGATGTAGTATACAGCATGAAGATAATATCAACATTCATTCTTGAGGTGAACGACTAACAGCAGTAAATAACATCTCCATACAGTGTCTGCTGTAGTGCGTCTGTGCTCCACTTTGAAACATGTGACATTAAAGTGCTTCATAAGCCTGACTCATCTGCATCACATAGAGTATGAATCTGCTCATGGAAGCAACTGTTGGCCAACAATCTTTAAAATTTGCTTGCAGATTTACAACCACACATCAGCAGACACAATCGGGCCCCTATCTTCTCCAGAGGGGCTCTACCAGGCCTGTACCACGGTTGTTTGTTTATTTCGAGGGCTTTTGCCTTCAGTCTGTCTGATCTTTACCATGTGACATAAATAAAGTTGGAGTGACGTCAGGTGATTTACTTCACGGAGTTTGGCCCCACACCCATCCGCCACGTTAAAGACCACTTTATCGTGTGGTTTGCATGTACGTTTAGGATGCTGCATACTTTAACTTCATTTGTGTGTCATTTCTGAATCCGGAGTTGAACCAAAAGAATAGAAAACTGTGACTGACAACCAAATACTGTTGCAGCCTGTCAAAGTCCCACGGCTGTAGTAAACACTGCTCTTTACTGTCACAGCAAGCGCCCTGACCTGAACTACCGGTAACCAGCATACACTGCGAGGCAGATGGAAGGCGAGTGTGAAGAAGAGAACCGAGGTTTCCTGAGCTGTGGTCGTGTCGCTCGATGTTTCCACAAGACAGCGTCGTATTACAGCGGGCCTAGTAGAGGGAGGAAAGGGGGCTGCTGTTAACCGCTTAAATTTTCCGATGGCTCTGCAGAGCTGCTTCACAAGCAGAAGAAGAAGAAGAATTGGAGAAAGCAGGGAGCCTCATTTTCCTACGACTCAAGGTCTTATCATGTCCTTACAACTTAAAAGACGATAAGTTGAGTCTCTAAGGGAGAACGGTTTTACGGAAAACCGCTTACAAAAGCACATTTTCTTTATCAGCATATTGCACATATACTTCTAACGGTCTCCAGAAGAGCCTCATGCGTAGCCAGCTGGCGTACAGCAATATCACATCCGGTCAAACATTTTTCAAATTAATGGTCTAAAATAAGAATGAGTGAAATAGCCAGTCGAGAGTTAACAGTTAAAATGCAGTTGTTAACAGGTATATATTTTAACACTTTTCAAACAGGCAGGCCACTCAGCTGTATTATGCTCTGGGTGGGCCATGTGAAGACATGATTGTGTAGACCATACCTGAAAAAAATGTTGTTTTCTGTAACCTATGCTTGGTTAGTTTGTCATGGCTGACAAGATTACAAATTCATGTGAAATTCACTGAGCTAATCAGTTACTATCGATACATTAAATATGTTTCACCACCTCAAGGTCAAGGTATAGAACAATGAAGCAATGTTTCTCTGGGATATTCCATGGTGCTACATAAATAGAGCACACCTAATGAATATAAAAATAAAAATACAAAATAAACATGCACACAGTTAAAGGTAGGTGAGGTACAAACACAAGGACAAGACAGACAGGACGGTGAAATGCGAAAGACAACAGTGCAATACAATATAAATAATAAATATCTGCTCTACAAATACAAAATGCAAATGACCCCTTTTGTTTGTTATTTGGTCTTAAAAGGTGTTTTCTAATAAAAATCATTTAGTTTATGGTGTCATTGTTTTTTAAAGACTAAAAGGGGTAGTAAAAATGGCATTTCATTCCAAAGACTTCTGGATGCAAGAGGGCCTCTCTTCAAGGATTGAAGACTCCCACACATATCACCCTCTGTACCCCGTTGCTTCCAAATTCCAAGAAAGTCCAGTGACAGTAGTACTCAAATGCTGGAATAATACTTCAATTTCCAGATCATTAACGCTTACATTGCTGTACTAAATACAACTTTATTTGCGAACACACACTGTAGGGTCACAACCCAACAATGAAGCTAACCTAAAACTAAACAAAGAAACTTAAAAACTGCAGACACAAAACATGATCTGTACCTATATCTATATTGGAGCTTCAGATGAAATAACCTACCACGTGAAACAGGCAACTGAATTGTATTACGCTTCGGGTGGTGACAAGCTCTTATTTTGAAGCCCCATAACGCACATTTTCCGGTCATGTTCGTCGCTGTTTGCTTGCAACTTGACTTGTGAGTGTGATAGGAGGAGACAATCTCAAAGCGAGCTCATTTCTGCTTTCACGTTCCTTTTCGAAGAGAGTGTGCGCTGGTTCCGATGAGAGAACTCAGCCGTAACTCGGGGTGTATTTCATAACCCGGGCTAACCATCCTCCCACATGCGCTGACACGTCTCCAGATATTACACACATCCCGTCGGTCGGCGGAGGGAACATTTACTTGTTTGGTTTGACACATTGTGAATACATACAAGAGACGCGCAGAGGGGGAAGATGTTGCTGAAGGAGTACAGGATATGCATGCCCCTCACAGTGGAGGAGGTGAGTTTCCTGCTCGTTTCTTGCTTGTGTCTTCTTTTCTTTTCATATTTTTTTTTTTTACACTTTTGTATAATTGTAACCACGACGGAAGTTTGTAATTGAACGGACACCTCGAAAAACGTCAGGGTTTGATTCTCCACACAGGCGGCAGGAGGTGAGAAATACAGTTTGATACAATTCAAATCAATTCCGCAAGCTTCACAGGAGACTTTGCATTCTCTCATTTCTGTCTCCGTCTGCCCCTGTCACTACAAAGCCTTCTCTGTGGTGCGTTTTAATCCACTCTGTTAAGCCTGAAGTGGTGTATAATCACCACTTCTCTGGAGTCTTAAATATAGGCCTGGTTTACTTTATAAAGACACTAAACAAACAATACTCTTTCAGCTGTGGCCACATGATGCATTTTGATCACATGAAATCGATTTGGATACTGATAATATGAAATAGTGTCATCAGTCAGCTTTCTGATCAGCACACTAAAACTCACACTGTAGGATCACGGCAATGTTGTGCTTTCAGAACTGTTCATCTGTGCTCTCACATGGCAGCACTGGCACAATGCAGACCAGGGCTCTCCACGCTTACTGTTGCTTCACGCCGCTGACAGTTGCACTTGTGCTGCACTGATTGACATCAGAAGGAGAGGGCTATTGTCTTCAGCCCGTTTGGCTATTTACTCTTCACGACTCAGCCTAAAATTAGAAGGTGAAGATGATTGCTCCCTTGTCTTGGCATGCGTACAATAGGACAGCACCTTTTCTGATTATCACCCATGTCATTGCTCTCACAGGCGACTCCATTGGTTGCGCTCCATGCGTGGGTGCTGTTGTTAGTTTTCCCATAGCTGAGGGCTGGTGGTAAGGTGGAATAACGGTCTGGCTGCACTGACACTTTGTCAATTCAGATGGCGAGATGAAATCCATGATTAGATTCGGTGTTCTCTGAAGAAACATCATAAAGCTTAAGCCAACAGCACATTGGCCAAATTATTAGCGTTTTACATTTGAAAAAGTTATGTTTAAGGGAAGAAAGGGAACAATGAAGGAAAATGAATGACGGCTAACTTTCAAATATCTCACACATCGTTTAACATTTCCTTCTCATTCTTCTCTGACTGCTTGTCCTCACTTACATGTCTAACCTGTGACAGTTTTTGCCTGTTTTTTAGGACTATTAACTGCCTTGTGTTACAGGCAGACTGAATCGCTGCACATTTACACGGAACTCATTCTAAGCGCAGGTTTAAGGATTGTGCTGTATTTTCTCATCACAAGCAGCGACAAAGGCGGTACGCCACTGACTCATGCAGAAACCTGAAGTCAAAAGTGGAACATCATCTTACTAAGGTGTAGAGGAAAGAACGTGTCGTCCTACGCATGTTCTTAAATACCTTTGCGGTGTGTGTGTGTGTGTGTGTGTGTGTTATGTGGAGGTTTGCATTCATACATGTGCTTTCCGTTCAGCAATCAACCTTGAGCCTTCACCATGCATACATTTCATGCCCAGAGGAGTAGTGAGAGCTTTCTTGTCACGTCCACTGAACCTGTGAACAGATGGTTGTTATGAGAAGCAAAGAGAGTGTAAATAAAGCCTAAATGTGTGATCAAATTTAAACAAGAGTTATCATATCACCAAACCTGAAAATACTGGATTGCATAATGCTGTTATTCCAAAAGTAACAGATATGTTAATATACGATCAACACAAGAAAACAATAAAGGATAATGATTTGCACTAATTGAAGTACCTCAACTATTCATGTTTCATTCTCACAAATGTTCATTCACCCCAGCAGATTCAAATGAATTCCTTTCATTACTTCATATACACTGATGTGATAGTACATGTTTGCTGATTTTTCCAAAAAAAAAAAAAAAAAAAATGCCCCGGCTGCCACTGGTTCCTTTACTGGTCAAGCTCTTAGGCCAAGGCTCGTAAGGAGATGAAATATTAAGTAAAACTAGACACTGCTGAGGTCCTGTTTGAAATACATTAAAGTTAGAAGTGAGGTTTGTGTGAGATTTGAATAAAAATTAGCTGCTACAGATACTTGGACAGTAACATGTAAAAAGGGGATGGATTCCCTTTTTGGAGAGTGCTCATCCATTACTGCTCAGATAGACACTGCACTTTACTTCCATTTTTTTTTTTTTTTGCAAGGATAAAGCCCTGTTTGGATGAATCCCAGGAAGCAGAGTGTCATTGTTTGTTGACATCAACTAATTTAGAAAGAGGTCCCCTTACTCTTTTAGGGAGGAGGTTTGCTCTGTTTGTTCTTATCGTGGCTGCACACATTGAGCTGAGGGTCATCGCTTGTCTCCAAAAAGTTGAGTCAAAGTTTCCTGTCTGACCAAAGGGAGAGGAAGGGTGGAATGGATGGATGGCAAGTTAAAGCTAAAATACTTACAGCATTGACTGCAGGGGCAGAGGGAGGAAAAGGATGGGAGGGCGAGTGGAAAGAAAAGAGAGGAGGAGGAGTGGGGGTAATGAGGGAAATGCTGGGAGATTTTTCCCCAGGGCTTGCACTAATACGTTATGTATGTGCTTAGATTTGGAGTCACGGGGACATGCAAGGTCATGTCTCTCTGTGTATTGTCTCTGGGAAGAGATTACTGTCTGCTGCTTGGCTGCGTTGCGTCATCGCTGCCTTACTACTGCAGATGTTGGACCGGCTATCCGCACAGTGTTTATACAAGTTTCACAAACACCATGCACACGGAAGAAACCATTTAGCAATTCCAGAGTGTGTGAGCTGTTCTGTGAGCCTTTATTGTCTGTCTTCTTAATCATCTCCTACCTGTCTGGGTGTTACTCAGACCGGCATGTTACTCCTGTCTTTTTTTCCCTCTCTTTTTTCCTTTATTCACTTCATTTATACTTCCAACAAAAAAAAAATCACACTAATGAGGTTCCTTCCCTCTGTGGAGCCTTTGGGTTTCTTTATGTTAAAGGAATAGTTTGACACCAGGAAGTCACTGCTCCTGGCCAGGAAACAGTCCTGGATATCCTGGATATCAGACTAGCTGTTTCGCCCTTTTTTTCCAGTCTTCATGCTAAGAAAAGCTTACCGGATGCTAGCTGTAGCTTCATAAAGGGACACATAAGAGGACACATGAGAGCAGCATTACTCTTTTCATCTAACTCTTAGCTAGAAGGCAAATATGCACATTTTCCAAGCTGTTAGATTATCCCTTTTAAATGAGCTCTGATTTTAATTAGTTACAACTGAAAACCACTGCAGATTTTGGGAAATAGGAAAGATCTTTTAAAGAAAGGGAAGGATGTGACAGCTGAGCAAAGGATCACCCAAATTGCTAGAATATTTATTTTCCACTTGGCACTATTGGTATCTTGGTGTGTAGATAGTCTCAGCTTTATCTGCTGAGATTCTGCATTTTTTTTAAAATCTATTAAAGGTCAGAAAATAGTGTAAAAAGCATATCACAGTTTCAGTCTACTTCTGTGAAGACCAGCAAATATTCATGTCAGAGGCTAGAACCAGCAGATGCTTAGCATGTTCTTAGTATGATTTCTGTCCATCAGCTAACTGATTAATCAGTTAATCATTTCAGCTCTTGCTTTTCATAAGGACTATTTTCTACGCCCAATGACAAGTGCTCACAGTGAGGTCCACAGGCCTGGGCATAGAATGACAAATGGAAAATCCTCCATTTACATTTACCACAGTGGTAAATGTAAATGAAAGACTTGTTTTGTGATTAGTGTGAGCTAACCCTTTAAATCCATCCATTCAAAGGCAGCGTGGGAAATGATCTATGACTTTAAAGCCACAGACTGTACATTGCGACGCTGAGGTTGATGACTAGATCGCTTGTTTTTGGTACTTTATATAATCAATAAACACATTCAAATTTTACCTAAAGAATATTGTCCAGCCTTGGACAACTGCTGCAGTCATCCTCTAGCTTAGATAGACGGTTGGACACACCACAGGCGAAAACATGTGCTGCTATTAAGTTCAATCATCGTATAGTGATGAGGACCGGGATGACTCTGTGTAGCCAAATCAAGAAATTCAGGTCTCTAACTGAAAGTCTCTAACTGTCGAGAAGTTCAGTCACACTGGCTTCTGTGTGTTTGAGTATTGCTTTAAAGTTCCACCTCAGACAAGATTTAGAGGTAACCACTTAGCCAAGAAATAATCATTTTCCCCTCCCAGTCCCTCAGGGCTAACTGTTCTCTGTTCTTCTGCGAGTGAGGCCATTCATCAGCCACTACACCCATTTTTTCCTGGAAAGTAGAGAGAGGTGATGCATCACAGCAGACAGGGATAGATGTTTTCCTTCACCTGTCTTCCATTGTGTCTTTCTCTGCTGCAGTATCTCTCACTTGCACCTCCTTATCTCTGGCTGACAGT
This sequence comes from Scatophagus argus, assembly GCF_020382885.2. NCBI lineage: Eukaryota > Metazoa > Chordata > Actinopteri > Scatophagidae > Scatophagus > Scatophagus argus. The sequence goes on along the minus strand of NC_058494.1, from coordinate 11,398,014 downwards.
TTTTCTCAAGCTCCCCAGGAAAATTTTGCCCAACCTTTGGCTGAGCGGGGTCATTGTGTATCTCCCGTGTTCTTCACCATTAACGTGGCTTTGGTTGATAAACATGAAGTTTTCATCATAACTACGACTGCACACTCAAATAGCTTTGCTTGTGAGGTGAAAAGAGCACCGCTGTCTGCTTTAGGAAGACTGAATAGGGTTTTGCAAGAGCGTGGATACTTTTCAGGAGCTAACATAACTGAAGCAGATCTTCACTGAAGAACGCCTGTCTCTCTCTCTTTTTTTTTTTTCAATAGCCATCTTCAGTCAGAGTTTAATGACATTCAGTAAAGACCAGTGAAAAAAAAAAAACACCCATTCAAAGCTGAATTAACTCAACATCCATGCGTTATGAGTCTGTCTGATGAAGTCAGTAGTTGGTTGTACACGTTGGCCGAATGGCTGCTTAATGGGGTGTTAGCTCTGGCTGTAACTGAGGGATTATGGCACCATCTGATTGTGTAAGACTGTAATCTGCCCTGAGATCTGTCCTGGGGGCAACGTCTTTCTCTGGGCTGTCATATGCACTGTATACTAAGGATGTACAATATGGATATTTTTCAGCCGGTACCAATTATTATTTGCTTCTCTTGGCTGATATTATTTTTTGTATTCTAAAAGAAGTTCATAACCTGTCGTTATAAACAATGCAGATGTGCAATGGTGTAGATGGTGGCCTAAAAATGTTTTTGAGCAGAATTTACACCGTTATATGTTAGCATGGTTTATATGTGGCTAATGGGAAAATTATCAGCTATAATGCTATAATTTTGCTTGTTTCCGTGCTGAGAGAAGGTGAGAGATGGTTTGACTTTGGGGGGGTGGTTGACTGTAAAAATGGGGATGTTGTGGGGCTGGCTGCTGGCTGGAAGGACACCTGGGTTGCTGGTTTCAAAAACACACAGACCACAGAAAACTGCTGGTCTAAGTGTAACTGGTGCCCAGAACTGAACACCTGTTGGAGTGATGTTGTATCGTAGTGTTATGAAGTACTGTAATGGGATTATCACTGCAGTGTCATATCAGGCTTGTTTTCACAACCCTTATCTCACTTTCATGTACACAGAAGTGTTCATTCTAGTACAGACATTGTATCAGCCATCAAGCATGACACTGACAACTTGAACCATTCAATGCAACACTACCTTCCACAACTCAGCAGATGAGCTTTTAAATTTTTCACAAAAGCCAGTGGAAATTTTGATCAGTTGGCCATGTCTGTTTTCCCTGGTTCAGGTTGGGGAACAAAAACTACTTGCCAGTGATTGCTGCTAGTTTGTTAAAACCACCCCCTTTTAATAAGGGCTCTTTAACAAGATTGGTTGCCATTGTTCAATCCTGGAGCATGTTTCCATGACGCCAACAGTTAATTTCATGTATCCACATGCAGGGAGGGCTTAGAAGCAGTGAGAACAAACATGCTTTAGCTCCACGAGGATAGAAAGCTTCTTTCCAGACAAACCAAACTTTTTTTTCTGAGCAAGGTAATTAAAGAAGGCAGTCTCCTCGGAGGACTATGTGTTCCTGCATTCAGAGCGGGTGATGTAATGAAAATGTAATATAAAGTGAGACTCTATTGATCTCTATTAGGAAATTTTCCTGTTGTGTCCCCATTCAGGGGAGGGAGCTCAGGGGTTACGGTCAAATAGGTTGTTGACAACACGTGGGCTTCACCCTTGAATTTGGGGTTGAACTTCTCGCTCCCTACTTATTACACAATCTCGCAAACATCCACAGTACATCAGACACGCCTAAATATGACATAAAAGCTCCAAGGCACACAATGTCCCTATTATTTTTCACAGGCATCGCTACCTATTCATTCAGAATATTGTTTTCTCTCTTTATGGTTAGACTCCTGTCATCCACTCTGGGGTTTGTTTAGAAAATGGAGCATGTTTGTTTCTTTGGTGTCATGGTAAGGTGCAAGGCCTTTTTCCTCATCTGGTTTACATGACAATGCTGTGATTCAATCAGCATCCCATTTGCTGCCATTTACTCTTGTAGAGGAAACCATCATGGGTTGTGATGGGCCATTATCCACGGATGAGGCCCATTCTCATTTCCTAGATGGCTGTGCGTGTTTATGTGTCAGTGTGCTTGTGTATTGTGTCACTCGAAAGGCTTATTTCATAACACAAGAGCTACATGAGATAGTCGCACTGTTCAGATTCACAAACAAATTCAGTTTGTCTCTGTATCCTGTACACACTCACACTTTGAGTGTAAGTGTGCTTGTTTCTCTTATTTAAAAATGTTGGCCATACACACATCACAAGGGCACATTGTCATTGTTTTTATCCTGTCAGCTGTATAGCAGCCTCTGGTCTGTGTAGCAGCATCCAACGCTCCAGTCCAGAGATGCTCAGATGAGGCCAGTGATGAGCTCAGAGTGCTGGTGGAGAGTATCACTATTTCCTAACATGGACAAAGAGAGTAAATCCCAGATGATGGGTTTTTGGGAATTAACTTGGCATGAAATGAAACCTTTCCAGCTTCTATTAGGAGTGTTGCTTGATGTGCTCTGTTTTGTGTGTTTTCTTCTGAATACACAATTCGTTTGGTAAAACTGTCTGATTGTATTAACCCATTACTTTAAAAATAATACATTCATTCAGACAATTACAGCAGTTATGACCTTATTTGCGTTAATTGTTTGGGCCATTGACCTGCTCGTAAAATATCTCCTAAACTAACAGTTTCATAATAGCACAGTTTCAAAAGTTGATAGTTCTTCTTCTTCTTCTTCCTCTTCTTCTTATTATTACTACTATATTTGCTGTAGTCTTTGTTCGGGTTTTGGTATGGAACTGCCTTATGTCACCATGGAGAAAAAGAGGATTTCTTCCACCATCTCTCAGCTGTGCCAACAAATCATAGGAGGAATAAAAGACATTTTCTAGCAGCAGCCACAGTCTGAAGGCGGCTGCTAATTCTGTAACGTGCAGCTGAAAATAGAGACAAAGCAGCTGATTCTGAAGACCAAAGCCACTCTTCTTGCTGTGTTCAGTGTGGCCATCTTCACTGAAACTGCTTGCCGCTGCTGTGGCTTCCCTTGCTTACACTCTGTCTTCGGAAAAACTGAAGCAGCATGCTGAGATTAAAATGAAACGGAAATTTTAGACTTTGCTGTTTTGTCCTGTATGAGCATGACAGAGGAATTTGAAGGATTTGTCTTCAGTGTAATTTTAAATGGACCTTTTGAATAAAAGTAATGTCACCCGAATATGTACAAATATGGTAAAAGGCTGGGAGTCTGGATAGGAGATGAGGGTGAGTTAATGGAATTATGTGAGAGATGAAGCTTCACAGCCTCTTTACACTACTTGACATTACATTTATTTACTGCACTCAGCCAAGTGGCCTACAAGTGGATTTGCCCATATTTTTCTCTTGTTTATCAGAGGAGATTCCACAGGCTGCGGTTGAGCAACTCCTGACAAGAAAGGTGGAATAGTTTATTCTTTGCCTGGATTTGTTTTCTGGTGACGTGTGGAATGATAAGTCGGTGCCAGTGGCCATAAGGCTGTAATGCAGTGTCAGAAGATATCATGATGATGTAGTAATATGATACTCATTTTTTTGTATTAATAATTCAGTGATGAGACTTGAGGTAAAATCTAGATCTAGTCGTAATGGATATTATATGTACATTGACCATGGTGAGATTTTTACCCCAGGGGTGACTCACTGTCTGTTTGAGCAATACCCAGCTGTGTACACAGGGAGTGTAGATTCACACATAGGAGCTGAGCAGTGTGAACATTTTTTTTTTCCACCCTCTTGGCCAATAATAGCTTACATTGTCCTGCTGTCCTGGCTCAATCACTTAAAGTATTTTGTATGAACTGACAGCATATTATTTTGCATGTAGATCTATTCAGTTGGCTTTAGGTCATTTTTGATTAGACGCGTGGTGTGCGCCCCGTTTTAGGGCATTTCGGTCAACCAAATGCGTGCCAACTTGCAAAATGCTAAACAATAGCTTGTTACCATACAAACGGGGAATGTTTAAACATGCTGATATTTGCATGCCAACATGCTAAATGGTACATATTAAATGTCATCAGGTTAATAATTAGCATTGCATAATATGTATTTTTTTTCACCTGCTACCTATAACTGATAATTACCTGCTTGGCTTACCAGCCAACAATTTTTGTTTGCTAGTGTGTAATGGGGTAACACTAACAGTTAGTTTTGTTTGTGCAAGTGTGTATTTATTGCAAGGAGATTTTATTAAATGTTTTGTTTGTTTAATCAGTGTCATAGCCATGGCAGTCAGCCATCTTAGTCTGTGTCTTCCACTTACCTTTTTCTGTGAACATGACAAATGCAAAACCCAAACTTAGACTTCCAAATTGCCCTCATGTAAGCTGTATTCATGTGTGTAGTGGGCATCTCATATGCTACACCCGTGTACTTCCACAGTTCACAAACTGGACCCTTTTGCATCACGTACATTATGTGACAAGCCATCAATTACGTTACCTACAGTGTGACTTCAGTTTTAAGGCTGAATGAATGAATGAATGAATCAGTTCATGAATAAATCAATAAAATTCATCAATAGTGTTATACTGTTGGAGTCACTCACAAATGACTTTACAGCTCCAAATCGGTTGGGGTTTTGCCTTCCACAACAACCCCCACACTTCCCACTGATGGCTTTAACTGGCTCATTCACAATCTGTAGGCATTCCTATTATTATGTGCCCTGCTTCAACCAAATTTCCACAAGCTCTTTGTGTTTTATGAATTATTGAACAGTTTCCTGCCAAAAGCAGAGGGGAGATTAACACGCTAAACAGAGTAAACACATTATTTTGCCGTCAAAGTAAAGTGTTGAAGATTATAATACAACAAATATAACAGTAAGTGAATTTGTATTCTGGCTGTGATGCAGATAAATAGTTTAGAAAAGGGCATATGAGCACTTTTATTAGTTTAGTTTTCCGCTGTAGGAGGTCAGTGGATGTATTTTAGCACTGCGGCACTAAACACTGTTGGTATGATGCTATAAAACCATGTATCAGTATTTGATTGCTGATAAAGCAATATATTGAGAACAGAGAACTGCCTCCTACTCGAGGATTAATGATGTGTGAGTGAATTCAGTGCAGCTATCCTTCAGAGCCACATAGTAATGCTTAAAATAGTAATGCCTTAAGCTATGTGCTGCCTAGTGATGGGAATGTTGGTCTTTCTAGTGAGCCAAATCATTTCGCTCATCTGGGCACTACGAGCCGACTCTTCTTGCTCCCAAACGGCTCTTCACTTAGTACAACTTCTGCCTTTTAATATTCAGCCAGATTCATCGGTTTTCACCTATAATTGGTATGTGTGTACATCTATCACTGAAATTATACAGTTTAATTTTACTGCAGTCATACCATAACTTTGCATTATATTTGGTGTAAACTGTAAAAACATGAAACACTAGTAGATGTTTGTGTTCAGTGTTTTTATATATGTTGAATTATATGTTGTATGTTAGTGACCAGCATGACATGCAAAAGTCTCACCACGCTCGGGTCTTGATGTTATTACCAAAGTGAGACATTTCTGAATCATATTTAACAGATACATTATAGGATCATACTGGCATTCTGCTTTGCATTATTATTAAAAAAAACTGGTTCTGAGACTGGATCCTGCGCCTGTCGTTCACTTAAAGGAGCCAACTTATTCACAATAGACACCTCACTGTCATCGAACACTTACACTCACACAAAACAACGTATTGGACTGGAATCTTCTGGTTCACATAAACACAGTGTGATGCTCAAAGGTGAGCTAAGCTTGTAATATCTCTATTACTTTAGCAAATGTTGCATTGATAATGCTACCACTTGAGCATGAAAGATTCTTTAAAGTGGCCTTCTGTTTATTTGGAGACGCTATCAGCGGCCAGCCGTGTACTGTGTGCTCAGTCACTGATTAGACCTGTGGTTTCATTGTTAACTGTTTGCCTTTATTTCTGACTAGCTTTTACCTCTGGAGGCAATGGAGCTTGAGTTGTCATCTGATCAAATCTAATTTAATGTTCCAGTGGTCCTTTCTCGCCCACTGTAGTTTCACTTGCAAAGTGGATGTGTATTTGTGCATGTGTACGTGTTCACAGGCACAGGCCTGATGGGGTTTTTTTTTTTTTTTTTTTACAACCTGTACTTGTGGCTGTTAGTTCCTGCTCTAACTTCACAAAGAGACTCTGAGATATTACAAGTGCAGCAGAAATAGGTGGCAGAGAAAACAAACAGAAAAGGAGAATTAGTGGCTTTTTGTCCCTTCTTTTCCTGCTTCTTTTTTTTTTTTTTTTTTTTTTACCAGATTAGTTTGTACAGCGATGAGAAGGAATGATACAGCAGAGATTAAACAAGATGGGATGAGGGCAGACAGTGGGGTTCAACAGATGCTTTCATATGGGTTACCTGCTGCAAAGTACATGCAAATGGGAGTAGGGAGAGAAGGAAAAGAAGCACACTGAGGTGTAGAGAAGCTTGAGAAGCTGCATGAAACATGAAGATGTGTTGAAGAGTTGAGAGGGAAGTCATCTGTGGTTTAATGTAGCCAGTGGCTTCTGAGCAGCTCTTTAATATTGTGTCAGGGGGACTGTGGCTTGTTTACAGTTGCATTAAAGTGATGTTACGAGTTGCCTCTGTAATTCCAACAGCTTTAAAAGATCCCATGAGAACAAATGCATATGTGTTATTTGTTGTCTATTGGTTTTTTAAAGCTCTCATTAAAGCTGAGGCTCTTCGAACCGACAGGTTTGCTTTCCACTGTGTGTTACGGAGCATGCCTTTACACTCAGAATAAGAATAAACTTGCACACACTGGTCATCATGCTGTTCTGCTATGCCTCCAGCCCACACACAGGTGCAATGCATCTTTGGAACAACTATCTGCACACATACACACACACACACACAAATTAGACTGGCTATAGATAGCTATATGCTGACACACTTCATTATCATCTCTCGTTTCTATGGTAACTAGTGCCATCCAGCCATCCATCCCTACCATTACCCCCATAGCAGAGTGGATTATAGTGATTATAGTGTAAGACCATCCCTGGGATAACAGTCAAATAATGAGGCAGATGATGGAGTCTTACCTTCCCTGAAGCCTGGGATTTGGCACCAAGCACTTTGTGCAGTGTGTTTGCTGTGTTTCAGCTTAGACACAATAATGGAAGGGTAAATTAACTAAATTACTAATCTGTTGCTCTCAGGTGGCTGACTGTTGCTCAAAGCATTTATTTAGAAGGATTTGGTTTCAGGGGCTCACTGTTCTTGCTCAGCATTTGGTTTAAATACTAAGGAAATGCAGCAAATTAGACGTTTTGTGTGGTTATTGGTCTCTTCGTGTCTCAGCAATGCTTAACCGTGTTGCCTCACAGCAAGAGGGTTGCAGGTTCAAATCCCGGTCTGGGCCCCTGTGCCTGCGTGGGTTTTCTCTGGGATCTCCGGCTTCCTCCCATAAACCCAAAACCATGCACATTAGGTTAATTGGCTACTCTACATTGCGTTTTGTGGTTGTCTGTCTTTGTGTGTCAGGGTGGTGTGAGGGGAAGAATTAGCCGACATCAAAGTTAGCAGGAAATATTGTCTTGAATGTCTGTACCAACTTTCATGCCAATACATTCGTGGCCCAATGTGTTGGACAGACTTGAATGACTGAGCACATTGAGTTAACCTGTATGTGAAATGTGCTGTACAAATAAAATTGAAGACATTTGAACAATTTTATTTTAATTGGAAATATTTCAGCTGATAGGTGTCATAGTCTGACCTCAGAAGCCCGTGAAGTTTACAGTAGGTGTAAATGTTTCATCAAACTGGAAATCGTGAAAAGTTTTCCAGCACAAAAATTGCAGTTAACAGTCTTTTCAGTCGGTTTTCTGCTGTTGTTACTCTGCTAAAAGCTTTTGTTTAAATGTCACATGAAAGACTATTTTTCCTTCTGATGACAAGTTGATTATTTGATTATTTGTTTTCGTGTATTATTATCACCGGTGCATCCAGTGCATTTTTTTAAGGTAGAAATATTTACCACAGTGGCCATTCAAGGGAAATTGTACAGATTCAGACCTGCTGTGGTGTCGGCTGGAAAATGAGCCAGTTTGTCTTAGTTCCCAGTAGGTTATGTTCTTCACAAGGTACAGCATTTTTAATGGCCAGCAGTGTCCTACAACCCTAGGAGAGATGCAAGGTCAATATTTCCACTGTCACTTCCACACGAGGGAGTTGTGATGTGTGACAGCAAGATCATCATCAAGCCACTTAATGCCTGCTGAAATGAAGCTAATAAACTTCACATCTTATCTTAATGGCTTCACAGTGAAGGCTGATGTTGCGTCAGTCTTGGCAGCTGGCAGGACAGTGATTGGAAGAGAGAGAGTGTGTGTGCACATGTGTGTGTAAAGGGGTGACAGGACAGGAGTTTCACATGATTGTAAAGTAAAGGTAGATCACATTCTCCACCCCTCTCTGAAAATTAAGAGTGAGGATTGATCCCCCCCCCCCTCCACTGGTGCATGAGTGTGTTGGCTTGGGTATATTTTTTTTCCCCCTATTTTAGTGTTTTAGTGTCCTCTTTAACTGAGTCAGCTCAGACTGTGACTGATTTGTAGTGTGATTTAGAGGATTAGGGAGGGAAAATGCCTGCTAAGATGTATTGACCGGCAGAAGTGTGTGTGTGTGTGCACGCGCATGTGTGAGAAGGCTGTACATGGTGCACAGGGAATCAGAGGCCATGACAGGGATAATATTTGGAGGAAAAAGAATAGAGAAGTTTTCATTTATTCATTTAGATAACAGGAGCGCTCATCACATTGGAAGTTCCAGGCAGTCAATTTATATTAAAGAATTAAAAAAAAAAAATCTATCTGTTGTATTTTTTTTTTAATTGATAAGACAGTTCAGACTTAATATTTTGAGTCAGGATTGAGTCATGAGCTTTGATGCATTTAAGCGAAGCAAGAAATTAAGTTCGTCGGATGACTGTTTTCTCGTTTGTCATTCTGAAAGTATTTTGTCCAGTTTATAGCCAACCTTTTTCTTTGTGTGACTCAGCGTTTTGGTATGATGAGGTTGATACTTTGTTGAAACTGGTATCAAAATTTCCCCTCACTGTTGAGCGTTGTGTGTGTGTCGGATTGCGAATAGGGATTGTTTCGTTTGTCAGGACACACGAGTTGTAATGGTAAGAAACCAAACTATGTATGAAGGATATCACATGATATAGCTGTACTGTAGCCAGGGGGCATTCATTATACCCATGAAAAGGTGGAGGCAGGGGCCTGTCTAGTAGAGAAACAGTGCTGAGAGCTTGAGCTGTGATTATCAAAGCTATGATCTTGGGATGTGAGGCCACAGTATTAAAAGTTAACAAGTAGAACAACTTATGAAATACTTCAGCACACACTGTGGTATGTGATACGAGGCAACAAGAAATTTAAATCTCACTACAAAGTGAAACACTGAGTCGATGACAGACTACAGAGGGATTCTTGTTACATGTGTGCAGTTATTAGTTCCTGCCCGTCACTCATTTGTAGACCCATGCCTCCCACAGGCCCGAAATGGAGAATACTGTGCATGCCAAGATAGGTAATATATAATATATAGGTCATTTCTATTTTAACCTTTAACAAGAAAGAATCACTTGGCATCTCGTAAAGATAACTCCCCCATCAATACCACACTGTACTCTAAAGATGAGTTGTGGTGGTTTCAGTCTAGCAGTTTCAGCTTACCTGACCTAACCTGCTAATGGCAAAGGTAGGGAGACTATCCACATGGGTATCAAGTTATGACACTTTTTTGGATTTTCTTTTCCTTTTTGATAACCTTCAATGTAAAGCATCAACTACCAGCTTGATTGGTAAACATTTATGCAGTGTCACAGAAGATTACTGGGTATCAAAGCCCTCAAATTTAAACAGATGCTATTTTGAACTGCCTGCATACGAAAATTGCATCATACAGCTTTAAAGCGCTTACTGAGTGCTTCGGTTTCATATAGTTTCCATAACAACAGTGTGATGTTTCTTGACAGCCTTAAGTGTATCAGATAGTGGAAAGGGAAAAAAAAAAAAAGTTGAGAGGGTTGATTTGTATGTACAAGTCCCAATCTGTTCATTTGAAGCCTGTGGTGTACACGATCTAAGTGTGCATCTCATAAAGACTACCTCCTCTCTCTGTCATCACGGTTCACCTTCCTTTCACTTTCCACGTTTTATAGCCCTGGAAAGGCAAACAGGGGGCAGATGTGCTGGCTCTTTAAATAGACCTAAAGAGGTCTTAATAAGCTGCCTGCTCGGCTCTGGTTGAAGTCCGGCTGCCCTTCGCAGAAAAATTCCAGAAATTGCATTCATTGAATTTATTCTCTCTTCATTTTCTTTTCCCTGTTTACATGGGGTTATTTCTGTTGCACCTGTTGTTCAGCCACTGTAGAACCGCTGCTGCCGTTATGAAGGAAACACCTTCACTGGAACATATTTAGCTGAGATACACATACCAACATATGTCTAACACTCTCGCAGGCCAGCAGCTACGTGCATATCAATATTTATGTTGCACTTTTAACGTAAATTAACTTGCAGCATAAAAGGGGGTTGCAGACCGAGCATCTGCCAAAGCATTTTCCATAGCTTCTTAAGGTGATATGGAGTCACTGACATGATTCATCCCGTATTGATCATACCGTGTTTATTTTTTTACTCTCCTGCTTGTTGCTTTCTGACCCAGAATGTACTGTTTGTTTGGCGCTAACACACTGCTGATCACTTCCCACACGTATTTCTTTTCTTAGTGAGTGTGCTTGTGTGTTTTTGTGAGCATATGAATCACTTTCATCCCACATCCTTCTCTCCTGAGGACGACCCCTTTCAAAGCACTGTGCTGCATTACTGGAATTCACTGTGAGGAGGGAGGGAAAGGGTGTTGAATCATTTTCTGTTGTGCTGTTATCAAAAGTATTGCGCAGTAATGTACACGGGAAAAAATACAGTTATATCTGCGAGTGTACAGTATCCATTTACACACACAGAAAAGTTGAGTAAAGATACTTCTTCTCCCTTCCCAATAATGAGGTTTTTCCTCTCATCTTGACCTCTGAACTGCATAGGCCTCCCTCCCTCTGTGTATGTTAAAGAGAAAGAGGGAGCGATAAAGAAATGGATGTTGGAGAAGAAAAGACTTGAAAGAGACAAATGCAACTGTGAGAAGTTGGTTATAATGGTTGCTTCGATTTGAGGGTCCTATACTGGTAAAGCTGGTTTGGTCATATCCCTTTTTATGGTTTGGTGGGTCAGTGATCACCAGGACAACAAACTGCTGATGCTGGTTATCGCATCCTTCCTTCCTTCCTTTCTTTCTTTCCTTTTTGCAGAATTGTCATGCGGATTGTCTTTACTCTCTATTTAAAATTCAAAAAGAGTCTATAACATTTAAGACTCAGCCAACTTCATGTGGAATAACTGACAGGTAGCAGCATTGGATGGAGGAGGTGGGGGGGGGACTAGAGATGCTGCGGTCAAGGTTTCTAAAAAAAAAAAAAAAAAACCCCAAACAACGCAGTTTTAAACATCATTCTCATCAACTGTGATTAATGGATTTAACCGAGTAGTTGCTTAAAACAAAAAATAACATGATATGGAACGTCTCAATACAACCATGACTAAAATTTGTGTTATAAATATATTTAACATACTTTACAGACTGTTAATTACTCTTGTTCTGAATGTGATTATGATGAGATTAAAATAGTGCACGTACACTAGTGCCTCTCTTAGTTTGATAGAGAAGTGGAAAGAAAGAAGACGGTTGTAAACCTGAGCCAAGCCAGCATTTAACCTTTTTCAGAGTCAGGAATGTTTTGCTGGGCAATTAATAAGAAATGGATCTGTCTTGCCTCTGTCTAAACATTTTTTCCTTCCAACTTCCTTCCCCTCTGCACCCCTAGTGATGTCATCACACACAGCTTCACACAGCTACACACACACGCATGCATACCGATCCACACACTAACACATGCTGGCCAAGACTCAACAGTGCGGATATTTTGGTAAAAGCTGCGTAATTTCCTCTAAACAAAAGCGGAAAGAGAGGCATTGCTGCTGGGCTGATTTGGCCTTAATAGGTTTTTGACGTCAGTAGGAGGCAAAACTCAACCGAGGTGCATATTTCTTAAAGCTTCACTAAAGAGGCCTGAAAGAAGAAGGCCTTTTGCAATCCCTCATTTTGCTGTTGCTGTGAAGTTGATCACACTTGCACATTGTGCTTATTATCATTATAATGAAGTCAGTGTTTGCCACAGGATTTTGTAAGACTGTGGTGGGTGGACCATAGACCAGCTAGGGGGATCTGGAAGAAAATTTTGCACATTTTAAACTTAAATCCATCAGTATGGGGGAAGTTTAAGAGGCTAGATCACAAATGAAATGAACATAAACTGAAAGTTTAGTAAAGTAAAGTAAAGTAAACTTGAAAGCTTTGACTTTGCTGCTTGGTAGTTAGAGGCTGTACAGTGGCGTTGGCTTTACAACTTAAAAGTAAGTATAAAGTCTGTGTCAGTGCATTGCTTGCCGTTTGCATTAGTCCAGAGTTGTAACTAAACCTTGACTGAAAAACTAAACAATCACTGATGTTTTAAAAGTGTGAGTGCCTTCATTACCATATATATTATCTGGACTACCTGATTCCCACTCAGCTATCTTTTCTAAGCTTGAGTTTATGGCGTTGGCCAGTGGCATTTAGGAAATATAATAAATAGCTGTATTTAACTCTAACTTTTGTCAGGCACAAAGTCACAGAGCACACACACAGACCAAGAGATGTTCCGCCCACCTTAACAAGACAGAATGGAAGACAGAAGTGCACTGCGAGCCAGCACAGCAGCTTCATGTTACTGTTACTCACTGACATCAAACATGGAGAGAAGACCCTGCAGACCCTGCAGACCCTGCTCTCCCAACTCTCATTGAGGTTTTTTTCTCTCTCTCTCTCTCTCTTTGTGACCAGAAGAACAGTTTCATTTCATCCTCTCACTGAAGTTGTAAAGTCTTTGCTTTGACAGGAAGGGATGATGAGTCTTTGGGTGATTGTATTGTGGGGGTCTGTGACAGTAAGCATGATTGGTCCTCGTGCGGTCAGGGCTGGGCAATATAGCTGAAAAGCTTTGTAATCGAGCCTTGAACTGTGGTGTCTGTTTGGAGACTTTTTTTTTTCTAAAATTTGCCTGTCGACCAATCAGAGCCTCCCGCTGGTCACAGCAGAGCATTCAAAACAATGCAGCTCAGATTGCCTGCCTGCATCTACCACATTTGTAAAATATAGCGGATGTGGATGAGAGGGGAACTGATTGCTGGAATTCACTGACGTCACTGCTGCACAAGCACAAGTTAATGTGCTTGTTTTGAGAAATTGTTGTTAAACACCAGAGGATTTTATCTGCTGTCTTTATTCTTAGTTCTACTTTTTTCACCCTGGTCCATTTCCTTTGTTGAAGCAGTGAAGTGTTAAAATATTTTCAGTTCATTATGAAACTATGGCGAGAAGCCACAGTCGAGGTAATTAATAGGAAGCACTGATATATTGATGTTGATTTTCCTTTGCTTTGCGCATGTGCTGAATTCTCTGAACAGTTTTCAGACCAACTTGCCTACATAAGATTCAATAAGCCAAATGAATTAGTGCTGTCATTGTACATCCATTTATTTGATCTGTTTCTAAGTTTGATCCTGTTCTTGGGTGTGTGTGAATAGCACATTTGTAGCATGTTTGCAGACGGATGACGCAAGCATGTGGTCAGGGAGATGGGAAGCGTTCCAGAGGGCTGAACCCTATGCTGAGGCTGAACGTCAAGTTCTCTTCTTTGTTTGTTTACCTTCCCCCTTCCTTCACTGGGTGGCTTCGCTGCTCCAAGTGAAGACGTGAAGAAGAAGAAAGAAAAAAAGGCAGGAGGAGGAAGAAAGACGCGGGGGAAAGGGAGGCGAAAGAAAAGAATTACAGCCGTTCTGACATTGTTGACAGCTGGGAGGAAGTAATTTGTAGAAGGCAGAGGTGGTGCCAAAAAGAAAGTTGGACTCATATGCAGCACATGACACAGTACATGTGCTGTGCATTTCTACCCTACAATGTTGATATGTATAGCAAGCTGGAAAGGCGGTGGGACAAATAATTCAGTATATATTTTTTTTTCTTTTTTTTGTGGAAAAAGTACCAACTCCTTCACTTTTTTTCCTCAATCTCAAACATTTCTAATGTGCTTCTTTTTCACACAATATATAGAAGGCATCCTCGGTCTCAACAGTCTCTTCTTTTTTTTGTAGGTTTTGAGAAGGAGGATGTGAAAGCACTTGAGAGGTTTTATTCACCACATCAGTAGCTCCTGTACATCATACTAAAAAAGAAGGAAAAAACCGATTGGAGAAGTAAGATACATGCTATCAGCATAAATTGTTTATGCATGGTTTGTTTGTGGTTATCAGGCTGCAGCGTAAAACTGAAACAGTGACTATGAGGCTTTGATGTTCTCTTTTAAATTTATGATCCGATTTATGAAGCCACAAATCGCTTCAGCGTCACGGAAAATCAGTTATGGGTACACATGGGTGGATGTGGGCGCGTACATGAAGCTGCCCTTAGTAGGAGTGGGAGCGCCATTTTGTTTGTTGTTTGTTTTGTTTTTTAATTCTCTCCAGAGCTAGCATAACGGTTTGTGATTGTAAACCTCATGACGACTATGCTAAAAACTGTTATGTGCATCACTAAAGTCGTTCAAAACCTCATATAAACAACATTCTTGCAAATCCTGCATCAAATTCTTCCTCAAAACACAAATAAATCTCACTGTCAAACAGTTATATATATACACAATGAAGTCTTGACGTCTGTTAGCTTGTTTATTGGCCAGAAAAGTTGAGGTGAAATGAGGGAAATTGCACTCTGTGTTAGTGGTAAAAATCCTTTCCCTTCACATCACTGCCTTTTTTTCGTCATAGCCCAAATGGAGACAGCTTGCCATGTCTATATTTGTTAGTGTGTTTGTGTATGCAGTGGTTTGTGTGGCCTGCATAGGTCACTGTTTATACATTTGGTTTGGTACTGTGAGCTTTGTATATTGCTATTTAAAATCACATATTTACCACATATTTAAAAAAAACTTATCAGTGCTTTTTGACCTAAAATTCACTGCAAAAATATGTGCGTGAGTGTCCACATTCTACATGTTCAGTCTGTACCATCTCCTTTTTAATGATGTTTTGACTACTCACCTGTCTCTTATTCCACTTAGCTGTCTCTATTTGGCCTTGGATCAATGGCCCTGTTAGCGACACTGTTATGGAAACATGGTTAGTTTTCCTTTAGCCAAGGAAGCAAACACAGAAGGTCAAGGACGTTCAGAAAGAAACCTTTTCAGTCAATTAGCATTCCGTACCGGCTGCTGTTTATTCGACATTTTGGCTGCTGAAGAGTCAAAGTGGTTTGATGAGTCAGCTTCTTTATGCTTGTTGACCAAACAAAAGAGAGACACTTGAAAATCCCAAGATACTGGCTGACACGGGTAAGTTCCTGGAGGTTTTACCAATTACTGTAAACACAGTCATTTTGTCCTCTGTTGTCCTTGCTTTCATGGAGCAAAATGTTTTCAACAGTCTCATACTGGGCTCATGCTGTCAGTAGTTGTTTAAACTAGTTGTAAAAGAGCCTCATATGTCCAAGGATAACTTTGTCAAAAATTTCAGCACCTTTTTTTCAACTGGAATTAGCAAAGCCAGCATTCTCTTTTGTTGTAATGATCCCAGGCTATGGATAGCTTCATGCGGAGTGCCAGCCGTAAGGTGATAAATTTCTCTCAAGTGATTTACAAGGACTGAAATGTCTTGTCTTGGCTGCCTCTCTGGCCACACCAGCTCTTGCCTTCATATCCCTGCTGCTTTCTCTTCTTCTGTCTTTCTCACGCGCACGCACATACACACACACACACACACACACACACACATGGTTCGCAGGCACCAACATACACTCCTTCAAAACAGACTCCTGCAAACCTGTAATGCAGTTTTGTTTAGCTGTGTAAGTCCATTGCACAGTCCGCTCTAATCTGTTTATTCCAGTTGCTGTCTGCTCAGTGGTGGTGCCCTTTTCTTTCCCTCTCTTTCTGTCTTTCAGCCTGTATATGGGCCATATCACAGCAGGACACTTAGTTCTCCATACCTTCAGTGGATGAATTGGTGGGTTACACTGCAGCAGATGTCAGAGAGCAGTGTTGTTGATTGATTTTTGTCTGATGGGGGCATGAACACAAGCATCAAGCAAACATGCATCCTATCCCATCCTACCACCCTGAAAAGGCATTATGGGTAATGCTAATGGTAAATACATGCCTATTTTTTTTAATAAAACAGATATAGAACAATATTATCATTTATTTGGAGTGGGTCTAACGTGCACTGCTCTCTTTAACCCCTTGACTCCTAATGTTAGGTCTTTGCTGTTTGCTTGTTGTTCTTAACTTTTATCTTTGTTCGATGTCAGCTCAAATTTTTCTTTGTTTGATGAAAGTAACTATAAAGTTAACGAAAAGCCTAAAAAGGGCCCCAAGAAAAATCTGTCAAGCTGAAAAGTTGAGTGATGATCCTCCATGAATCAGGCACTTAAGGCAGTGTCTTTCACACTACACAGAATTGTTTGCTCAACACTGAAGATACTGATTAATGTAGGTTTAAGGAGTTTGTCTATTGGTTTATACTCGGATGTGAATATGTCTCCTGTGTTTGTTGCATAGCATCAAGCAGCCAGTTCTTAGGACATATGTAGGCTTTACTGTGGATCGAGAAAAGTCAGATTACTTTTATGAGCACCACATGACTATACTCTGTGTGGGGAATATGAGAGTCACATGGTCGTAGTGCAGTTTTACTGGCCTATCTGTGGAGGAAACACTGGTCAACAGGGAACAGAAGCTGACTGGTGACTTTTTTTGTTACTCAGCAGAAGGACTCTTCTTTGTCTCACTGTGTCTTGACTAAAATGACTAAGATTCTTGTTGCATCAGCTTTCACTCGAAGACAGCTGGGACAAATGTGTATAAAACATCTGACACACACACACAAACACACATACAAAGTCTCTCTGTCTCAGCCATTTCCCCTCAGGGAACCACTGCAATGGACACTCAATAAGAAGAGCACTATTGATCTACGTGCAGGTGGCAAGGTAAAGGAGAGCCCATTACCGCTTAAATATCACACTTTCCTCTGTGTCAGCCTGCCATACGAGCTCTGCTGGCCGTCACACAGCCTGTGTGGTGCACAGCACTGCATGTGACTGACACTGAGCCTGGTATCATGACACAGGGGCTGGCTGACTCATCTTGCTGAATTACACACATCTTCTGGTAGTGTAGATCAACATATTACTATGTTCCAAGAAAGCCTCAAGTCACTTGTTGTTATTTGGGCTTTGGTTTATTTTTTTTTTCTTCAAATCCTGGTATATGTTTGCTTTTGTAAAACTCTCCAAAGGTTTAGTTGTCATTAGGTCACACCCAGAGGTGATGAGAGGCTCCCAAAGAAGACAGTTTTATACATAATGTCAAAGTGACACAGTGTTGGAATCAGTACTTTATATTTTCACGTTCTTGTTTGTTGAAGGTCTGAAACATTAAAATGGCTACGGTGAGCTTATGTGTTAGAGGTCAGTGTGCCGAACACTACAAAGTTTTTCTCTTAATGTTGCTCTTGTCTTTGATAATGCCTTTTGTTTTTCAATGGCATTTCAAATGTAGTTGTTTCAGTTGCTTAATGGAAATACAATTTGTGTGACTTGTAGTTTATGATTGTGATTGAAAGGGAAAAAAAACACCAGTCTGGTTCATTTTAGATTTTTTTTTTTTTAATTGGTGCTTGTTTTGCTGTTTTCAGCTGACTTTTGATGCTTTGATTGTTGTCATGTCGTGTATTTCCAAACTACTATACATCTGTGACATTTAATGCAAATAAACATAGAAATCCCAAATTAAAACACTTTTACAAGAGAATTTAGACATAATCGGGATCATGGGACTCATGTAGTCTGACCCAAAACACACAGACAAACACTTAGCTGTAAGTGGCCTCTAAGGTTGGAGGCCTCAACAATGGGCCCAGTCAGAACTGATAAATCTGGAAAATGGGGTAGGGAAAGAAAGAGTGTGTTGATGTGACAAAATTTTCTTGTTGCTCAACATTCCTGACATACTGTAACCCTGGTGACTATCATTAATTTGGTTTCTAGAACTTCTTCGTGTGTATGTGCGCCTGCAATAGTGGGCATACTCCTGTGATTTACACTTTTTTTACATTTGTAATCCAAAAAATTCAAAAAAAAACTTTAATCTGTTATGTCACATATCACATCTCTGTATCCTCAATTTGATGTACAGACGTGCTTTGTGGTACGTCTCCTCACCTCTGACCTTTACCTATCATTGTTACCATAAACCTCCAATTAGCCAGTTCCTGGAATATCAAGTCCCTTCTCCGCTTCCCGGAACACTTTGTGGTGTTCCAAAAGAAAGAAACGGGGCGATTTGGAAACGCTTTGATTCCCATATTGATGCAGTGCCAGCTGAGGCCATTCCTATTCTTCCACTCGCTCTGGGTTTTCTGGCCTTTTCATTCCTCACTCTTTGGTTGATTTGTTTCTGTGTTCTAATGTGTTTCTGGCTCTGTTACCCAGGCAATGGGTCAGGGAGTTTGTGCTTCCACTGGGTGCAATCGGGTTGTCTGTGGAACTTTTCCAGAGAAAACACTTGACTTGGATCAATCTGCTCCCTTTATTCTCTGCCCCTTTCTGTGTAGTCTGGATTTCTCTGTTATGGTGAGAAGAGCATTTAATTTTAGGTCGTTACATAAAGAAATCAATGACTAATTGAGAATACTGATAACCAGGAATTAATATGTGAATATTTGTCAGTGGTTCTGTTCAGATATTTGAATAACCACTTCACTCTTCCATCCCTATTGCCATAATATACACTAACTTTTACATCACCAATTTTGCACATCACATCGGTAATTGGGGTGCGATAGAGATAACATCCACCATCACATGTCATTTTGTGTCTTCATATATGTCTGATGATAGAAATGTTACGGAAAAGCAGCTGACAAATTGTTGAAAAAAATTCACACAAATAACCAAACGGGAATGTCCGTTTTTGGTTAATCCAGCAAATTTAATGCCTGATATAGGTAGTTACTTCATCACAAAGATGCAAAAATCCTGTATTATATGTATATTGTCATGACGCCACCTTCCTTATGATTTGCAGCATTGTCGAATAGCCTCATACATGCAGAGATATTAAAGGGATAGCTCACATCAAATAGCCGGTATGAAACGGCATAAATTGTCATATCGCCCAGTCCTGATCAATAATATGTATGTCCTTGATTGATTGTCTGCTCAGTGAGTCTTGTCCAGGCCAGTATACCAGGCAAGTAAATGTCCAGGCAAGTAAAGTTTTGTAAATATTCTCAATAATAATGCAGTAGTAGGTTTATTCATGTCTAAACACAAAACAGACTGCAGAGGTTTTCTTATTTGTTCAGGACTGGTTGTTTGCCTGTTATGAGTTAAATGCAATATGTAGTTTAATGACGCCAGGGAAAGAATTTATTGTTTTAATTAAATTGGAAACAGCTCAAGTTTTATTTTTGGATTTGGTTTAATGAATGAACAGTTTTGTCATTGTAAATAACACTGTAGGTGCTGTATTAATCTATCATAAATTCCTTACGGGTAAGCTAGGATTAGGGACGAGAAGGTGTTCATTAAAACAGCTTCAGTGGTTTGAGCATGAATGTGCCACTGCTGTGTGCGTCTGTACTGTGCTGTGTGCCTGACCTTCTGTGTCTTACTGTCTGCGTGAACTTTATCTCCATCTTACCCACTGCCTCCCTGAGACCCCCACCTGTCCCATATATTTCAAAGACTTTTTTTTTCCCCTCACTGATTGCCGCTGACTGCTGACATTTCTTTGTTAAATTCCAGGGTGAACATCTAAGCATGTATCACACGTACGGACCTATTTTTAAACAACCTCCTGCTCTTTACACACAAGTAGATTCTGTACCCACGTTCACAAAAATGCAAGGATGGAAGCTTATTATTACAACTCTGTTCTGGGTTGATGCAGAAACTTGAGTACAGATTAGATATTCTTCCACTTGATAGCTTCAATTTGTTCTTGGTTATGTTTGTTTTTTTTTTGTTTTTTTTTTTTTTTGATAATGTACAATGTTGTTGAGGGCTGCAGTGAATAATTATGTGCACTGACCCACAATGTGACAATGTGTTGCTTATAAATTTTTTTCATTAATATGCCTTTTTAGCTTTTCGTGTCATTTAACACCATCTGCATTGGTAAGGAAAGTGAGGAAAGGAAAGTCAAGGAAATGAGGAAAGTCACCGGACTACTTATTAGGTCGACTGGTCAGTATTATTAGGTCAGTATTACACCCTTTTTCACCTTATTTTTTTTATCCTTCCCTTTGATTACAGTCGACAACAACTCTGCATCAGCAGCTCCGTGTTGGCAGATTTCATTTGAAGCAGCTCAGTCGAGCTGCTGTGTAGACTGTAAATATAAATACTAAAACCACGCTAATGCTGAAGCAATCAGTCGATGAATGTGCCTACCTGGTCTTAGAGCAAAGATCGTACATAAATATCATCAAATAGAACAAGAAGAAGCAGAGAACAAGCAAGTGAAAATAGATTGAGCATAAATACAAGTTCTTTGTCTAAATACGGTATATAAATAAATAAATCCACATGTGTGATGTGCATTTAGACACAAGGGAAACAGGTCTGTGGTTTCACTCTCTCAGACAAAAAGCCTTGCAAGTTTCACTCTCAAGCTTTGAATCAAACTAGCTAACACATTAACCCACCCAAAGTTTGCATTTCATTATTTGAAAACTTTTTTGCATGAAAATGTTCATGTGAGTTGTTAGCAAATTTGCCAGAAGCTGACATAGCCGACTGTCCAGTAACACGGACTAAAGGTTAGCAAATTGACGTGCTTAGTTATCATTAGGACAAACAGTCCACCACTGACATGATAGTCCCATCTGGACTCATCATTAACAGAATTCACACATTCAAAACTTGACTCGACTGCTTGAGGATACTAAAATTCAATCCATTAGGAAGATAAGATATCCATTTATGCATGCCAATATTCTAGTTTACAATCCATTTATTCATTTAATCCATTATTCAAACTGCATAACTGCACTTCACCCAGCACATGTGCGATCATTCTGCAGCCAGAGGATTCATGTTTCCACTCTTTTTTTTTTTTGCCAGAAGCTGTTTAGCTGCACTCTATGCCGATCAGGAGGCTGTCAGACTTGAGTCCAATTTTAACAGGATTAAGTTCACAGTGGCAGGCTCTCTAATTCTAATTATTGTCAATCCATCCACAGTTGTAATCCACCATGCATCTGCCATTTCAAGTCAAGAGCAAATTACCTGCTGGTTTTCGGTGAACTCTGAGGTAATCTGATAATAGCAATGCAATGACAATGGCAGCTCTGTTAGAGAAATGTGTTTTATTCATGCTTGACTGTAAAATTGTAGGCTGTCATATTTGGATATTAAAACAAATTTGGATACTGATTTACCTCAAGGATAACTGTTGGTTATTTTCAGGTTTTGTACTTAAGACTGTAAATGTGGCAAAACACACATAGAAAGATAAAGAAACTGATAGGTTTGAGAGAGCGCGTCACTTGGTGAATAAAGGTTCGTGCACAGGTAAATGAATTTCCTGTGAGCACAGGTTATGAATGGCTGCACCTGCTTTCCCTCTGCGAGAAAACTGTAGCTGTCCAGGGTACTGAAGTGTGTGTACAGCCCAAGTGGTTGGCCTTGGCACATCATGCTTTGACACACACACACACACACACACACACATTTTTTGTAGGAAATGCTGACATCTGCATTTTTTGAACCTCCGGCTAACCATCTATGTCATGTGAAATACGTCATTCATTTTTTTTTCTTTTAGATGATTTTTTTCTTGCTGCAGCCAGAGGTTAATGGGGTGTGTGTGTACGTGTGTGTGTGTGTGGGGGGGGGGGGGGGGTGTACACATGTGAGCACATTCACATTCCTTGCCCTGCCCCTTATTTTCGATTTGCTGAAAAGCATCTGCAGAGCACATGATGCTGCTGCTGACTGCTATAAACACTGAAATGTGTGTGTGTGTGTGTGTGTGAGAGAGACAGAGAGACAACACATGTGCATGAGTGTACACACATGTGAACAGTATTTTTAACCATCACTATCTAGCAGCATGCACTGGTATGAAGATGTGATCGTCTTAAAATGTTGAATGTAGATTAATTTCTCAAAAAGCTGCTTAAAAGTGTGAGCATAAAACTTGTTTACAGTATGGTAATTTAAGAAAAAAAGAACGAAATACACTGCAAAATGTTTTTTAGAGATGTTGGATTTGGGAATCACAGTTTACAGCATTCCTTTCTTTCCTATTCATTGCCTGAGGGGCATTTATAGATGCTGGTTACCTCAGCCTCAGGTTGGAAACTGGCCATGTAAATGGTTTATCAAGATGGGTAATAACATGCTAGGATGCATACCTGGCCAACTGTGGCAGGAGAGTATAGAGGAGCGTGCTTTTTGTCAATAGCTCAGTGGATGGTAGAGAATTACAAAGAGTACACTTAACATCCTGTCTCAAGGCAAAGAAAAACACCCTTTCTGCCTTTAATGTCGAGGGAAAGGGTTTTTTTCTTTACAGTGTATATTACTGCTCTGGGTTTAAAAAAGAAAAAGAGAAGAATTCCTGAAAATAAACTGATGAAAATGGATCAAACAGAAGTTAAAGGGAAAAGATTGATCTGTGGAATTTAGAGAGATTAGATCAAGAAAGATGGACAAAGAAAATACAAAGTTTTTTTTAAAAAATACATGTTAGCAAATGCAGTGGTTAGCACTGTCGCCTCATAGCAAGAGGGTTCCAGGTTCAAATCCCGGTCTGGGCCCTTCTGTGTGGAGTTTGCATGTTCTCCCTGTGCCTGTGTGGGTTTTCTCCGGGTTCTCTGGCTTCCTCCCACAAACCCAAACCATGCATATTAGGTTAATTGGCTACTCTAAATTGCCCCTAGGTGTGAGTGTGAGAGTGTGTGATTGTCTGTCTTTGTGTGTTGGCTGTGTGATTGACTGGTGACCAGTCCAGGGTGAACCCCGCCTCTCGCCCGTAGTCAGCTGGGATAGGCTCCAGCTCCCCCGCGACCCTGACGGATAAGCGGTATAGAAAATTGATGGATGGATGGATGTTAGCAAATGCTCATCTATTAAGTGCCCAAGTATTTGTGCTCAGGCAGAACACAGGAATTTGCAGCTTATAAAAGATGCAGGGTTGTTTTTTGCAGCAGAATAGTTAATTCTATATTTAATCATTGCTTTCAGCTTCATCCTCTTTCAAGTGTTGTGAGTTTCAGACCACAAACCTCAAAGCAGTATGATTATTGGTGTAGCACCAGAGTACTACACCAGAGTACTGTTCATTCTGTCAATTTAATGTGTGTAGTGTCGCCTCCAGCATATTTTGATATCTGCTTCCTCACATACCGAAATCTGCAGGAAGCCTCGACGAAGGTTTACATTGTTTAGCCTTTCAAATCCCAAAGGACTGCCTTCATTGTATTTTGTGGTGCTATACTGTGAAAAATGGGGAATTACACTCTGATTTTACGCATTTAGCGTGCAGCAGTACTGGTACATAACTTTTTTTATTGACCTTGATCTTGTTTTATTGACCTGTTAGTTGAAGTGTACATATTAGATTGTATTCTCCACAACACGTATTTTAACATATCGCTTCATAATTTTTGCTCTTAGACTGCCTTTTGATCGCTCACATCATCCCACCCAGAGATAAGTCTGACCTCATTCCCTCACAGTTTGATCTTATTGATTACAAAACCTCATATTGCATTTTTGCATAAGTAACATGCTCCTATTTGAATAGAGAAAAAAACGGTCTTTTGATGTCTGAAGCATGATCAGCTTGATCGCTGGTCTTTTGAGTGATATTAGTTTTGAAATAATATCTAATTATCCTTGCATGTCCCACTTGCACATCAGGATCGGTGCCAACAAAAACAAAGACATGGTGAAGAATACCACATGGTGAATAGCATCAGAATGAACAGGTGTTTTAATTTTTACCGAAGCATGATGTCCATTGAGACAAAACCTCGTAAGGATGTGGATTCACTGACAGCTCACTGAAGATAAATTGCCTTGCTGCTCTGTGTGTTTGTCCATATGAGTGTGCCTGAGTATGAGTTTGTGTCCTGAAGTCTACAGCTGTAACTATAATTAGCTCTTGTGTTTTGGTTGCCTTGGTAGCATTACAAAGTCCGTTTTGTGTGTGCGTGCGTGCGTGTGCATATGGGAATGTGTGAGTGAATTTGCCTTAACAAGTGTGCAGTGGCATTTTTCCCCCGTCGGCGCATGGTTGCATAGATGGACAAAGTTACACAAGCACAAAATGCACAGATGCCATGCTGTTGGATCGCTACACCCTGCTCATGTAAACAATGGGAGAAGCACAAAATTAGAACGAATAGACCCAAAGAGAATTTTTTCAGCAGTTGTTTCCAGGTGATGCATCAGCTTTAGTAAACAGTGTGTTCACATCAGTAATCTTTGTAGTTGCTTAGTTCAGTGGAAATAGCAGTTGCCATTCAAAATCAGGTGGAATTCATGGTAGCACAACACATCAGAATGTTCTCAGCCCTCATCCAGGAGAACCACAGTGCATTTATTTAAAGGAGAAACTAAACAAAGGGTTTGTGGCTGTTACAAGATCAAGGTTGAAGCATGAGCAGCAGCCTGCAGTCTCTTAGGACAATAAAATCAACAGAGTTCTGCACTCCATTCCAGTGCTCGGCTGTTTCTTTCTATTCCTACCTGGTATGAACAACAAGATGATATAAATGACAGAGCTCAGACAAGACAGACAATTGTGTTTTAGTTTAAGTTAGCAACTGGAATCAGAGCTCCTATTTTTATGCCTTGTGAGATCACATTAAGTAGGGAGTGTAATTCTGAAATTATCCAGGTCAGGGTAAGCCAAAATTAATTGCAAGCTTCCAAGCCCTCAGTAAACACAGTAGTTAGATGTTGGTTTGAGGCACTTAAGGGAAATGAATATTTTAATTGAAGACAATCTATTCTGGGAGTTGGCAGTTTGACAAAGAACACATTCCTTTAAAGGCCCTTTTAAATCTCTTTCTGTCAAGCTCACATATACTTTTAGAGCCAAAGAACCAGGTCAGGTGTGCAAGGTCAGTGCAAGTGTTTCCAATCATACCTCCTATTTTAGTTCATAAAAATGCACCATTGTAAGCATCAAGGGTGAGGTAAAGTGGAAGATTAAAGGGAAAGGCCTGGTGATGAAAAGTCATACCTTTTAAACATCTGTGCCAGTTGAAGCAAGGTATGACAGCAGCGATTGCAGCTTGGTTGGAGGTTGGCTACTGTTAGTAGGTATTTACATTTGGTGATATTTATGTGCAAAAATCCAAAACATCATTCATATTTTGTCTTGATGCATTTCAAAGTCAGGCGGAAATGCCAACACGTATGCTGCTTCTTTCACTTGTTGAGTTGCACTCGTACAAAAACTAGAGACTATTGTGTTATTCATCACTCAACAGTCTCGCTGGAGTACTAGACGTTTGTCACCGAGGATGCACCTCAATCAATGCATGTGTCTGCTCAGCTTTGCTACATCTGCTCTCACCTGTGGCGCTGTCCTGTTCATGGAATTCTGGAAAAATGCCTGAGAAATGGACAACAGCAGAATTAATTTTGTTCTGTTCTGTTGTTTGACCATACAAGGTGTTTAATCTAGGGCTTTTACATTGTTTCTAGCTGTTCTTAAGAGCTTCATCAATAACAAAACTCAATCAAGAGGTTCAAACCGCTCAACCAAGAATGTACATGAAAATGGTCTTTTCCTTACTTCCACTGTAAGCTAAAAATAAAGTTAAAATAACGTGCTTGATGCCAGTGGTTGTGAGCATAGATGGTGTTAAACCGACCTCAGCTGATTGACCAGTGTGGTTGTGTTACAGCGAGAATCATTAGCGTGTGTAGAATTACACCACTGTGGACAGTAACGCTATCTGATCTGTCATTATGCAATAAGCCAGCGTGATACTCACATGTACATTGCATCAGTAATGCACAGGTCAAGAGAGGGCAACAAAAAGGAAGAGCCCGGGAGATGGGCAGAGGAGGGAGAAAAATGGCCAGATGTAAAGGAAGAAGTGCGTGTGTGGTCAGCTCACATGTGTGTTCACTACTGAATAAGTTCCAGGGGTCAGAGGAGAGGAGAGGAAAGGGCCATGACTGGTGACAGGAAAGCTGTTTCTCTGTCATTTTCCAAATTTCCATATCTAACACTGTGTTTATATCTTATGGAAGTTCCACCAATAGCAGTCTAACAGTAACAGTGGAATACCTTCTATCCAACAGGATGTAGATATTATGGTTGTTTCTAAAGGGATGTTTTGTTTTGTTTGTTTGTTTGTTTTTTACCTCTCTGAGCTGAAAGCAGCCGACCACTGTAGTGTTCTCCAAGTTCCAAAATAACCCTGTCTTGCAGGTGTTTGTGCAGCTTGTTCAAGGAGGTATCGCACAGGGTGTGTCTCATTCTGGACTGTAGCTGTTGCAGTAGGCAGTTAATCTCTGGACTCACTGCACTGATTTGGATTTTGGTTAATGAACATCGTGATGCTGATGGCACAATTCCAAAGAGTGACACCTCATGAAAAATGAAAGGACGGCCTGAGGTGAACAGAGGCGTCTTAGCACAGAGCACACAGCTGCTGCTAGTGAAATTATTTATGGGTAAGATAATCATTACAATGGTTAATATTATTATTCGTGTTTGCTGACACACCTAAATCAATCGTGTCCATCATTAATTAGATTTTAATCAGCTGTGATCACCCTGCTGTTACATTGTAGATGTGGAAGAGCATGTGTAAGAGGTGTGTGTAAATACAAGGTAACTGCAAAGAGCAGCCACAGCACATGTGCACATGACAACATTAATGATGGCTGCATTCCATTTATCATTTTAAGGTCTCTTTTGTGTTTCCTGCCTCACTGGCGTGGCTTACTGGGACACCTACGATAAATGGAACAAATCCATCATTAGTGTTATCAATTTCATCTTTGTGTTTCCTGCTATGACATCTTCTGATAAGTGTAGTTAAAAAGCTCCATGTAAATAGTGCTGTTGGCTGACTTGATGTATTCCTAAATTTCAAACATGCAAACTTATCAGGTTCTCTTGATAATGAATATACTGAAAGGTAAAGGAGTAAAGTCCTTCTCTTGAGATTTTTTTTTTAACCACAGACTCCCCCTGATGATACACTTCAGATGAGGGTGATTTTCAAAAGAGTTGAGTGTTTGGGTTGAAGCCTAAAATAAGACTGATGCATGAGTAAGAGATGGGAGGAGGTTAAAGAGTGCAAGGACATGAGGACACATGGAGAGCAGAGCAAGATGAAGAGGAGGAGACAGGAAAATTAGGACTGTCCTTTGTCCCTCATGATGAAGTCAAACTTCAACCAGCAAGGCTAAAAAAATAGCAGGGTAGTGGCCCTGCTGCTAACACACACACACAAACACGAACACACATCCCAGCCGGGAGTCCCATCAAAGCTGCCTTCACCCATCCTGACCTTTTCATGTTGGCTCAGTTCACCATTCACAGCCTCCAGTATAAACCATTCACCTTCACTCCTACAATAGGCTGATACATACGTACATACACGCATTCAGTACAGATCCAAACAACCCGTCTTTACACCCACAGCGTATGATTGACTGTGGGTGGCACAGTGGAGCTCCTCTTTGTGCATTTAGTTGAATGACTTACACAGGAAATCCGTCAACAAGCAGCACCTGAGGAGTTAAGTGAAGACAAAGCACACAGCAGCAAAGGGCACATGAATGATGTGATCACACTGCACAGTGACTGACATAAAGGGGTTCACTGACATTTAAATTTATCTGTTGTTAATCTCAAACTTAATGTTTGGTGTTTGTAAAAGCAAAAAGTACATAGTGTGAAATGACGTTTTTTAGATTAAAAAAGGAGTTTTTTTTTAATTGTAAGGTCATTCTTCCACTTAAAAGCTTAGCTACACTAAGCAAAGCTGATCGCTGATGGTGGTAGCTTCGTATTTCTCATACAGACATGAGAGTGGTATCAATGTGGTCAGATAACTCTTGGCCAGAAAACCTATTTCCTAAAATGTCGAACCATTGTACCGTACAAATTATAAATAGGTGGCACATTTTGGCTTTTTGGTGTTTTCAGCTTTTTGGTGTTCACACTAATTAAATCAGAATCAGAATTCCTTTAAAACCATCGGGATTTCATTACGGTGAAAACCCGATTTTCAACTACGGTGTTTTTAAAAGGACAACGTTATAGATAGTTAGATAGTAGTTAGATAGATAGTTGAAAAGCAAGGAAGGGACACTAAATGCAGACCTGTCAGTGTGTTGCATTGTGTATGTTTAGTGGTTGCTGTGATCTCTTTGCACTTAAACTTCCTGTGTGTGTTTTGTGTACATGTGTGAGCATATCTGAGCCATGAGATAGAGGAGAGGAAGTGCTTTAAGTAACCACTCACATGCGTTCACAGTGCAGACATCTGCCTTGGGTTCTAAAGTGCTACATGCAGAGCTGTGTAGAGAGCTAGTATTTCTTTCATTTATGCATTAAACCTCAGAAATTTTGAGCTGTGAAAGGACACAGAAGAGCAAATGAAGTGACAGATAGTTGACACAAATAGGAGAGACAACCTTGATAACGAATGACATTGCACCAGCCAGGTGGAGTTATACCGACTGCATTCACAGGAAGGACGTGGTACCACAAAGCAAGTCTCTGAGAGCCTGTCAGCAGTTCTCAGTATATGGGGGTGGTAGAGCGAGGGAAGCTTGTGCACCAGTAAATCCTCCATGGGTGGCTTGGTACTCTTGGTTTAAAAAAAACAATGTAAAAATGCTGCAATGGGTTGCCAAATATACCTTCACAGAAAATGATTATTTGGTGGTGAGCCACCACAAATGAAAAAAAATGTATTGCAAACATGGCATAGTGTCATGAGTGTTTGGTTGTGTAAAAGCATAGAAATCCCTGATTACTCGGACAACACCGATCGAAGCACAGATCAATAGCCTCCCCTCCTCCTCTGCTTCACCTGTTGGAGGTCTGTTGGTTGGTTGGTTGAATAGCATTTTACTTCCATGTGCGCATACGTGAAACAAGAAACACATTTCAGTGTAGATTAAAGCAGAAAATGACACTCACTTGGAAGTGTTTGAGGCGAAAGGAGCAGGGAACGATGTGTGTGCGTGCGTGTCGCTGATTGACGGGTATCTTCTGTGTTCTTAGCTGGTGGCCCACCGTGTCCAGGGACAAATTGTGATTCTTTATTCAGGAAGTGGTAGGACACGAGACTGCCCATGAAAACTGTCTGTGTCCCATTTACATCACATTAGCAGCGAGTGGCAGATCTGTAGAAGTGAATTTAGTCAGAAAGTCTTGGAAAGGTATGTGTGTGTATATGTACTTTATGAATTACCAATTGCGGGGACACACGCTGGTTTGCGTGTGTGCAAGACTAAGGGGAGTACGTCTGCACATGTACACCTGTTTGTGTGTGTGTGTGTATGTGCACCTGGAGGATGGTTTTCCCTCTGATAGAACAGGGCTAATGGTTTGTTTACATCCTCTCAAGTTTCGGGGGGGGATTTACAGTCCCTGTGTTGGCCAGTGAGGACAAGGAGGGAGGCAGCACAGGAACCACCTCTTCCTGCTTCTTGGTTCTCTTCTCTCTTGTTCCAGCTCCCTTGTGCTTTATTCAGACTCTCTTACTCTTTCCCACTCCTTGTCTTGACTCTTGGTCATTTTGTGTCTCCTGTTTTTCACCGTCTCATTCGGTCCATGGCATACTTATTTCTTACCTTAATTTAAAAAAAGAAATCCCCTCCACATTCACTTAACACTAGCTGTCTGCCTTTCAGATTTCTTTCGCTCCATCACTCCTGTCATCTGTCTCAGTCAAGGCCTTTTCTCTCACTTTTCCACTTTCCCATTATCTCCTTCTCTTCTCTCTTGTTTGGCTGGTCCTGCCTTGTTCTTCATATGATGTCCTGTCTCCCCTGTTGTACTCATTCATTTTTATTTTTAATATGAGGGAAGGTTTGATCCCTTTTATTTCTTCACATATCCCTACAGTATTAAAAGTCAAGTCCAGCATCAGATTGGTTATACTTAAAAGTTTTAATCTATTCTCCATTTTTACATTGCTATTGAATGATAATTCAACTGCACTGGGTCCTAAATCATGACCAGGCGTCATTGTGGTTGCCCCTTCAGAAAGATTCCAATCAAAGATCTTTTTATGAAATGAAGACGAGCGTCACAAGATGATTTCCTGTAACAAGCTCCTGAGTTTATGCCATCCAACAGCACTCAGCTCTTGTAGGGAAGATTGTAACATTAGAGAATACTGTTGTCTGATATGTTTTTGCCTAATATTGTGTTCAGTATAAAACTGTCCTACAGTGTTTTACTGTATGAGTATATTGTAATATACGTGACATATTTAGCATAGTTTATTTTTTTGCTTGCAGGTAGTGAAATCAAAGCATTGTTTTCCTTGTCACTACCAACTCATCTGACAGTCTTGACCAGTTCAAAACTCAAAGATTTTACAACAACAACTTGTTGCAAAATATGTGTTGGAGGTTAAACATGGTCTAACTGTTGTGGCGTCATTTTTCATCATCAGGTGTATTTTTCTGAATTTGAAACATATAAACTGTTGAGGTGTAATTTACCTTTTGACTGCTCTGTGATATTAATTTTCATTTTCTAATGAAAGTGAAGCCCACATGCTATTTGAGCATGCAGCAGGCCATTAATTAGGCTAATTTGACTTGCCGCTTACCTCATTCATGTTTTTCCCAAAGCCTTTCACATCCACCTTTTTTTTTTTCTTAAAGCAAACGTGGGTTGGCATGAATTATTTGTTCAGAATGCAGACTCACTCATTGATTAATGAATGCAGTCAATTAAATATTCACTCAAACTGTGAAAATGACAGAAAATGTGCCAAATTCCATGTCATCGAGGAAGAGAAAAAAAAGAGGAAGCACTAGGAATAAGTGATTATTTAGTGCTGCTGTATGGAGGTTGGTAAGGGAAAAGATGATGTGTGTGTGTGTGTGTGTGTGAGAGAGAGAGAGAGAGAGAGAGGGCATATAATGGAAAGTAGCTTCACTCGATTTCATCCAGACACACACATTTGATGTGTAGGACATCTGCCCTGTTTGAAAAGATAAAGCCAGTGACACACAGAACAGTGAGCATATGTTCTGCCCTCCTTCTCTCCAAACACCACACACACACACACACACACACACACACACACACACACACACACACATAAACGTAGTGGCATGTTGCTGAGTGCTCTTCACACCGCTCTCTTGTGACACACACAGGCTGCAGCAGCTGTGGGCGCCGATCTGCAATTCATAGCACAACTACCATGACCTTCACCTCAATGCCAACAGCTCACTGGGTCTCCGCCCAGCTCCATACAGGCTGGGGATTTGACTGGACCTCTGCTGTTCTGAGCACTTCTGGGTCCAGACAGGTGTAACATTGTCGTGACAAGCCAGCATTTGAGTTCGGTGTTGAGGAAAATTTTAATGTGGAAATATCAGCCAAGTAGTCTGGCATGTATGCATTGCTTCATCTCCTGCTCATGGGACAGCGGGTTTCCAGTAATAGATTACTGTTTGCACTCCATGTAGATCTGCCAACCTGCGTCCACATGTCTGTGCATACCAGTTTAGAGTGATGATCTGGACACTATGTTGAGCAGTGTTGTTATCTGAAAATAATCCACACTCGCTGTCAGTCAAAATCAAAGATTTTTTTTGCATTAAGTTGTAATAATGCCAAAACCTGAGTCTTTTTATTTGTACAGTTTAACTTCTGATTTGTATTTAGATAAATGTGGGGGTTGTTAGCCTTATTTTCAGGCATTAACACATTTTTAGACTTCTACGTAGTGTTAAAGCACGCACTTAAGCAAAGGATTAAACATTTCTCTCTTTTTCCCGTGTCATCGTGACCTAAATCTTAGCCACAGGAACACATCCCTCCAACTGTCTCTGGCTTTGGATTTGTTTATTTAAATGTGCACTGTGCAATATCTGTGTGTGCACGGGCCTGTGTGCATGTGATGATATGATGAATAATAATAGATGAGGTGATTAATAGTTCTGCCTGAGGGGAGACGTGCGTCCCGGGTGTATGCCTCAGCTGGCCAGCACTTTATCCCACATTAACAGGAACTTGAAGCTGACAGGTATCAGGTTGAGTCACAGGTGGGCACCTCGGCACAGTTTGTTTCACTTAAAGGTCAAGGGAGCTGCCATAAAAATCAATATACAACAGCTGAACAACAGTTTTTAAAATTTTGTTCCCATTTCCCATGTTAAAGTAGTTGATTGTCCTAAAAAATCTTCTTCTTCTTCTTCTTCTTCTTCTGTTTGTTTGTGTCGACACTGACAAGTCATCATTCAGTTCTTTATTTTTAATATATCTACCCTTTCAGCATAGATAATGTGTGGATGCTTGGCCAGAATAAAATGTTAGATATTTAGCATGAATCCAAAACAATTTAGCATGAATCCAAAACAAAAACAAAGGAAGAAAGGAAGAACAAGTATTCGATTGATTCTTGGTTCCCGGAGGATAAACCCTGTTGACTTAATGGAAATCCCCTTCTTTTAATCTAGTGCCATCATGAGGTCGACACTTGTGGTTCTGAATGAGTTGTGGTAACATCAACTGGATGTTTTACCGCTGAATTTTAAGTATACGTTCATGCCACAGAATGAACGATAACACGTTTGTTAATCCCTTTTCATTTAGTGCAATCATCAGGCTCAATACTTTGGTTTATGACCAAATACCTCATGTTAACATAACACAGCTGTATTAAAACAAATGGATTACTTTGGTATTTGTCATCTGTCTAAATTCCATATGCCGCCATTAGTTCACCACTATGCAGCATTCTAAACCAAATTGATTTGTCTTGGACGGATGCAGATGTATGATGAAAATTGACAGTTTGACTTCTGCATCAGAGGGCTTCAGCAAAATTTTATTTAATGATTTCTGTCTCTGAGCTCCGTGTAGACATCATCATCATCACTCTCTCATGTGCCCTGGTCCTTACAAGCAGTTTTGTAATACAAATTTGAAATGAACCCTCATCCTTGTGTACAAACATGACAGGCAGCAGGGAAGGTTTGGAGAAACATGAGGCTTCCTGCAGAGGATAGAAAAGTGGTGCCCTGCAGATGTGTCTCTGTGCTGTGCATTGCTTTCTTTGGGTTCTGATGCTCAGGTCGTACAGCTGAGCAACGATAATGGCTTGTTTTTTGTCTTTTTCTCCCACACTCACTCATCTTAACTATCTTTCTTGCTGTTTTGTTCATTTGTCCTCTCTCTCTGCTCTCTCTAGCCTTCATACACTCATGCACTAATTACACTCCTGGTCCACCTATTGACTGTCAGGCCTACAGCTGAAGGATAATCTTATCTGGAGAGAGCAGCTCTGCACACTGCTGCCCAGTTGATTAAATGTGCACAGAACAGGGGAAGAAGAAGACTCTGTGTGTGTGCATGTGTTATACTAGGTATACATTATAGAGCAGAGGTGAGATTTTTAAAATCAGCATTTTCAGGGTACATTGTGTTCCTGTCCAGCAAAAACCTTGTATCTCCCTCTAAACTGAACTATTAAGTGACTGAATTCTTCTTCTAAATCAACAATTCATAAACCTATTCAGTTATCTGAAATGACCATTTTTTACTAAGAAAGAAGATAAAACCTCCAATGTGATTGGTCAGTACCACTCAAACTACAAATAAACTGTAAAGAGATACCAGACAGCATACAATACCGAAATATTACCCCTTGCTTACACATTCTCAATTCATATGCAGATATTAATCATCCAGTGAATAAAGAATACCATTTTCTTTTCAAAGGGATTTCTCCTCTAATTTACAGATATGCCTTCTTTGAAAAGGGGAAATCCCTTGTTTATCCAGAATATTCTGCTCATGTGGAGTTTGGAAACTGGAAACCTGTGTTTACTGGGAAAATAATTATAATCATCAATGTTGCTGGGTTCCAATACTGAAAGAGACATTCTTCTCATGTTCTCCCTCTGCTGATATCGGTCAACTCAGTCTGGTCTAATATTGCACCTCTGTCCACATTCCCACTATCTTCCTCCATTACACAAGCCACTTTCACCCTGCTAATGCAGCCATCCATCAGTATGAAAGGCTGAGTGTTTCTGTGTGTGTGTGTGTGTGTGTGTGTGTGTGTGTGTGCGCGCGCGCGCGAACATGAAGTAATAAACCACCAGCTTTGTATTATCTGATGTTCAGGTTTTTCTCACGACCTGACCACATGACATCTTTGAGACGGAGATCAAATCAAGATTAATGAATTATTCATTGTCTTTACTAAACAGTGTTACAACTTCCTGCCAGTATTACTCATCGGTACTTACTGATATAGCGACACAGTAGTATGGCTAGTTGCAGTAGGAAGTGTACACCTGTTGCAGGAATGAATATACTAATAAAATAATAACTTTTACAGTGCTGTAGACTGTGGCCAGGAAAAATGGAAATAATCCAGAAACCCCCACCAAGAACAAATGAACTATATCTAATAATTATATATAAACATCAGCTTTTGGCTTCACCTGCTTGAAAGTCCATCCACCAGAATTTCAAACTCAGTCTTTTCTCATCTGTCTGATCTGACAGTTGGGCTACACAATCACAATCACGCATCAAGGAAATAAGCCAATCGCAGCACAGCAGGTGGCGCTAGGTGAAACAAAAAGAAACGACATGCAGTGCATTTTGTGGAGCTGAGGGATGGAGGAAGGGAGCTCAATAGCTGCCATTTCTCACCCTTGTGCAAATAGACAAGTACTGGTGTGAGCTGTGTTCCACAAGATTGTTACAAAGGATGGAGTCTGAAAGGAAGGGGTGTGGGGCCCATGCAGCGCTCTTCTTGTGTGGGCTGCATCCCAGTAGGTGTGCTGTCATCTAGAAAAAATACTTTCCTTAGGTGGTGTTTTTAAAATCACTGTTAATAAAATAGCCCACCATTCTGCTTGCGTTACCGCAGGTCCTCAGCGTGTGATCATAACAGCACTATGTACTTACATGCTTCCCACACGGACTCATTCACAAGGTAACCAAGGAAAGCACGCTGAGCTCATTTATGCAAGCTGTGAACAGAGAATTATTTTTATACTTTAGCCGTCATCTCCATAGCTATTTCACTCAAAAAATCGGGCAATTAAAAGCACTTGAGCTCGGGGGCAAGAGAGGTTTCTTTTTTTTCCCTCCAAAGTTGCTCTTCAAAGTTGGCAGTGTTTCATTATCTGCCAAGCACAAAATGGTGTCTCTGCTGGGCTGCCATGGTGCTTCTGGAAGGCATTAATGTGGCCTTCTCCAAGTGGAACACAGTGATTAGCAGAGCCATTAGTGTAGTTATTACCTCACATTGACATTCAAATAGAGAGGTGTGCTGACCTGGCCGCTGAGGAGCAGTGCTGTCCAACTGTAGGTTAATTATGTCCTCACCGATACTTTTGTTGTTCATAGGACTCGTTGGCTGATGTCGAGGACTTCTGTACAGTAATTCTGTAACTTATTCTGCTTCATGGTCCAAGGTTGAAAAGATAATGTAGAATTACTAGAATATAATAATAAGTTGAATAGAGACTGATGATTGTCTGTTAAGAAATGTCGTCTTCTTGTATGTAGTTTGTTCCTTAAAGCGTTACGTCTTTTTTTGATGTGAACTCTCCATTTTTCTCTGATTAGTCTTAGTACATGTCAGCCCATGGAGGATCACAAAGTGTCACATTTGTGAATGCAAATTTCATGATCATCATAAGATATAAATTTGGCTCAGTTTAATTATGCAGTCAGCTTTGTTTGTGAAAGCAAAGTGTATTTTCTGCCAGTGACACAATTTCTTTCACTTAATGAAATTGTTATCTGAGCTGGGATTTTTTTTATTCATAAAGAAAGACAGATTCTCAAAATGTCACAAATATTGTCAGCACAGCTTGAAGTCAACCTTCAGCTTTGTTTGCTGCCGAATGGAATTCTGTCAGAACAGGAGCGTTGTGAACGTGCATCAGAAACATTTGTGATAGTACTAGCTGAGTGTCATTTTAAAACAAAGTGGATTAATCATATCTTCCAATGCTTTGCTGAATCCTAATAAACCAAACTGGACAATACTGGTTTGTGCTGGATGTGTGTGATTTCCACTTTATTTCAACTTTGCACACTAAATATCACATGCCACTTCCGTTAAATTGCTAAATTGTTTCAGCGGTTGAAAATGTTTGCTTGACTTCTACATACAATAAAAAGAAAGGATGAGACGCTTCCATGTTCGCTTCCTGTTTGAGTCTGTCAGCCAAGCCAGAACATTTGAGACCACCGAGTGTTTGACTGGTGATGTTGTTGCACAGAGTAACGATTGCGATCATCTCTCATTGGACAGAAAATTATTCTGCGCTTATCTCCATCCATTCTCATCTGCCTTGGTTTATTGCTCTCATTCATTTGACTTCCCTCTCCCCATCCTTTGTGCGCTGAGGCCTGGAAATGTCGTGATATACAGTGATACGCAGTCTGCTAATCGTAACTCCTCCTCTGCCTTTTTACTGTGTCTTTCCTTTGCCCTGTTGTATTAACATCATCTCCTTTATCTGCTGACTTTGCATTTCTTTACATTCTTTCACTGTTTTGCTTTTCTCTTCTTTTCTCTCCAGTATCAGCCTTTTCTGTTACAGCACTGTAGCTTAGTGCCCATACAATGATGCCAGCTCCTCTCCTCCTTCTGGTTTTCATCCCCTACTCCACTTGTCTTGATGATGGTGCTGTAGCATTATGGACTGCACAGAAATGCTGAGGGAGTCCAGATGGACCACATACTGACTGATGAAGCTTAATGCTGCGATATTGTTTATTCATGTTGTGTTTCTCCAGTCCCTTAACACGTCTGGCTGTCGGACGGCTAGACATTTTAAGCACTTATAAATGTGGGCAGTAGTACACTTATATTTTCTTTTCTGTTTTGTTTTTCTGGTAATGAATAGAATTTTCATTTAAGCTTTTGTTGAGATTGCAGTTAATCACTTCCTCACTGGTGAGGGGCAAGGCCTATGCAATTATACAAAAAACTACAGGTGGGCAGAAATAAATGAGATGAAAATGAACTGATGATAAAATGATGTCAGATGATGCAAACTGCTCTGTTTTTCCATATATTTATAATCCCCCTGTCACCCCTCTGGAATGGTGTGTGTGTGTGTCTTCCTAAAGCTTGTGTCCTCTACCCGGGTTTCAGGTCTACTAGGGTTTCTGCACAGTATATATAATCTAATATTTATCAAATCCTACAATACAGCAAAATTTTCTGTTTTTATCTGCTAATTTCCAACAGGGCAACATGACATTTTTGGGAAAATTAAACTTGTTCACAAATGGAGACATTTATCCCTAAATTACAATTTAACGCCCTGTGCTGATGACCAAATGTCACTCATGAATAGGCTATATTCATCAGGTTGCAAAAAGCAGTTTATTACAAATTTTTACCGTTGTTTGGGAATCTTCTGTCTGTGGATTCTGGAATATATTTAGTTGACATGAAGTCCTGAATCTTGATTCTAACTGCAGCTAAAAATATTGACCCTGGCAGGAAAACAGGCTGCCAGAACCGGCCACAGTTAGTGACTCTGTGCACCTCAGCTCTATTTGTGCAATGTAAATACACCAGGGGCAAAGACACAGCAAACCAGTCTTATACACAATGCTTGTTTGAAGAAAATGAATGAAATGTGTGTGTGTCATCACCCACTAAGACCTTATAAGCAATGGCTCTGATTATTTCACACCTGTCAGAACGCAGCCCCTCTCAGTGCATAGATTTGGGTTTCAAGGACCTGGACCAGAACCATGTTATAGGGGCTGATGATGACAACACACTCTAGTTTATTGGCATTGATTAATGAGCAACAACAAACCAGAGTGCCTTGTCATCAGCCCAATCGAATAAAGACGTGGCAAGCACTGGCCCCTTTGTGCTGGCTGCATCATGTAGCTACATGATCAATCACGCTGTGAAGATTCCAGACAAGAGACAGAGTGAGTGGTGCTTCAGCGCTTCAGCGTTCTCAGAAGTGATTTCCTGTTTTGCTTCAGCAGGGGAAAATAACAGGGCTATTCAGCCAGTCAGTACAAGCTTTTATTTGTTGTGCAAACCTTCCCTAATGTGGAGGGGAGTGTGTTGTGTCCCGTTCACAGTCGAGCACATTCATCAGTGTGTTCTCAAACATGTTAAATCATCACATTGGCCCTCACAAAAGGCCGAGATAATATATGTGCATCCTTGATATTTTTAGAAGTCTATGACCGCTACAGCTCATCGATGACCAAGTGAATGGAAAAGGACATCTCTTGTCTGAAGGACAGTAGATTAGGCTGATGTCACACTTTATTGCTGTCCTTCTGCAACTTTGTCCCAGCTCATGAGCAAAGAACGGGAAAAAAAACCTCCCATGTCCTAATTTTAATTCCCCGCTCAGCATGTCTTCTGTCTCAGTGTCTTTCAGTCCACACCACATGTGGCGTGAAGAAGAGAGCGTCTGCATTATTCACAGTAGCTCTTAACTTGGCGCGTTAGCACTCACCACAGCCCAGAGCTGTTTATTTTCAACGAAAAGGTGAAGCTCTTATTAATGGAGCTGATGTGTACATCACTGTTTCAGGGATAGGAGACTGAGTTGACAGAAGATAATGTAAAAAGAATGCGTTACGCAATGTGTAACCCTGGCTGTTACTGTATACTCTGTAAGGGATGAGAGAGGTAATGTAATAACTTCAGCTCATGTATGCTGCTTTTTCCATTTTAAATGTTGAATTACATAAGCTTTTCTAACATAAGCTCTGCCATGTTGGGATCCATGCTTATTTGAAAGCCTGTAGGGGGTTTAGTGCTGTTCTTCTTGAAATTGTTAAATTTATCATGACTGACCAAACTGACAGATCTCAAAAATGAACACATTACTGGCAGATTGTATTAAACAACTAACAAGTCTGATGACTGAAACACAGACCTCATTGAATAAATGTACTAATGCAGTTTACTAATGTGTAGTTAAATGGGGCATTAGATAATACACAGAGATTGAAGATTGGTCATTATCTTCACAAGTGCAGTACTGACTGTGGCATATTGTGTGCGATTCATTCCGGGGCCGATCCTGCTCACTCTCCAAATGTCCTTTAGCTGTGCTCTGAGTGCTGAAAATGTCTTTTTGCCTGATGCATTTCATAATCTTGCAACACGACAGCACTGCACTTACCAGCCTCGACATTTTTGTGGCTTGTTGCTTCTGCTCCACTGCTGCTCACATTGGTTTAGGAAATTGTGAGTGGAAGTGGCTGTTAAGATGTCTACAGTTATTCATTTTTATACTAATGTTGGGTGCCTACTTGTTGGTGGCTTAAAGTGGTAAATTGACCAACAGGGAATTATCGCCTGACATTTCTCCTGCGAAACTTTATAGCTACCTTCTGCTCCTTCTGTTGATTTTCTCTTCTAAAAGGCACCAAATAACCCTCTGTTTTCTTGGGTCAAGTTAGCAATTAGCTGCATGAACATAATGGGGCATTTAGCAGCTAAAGATAAAGAAATTTCCTTCAGCAGAAACATCAGTCAGCTAAAATGAGAGTGAATATGGGACTCCAGATGAATGCTAATGTTGCTCCATATCTGCCAAATATGTGAGTATCATTCCCTGCAACATACATGAGTTAATCAGAATTCAATAAAAGATATTCCAGTGTGTTAACCTTTTTTCTGCAGGATGTTGAAGAATATTTAAGGTGTCTATTTTTCACATTATGACCAGAGCAGAATTGACAACTGAAAGTCCTTTAATGTATAAAGATGACTACTACTCCATGTGATACAAGAAGTATACTTGTATAGTGGATATTGTGATCAATATTTAAATGCCATGTTTTGTCAACAGGCCATTAGTGAATCTGGCAAATGTGCAATTTTAAATATACCATTAATACTGTATTGTATGCATTAATAGTGTCTGTACTTTGTCTGTCCCTGTGCATCCACTCTGAGATAAGTATGGGAGAGTGGTTGTGTTGCTTTGTTAATGTAGCCGGACATTATTTCAGTTTTATTAAAGTGGTAAATTCTAATAGAAATAAGCTCTTTTCACCAACTTCCCTTTCCTCTGTTTTGGTTTTTTGGATTTTCATGAAGGATCAAACATTGCCATGCAAGTGTTAAAACGGTTAAAATGTTCAAATCTTTTTTTTTTTTTTTTGTAAACCTGTAAAATATGCATATCCTTCAGAGGTTTGCAATGGCAGCCAAGCATTGACTCCCCCTGGGAGATATTTTGGATGAGCACCTTCCATTTTTCCATGACAGCATTTCACAACTCAGCCAACAGCCGAGGCAGATAAAGGTCAGGAAAAGAGGAAGTGTGGAATCCAGGGGAATACAGCTGATTTAGCCCTGCTTCATTAGCAGTGCCCTACTCTCATGTCTGATATTTCTTTTGGAAGTGAAGCACACGTGTGGAGGAGAGGAGCACAGAGGGAAGAGAAAGTGTATGAATCAGAGTGCAGTCTTTCTTGTTCAGAGCCTGTAACGCAAAGGATTTTAAACATTGCTGGCCATCATCAAACCATCTTTGTCTTGCTGTTTAAGCCTTAATTTTCGTCATGATCTTACTCTTACTTATTATCTCTAGTTGTGTCCCTTTCTTGCTGTCTTTGATTTAATTCTGGCCCCTCCTTCTCATTAAAACTCCTCAAGTTGCCCTCCTTTGATGCTCCTCAGGCTCTCACTCTAAGTCAGATTTTTCTCTCCCTCTTTGAAATCATTCAATCATTTCCATATCTTTCCTGCTCCTTTCTGAGTCTTTTGTCACCAACAGAAGCTTTGGATTTAGAATATGAAGATTTAAGATCAAAGCAGAGAGAAGGGCTGCCTTCAATCAATTTATTGCCCAAATTAAGTGAGCAAGCTACAGGGCATCAAAAACTAAAAGCTGTTGTTGCATAGCCAGAGTTTTTAATTAAATGAACACAGTCCATTGTGTACAAATGCCACAGAGCCATGTTCACTGAAACAGAAGTAGCGTAGCCACAAACCAGCAGTAAATCTGGCCTTTTACAGAGGGTGAATTATTGCTGCAGAAGCCTGACTTGACTTGACTTTGTTACCATTTTCTCAACTACATCTTAAGGCAATACGGCAATACATAAGGTATGAGTGTTGTCTCAGGCCCAAGCAGACAGGCAAATCATGGTGATACCTACCCAGATATTTCCCATTTTTTGTTGGCCTCGGGGCAGAAATAAAGACAGAAGTGCAGTTAAACTAGCTCAGAATTTCTATCAATTTTTAAAAAAAAAAAGAAAACAAAGGAAAATAAAACCCAAAAATAATGATAACCTCTCCTTAAACAAGGACATTCAGTAGAGAGATAACATCAACAAAACTAAGGGATCCAATATATAGAATATATATATATATATCTAGTAAAGATACATACACAGGATAAGAATTGGCCTATCTTTTTGTAAAAAACTCACTCAATACATATCTGAATGCAGTAATTTTAATCTTGCCATGTTACACCTATGAATAATTTTACATGCTATTAATCGAATTTGTACCTCCCTTGATGTCTTGATACCAGTACCCAGTTATTTCCTTCCATGTCTCATCAGCTATCTCAATGTCCAAATCCTCCCCACCACTGAGCTTTGGTGGATCATAATGTCTCATGAGTCTATAGAATCCAGATGCACCACCCAATCTTCTTTATGTGTCTAAATATCACAAACATAAACATACAGTAAGGAGTATTATTCATTGTCATACTACAAAAAACAGACCATTGGTGTACTATGCGTCCCGATTCTACTTATTTAGATGACTTCTAATAGTTGCAGGACACCTCATGAGGTTCGATTCACTGTGGTTACTGTAGTAACCCAATACTTGATACTCCTACACTTCCAAAACTGAGATTAAATTTAAGTCTTTGGAAACAGCAGAGAAAACAGTCTCACCACAAAGTCCATGTAGCAGCCATTCTAGTGCTTTTCATATTCATTATTAAGCACTCTGAACAAACATCAGAAACTTTAATATGTGATATATAGGGTCATCGCTTTCCCAGTCTGATCTGTGGGCCTTTCTGCTGTCATCATACCTGTACATCTTTGACTGCAGTATGTAGCAGTCATGTTGTTCTACATATTAATGTTTATACTCTATATACTTTCCTAATGTGATTGTTGTCAGACAGCAGTTTATGAACTTGTCCTTTTTGTGTGTTTTACCTTCTAGTACCGGATCGGGCAGCTGTACATGATCAGTAAACACAGCCATGAACAGAGTGATCGAGGGGAAGGGGTGGAGGTTGTCCAGAATGAACCTTATGAAGACCCGGAGCACGGCCAAGGGCAGTTCACGGAGAAACGAGTCTACCTCAACAGGTCAGTGGCGCACATCTGTTCTACGGTTGAACGTGATTAATTAATGCGTGGAAGGCTCTTATTCGGTTAAGCTTGTAGCTGGTTCATGAAGATTTCTATATTTTGTGACTTTGTTGGGCAGCATCCCCTAGTCAACAGAACATGTTTTGTGTCTTGTGGTGCCATGGTTATAAAGAAAAAGAAAAGGCATTTTCTGAACAAACAGTTCTGGGGACTCTGACAGGAACCGCCCACTGGGGAGTTCACCCAAGTACTGAATACCTTCAAGGGCTTTTTTTTTTAGTTTGCATTTGCACTGCCAATAGGAACATTGAGGAGGCATACAGTATGCAGGCCAGCAGTTGTTATAGCAACTTCACTTCTGTGCAACAGTTTGACAAAGATTTGTCTGCTCTGAGCTCAAATTTGATCCTTAGCCATGATTTTTACCAAAGCTGGAAAAGCTTGGAGTACAAATTAGAGTGTATATCTGCATATTAATTGGCTAAGATTACATCTATAGCAGGATTGGATCAGGTTGTAAATACATGTGCAGTCCATGCAAGTTTTTACGTATACAATGTGTGTATATTCTATTTTTATCATTTAATACATTGTAGTATACTTGTATACCCATTTGGGGATTAATAAAGCATTATCTTATCTTATCTTACCGGCAGGTTTTCCTGAGTTACAGTTACATATCAACCCATACTAATGCATCTCACTGCCTCGGAGAATAGAACAGAGAAAAGAAAATGGCAGTGGGAGTGAAAGAACAGAAAAGGGCAAGAGAGGGAGAATAGAGAAGAGGGGGTAGAGATGCTTCAGGCCATTTGTTTGAACACAAATACCTGTGTCAGCGTTCGCAGTGCTGGGGAACTAATAATGTTGAGTCAGCACAGCTCTGCTCTTCAGAGTAGAAGAGAGGAAGAAGGCAGAGGGAGCAAACGGAGATTAGTTGGGCTTCTATTCAGGTTGTTTCATGCAATTTGTTCTCTCTCTTCCACAATTTCACATACAAACAATACATATAGTTGCTCAAGGCTTTGTTTGGACAGTATTGGATTTTTGTGTGTGTGTGTGAACAGTTAAGAACTCTCTTCAGGCCAGAGTTTTGTACAGCTAACTGGCAACTCTCTTTTACTTATGGAGGGAACTGTAACAGGAAAGTGAGGTCGAACAGACAAATGAAAGAATCCGAAGTCTCAGCTAGATGGAAAAGACAGAACACTGACCTTTCAAGAGTAGCTGACATCTAAATAGATAAAATGTTAATTTCTCAGGATGAACACAAGGCGATGCATTAATACCACTTACTTTGGCAAGGCGTGTGAGAGAGAGTCGCAGTTTTTAGCGTTTTTTTCCGTCTGAAAAAGATGATATATTGAAGAGTCATTTGCTTCCCTGACAGAATGCATAAACTTTAAACATTAATGCTGATAATCACGAAACAG
The DNA here is from genome assembly GCF_020382885.2 of Scatophagus argus. Classification (NCBI taxonomy): domain Eukaryota; kingdom Metazoa; phylum Chordata; class Actinopteri; family Scatophagidae; genus Scatophagus; species Scatophagus argus. The sequence continues at coordinate 11,353,714 of NC_058494.1, read as the reverse complement.
AACTGCCCCTTACAATCTGTGCTCATCCATCTGCGCTGTACATTAAAGGTGCACACTCCTGAATGAAGAAAGGATGAAGAACACAATACAAGGGGGAGAAAATAGCAAAAATCATGAGTAATTTCTCGGTTGACAAAATTTAGTAATTAAATGGTGACTTTACATCAAGTAGAAGTTAGATAATGTTGTTTTAGAGATCTGGATTTTAGCAACTAACCATCATTCTGCCCCATTCAACTAGCCATCCATCTGGCTCTGGAGCAACTAAACATTTAGCTCTGATTCACCAGCAGGGAAGTCAATCTGGACTCGTTCTGTCATGCTTCAACCACCCCATTAGCCCTCACAATCTGCCTTGTGCTGTACTTCAGTATTTGGCCTGATCCCATCTGATCTGAGCATTGATTCTATGCTTGTTCTGTCAATAACCTTCATTAAGAGCAGAGACACAACTGTTGATTTTATGCTTCAAGTGTTCCCTATCCTTGGCTGTGTTCAGCTAAACTAGGGAATTTTTTAATGTTATTTTTCTAAATACAAACACAGGTTTTGGCTTGAAAACTCAGAGCAGCCACCCACCATGCTTGGCAACATGGGCCCTGCCGCAGAAGCTACTTTCAAAGAGTTTTAAAAGAACAAGGAGGGAATGGGAGAAATCAACAGATGGGGGTGTAGGAGGAGTGTCAGTCTCTTTTGTTGAGAGAGAGAGAGAGAGAGAGAGAACAAGCCTGCCAACCTTCGCACAATGTGACCGTCGAAGTCTGTTTTTATTCACAGCCGTCACGATGCAGTGGGTGCCATTTTTGTCCTCATTTAGAAATTCTTTTCCATGTCAGTCAAAGGAAGTAGGGATGCAGGCTACATGAAAGCCTATAGTCTTAGTTCAAGATCAAAGAGCGTCAAGCATGAACACTCGGTACCCTGAGTCTACATATTGGCAATATGCTGTACCGCATTGTTTTTTGGACAGATTAAACAATATGAAAACGTATTGTAATATGTTAAACTGAGAGCTTTAGAGATGCTTTAGAGATAAAGAATTTCCCTTCGGGGATAAATAAAGGAATTCTGATTCTGATTCTGATGCTGGTAGACAGATTTTCTTACGTTTACACAGGCAGAGTTTCACTGCTTTCAGTCTTTGTGCTGAGCTAAGCTAAGCTAAGCTAACTTGTTGCTGGCTGCCTTCACATGACTTCAGATTGGTTGCTGATTGTCAGAACCAAAACCCAAGATGTTCAGTTTACTACACATGACAAAGAAAAGCAGGAAATCATCATATTTGCCAAAATAAGAAATGTTTTTCATTTTATTTAGTACATTGTCCACATTTAAGGCTTTACATTGTTTAAATGTTTTAAAGCAAGTTCTTGGATCTTTTTATGCACTAAAATTATCTTTCATTCTGCCGTTGTCAAACTAATCACAAAACAAGGCTAACTCCCAACTACTCCTGTGGAGCTGCTGACTGACCAGCAGATCAGACTGATGGTACAGGGAGAGCAGAGATTTCAGCTAAAATTTTCTGGATAAATTGCATTCAATACAAATACATTTTGAAAAAAAAACTCTTTGAAGTCTTTAGGTACTATGAAGAAAATAACATGAGTTTGTATTTGATCTCCTGAATTAAAGCTTATAGAAGCACTCTTTTCACACCATCCCCACTTTGAATGTTCTATATTGTGAGCAGATTTTCACCAGATGAACAACTTTTTGATCTTTGCCAGGATAACAGAATCAATTTCATCCCCAGCTCTGATTCGCTGCTGCATGCTCAAAGCCTCTCTCCTCATATGTCTCTGTCTGACTCAATGTCTCTCTGCAGTAAATTACCCAGCTGGGCTCGAGCAGTGGTTCCCAAAATCTTCTATGTGACAGAGAAAGCGTGGAACTACTATCCTTACACCATAACAGGTGAGCACACAGATATTATTAATGTATTAATGTGTCCAGGATAATCAATCTGATGTGACTTTTTATTTTTAATGGCCAACAGCAAAGCATAGAGGCCTGCAAGCACAGCACACACAGTGTCAAATTCATTTAGCTGCTACACAAAAATGGCTTACTTAAACACTCCAGCCCTCTAACACTTGTTTTGTGTAGAAACGAGCCACCACTAGCTGAAATCAGACTGGAATACTTAAGCACAGCAGTCACATGAACCACAACACTTTTTAAAGGTCAGCTTCTCAAATAGTCTTCAGTGAGTCTGTTGTTTTTTCTGTTGAAATAGTTTATTCAGCACTCACCACTTAGTACAAACACTTTGCTGGATTGTTTTAGGTTGGAGTTGGAGTAGCATGTGAAAAGATGTATCAGTTTTCATGATGCATATTTGTAGCACATGGTCCAAGATTGTTCAACTGCATTTTTAACACACTGGAAAAATGCTTTAGCCATATTTTGTGTAATTCAGGAAGCTCCAATGCTCAATTTTCTGTTTCTCTGTATGTCATACTTGAAGGACACATGAAACACAACATTTTAATAGCATTCTTAGCAAAATGAAATGTGAAAACTCAGTGACCTCTGAAGACAAAAGAGGAATAAGGATTCCTCAACATGGTTGAATAAAGTTTAACCATAAATTCTAAAAGGTGATGATCTTGATGACAGTTTTAGAAAAAAAAAAACAACTCCTACTGAACATTTAAAGATAACTGGGTTCAGATGTGAGGGTGACACACTGTTCATCCACTCATTGTCATTCTGCCAGGAAGGCATGGCGTGACAAAGCATGAAGATGTCACTGACATGTCAACAAGTTAAGGCTGACATGTATCTACTGTACATGTTAACAGTTTTGCTATGAAGCAAATGCGTTTTATCCACACTGCCTGCAGCAGTGGAATAAGCTTTGCTTCGTAAATTACTGACATAACAAGCGACCAGTAGTCAGGAGTGCAACGATCAGAGCCGCAGTGCCCAGAACAGATGTCTCTGCTGCTTTAATGATCCTGATCTAAGGGAGAAGTGTCTCAAACTGAGGAATGCAGATAAAAAAGAATTTCTTTTTAATTAGAGCAAATTAGAGAAAGGAGGTGAAGATGTGAGGTATCAGTTGCGTGACTGTCTGTGTGTTTCATGCAATTTTTTTCTGCATTGAAGTCTTCTTGTTTCTTGTAATGCTGTGAAAATTTGAAGAATCTATATAACTAACTGTGTTTCTCTTTTGTTCTGTCGCTGCTCTGACCTGATGACCGTGTCACCCCACACCATGTTCTGTAGAATATACAGTAAGTATCCTTTATGTAAATTTCACTGTACATCACAGCAGAAAAAGAGGGGAAATGTAACAAGCCCGAGTAACACTGCATGTCTTTATGATTACTTTATGGTGCACCAGCGCAACATTTTGTATTGCGTAAGATTTTTTTGTTCCTTTATTCAGCTGTGGAGTTTGTGTGGACATTGTATTTACACTTTGACATGGAAATTAAATGACAGGAAGTAAATCTAGTGTGCTAAGTGAAATTGCATATTTATGGACACTACCCTGATTATGGTAGCATGGAAAACTGTTGAAACGGAATTGGTCAATTTATTTTTGGCCACTTAGGGGCAGCAAAACAAACATTAATTGTAATTTTAACAATTATATTGCCTTTTTAGTCTAATGTGGCCATTGTGCTTGAAAACAGTGGCCCATTTCCACATCTAGCAGACACAGAGTTAAAAAAGTATTCATTTAGAGATGTTTTTCTGGCGACCCACCAACTCCTTTTTCTCTGTTTTGGTCTCCATCAACCCATGAGAAACAAGCCCCCCTTTTTTTTAAGCTGCTAATGGTCTCACTGTATTTCGCTAGTTGCTAATTTTATCTCTTTGCAATAAGCGCTGGGAAATAAACTACAGTGGGTTAATCAGCTTTTCTGCTGAAAACAAATGTCTGCTTTGGCTCAACGAGGTTGACAAGAGCAGTGGGAAATCAGTACAGCTGAACAGTAAAGCTGTGCTTCCTAAAAGCAAACCAAAAGATGGGTTAAAAGATGCTAAAATGCTGAGAGGCACATTAAAGTCGGCTGGTGATTGTCTGGATTTGTGATTACAAGTGAGCGCTTCAACATTGCACAAAACCATTGCTAATGTACAATCCTTGATCAGTGCTGCTTAAACAAATCAAATTATTAGCTTGTTGTTAACTGGAGCTGTGGATGAGTTGCAATGTTGGAATGAATTTTATTGCTAAATCTCTCAGCCTGGAACAGAACAATGTACATACAGCATATGTTTGTGTAGTGTGTATGTGTTTTTGAAAGACAACTGTCACTGTTAAAGTTTAAAGCAAGCCCCAGCATCTTACTGTTAGATAATTTTTGCACAAAGGCATCAGGTTTGTTAGTAACACCTGCATCTTAAATGTCTGCAGTGATCAAAATAACTCAGTTTGCCCCTGCAACATACTGGGCATGTCTCTGCTGACGAGCACAACTGCCTTTGCGACCTGTAATTAACCCTTGAAATCGCACAAAGCTTTGATATAATAAGCTCATGTATGACAAGACACACATGCATACTGTTAGGCTGAGCTATAAGTCTTCCGTCATGCTGAGTGACAAATGTCAAAAGCATGACTCACGCCACTTTAGCGTGCAGAAATAGGAGGGGAAAGACAAAAATAATGTGGTGACAAAATGCTCAATATTGCCTCTGTTTATGTGTGGGGGGTGTTTTGTGTTCATGTATGAGTCAGTGTCGCTACACCCATGCCAAGATTATTTTTTTAAAAAAGACTCACAAAAGCCTTAAAGAATTGTCTGTCAGCTTTGACAAGACGATGTTAAGTGAAATACTGTACTATAAAAGCTTGCATTTTTTGCAATTTACACTGAGGAAGGACATGGAAAGAGACAGAAAGTTACAGCTTTGACAGTCAGTAAAAAGTTAATTCATTAAAAGTACTTTGAACGCCTAATTTTACACGCTACCACTGAGAGCAGTATGCCAAAACCTGGGGTTAAGTCATAGATCCAAGCTCAGTAACCCCATCTGCACTATCACCAGTGTCAACGAGAGTTAAATTCCTGCTGGACAAACTGGTCACTACTACCATTTTTACTCTTCCATACTGCATACAGTCCATATGTTGTTATTTATAATAGTTTTAAAGGTTTTATTTTTTTAATCCACAGTGCTCATTCCTGCCCAAATTTTCCATCCACATAGAGACGAAATACGAGGACAACAAAGGGTGCAATGACAATGTGAGTATACTGTGTGTGTGTGTGTGTGTGTGTGTGTGTGTGTGAGAGAGAGAGAGAGAGAGAGAGAGGTTTGGTCAGTCTGTTTTCAGTGGTGTCCTCTGACATGTATTGCATGTTCGTCTGTACGGGGGAAAGGATGAAGTCCTCTGTTACTGATACTTTATGTGTTAAATTACATAATTTCTTCTTTGAGTAGCTCAAACATATCTGAAGTTTCTTATTCTTCTTCTTATTGGTTGACAAATACGCTGTCCACTAATATTTTTGCCATAAGTCTATAACTAGGGACCCATAATGACAACATGTATACTGTTATACTGTTGGCTGTCATCCAGTAATGAAAATATAAGCTGACAAATAGAGCCAATTTGCATTCATTGACTTAACAAGCACATCTGCTACACACTCCATTATAAAAGGTTGTGTGTGTGCCTTTAAAGTTGGTTTGCGATGCATAAATAAAGACAAGGAGTAATAAGAGGAAGAAAAACAAGTGCAACACTCTCGTCATGCTCATCATATCGAACTGATGCACCTGGTTAGATCCACACCTTGTAGACTGGAGAGACAAACATGTCGTCATCTGTGTTTTTTGCAGTTTCAGAAAAACATGTAAGACTTTCTTACCCTTAGGTTATATAAACTACAGGTCATGGACCACTTTTTAAAAATGAAAAAAATGTGAAATTAGTAGTTATCTTACTGATAACTTATATGTTATTAAACATATCATGCATCCCTACTTCAGATCACATCAGCCCATAGGCCTGGTCATTAATCAGTCGGGCTCTAACTCCCATCCAAATCTCTGTGCTTAGTATAACTCTGCTTGTTTTCTGTCCTCTTTATAAAGAAATCTGTTCTGTAATACAAGCCAATTTAAAACACAAGATATCTCATAGCGGGCATATGGCTGAAAACAAGACCTCTCTGATAGCTACATGAGTAAAACCATCCGGGCAGATTTGGCAACTCACAGAACAGCTATACAATGCGCCTTGAGAGACTGCCAAAAACTGCTCCACTTGGACAGCTAATTTCATTTGGGCTGTTGGCCTACTCATTTCCTTTTCTCTCTACATTTTACTCCACTCTCCACTTTATAACGGGATTAGTCATCAAATGAAATGCTTCCACTGCCCGGACGTTGAGGAAGTATAACAGTGTGGTAGTCTGCAGATATATCATGGTGGACTGCCAGCAGATTAATTTTACTGTCTTCATATTTAGCTTCATATTGTCAGTAATTTGGTGATTGAGTATGTGATGAGTGGCTTGATGTGTCTCATAGCTGTTTCTGCATGTGCTCATAAAATGAAGAGCAAGAAACAGACAGACTGTCAGAATGCATTAAACATTAAATGATGTTTTAGATTGATGGTTGTTTGGTTTGACAAGATAAGCAACAGATCAGAGAATTTTTTCATCAAATCAGGAATGGCCTGCAGCCAATGCAGCTCGTCATAGTTTCTGTTGCCTAAATATGTGTTTGTTTGTGTGTTAAGATGACAAACAGTTTGGAGTGCTTGTGCATATGAGCAGAGATATGAGAGCGACACATCATCAACTACACACACACACACACACACACACACACACTGGAGTCGCTCAAATGATTCAATGATATAGCTGCACAACTTTGTGTAACATCCTCAAGGCAAACACAAAACAAGGTCTGCATGTTTTATGACATTGTATAACAGCATCAAGAGTACGTGAGGGTTTTTTGCTATGAAGGAGGCAGTGAAATGACATAACCGCAGCTGTGTGCTGCTTTGTTTTAAACTGTTTCTAAAACCACATTCTCTCTTCTCAAGTGTCATGTTTTCCCATGTGTACATCCTGGTGGCATAACATACTTCTGTCCACTCAGGGTGTCTGAACTCTGGGTGTAGAAAGAACAAGGACTTTCTCAGTGGAAAAGATGCAGAGATGGAGGAAGGAAGGAAAAGGAAGGAAAGGACTGTACAAGTGAGGGAGGGAAATTGTGTATGTATGGACAGGAAATGAGTGGGTGGCTGTGTGAGTGGACATCATGCACCCCTTGAATGGAGGCCCCAGTAACATTTCATGACATGCAGAATTCCACAACACGTGTGATGTCGGGCGCACACATTGCATGGGCACTCATGCTCCCTCACACACTCTCACACATTAAGCTTTAACGTGTGTCCTGAGGCTCATGTTGCTCTTGTAACCTCTCCAAGGACCCCTGAACAGGCAGACTGAGAAAACACATCTGTTTCATTCTTTCTCTCTCTTTTTTTGCAATATTCTACTTTTCAGCCATTTAGCACCACAGCAATAAACTGGTGCATGAAACATGAAACATGAAACATGAAAATGATCCGTTGAATCACTGTTGTGTACATGTCTCCAGCTTTTAGGCTCCTGACAAGTTCATTGAAAGCCAAATTAGTGACACTTTATTGTTAATACAAAAGGCAGTCCTGTCCAAGCCCTACACCTGCACAGGTGTCCCTTCAGTACACTGAGGTCCAATATGACATCTATGGATGCAAAAGTTCTTCATTATTCTGCATTTTTTATGAGACAGTGCATCCTCATCAGCATATAGTGTGTATAAATAAGTTACTTTATATTTAAGTAAACGTTCCGCCTCATTTCACTCAGTTAACATCTCTCTCTTGTGCATGCCGTGAATAAGACAGGTTTGTTTTTTTGGGTTTTCTTTTTTGAGGATAATGAAGTTTAGTCCAATCCAATTTTTTGTTTAGCCTGTGATTATCAGCCTCCAGAGGTCCTGGCTGCAGGGCATTTTTGCCCTGCTGTGGACTGAGATTGCCAAGACACTGTCTGTCTGTCTGTCTTTGTTTGGGGTGTGTGGTGTGTTCACATTGGAAAAGTGAATGATGCTAGTATACGCAGTAGAATAGCTCATTGCATTAGGATATAGCACTGACTTTGAGATTACCCAGACCGACACTTCAGCAGTGACCCTATGAGATGTTGTTTTTGTTTTGGGAGAAGCAGGGACAGAGCTGTGGTTAGTGTGAAGGTAAATGTCCTTTTTTGGATCTTGTCATTCTGGCATTTTCAAAATGACATGTTACTGATTGGCACTGGGGAACACATGTTGTCATTCATGGGGGGGTCAGTGTTTTTTTTTGTGTAAGTCTAACTTGCTGTTTCCCCTTTCTCCTAAAACAATATAGGAAAACTCCTTGGAAAAAGAAATGTTATTTTGTTTGGAAATGCCTCATTAAGCAGACTATCAAGGATTCTTCCAATTAATGAATGCATTCATGTATTTATATACCCCCCGCTCCTTCCTTCCCCTACCATTGTCTGCATGCATGCCCACTGCCCCCACCGTCCTCTGCCTCTCTCCCTCTCTCTGCATCCATTCCCGTTGCTTGGCTGTGCTCATGCATGATGACATATCACCCTTATTGTGTCAGCAGTGCTCTTCCACACTGTAAATGACAGAATGCACCCTCAGGGGGAGGTGGAGAGGACAAGTAAAGGAGGAGTGAGAGAGAGGGATTGTGTACAAGCAGAGGATTCATATTTGGAAAGATGGGAAAGCATGACTGAATATGTACAAAATAAAAAAGTGAGCTGCATTAGCCAATATAAAAAAATAGGTAAAGCACATACATTTATGATACTGAAAATGTACTGGCATTATGATGTATATCCATATTGCCTATCCCTTTATACTGCGATTCCAAGAATTTGAATCGCTGAATGATATCCTCAGACTCATATTGTACTCTTCAAGTTCACAATCCACAATATTTAGCCCACAATGTGTCAAAATACAGAAGTGGTGTGCTTCATAGAGAGTGAGTTTGGCTCAGACATTTTTAAGTCTTGAACATAAGCTAAAATTTGGAGCTTATTATGTATCTTTATTGGTTTCTGGCAATTTGTCTTCATTCATTTTAATATTCCAGCAGTCTGATTTAAATTAATTTGAAGATAAATAATCCCTTGAAGGAATTGTTCTTTAACATCAGTTTAAATGCACGCACAGACTTTTCTTTGAGGCTGTATGGTAGGTACTGCAGTGAGAGTCTCTTCAAGGATGCTCATGTGAGACAGGGTGTGTGTCTATTAGTCTATAAACTAACAGCACTATGGATAGACTGATAAAGAAATAAAGTGATTTATTGTATGTGGTAGTTACATAAAATGGCATTAAAACTAATGAGGAATGACAATATGAATTATAAAAACTAAGAAGAGAATAAGAAGGTTGCACCGGCTTTTTGATACAGTCGGCTCTTGACATACTGCATGACACAGTAAATGCTAACTGTCGTGTCACGGTAGCACGTAGAAAACATGAGCACGGGGCACCACCTAATGGTTGGGTGAAAAAGCACAATATTTGTTTTTGGTGTTCGGCTGAGTGATGAAGGGACAGAGAGTGACAAGATACACAGACAAGCGTTAGTAACAGCATGAATAATTTCCAGCCTTTGAGTCCAGCAGTAAGGCAGGGATGATGTAACCTGGACAAGACGTATTTCTGAGGCACATGTCTACTTGCAAGGACTGTCAGGCAGGGGCTGCAGTCAGCGCCGGCTCAAACCGATCTGTTTCTTTGTTTTCAGATCTTTGACAACGAGCTGAAGGAGCAGGAGAGGGAGGTGTGTTTCGTTGACATCGCCTACGATGAGATCCCCGAGCGCTACTATAAAGAGTCTGAGGTGAGCTTGTGTAGGTGTGTGTGTGTGTGTGTGTGTGTGTGTGTGTGTAGATGGCTCCTGTGTATTAACACCACTGGAGTGTTGTAAGTACAGCACTAAATCTGGAAATGCAGTCGTAAAACAATGTGATTTAGATGAGATAGTAGGATTTCAGTTTCTGTCATGTTGTGATTTTACTCTTTGTTGTGTTTTTTTTTCTGTGTCCAATTTAATTCTAAATCTCATTCTAATGTTTTCTTCTATCCCTACAAGAATCTTCACAAGGACCGTGATAGCATACTTAACACTAGTATTATTATTATTATTATTATTGTTACTGAAGCCCACACACTTGCTTAAACACAAACTTTGAAACACAAACTCAGTCTCACTTGTCTAGCAGCTGCACATCTGTGAAGTGTGAGAACTTGTAATTGTCCTCAGAGCAGTTTGATAAGAGATTGGTCAACGCAAATGTTGTTTAATACTGACAGTCATTCATACAACTTAGGCTTAGGCATGCAACTTATGTAATTTAGGCTCTCCCTAACAACGATGCCTGAAGATTTGGTTAGATTATTTTAACATTAAATGTATGTGTGTGTATGTGTGTGTGTGTGTTCATTTCCCCCCATTGCAGGACTTGAGATATTTCAAGTCGGATAAGACGTCGCGGGGGATCCTTCAGGAGGGTTGGAGGGACACCCAGAGTCCAATCATGTGCTCTTACAAACTGGTCACTGTCAAGTTTGAGGTGTGGGGTCTGCAGACCCGCGTGGAGCAGTTCGTACACAAGGTGAGTCGTCAACCATAGGATGAATGTTGGCCAAGTCTTTTTGTCCAGTTTGTCATTGTAATGTAGCACACAACTCGACACAACTAATTTTTTCATTTCTTGTTGAAGGGGAAAAGACAATAATTATTTGACAAATTAACAGTCTGTCAAAACGGATGCCTTGTTCAACATTACTGAAACGTGGAAATGAGTGGTTATTTCTCATCACATCACAGTTAATTATATGTAGTTCGGCGCTGTGCCTCTCTATGGTGTTATTATGAGATAGCAGCTGAAAGTACTCTTGCCACAGAGCTCGAATTCCAATTAAAATATTAGAAAATAAAAGACCTGGGCCTGAATGTTCATAATGGTATTCCTGCAGGCTGAATTTTGATTGTTTTGCTTCTAACAACAGAGAATGATTAAAAGATTCAAAGATGTTGTCTAAGTAACACTTTCACTCCGTTGTGTTACAGGTGATTCGGGATGTGCTGCTGCTTGGGCATAGACAGGCATTTGCCTGGGTGGATGAGTGGATCGGTAGGTCTATCAGTGCTTTTCTATAGTCCTGCTGTCTATGTACTCCAGCTAATTTACAGCCAGTGGCACTTTTCAGCCTTTCAGTAATCAACAAATTACTCACACTGAATTATAATGAATGCATCGCCTACACAATAGCATTTACTTTGTTATATAAATGAGTATAGAATATCTTAATTGTATTCATAGATGAACGTAACAAGTCTTTACAATTTTGTACACATGCTGTCACATGAGCCTTTAAAGATGAGTTATGTTACTATAACTGATTATTCTTTGAAATGTTGCCACTGTCATAGATACTTTGATTATACAAATTACGGTGTGAATACTGTTTATTTACCAGTCAGTGTGCATGAAAAATCACTCGACCTGCATCTAACCCTGTCAGTGCTGTCAGTGCTGCTCATTCTCCCACAGCATGGATCCTCCTCTTGCTATCACCACTAACACTGTCCTGTCCTGTCATGTCCAGACATGGTCAGTGTTTGTTTCAAATGGAACCTGCACTATAAAAATAACGTACAAGCTACACTCTTTCATGTTTCATGTTGGAGACATTCATTGGTTTATCAAGAGTCAACAGTAGACACTGGAGTAATTTGTGGTAAATGTTATAATTTTGTTAGACTCACTTTAACTCTACTTGGTACTATTTTCATATTAAAACCAAATATACAATAGAAATAAAAATGCACAGATCTTTTTGTATGCATAAACATACGCATAAACAGCCAACAACGTTTGTTGGCAACAAATTGCAATTACATAAAGGAATAACTGGACGTTTACATTAATGAAGAATGATGCACATACTGAAACATGAAAGTTACCTCTGCCTGTTTGAGTGACAGCCCTGTTTGCAGCCATAAGTGGCTGCAACACATTTGTTCACCCTCAGCTGTTGATTTTTTTTTTTTTTTTTTTTTTTTTATAGTAGCAGGAACTAAAGATAACAAACCCATTACCTTTGCTATGAAACACATTTCTCCCCTCTCCTGTCTATGACCACTAACCTTTAAACCACCACTCCGGATGCTTGAAATACTTGAAATCTTTTCACATTTTGCAGAATGATTTTGCTCAGAGAATAAGAACCATTCTGCGCATTACTTACTTGTGCTTCCAGTGATCCAACTTCTTTTGGTGTGGATTATTCAAAGCTTTGCTTAATCTTGAAACACCTTTCACCTTCTGCTTCATTTTCTCCCTTGTACCTGCTTGGATCTGACTGTTTCCTATAAACTGTGGTTCATGGGAAGCTGACACTTTGATCTCTAAAGCTTTTAACTTTAAAAAGCTCTAATTATCCATTAAAAACGCTATACTCACTCCGAATGCACCTTTACCACCTAACCCTCCCCTTTCCCACCTGTCTGGAGTGCCACTGTAGAGGAATTACCAACATTTCGACCCTGGTTCCATCCCTCCCCCCCTTCTTCCAGATATGACTTTGGATGATGTGCGGGATTACGAGAAACAAATGCATGAGAAAACCAACATTAAAGTCGTAAATTGCCATGAGCAGCAAGAGCATTCCACAACAAACCCATCTTCACTGGATGACATAGAGATCCATGACAAAGCAAGCGTATGTGCCTTTTCATTGTTTATTTACTTCATTGCCCCTTCTCTGTCTCATATTTGGTGTCTTTGAATGAACTTGTCACGGTTCCATATAATGTCCACTTACATCCACTCATTTTGTCCTACATTGAGTCAGACGATGCATACATGACCTTTTGAATATGTAAAGAGGTTAATAATTCAAGTCTGCCAACGTTCCCTAAAGGTTTTAAAAAGTATCTAGGAATTATAATGCAACACAAATGAGTGTTGGCTATAAATGAGGCTATAAAAAGAATACAATGTTAGTTGATTAAAAATATTGTTTTTGAATGTTTGACTTTTGAGTGTGTTTTTCCGGGTGTGCCTGTGGCTCTAATAATGAAAGAGTTCAGCCTTTTTCTTTTGATAATGTCCGCAAAGAGTAAAAAAATTTACCTTCTAAATTGATCTTTTCCAAATCTAGACATGACAATGGATGAGGTGAGAGAGTTTGAGCGCACCATCCAGGAGGCCACCAACCAGAAGATTGGGATAATTCCCCCGTCGATTTCCATCAGTGAGACACCCCTGTCCTCTTGTGCCCTCACTGGCCCTGCCAGCGCCCCCTCCACCCCTATGTGCACTGATGCGCCCGAGTCCCTCTCTGTTCCCAAGGACCGACCTCGCAAGAAGTCTGCCCCAGAAACCCTGACCCTTCCTGACCCCGTCCCAAGTGGTGTCCCCCAGGGCTCTAACCTCAGCCCCCTGCCCGTTTCAAACCACCTTCAGTCATCCACACCACCCTCCTCCAACTCCGATCTTACAGAGATGGATGAGCAGTAGAGGGACCTTGAGTTGTCTTCCCCCATGCCTTGCTTTGCTTATTCACCCAACCCCAATGTCTTAGTAGCTCAACGAGACTAGCCAGACCTCCAAACACCAGTGCCCAGAGATTCAAGTTCTCTAGCCATATCCCATGATTTGCCATATTCCTGGACACACACCAATCACTCCAGAAGTGTTCATCAGTGTCACTAATGCCATCGAGACAGCTGTAGGCTCAGCCACCCCGACGTGGCTAATTTCCTCTTCCTGTGAGTCTGACCAGCCACATGTCTCATATTTTATAACAACCAGCTGTGATGTCTAATCAAATGAAAGAGCATCCGTAATTATTTTTTGTTGACCAACAGTTTCTTGTTATATGAATAAATTATTGGTAGTGTTTCCTTAGTCATGTTTTCTTCAATCAGATAAGCTGATTCCTTTCAAGCTATTGAACTATGTAGTTGCCTTAACACCACAGAGCCATTGGTGTTTATTAGTTTTGACAATGTGCGCAAATGAACGACTGATAAATACTGTCATTTTTTTCACCTGTAAAATGGCCATATGTATTAAATTAGGAATAAAATCAATGACACAAACTAGAGAAGCACATTAGATCCAATACATTAGTGTAACACACACTACAAAGACAGCCAATTACCCTCATGATAGAACTGCTTAGAAACTGTTTCCTGAGCCGTCCAAACTGGCCTGTGGATCAGATTGCACCCATCCTGTCCATCCCAAATCCAATAATACAGCAGATGCAAGATCAGTACAATCAGAGAACGTTTACACCTCAGGTCTCCCCGACTCTACCTGGCTCACACTCCAAACGCAGGGATGTTGTTGTACATTTCTGTTCCTGCTTATTTGCCGAACAGCCACATTTTATACCTCCACAGATACTATCGAAACTGTTGTATGTACAGTACCAGTCTACTTAACCCTTGGAATGTTTACACATCAGAAACCTTGAAGGATTTGCATATTAGTGGTAATGTTGTAGGTTAAGCTGTTGTTATATCTGCACTCGCGGTTTTAGCATGACAGTTGAAAATTAAATTTGTTGAAGTTTCTGTCTGCATATATCTTACTCAAGTTTACTGAGAGGTCAGTACAACAAAAAAGTAGAAACATTTTTTTTTTGCCTGAAACTATGCTGGATGTCTCATGTGACATAAATGTGATCCAGTTTTATCAAATCAGCAAATCACTTTAATGTCATATGTAGGAACAAGGCCATTTTGGGGAGTTTTTAAGCACTGACTGCTCTTTGTGCCCAGTGGAGGGCTTTTCAGAAATGAAAAGTCAGAGTTTGATTTGAGGAGAAAGGGAACGTGCATCAAGCCGACTTGAGTATGTGCTTTGCTTTTGACACCCTTGCTTTGCCGGTGCTGCTTGGTAATACTAAGCCCGTGCTTTGGTGGGCATGTGTAATGATTTCAAAATGTGAACATCCTTTACAGTGACCCATTATTTTTTCTGGGCTTCCACTGCCACTTACCATCTAAAGGACAAACAAATGTAAGAGGAGGATAGTTAAATTTAACCCCCTTTTTCCATACAATGTGTTATTCAAAGAGGGTTTTATATGCTGCATGGAATGTTCACAACATATCTGCATATTATGTGAAATTCTATGTATATACTGTAAATGAAGTGATTGGTACAGTATATTTGGTGATGCAACTGTATGAAAAAAGTGAATGCCAACTTTGGAAGCTCTGTACTAACTTTGTGTAATAGAAAAAGCAGACTTCGAGCGAAACGTAAGCATGCCCAGAGAATATAGGCCTACAAACTCTTTCAACTCAGTGCCTCTGCATGCATTATTGTATCATTGCCTACATGTGTTTAACCAAAATCTATTTGTCATCTAAAGAAACACAACAGTTCATCGCACAACAGTTCATTTTTTTTTTTTTTTTTTTTTTTTTTTGCTCGTTTTCTATCTCAAATGTTTCATTTAACCAAAAGTAAAAATGGGCAACAGCCCCATAATACAGTAGCTGAATTACAGCATAATCGGATCAAATGAACCATATCAAGCTACATCACCAGTCTCTCAAGTAACAGGGCTAACTTGTTATATTTTAAAAAACTGGCCCATTTTAGTTCCCCTACCCATATCAATTAGTTTGAACTTTACAGCGCAAATGCATTTTGCACTTACCTGTCTTTGACACCTTATTTGAAAGTAAAGAAATGTGTTACATCTAACACATTCTTGTTGGGTTTTTTGGACCAAAGTCCTATAATACAGCATGATGACTTCAAAGAGAGCAGGTTCAAGGAGAGAGTCCTCAGTGGTCTTGCCATAAAATACTATTATGTGCAGTTCTCACTTGCTTTTGTTAAAAAAACAAAACAAAACCAACTGTAGCTATTTATCTGTAACTGTAGCTTTTGTCTTTGCCTTTTGAGGATACAAATGTTATATACCTGTTATTGGCCCTATTAGCTATCAGTTATGTATAGATTATACATGCTTAAAGCTCTGGTATTGGTCATCTCTCTTGTCAGGAACACAGAGATCCAGGGATATGTTTGATCTACCATGGGCTATTAAAAATGATGCAAAATATCCAGTTGCGTAACATTAACCTCTGCTCTGTTTAAAAGAGTAACATATTAGGTATTGTAAATACTGTTGTTAATGACTAATATTGTAGGTTTCTTACATGGAATCTGTTCCAAGTTGCATTACTGATGTGACATGAATGTGCTTAAAGATTTCAAGTAGACAGAGAAGGATTTTCTTTTGTGTTTGTTCAGTAAGAATTACATCTTTACAGACATGAATTAAAGGTTCATTTTAATCTAGGAGTAATGTGTGTCTGTATCTATGAAGTCATCTGTTGAGGACACAGAATTTAGTTAAATTCAGATTATGAAGATTACTCATTGTATCGGTGCACTTTTGACTTTCCAGTTGCTTTTGGTGACCTTGCAGGGCAAATCTGTTTGTACAAGTTGTAAATCAAATTAAGCTTTTCTTTTCTGTGGGGTGGTGTGGGGTGAGCTGCTTTGACGTTACTTGCCATGTTAACTGAGAGGTGATTGACTTTTCTGTTGTTTCCTTTTTTGTAGTAAACCTGCTGTACTTAAATTTTTGTGGTTGCTGTATTGTTTAAAGAAATTTTTTAGTTACTTTGTCATTATTTCGCTGGATAAAAGGACCAAGCTTTGACTCCTCCTACCCTTCTAATGATGCATTTTGCATTCGGCCAGGCTATTGTGCTGTCTCCTGATATAACTGGGACCTGTAACACCATACAAGATTACTGAGTTAGCTGTGCAGTGGCGCTGAGTGTGTGTGCACAGTGTGTGTACTTCGCTCTCTGTTAGACATCAGATGTGGTTCTGGCTTATCCAGCTTTCTGCATTAATAATGCTGTGTGAAACAGGCCCCAGAAGTGCCATTGGTGTTTGGCTGCTGGAAGTCGCTCTTAGTTCTTCCACTTAATCTGTTATTATATTTGTTATATTTTTACTTTGAGGTTAATTTGGTCCTTTGTTGTAATTATTGTTTTACTTTTTCTGAAATAGACAAATAAAGTTTGCTAGTTATTGCAACAGTGTCATTATTCATTCTGTGCACCATGTCTGTTTCATTTATATGTTGATGTTACTCTCAGTGGCCATGTGAATATCAGAAATGGACCATGGAGCTATGGAGGAAGGTGACCTGGTTTGATTAATCATATTTTCTTTGTTATCACATGAATGACCAGAGGTGTGTGTGTCTGTTTTGGTAGCAAAAGAGGGGCTTACTCAAAATTAGGCAGGTTATAGTGTTTGGCTGACTGTGTATGGTATGATGTTGCAGTCAGTGTATAAGTACAAGATCTTTCAATTCTTTTAGTAATTTTACACTGTAATATCAAGTTCGAAGAAAAAGGCCTACATTCTCTATACTTAAAGAGAAGGGAAGTCAGCGAACACAACTATTTGCAATGTGAATAAAACTTTAAACATTACCTCATCCAGGAACATTTTTGCCCGAGTCATTTCAGATAGATTTTCATACATCATTAACAATGAAACAACAACAACCTTGAGCCCACAGTCTTTTATTTTTGTTGAGAGATTCATAGCAGCATAAAATACATACTTTGCTTTTAAGTAGAAGTTAAAAATATGAGTGGTAACATGCATTTAAAGAATCAAAAGTAAAAGTAGTCATTAGTGAACTGAATGGGACCAAAATCTAGTAGCTATTTCAGGCAATTCCACATGAGCTTACTACCTTAATTAGGTCTACAACAAGAAATTAAGAGTTGCACATGATGTTGATGCTTTCGTTCAAGAAAATCAAATATTCAATATCCATGATTTCACATGAGGAATGGTAATTAAATTCAACACAAACTGTGAAAAGAGAAAAAGGTTGATTTGAGAAAAAAAATGATTTGTCTGATTTGTTTCTTTTACTGCCAAAGAATAGAAACCACAACACTGATCCAGAGGAAGTGTGATATGGTCAAAGTGTGCCCTCCAGTGGATGTTGTTCCAACTGCAGCTGTAGTCATTGGAGTAGTTGCAGTAACAGGGTCAGTTGTAGTCATAGTTGTAGTAATAGGGGTAGTATTAGTCACAGGGGCAAGTGTGGTCAGTGCCCTAGCCTGTCCCACACATGTCCCCACATTTCCTGTTTTGTCCACAGCAGCCAGCACCACAGTCTGTGAACAGCAGGAGGCGCTGTAGGTAGCCAGTGTAATGTTCTCGCCCCCTGTTCCTACGACCGTGCTGGTGTTGAGGATACCGTTCCCTTGGCGGATTGTGATGCTCTCAATGCCAGTCCCATTGACGCCATCAGTGAGATTAGCAGTGAACTCCCACTGAGACAAAGCACAGAGTGAAGAAGATGCAGGACAGATACCTGATATATTGACTACCTGGCACACTGGACTGGTCAAATCTGTCACCTGGAAAGAGAAAACAGAGGAGGTGGAAAGTAAGCTGAAAAATGGGAGCAGAGCCTGGACAGCACACTTAAACACTTATAAAAAGTATTGTATCTTCATCTGTTATCCTTAAAATCAACTTTGGTGAGTCGTGTACAGTACATACAATGACTACAAAAACACAAGTACCATCAAAGAAATAACCCAATAGATGTTAAATTGAATCTTTGGTGCTGAATGAATTAGGTTTACAGGAATTCTGAAGAGTATTTCAACTCAGGACTCTGTGTACCTTGTATTTAACTGTATGTTATAAATTATTTTGCAATGACGTACTGATGTTGTAAAAATGGTTAGAATGTCACACACACTGCAGACTTAAAAGTTTTTCATCCCTAAAGCCAACCTCACTGCTGACCCTAGTAAGTAACGAATTAATGAAGATGTTTTTTCTAGTTTTTCAGCAAAAGTTGCAGTATGTTGTACTCTCTAGACCACTGTAGTTTTAGCAACGCAGAATGAATGTGAAATGTATATAGCATGAAATTCATCCAGTTTTTTTCTAACAATAGTAAATATATTTACTCTGCTTCATTCCCTTTCCAGTTAATGTTTTCCTCTTACCTTGGCAGTCACAGAGAGCCTGAGGACAGCGTAATTGGTATCGGTGCCAGCTGCATTTTGCGCCTCGATGGTTAGGGTCACGTCTGTTCCTGATGCAGTACTGGCTGGTGTTGTTAAGGTTACAGTGCCATTGGCTTTACCTCCACTTTCTGCTGTTATCACGACAGTGCTGGGTGAAGTGGAGGAAAAGCTCCGGTCATTGTTGACAGTCACTGAGAACGTCCCAGCTGAGTCTGAGGAGACTGTGAAAGGGATGGAGATGGTAGAACCTGGTTCTATGTTGATGTTGTCAGCTTGGGCCTGGAAAAGTGGAAGAGAGAAACTTTAATAAAGAGAGAAGGTTAAACATTTATGTCATATTACAAAATAGCTTAGTGATGAGTAACTATGCATGGCTAGCCTGGCTTTCAAGTTCTCTACATCTGATGCATGTGCGTGGGGCTGTTTTAAGATCGATTCGCAGAAGGTTGGGGTATATTTAGGCTTTTGAAATAAAAAAGTACAAGAACATAAGAGTATAGAATGGATTACACAGCATATTTGTCTGCTCTAAAATAACATGCAGTCAGCAGCATTTTGAGCTATTAGTTAATTTACAACTTAGAACTTTGCTCCATCTGTAAGTAAAATAGCAAATTTACTAACATATAATAGTAATATATAGAGAAAAATTTTGGAATATATTGAGTATATGAATATACAAGCATTGATTTTACTGGTAGGTAATATTGACTTATATAAAGGTGGATGAAATGTTTCCACTTACTCCTACTTTAAAAGTGAAGCAAAATATCCCCCATGCAAACGCAGTCATCTTGCATTGATGGCATCGAAATGACAGAAATCATATTTGAGAAAAATTTCTTTCGATGTGCCCTAAAATGATGGGGGAGGGATTTATGACTTTGGCTTGACTTATGGGGAGCTGTGGAGTGGTCAGTTATTGGCCCTCTGTTTCACTGAGACAGCAAACAGAAGGTGTTCATACTCACAGTAACAGAGACACTGGAGGTCTTGATCTGCGTGGACGCCTGTCTCTGGAAGCTGCTCGGTGTTGATCTAGAGCTGGAGCTGCTGTCCTGACCTCTAAGTTGAACCACATAGTCACCTGCTGGAACTGCACTAAATCTTACCAGAAAGTTACCACTTCCTAATGACTGTGGACAACAGAGAAAAAAATTGATTATTTATCCCACATACTTCCATCATAATACACAAAACCACATTCTCAAGTGTAACATACCTGTAGTGATCCATTGATCTCTCTTGATCCTGAGCTGTCAAACAGCGTGATCTCTGTGACTGTTACTGTGTCACTTCCTGTCACAGTGACCAGGAGGGTAATATTACCACCTGAAAGTTAGGGCAGAAGAATTTTTATTATTTGAATGAAAGGAGTATATTATGACATGTCATTTATGAGTTAAATCTAATGCCCACAAATAAAGAAAATTGAGATGACCTGGAAAAAATAGTTGATGGTTCATTTTAAAAAAAGTTATATTATGGGTTTTCCCTTCCTTCATTGTGTTATATACACTACCAGTCAAACGTCTGGACACACCTTCTCCTCCAGTGGTTTTTCTTTATTTTTGTTATTTTCAACATTGTACATTAATACTGAAGACAACCAAACCATGACAGAAAACGTATGGCTTAACGTAGTAAACCAAAAAGTGTAAAACAACTCAGAATATGTTTTATATTTTAGATTGCCCAAAGCAACCACATTTATGTTTGATGTCAGCTTTTTTTTTGCCTTCTTATAGTGCTTTAGACCATCAGTGGGTACAGAGTCAATAGCGCTGTTAGCGCTACTGCTAACTACTGTACAAATCCATATTAGAGCAAGAAACTCTAAGTAAGTCTAAGTAAAGTGAAAGGACAGTCCATCATTACTTAAAGAAATGATGGTCAGTCAACCAAAAAACCTTAAGAACTTCGAATATATCCCCTAATGAAAGGAAGACCAAGAGCTACCTCTGCTGCCAATTTACAGCAACTCAGATTAGAACCCACATAAATACTTCTTGGAGTTCAAGTGGCAGGCATATTTCAACATCCACTGCCAAGTCAAGCCATTATTTTGGAAGAACAACAAACAAAAGAGACCTGCTTGGGCCAAGAAACACAAGGAATGGATTGAATGATTGAATTTGAGATTTCTGGGTCTAAACGCTGTGTCTTGACATGGGAGAGAGTGAACGAATGGTTCCTGAATGTGTGGCTCCCACTGTGCATGGAGCATGGAGCAGGAGGAGTCATAGTGTGGGGGTGCTCTGCTGGTGACCAGCATGGCTACCACAACATTTTGCAGCAACATGCCATCCCATCTGGTTTGCACTTAGTGGGACCATCATTTGTTTTCCAACAGGATAATGACTCCAAATACACCTCCACTTAATGTAAAGACTATTTGTCTAAGAAGGTGAGGAGTGCTGCATCAGATGACCTGGCCTTCACAATCACCCAGTCTAAATCCAAATGAGATGGTTTGGCATGAGTTGGCCTGTGGAGAGTGAAGGAAAAGCAGCCAACACGTACTCAACACCTCTGGGACCATTCCAGATGACTGCCTCATGAGGCTGATTGAGAGAATGCCATGAGTGTGCAAAGCTGTCATCAAAGGAAAATGTGGCTACTTTGAAGAATCGAAAATACAAAATATATTCTGGGTTATTTAACACATTTTTGTTGATTACATAATTCCATATTTGTCATAATGTCATAGTCTTCAGTGTTAATATACAATGTTGAAAACAATAAAAATGAAGAAAAAACTTATCAGTGGGAGCTAATCTCCAACGCAGAAGTCTTCACAACACTGTGTGACACAGGGTATAAGGTGCTGCCCCCAGGAGAAATACAAAGTTTTAGGGAGTTCCAAACAGAGACATGGTGAGCAGTGCTAGCTCAGGCCTCTGTCAGTTCAGACAGGGATTTTCACTGGATTCATCTTTCATTGGTTTCATTTTGGTCCTGACCTGTAGGAGGGCGTCCACTCTGGAGACTGAAGCCACTGTGGGCTCCCTCATGAGCTTCCACAAGGTTATAGACAAAGTTCACTGAACTTTGACCTGATGAACATACACAGAAAACAGATCAATAACACTTAGAAACTTAAAGATATTAAATATATTTTAGCAATTTCCATCCAAACATTCAACACAATACTGACCAATGACCTTAACAGAGTAGGGACTGTTAGAGTTAACACTAATTTCCCAAAGTCCTGTTTGATCAGTGATGTTGAGGCTCAACCGACGTAGGTTTCCCACTGTGGTGAAAGATGCCAGAGGACCACTGGACTGACTTGAACTCTGGGATACACCTGGAAGAGAGAGAAATATCAAGTCAGCCAAATGACAAAACAAAACAAAACAAAAAAAAACATTCCTCCCTCAACTTTTGTATTTAGCCATGTAGATTTTCTTTTAATTTGTTCAGATTTTGAGTTTGAGTTAAATGACATGCACAGATGGTCAATTATCTGGTATTATGCCAGTAAAAAACTGATCTGCCAGTCCACTGTATCAGCATCATGTTTTGCATTGGCTTGAAAGGCACACACCCTCATTCTGTGGTCAAGTTAGCAATAAAAATGCTGGGAAACATATCAGGTGAAGGCCACAGTTTGATTAGGTGTAGTCACCCACTACTTGGTTAGTTTTAGGAAAAGATTGGTCTGCATTCACAGGGACATGAACCCTGTTCTCCTGGGTGAAAGTTCTGTGTTTGGCCTATCCATCTATCCACCCCTACCTCCTCACAGCTTCATCTCTGTTGATACCAAGTTTGTTATGCGCGCCTATCATTATCGCCGTGTGCTGGCACTGTGCCTCTGTGTATGTGTAGTCTCACAGCTTGGTGAGGCAAAACACAACACTGACATGCTATTCTATGGTGGCCCAGTGGGTCTTTTACACACTTGGATAACAAAATATATGCCCTACCCTGCCGCAGAAATCTCAAAATCTATGCAAAGAGAAAAAATGTTCATTCAAAATTTTTTAATAAATAAGAATAAGCAGCCTCCACATGCCTGCACCACAGACATCTAAAGACAACTATTCTACCACCACAGACAAACTCTTTCATCTCAAGACAGATGATGATAATAATAGCAATAACAACACTGCAGTCCCAGATGTGTCTGAACCTGTGGAGCTGGTGAGTCTGAAGGTGAGAGATGAGGCTCCTGTGATGTAGATGATCATGTTGCTTACTGATGCATCAGCAATAAAAGTAAAATTATCAGGTCGTCCAGGATTCATCACCACCTGGAAAACCGTCACCTGGAGAAGAAAGGGACAGAAACTGCTGTGAGAGAGGAAACAGTGTGAAGGGACATTTTTTGTGTGAACAATTTGTCCTCAACTTTGTCCTAAAATACTGTAGTACACAATTTGCAAATTTGTCACATTATCTTCAGACAGCTATTCATTTTCTCGTTAGATGTCCCACCACAGCACTGGCTGATGAATCCTCTATTACACTTGTAGCCAGAGAGAGGTCTGACTTGGTGACCTCAATGGCCTGACCTCCAGAGGATCGTGCTAGATCACGGTACAGCTGGGTATCTGATTGGCTCAGGATACGTGAAGCGAAACTTTGAAGATCACTGCGACGCCGTCGACTTGAGAGGACGTCTGTCAGCATGAAATTCACCTAAAGTGAAAACGACAGATCAAGTTTGGCACACACCACTTACTAACTGAACAAAAATTTTATCAAGCCTTAAATGCAAATGTTTTGCAAATGTTAACTCATTATTGAAGTGTTATCTGACAATCCATTGTACATTCCAGACGCTGGTGTGAGGCCCTTTTTCAGAAGCTGGATGGTAACAGGTATCTTGGAGGCATCTTTCTTGTGAATGCACTTCAGTTTTTGACAGTGTGTTTGCATATAAACACATGTGTTTACATTCTATTTAACTTCTGCTTTATACGCCACATTTACATCTGAAGGGAAAAATGATAACTACACAGTTACCTGAGACTTGGTGTTCTCTATAAGAGCAGTGACGGTGCTTTTCAGATGGAAATCTTTGGCTGGAGCGTCCGTAAAAACGAAGATCTCAGAGGAGCGTGGAGCAGCAGTCAGGGCAAGCTGTCAGTCATGTATGGGAGAGGGTTATTCATTCATTGATCTGTGAGACTAAAAATCTGAGGGGAGTTAATTCAATTATTGTGTAAGGAGTCATGTGATGATGTCATCATCATATGTCCTTCACAGAACTCTTTTGTTCAAATCCATAACTCCAAGAAAACAATTTAAATACTAAAAGTAATTATTAAAAGTTTGTACATGTAGACAACCATGGACACACCCGTAGTCCAGACAGACACAACTCTGGGTTGTCCCCTCCTCCATTTGGGATGATCCTGCTGATGTGGTCTTTGAAGATGTCTGCATCAGTTGTCTTTATCACAGGTCCAAAATCTATAGTAGATAGTAGATAAAGGTTTCTCTGTGTTTTTGCTTTCTCCATAGAACTAACCGTACTTTAATTGATAACCACATTCATAAAGATTCAAGGTACCTACCTGGGTCGTTGAAAGGCACCAGTATGTAGGCAGAGGGCTCTTGTGGTGTTCCTCTCTTACGATCAATGATGTCAAAGGAAACTCTCTTCGCCTCAGCTATGTCGTCACTCATGCTTCCTGTGGTGTCAATGACAAAACACAGCACAGAGGACTGGGAGAGGCCCATCAGTCTGCAGGAACACGAGAGAGAGGGAGAGACAAAACATTAATTCCTCATGTTAAACAGGTATTCCACATTTTTCAACTTCATGCCTAAGCAACATTGTATTATAGTGGTCATTTAGCGCCTTATGAGCACAAAGTGTTCAGAAGCAGAGCGTGCTAGTACAACTGGATCAGCCCAAGTGTTGTAAATATTCTGGTATGTTACTTACAATCTGTTTTTGGTTGAACCAATGGAAATTTGTGAAGAGATATATTAACATGTAAATCCAACCTGCCAGAGCTCTGCATGGTGCAAGACCCAGCAGTCATGATCAGATTGATTATACTCTTCATCTTTAACTTGATGTTAAAGCTTCCCTATATGTACACTATATAGGTAAACAAAATGGCTCAGGTAAAGGTGGCCCATACCGTAGGAAGTCCTTGTCTCCAACAGCTACTCTGATGTCCTCCAGCAGCTCCATGGTGGCATCTACTGCCAAGTTTGCTGCTTTGTTGTGAAGTGAGCCATGATCGGACTCAACAGCATCCTTATTGATGCCCCCCACTGGGTCCTTTTTGCTTGTCTTGTCAAAAAATCCACCATGGCTACATTTACCTCAGAGCAGAAATATCAACAAGCTCAGATTTTGTACCACCCAACGGAGATGACAGAGAAGTACCTAATTAATAATTAAAGCTTATGGGTATGCATTGCTTTGATGATATCTAAGTTTGATGGTGATTGTTTTTTTTTTTTTATTATCATTTTTCCAGTGAGGATCTGATAAATTCTGTAGGCTACTGGCAGCCAGTTGGAAAGCTAACGATCACCAAACCTACATATAAACAAATGACTAACCATGACATGAGTTACCTTAGCATATCATACAAGAAAAGACAAATAAAAGTTACCTGCAGGTTTTGCAGAGGAGCGAATGTTGAAGTAGCCTGAAGTGAGAAGCCCCTGCGACAGGACTTCAGGCAGAATGTTGTCAGTACAAGTAGTTCCTGTGCAGCTCCTACAAGTTGGAGTCTCCGGGCCTGGAACACAGTAAGATAGGGTTAACATATGGCAAAAATCATACAGTAATCCATCTAGGAAGAAACATGTCTGAAATATTTGGCCTCAGTCTAATTAATGCTCTGTTGATAGTTCAGCCTTGGTTGTACTAAACTGTTATTGTGTGTATACTGAGTAACAATTAACCGATTACCATATGTGGATTGGTGTGTATTAGAGGCCTGCTGACTCAACATAAGATGGGTTCAGGCCATTTTTTTCATAGATTAGGCCTGGGTTGACCTCTGCCTCACTTGTCTACTTTCCTTTCATTGTGCATGTACATGTGAAAAGCACATGTAGGCCACTGTATGGAATACTGTTTGACTGACTGATACTGTATTCATATGCAAATATTTTAGTCACATGCATGCATTACAGTTCAGTTGACCATGCAGTGGATCAGGGAAAACTTGGGTGTATGGAATGTATGGAGCTAATTTTTTGCACTCTTCAAGAGTGTCTTTCTTTTAATTAAACATTACCAAGTTGGTGAAGTTGCTGAGTTTTTTTGAGACTTTTTTCTTCAGTTTCTGTAAAGGTAACATCACCAAAAGCTGTGTCTTTTTTTCTTACATCTTTGCTGCTGCTGTTCTTTAACATGACTGAATTGTGCTTCCATCCATCTATCCATCCGTCCATTTTCTATACTGCTTATCCCTGAGGCTCATGGGGGACTGGAGCCTATCCCAGCTAATTACGGGCGAGAGGCGGGGTACACAGACAACCACACACTCACACCTAGGGGCAATGTAGGGTAGCCAATGAACCTAATATGCATGTTTTTGGGATTGTGGGAGGAAGCTAGAGAACCCGGAGAAAACCCACACAGGCACACGGAGAACATGCAAACTCCACATACAAGGACCCAGACCGGGATTCGAACCTGGAACCCTCTTGCTATGTGACAGTGCTAATCACTGCACCACCGTACCGCCCTGCATTGTGCTTCCATGAGTCAATATTAATATTTGTGAGCATGATTGTTGGTGACACTGTTAAGTAGTGTCGTGCTGTGTTGGTTTTGGTTGTGTCTCGTCTTTTGTTTTCTGGTCCACTTGTCATGTTTCATTTTTGTCTTGTTTCATGTGTATTTGTTTCCATGTGTTATGTTCCAGGTTTTTTGTCATGTCCTCTTTTATTTTGAAAGCGTCACTTCCTTTGTATGTCTCTGTTTCATGTAGCTTTGTGTTAATTTATCCTGTTGCTTACTCCTCCCTGATGTGTTTCACCTGTCTCTTGTTATCTTGTCTATTTAGTCCTCGTCTTCCCTGTCACACTTTGTCAGTTTGTTGTTCCTTGTCATGCCATGAATTGTTTTGTCTCGTCATGCCAGGAATTGTTTTGTCTTGTCTCGTCATGCCATGTATTTTGTCGCCACAGTTTTTCCTTGATCCCTTGCCACAGAAAATGTGTGATTTTTAGTTTTTTGATATAATTAAAAGATTATTATTTTGGACTCCTGCCTCTTCTTGTGACTCTGTAATAGGGTTCAGCCCTCTTGGTCAGCGACACTTTGTGACAAGTAGTATTTGTATCTCTTTGTTCTTTGCTTGGAAATTCTTTGCTTGCTTGTGTGTGTGTTTTGTGATTTTGTGCACATCAGAAAGAATGTGCTTCAGAGACGTTATAACTGATCTAGTGTTCTCATCCTGGTCAGTTTGTTGAGCCGGGGCTGGGACAGGGCTGGATTTCTTTAGTTGTGCAGGGTGTGGTGCTTTATGGTGACAAATAATATGCTCTCTCACTCTGTGTTGATGTTTAAACCATACATTCCACTATGACAAGAGGCTCCTACCTGCTAAGTTCTCCAGGGGCTCGTCTGGTTTGATCAGAGTGCTGTAAGGGGTGGTTTTGCCCAGCTCCACCCAGTTACTGTGACTGTAGAAGTCCTTGATATAAAGAATATGTTATTATTAAAAAAAAAAAAAAGTGGCATTAAGGCCATTGGCATCTTGTTGATGAAAGCAGATGACACCATATTTGGATGAGAGGATGAAGAATGAAGATGGGGAGGATACTCTTTTCTGCTCCTCTATTCTGATAATATCTGACACGACACACTGTGGGAGTGACTTGCCAATTAAAAGTTAGCCATATCCTAAAGCCTGCAATGCTTTATTGTCCATTTTACTCGGAATGGGACCATAATTCACAAAATGAACTTTGTGCCATGCTAAAGAGACTGGAGAGAGACTGGAGATTCGCAAGTGAGACCATAAACTCATTATGAAACCATTGACTCAGGAAATAAAATCAAGTGAGAAGTAGGTTCATTTTCTCACAAGCTTACATGCAATCTGACTTCTTTTTGAAACCAATGGAGTTGTCACCTTTCTGTCATTAGAAAAAAAAAATGAAGGTTTAAATCACTTCCAAATTGGCTTAATTTTTCTGCAAGCTCCACCCACTTATTATTATTATTATTATTATTATTATTATTATTATTATTATACTGTCTGTACTCTGATAACAAAATAATGATCAGCCTCACCTGCAGAGTATGACAAACTTGCCCAAGTGTCTGCCTCCCTGCATCAACGTTTCCCAGCTTCACATTGGCCTTCACAGAGGACACACCTCAACAGAAAAATGTAACAGTGGTTATGTTACAATGCTGCATTGAAATTTTCTCTGCTGAAAATTGCTCATTTCTCTGCTATTTTTTTTTAGCAGTTAAACTATCTAACACAGCTTTTAGTCATACAAGCAGCATGGACTATTAAATGAAATGATTGTCAGTGACCTGTAACTGACTACAGTGATTAAGTATAGTCAGTTCAGTTTAAAGATTGTTGGTAAAGACTTGCTTGTACCTGTGCACATCTGCATTTATCACATCAAAAATGTAATGCATGCAATACTTGATAATACTTTGGAAAGTACTCGAATGTGGCAGATGTTAATTTATGTGAAACACCCCAGGTTTAATAGAAGAAAAAAATGGTGAAGCAAGATAATGCTTCAGAAAAACAATTCTTCAGACAAAATAGGTAATAACATAAAATAAAATAAAATAAAATAAAAAGGCACCAGCTGTGATGATATTTCGTCCTTCTTGGAAGGTCTCATCGTCAAAATGGTACTCCACTCTCAGTGCCAGTGAGGAATCCACATTCCCATTGCTGTAGTAGATCTCATCTATGGCAGTTTGTAACATGTCAGTGGAGAGGGGAGATGTGGATGTGGGTGAGGAGGAACAGGCTTTTTGCACCTGGGCAACTGAGAGGTTGTCATTAATCTGGGGACAAAGAATTAAGTCATTCACTGAAAACATTAGCACTTATAAAACAAACTCTACTCTCAAGGTATTGTCTAATCCTGTCTTTATATTTAATATTGTTTAATTGGACAGTTCACCATTAGATGTGGAGAACTGATGCATGATGACTGGCACAAAGACAGATGCCAGACATGAGGAAAAGGCCAGGAATATTAATGATTACACATAATAAAACAAAATTTTGAGATAATCTCACTTGTTCCATTTTGAAATTCGGTCAAAACTGGATTCAAAACTTCCTTTTTTTCAATTTTCAAATACTACATTTTACAGCTTCAACTGAATATAATTGTGTTTCCCTGTCCAGTATCCTTTATGATGGTCTCACAATCAGGCTGAAGTCCCGTCCCTCAGAGGCAGCAATGTCTCGGCAGACCTCCGCTATCTTTCTCAGAACCGCCCTTCGAGTGATGTCACGATGAGTGATGGAAGTTTCATCGACTGCGAAGAATGGTTGGAAGCAGTGAATGAGGCCTGGAAGGACCACTGCCACTAGAAACATGGCCGTCTGTCTGGCAGGCATGATGGAGGATGGAGTTCTAAAGGAACCTGAAGGAAGAGGAGTGAAGTCGACAATCTGGATGGATACTATTTCTAAACATTTGTCAACTGCCCCAGCTATTCCTCTAACTGTTTTCTACCATTTTCCTCACCAGTTATACTGGTTCTGTTTTATTTTTTAATACAGACTTCCTGCATCATCTAAACAAAGACCCACAATCCTAGCAACAGAGCACAGCATGGCGACAGGAAAACAAAACAATATAAGTCGCCATAATAAAAAGTTTATATTTTTGCTGCATAAAGTTTGTACTTTTTATACAACCATAATGAGCACCATTAATTTATTTGTTTCAGAATCAAAATATGATATGCATGGAAATTTTATATGTGTATATATGTAAGGGATAAAATGATTTGAGATGTACCTGTCCATTATAATATTGCAATTTGGTCTGAAATATTATGGATAAAAAATAATGAATACAGTTCAATATAAATATTAAATATTTAAGAGTTCTGATGATTCTGTGTTCTGTTGATTGTTTTTCTTTTATTGCATCCAAAAAGGAAACTGCAAATTGTTTCCATGTTTCTATTTTAAGCAGAGGTGCTTTATTGTATTTTTTTTGTCCAAACTAAATAAACAGAGTAAGAGGTTCCTGGTTGGGGTAATCTGATCAGTTTGGATTCCACAATGGTTTGCTGGGAAGTTACCAAGCACAAAGATGTTATTGGCAGTGGACCAAGTCTAACACAGCAACAAGAGCCAAATCAATACACCTGACAATAAAAAGATAAAAAAAATAGAAGACAATAGAGACAAAATGGCACTGGCAACAAAAAAGAGAAAACTATAAAGGCAACAGTACTTCACCACTTTATACTAACAGGCAACGTATGTGTGTCTTTTGGAATTTTTTCAAATCTACCTCTCATAATTTCTTTTCATTTTTTTCATCTCTCTCCCATTTCATTTGAGCACCACTGTATGCAGATAGTATCCATTAAAGACCCCCTCCACAATATAAGAAAAACCTAAACAGAATCTCAATGCAGTTTGACTTGTGTTGTCATGGGTCTTGGGTTACAGATGTTAGTAGTAGTACCACAAACGAATTCCCAGGAATTCTAGCATCTCTTTGTAGTGCCAACTTATCCTTTTGTCTTGTAGTTAAATATTTTGGAAAATGTAAGAATAAATGTCACAGACAAATAACCTTTGAAAGTAGTTCTACTTTTATTTCTACTTTTCAGTATTTTAGAAAATACCATATATTGGCTAAGAAGTAATACTTTTAACAAGAATATCAATAAAATATTTGCTTCTTTGTTGTCTCTGAGTGGGCTTCCTAAATATTTTCAAATCAGTATTTGGCATATTTAAAGTTGTACACCAAGATTACTGTTGTCCAAGATTACTGCTAATACAAATATTCTTACCTCTGAGTGTTGTGCTGTTTGCAAGCAATTCAGCCTTATGAGTTGGTAAAATTTCTTGAGTGTTTCTGTGAGTCTTTGACGTTCACACCCAGGAAGATCACTTTGTCTAGATCTACTTTTCTCAGTAGCTATCACAGTCCTTGAGGTGTGTGTGTATGTGTTTGATGCTGTCTGAGAGGGTATTAGAAAATGTGAGCATATATCCTCATTCCTTTTGTACCTCCTCCCCGCTGCTTGCATGGAATAACTGTTTAAATTGTGTGTGTGTGTGTGTGTGTGGACAGCCGTTGCCTAGAGGTTGGAGAAGTGGCTTGTGACAGGAGGGTTGCCCGTTCAATTCCCCCTCAGGACTGGCAGGAAATAATTTGGGTGTGGTGGAGTGATTAATCAATTAATTAATCAATCAATCACCCCTCCGTTAGCCGGCTGATGTGCCCTTGAGCAAGGCACTTAACCCCCCCCAGTTGCTCCCTGGCCACCTGACATGGCAGCCCACTGCTCCTGTGTGTTTCACTGCATGTTGCATGTGTGTGTTCAATCAGTGATGAGTTAAATGCAGAGAAAGAATTTCGGTGTATGTAAAAATACACTGATAATAAAGATTTGAAGTTTTAAACCCAACTAGTTGGCACTACATTTACAGGATTTTAGTCAAGTTGAGAAGATGACAAAAATGGCAATGTAGCAGCCATGTTGCAGCCCCCATAATAACACCTTAAGTTCTGGCATTATCAACACACTGAGTAACTGTGTGTGTCCTAAACAGTAGTGGTGTGCATTGTAAAACAGAAATCTTCTGTTTGGGAAACAATTCATGAGGAAGTTCAAGTGGGAGAAAAACAAAACAACAAGAAAGTAAAGTATGGGAGGGAGTACTGAGTGAAACTTAACATTATTGCCTTAGTTTTCACTGATGTTATGCCATCCTTATAATTTCACATTACATTATATTGCATATAATGAAAACACGTAAAAGAGGTGGTATTTGTAATACATGACCAATTACAATTATGGACAAACCTACTGGTGGCAGAGCAGCATATTTTAGCAAACTAAAACATAACACACCATCCAAAGAAGTTAAACATTTAATCCAGGCTAAAAGCAACATAGGTAACAATCCCACCACCCCATCATAAGGGCATGAGTATCTAACTATAATTACAACTGGGTATTCCCTGAATTAATAATACATAATAACATAATAATGTTGCTTCAATGTATTCTTATGACATGGAGGGTATTTTGGTCTTTGTCTTTCAGCTGCAACTCCAGTGAGGTCAGGCATACTTAGGAAAATGAATGTAAAAACATTAGTTAAAGCGGTAATAGGCTTATTCTCATATTTTAGAAGTACATCAAGTACAAAGCTGTAGTCCTTCAGTCACTATCTTTTGCAGGATAATACTGGAATACAATAGCACAATGGCAGGGCTTTGACACTGCTTGCAGCCAACAGAAAAGAAATGAAAGAAGAAGGCATTAGGCAGTTTTATAACTGTTGATCTTTTATCTCATACATAAACTGCTCCAGAGCAGGTTAGGTGTGCCACATGAGTTATGACGATGATTTGCTTCTTACCAGGTTTCATCACTGTCATACCCATAAAATGCAACCAGTAAAGCTGCATTTCTGTGATTCTGTTTGCCTTTAAAAAACAAAACGAAACAAAACAAAAAACACTGTGCTCGAGTCTTACAAATACAGAAACTTCCCGATCAGAATCTTTGCCAATTCCCCGAAAAGTGTTCCTGCTTAACACTAAATATATTCATGCTAAACACTCACATATGAGAAAAACATCTTTCTGTGTTATTTATTAGTGTTTAGCAGTCATTTAATTTATTTAACCATGACTCTGTTCGTGATTTGATCAGATTGGACTGACAGTGACAAACAGCCCCACCAACTGAAATCAGATTCTAAATGGGGCTAAATCCTGACTGCCAAGCTGTATGAAAGTATGTGCCATCTCCTATTCCCAAATGAGTCCTGCCCACTTCAAACAAGTGAGAAGCCCATGAAGAAACAAAAGAAATAAGGAAACCTGTCCATGTAGGTCCCAATCACTTCAATTCAATTCAATTTCAATTTTATTTATATAGCACTTACAGTGACAGTAATGTACTTTTTGATACCCCAGATGCAAACTTTAAATTCTCTGAAAATCAGGGCCAGAGTCTAGAATTTAGGGGGATCTGTGGACAGAAATGGAATAAAATATTTCCAGTTCTGTTTTCTTTTTTAAAAATAATTAACTGTAAGAGGAAGAATTCCTCTGTTTTGTTACCTTAGAATGTGTCTTTTATGTTCACTTATGTGTAAGTGGGTCCTCTTCCACAATAGCCCAGAATGACCAAAAACACTGACTGAGAGGGCCTTTCATGCTTTTGCAGCCACCAAGACAAGACGTGTTTGGTTAGTCATGTGACACCTCCAAATGTATGGTCACAATTGTTATTTTATGGATTTATCTGCGAAGAAGAAATTAATGGATTGTTCCAAAGCTTTTGAGTCTTTGTAAAAGTGTGGTTACTCATTTGTGTCGCTAGGGGGAGTGTCTACCAAGGTGGGCACAAGTTGTAGCAGCTCTACAGACAGATGACATCCTGCTGAACAAAGGCAACTAATGTATCCTGTCTCTGCGTTTCCTGCACAAAACAGGACACAAACCTATATGTATGGGTAACTCAGGCAAGATCTCGAGACCTGCAACAGTTGCAATCTGCAAACACACTGCTAGATGCCACTAAATAGTGTTGGATCTTTTTCAGCCAAAACCACTTAAATATCTCTGTCCTCGTCTTCAGTTTGTGATCGCTTTCCTTGCTGTCCACCAGTTATTTCTGTATGCTCACTGCTACTTCTAGCCACTCTTTTCTGCCCTGTAGTTAATTCTATCCCCTCCCTCCTGCATATCTGTTTTCACTTAGTCATCAGCCCTAAAGCACTTGTACCAGCATTTTTTTTTACCCAGTCAATGTCAGATCATTGAGTTATTTAGTTTCTTTATGGCCATGTGTTTCTGCCTTCAAGCCACCTGTACCTGTTTGCCTGCTTACTCACCTTCCCGACCTACCTTTACTGGAGTACCAAAATCTTTACCCTGAGACTTGTACAGTGGGGCAAAAAAGTATTTAGTCAGCCACCAGTTGTGCAAGTTCTCCTGTAAACAGGCCTGTAATTTTCATCATACGTACACTATGAGAGACAGAATGGGGGGAAAGAATCCAGGAAATTACATTATAGGATTTTTAATGAATTCATTGGTAAATTGGTAAAACTCGGTAAAATAAGTATTTGGTCACCTATAAACAAGCAAGATTTCTGGCTCTCACAGACCTGTAACATCTTCTTTAAGAGGCTCCTCTGTCCTCCACTCGTTATCTGTATTAATGGCACCTGTTTGAACTCGTTATCAGTATTAAAGACACCTGTCCACAACCTCAAACAGTCACACTCCAAACTTCACTATGGCCATGACCAAAGTGCTATCAAAGGACACCAGAAACAAAATTGTAGACCTGCACCAGCCTGGGAAGACTGAATCTGCAATAGGTAAGCAGCTTGGTGTGAAGAAATCAACTGTGGGAGCAATTATTAGAAAATGGAAGACATACAAGACCACTGATAATCTCCCTCGATCTGGGGCTCCACGCAAGATCTCACCCCGTGGGGTCAAAATGATCACAAGAACGGTGAGCAAAAATCCCAGAACCACACAGGGGTCCTAGTGAATGACCTGCAGAGAGCTGGGACCAAAGTAACAAAGGCTACCATCGGTAACACACTACGCTGCCAGGGACTCAAATCCTGCAGTGCCAGACGCGTCCCCCTGCTTAAACCAGTACATGTCCAGGCCTGTCTGAAGTTTGCTACAGAGTATTTGGATGATCCAGAAGAGGATTGGGAGAATGAATGAGAATGAAACCAAAATAGAACTTTTTGGTAAAAACTCAACTTGCGTTTAGAGGAGAAAGAATGCTGAGTTGCATCCAAAGAACACCATACCTACTGTGAAGCGTGTGGGGTGGGGGGGACGGGGGGACGTCATGCTTTGGGGCTGTTTTTCTGCAAAGGCACAACTGATCCGTGTAAAGGAAAGAATGAATGGGGCCATGTATCGTGAGATTTTGAGTGAAAACCTCCTTCCATCAGCAAGGGCATTGAAGATGAAACGTGGCTGGGTCTTTCAGCATGACAATGATCCCAAACACGCTGCACGGGCAACGAAGGAGTGGCTTTGTAAGGAGCATTTCAAGGTCCTGGAGTGGCCTAGCCAGTCTCCAGATTTCAACCCCACAGAAAATCTTTGGAGGGAATTGAAAGTCTGTGTTGCCCAGCGACAGCCCCAAAACATCACTGCTCTTGAGATCTGCATGGAGGAATGGGCCAAAAATACTGAAGTGTGTGGAACACCTCGTGAAGACTTACAGAAAATGTTTGACCTCTGTCATTGCCAACAAAGGGTATATAACAAAATATTGAGATGCATTTTCCACCATAATTTGCAAATAAATTCTTTAAAATCAGACAATGTGATTTTTTTTTCTTTTTTTTTTTCCCCGCATTTGGTCTCTCATAGTTGAGATATACCTATGATGAAAATTACAGGCCTCTCTGATCTTTTTAAGTGGGAAAACTTGCACAATTGGTGACTGATTAAATACTTTTTTGCCTGCCTGAATTTGATTTGATCTACTCAAACCAGTGGTATATGTAGTACACTAACAGAGCCAGCTTTGTCAGAACATTGTAGGTCCATTTAGGATGTCCTCATTTATAACAAGAAGCTGAATGTGAAAACAGGTCTTCATGGCCCTTGATAGAAATAGACAGGGGAGACTAAGAGAAACCATTGTAGGTACACAATATGATGGAATATTCCTACAATGCCTTTGACTTCACCGATCAATAGCATAAAACAGTGCACACATGTAATTACTGCTAATTAGAGTATAATAGAGAATAAGTTCCCTCCAAGGAATAATTCATGTGTGATATCAAGTTCAGGTTTCTGTAAGGATGTTCAATTTATTGCTCATAACCATCAAAACACATACTTCTCTTTAAAGTGAATATTCCTTCAATACAACAGTGTTTCACAAATTTGCCACCAAGATATACACTAGAGGAAATATAACTACTATATCCAAAACACAGAGCAGCTAAATAAAATTAGAAAAAAAGATTAAATCAACAAAACAGAATTATTCACACACCAAGCAATATATTAATGAGACAGGAATTAAATTTAAACACACCTGATAGAATATATAAAATACTTGACATTCACCTGCTACAATTCCACATTTACTGTGTAATTTCCATTTATCCCTTTTACTTCCAAAGGAGAGAAACTGCAACACTGATCCAGAAACAGTATGATATATTCAAAGTGTGCCCTCCAGTGGATGTTGTGTTGCCTGCAGTTGTAGTCACAGGAGCAGCCGTGGTAGATTGTCTAGCCTGTCCCACACATGTCCCCACATTTCCTACTTTGTCCACAGCAGCCAGCTCCACAGTCTGTGAACAGCAGGAGGCGCTGTAGGTAGCCACTGTAATGTTCTCGCCCCCTGCTCCAACAACTGTACTGGTGTTGAGGGTACCGTTCCCTTGGCGGATGGTGACGCTCTCAATGCCAGTCCCATTGACTCCGTCAGTGAGATTAGCGGTGAACTTCCACTGAGACGAAGCACAGAGAGATGAAGAGGATGGACAGCTGGTTGACGAAGCTGCATCCTGGCATGTCGGGCGGGTAACATCTGTCACCTGGAGACACACACACACACAGAAAAGGAAGAAAAGTCTTCTTTACCTGAGAATGAAACACATTAATGGGAAATGGCTAACCAGTATTTATGTTGAAAAATGTTGCACATACAGAACTGCTCACTACAAAACATTTTCTTTTCTTACCTTTCACCAAACCACCTCATCCTGCTTCCTTTTATTCCACATGCAGCTACAGTTTTCTTACCTTGGCGGTCACTGAAAACCTGAGGACAGCGTAGTTGATGTCAGTGGCAGCTGCATTTTCTGCCTCAATGGTAAGAGTCACATCTGTTCCTGATGCTGCGCTGGCTGGTACTGTCAGGGTCACAGTGCCGTTAGCTTTGCCTCCACTTCCTGCTGCTATGGAGATGGTGCTGGGTGAAGTTGAAGTATAGCTGCGGTCATTGTTGGCTCGCACTGTGAATGACCCAGTTGCAGAGTCATTGACAACTCCGTTGGTGGTTGAGGAGACTGTGAAAGGGATGGAGATGCTGGAGCCTGGTTCTAAGTTGGTGTTGTTGACTTGAGCCTGAAAAAGTGAGGGGAAAGTCAGAGAGAAATATATTTACATATCTCTTTGTATTGTCTGTAAGTATATGTTGATGCCCATATGATTGTAGTCTTGAGTAGAAAGAAACACAGATGAAAGGATGTTAGAAAGTAATATGAAAATGATTTTATATCTACATGTTTGGCCTTGGTATAGCGCCTACAGGGAAACACCAACAGACCAAAAAAACCTTGACACATGCAATTACCAATGGCTGAAACTCATCAGTTGGATGTCTGTCACTTTGGTACATATCACAGAAAATATGTGATAGATTCTCAATAAAATTTGTAGGCTTTTAGTGTCTCCTGTGGGTGAAGACTATGGTGATATTCTTTTCCTCTCCCACTACCATGACGCTGACTTTTGTGGTTTTGAATGGAATATCTGAGGTTGTGTTCAGTGCCAATTAGCTAATGTTAGCATGGAAAACCGCAGAAATAATACAGTCAGTGTCACAAATATTACATTTGATAAACTTCAGCATGTTAGCACTGTGACATTAGCAATTAGCTCAAAGCATCACTGCGCCTAAGCATCATCCTCACAGACACAATAGCATGGCTGTCTGACTTTCAATCTTAGCACAATGACATTGACACTATTCATTTAAAGGAGATACATGCGGCCATTTTATTGGATAAATTACACAAAATTTAGGACAGCTATTATGAAGTGGTGAAGCTGTTTCACTGAAACAAAAAGCAGAGGGCGATAGTGCTCACAGTAATGGAGATGCTTGAGGTCTTGATCTGCGTGGAGGCTTGTCTCTGAAAGCTGCTCGGTGTCGTTCTGGAGGTGGAGCTGCTGTCCTCTCCTTTCAGGCGAACTACAAAGTCACCTGCTGGGACTCCAGTGAACGTCACCAGGAAGTTACCACTTCCTAATGACTGTGGAGCACAGAGGGAGAAAAAAAACAAACACTGTCACAAGGTAGACAGTAATATGAGCTATTCAGACATATAGTACTTTGTGTAGTACTTGTTCAGAAGTTATACTGACATGGCTTCCTTCAGGGGTGAAAATTTAAAATCTTTTTTTAGTTATTGATATATTTAAGAAACACCTGCAGTGATCCGTTGACCTCTGTTGGCCCTGAGCTGTCAAACAGAGTGACCTCTGTGACCTTTACTGTGTCACTTCCTGTCACAGTGACCAAGAGGCTGGCATTACCCCCTGAAAGATATGACAAGGGAGAAATAGAGACTAGATGAGTATCACTGTGACAGGTCCTAAGATGAAAACATTATGTTACAGTTGAAAAAGATTGAGATGCTCGTGAAGAGACTGGACTGGTGCTGGACTGTCAACATTTTGGGGCAGTGTAAGAGAAGATTCTCAAAGCAGATGACGATTCTTTAAAAACGCTGAAGACCATGAGAAATAAAGCCCTACATTATATATAAGTAAATTTGTACAATACCAAAAGAAAATTAAGAATAACTAGAAAAGTGGTCTGACCTGAAAGAGGACGCCCCTCCTTCAGACTGAAATCACCATGGGCTCCCTCATGAGCCTCCACAAGATTAAAAATGAAGTTCACTGAACTTTGACCTAATTCACACACACACACACACACACACACACACACACACAGCAGATCAATAGTACTAACATTAACACTGGAAAACACAACTGCAGACTGGCTGTAGGGGACTGCTATAACATTACTGACCTGTGACCTTAACAGAGTAGGGATTATTGGAATCCACACTGACTTCCCATGATCCCGTTTGGTTGTCAGTATTGAGGCTTAACCGACGTAGGTTTCCTGCTGTGGTGAAGGATGCCAAGGGACCACTGGACTGACTGGAACTCTGAGATATACCTGGAGGAAAGATAAACAGCAACCGCAGATCATTGAGGGAACAAGAGCCTAGTGGAACAATCAGGTCTTAACTTGAGAGACAACAGCAGTAAGAACACCTGTGGAGCTGGTGAGATTGAAGCTGAGAGATGAGGTTCCTGTGATGTAAGCTGTCATGTTCCTTAAAGACCCATCAACAGTAAACGTGAAATTATCAGGTCTTCCTGGATTCCTCACAACCTGAAAAACTGTCACCTGAAGGAACAAAGAATAAACTGCACATCTATACACATATTGTACAATACCATTTTGGTCAGATATGATTTTGTTGTTCGATGTCTCACCACAGCACTGGCTGACGAATCCTCTATTACACTTGTAGCCAGAGAGAGGTCTGACTTGGTGACCTCAATGGCCTGACCTCCAGAGGCTCGTGCTAGATCACGGTACAGCTGGGCATCTGATTGGCTCATTGAGCGTGGAGTCATCCCCTGAGGGCTGCTACGGCGCCGTCGACTGGCCAGGACATCTGTCAACATGAAGGTTACCTAAAAGTAAAAGGACAGAAAAAACAACATTTGTATTAGAAGTAGATACATGTCCACCACTGTTTTAACATGATATAATAATTCCTTTAAGAGAGAGGCTGACAGTTAAAGAATAAGGAATGCGAAAGACGGACTCTTACCACAGACTTGGTGCTCTCTATAAGAGCAGTGACAGTGCTTTTCAGATGAGCGTCTTTAGCTGGAGCGTCAGTGAAGACAAAGATCTCAGAGGAAGGTGGAGCAGCAGTCAGGGCAAGCTATCAGTCATGTACAGGATAGGAAAACATGTTATTTACTAAAAGAGGTTTACAATAATGAACTGGATTTTAATTAAAGTAAGTATGGGAATAGACCTATTTTGTATTTAAAGCAATTGTCTCATAACATGATCATGAAAACTTTGTTGATAAAAATGAATGATTTCAAGAAAATCACAGTGGAAAACACTTTTGTTGACACCTGCAGTCCAGACAAGCACAACTCTGGGATGTCTCCTCCTCCACTTGCAGACAACTTGTTGATGTTGTCTTTGAAGATGTCTGCGTCGGTCGTCACAATCAAAGGTCCAAAACCTGGATATAAAATCAATAATGGTTACCATTTACCCATACACATACACATGTGTACACATATATACACACACAGAGTAGAGAAGGAATTCACAGAAATACTTTATTTGGTGGCTGTCAAAGCAGCATACCGTAAACCTGTAAATTCTACTCAAACAACAGTCTTCAGACTACAACTACTATACCTGGGTCATTGAAAGGCACCAGTATGTAGGCAGAGGGCTCTTGTGGTGTTCCTCTCTTACGATCAATGATGTCAAAGGAAACTCTCTTCGCCTCAGCTATGTCGTCACTCATGCTTCCTGTGGTGTCAATGACAAAGCACAGCACAGAGGACTGGGAGAGGCCCATCAATCTGCGGGAACATGAGAAAAACAAGACATAATTACCCAATCCTGCTGATCAGAACTTATGTGTCAGAGATAAATGATTACCATTTGACCTCGAGCAAAGATAAAGTCTGAAGACGACTAAATCATTAAAATACAGGGCTTGTGGTAAACATAATGCATTGCCTGACAATGTTATCCTGCTTTGAAGAAACTAGGTCTGGATGTCAAAGGAAAAAGAAGTTCAGCCATCCTGGCTAAAACTGAACTAAGTTTATTTGAAAAGTGCATGCTCTCTCAGCACAATATCACTTTATTTCAAACTAACTCATGAGATAGGGATACAGTACATGGTCTTCATCTTTGCTATGATTTGCTGTTAGACTCCATTCATCCTATTGAAGTGGACATTTATTTATTCCTCCTGTGTAGTCATAAAATGGTTCAGGTAAAGGTGGTCCATACCGCAGGAAGTTCTTGTCCCCAACAGCTACTCTGACGTCCTCCAGCAGCTCCATGGTGGCATTAATAGCCAAATCAGCTGCCTTATGATGAAGTGAGCCATGACTGGACCCAACGGCATCCTTATTGATGCCCCCCACGGGGTCCTGTTTGCTTGTCCGGTCAAATGATCCACCATGGCTACATTTACCTTGGACCAGCACGAAAATGTTTGTCATGTTACCTACATATATTCTCAAAATATTATTACTGGGACACAACAAAATATAGATGATTCATTTCAATCTACCTGCGGGTTTTGCTGAGGAGAAGATGTTGAAGTAGCCTGAAGTGAGAAGTCCCTGCTGCAGCAGGTCAGGCAGAAGGTTGTCTGCACAATTCCCTCCTGTACAGTTTCTACAGGTTGGAACACTTGGGCCTGCAGCAAATTTAACCACAAATATCAAACCTGGTATGGTTAATTCATCTGAGAATATGGGATAGCATATTTCAAATAACCCAGTTTTACAAACACATTACTTAACATCTACTGGAAACTGGAATCTTCAAACTGGCATGATGTATAATTATCATTTATTGGTTTCTATTTTATCCCGTAATAGATTCTTTTTTAAAAGGAGAAGTTCCTCTTGAATGAGTAGACTAATGGTATGTGTGTTGAGTCAAACATGCTAAAAATATTGACTAACAAAGTACCCCTTTTCATGTGTGACTTTTTGTTCATATGTTAGCAAGTACAAGTCAAAACAAGGTGTGTTATTGTTAACTGACAGGTGACAGATAAACTGACAATGTTCCTAGTGTGATTTCTCATTCATGCATTCAGTGCCCAAGCAGAAGTCTAGCAGGAGATGAATAGCAGTATCCTACCTGCCAGGTTTTCAAGGGGTTGGTCTGGTCTGATCAGAGTACTGTAAGGAGCATTGTTCCCCAGCTCCACCCAGTTACTGTGGCTGTAGAAGTCCTTAATGTACAGAATATGAAACATTATCTAACACAACAATATTGTTTGTTGTCTTGATCATGTCTGTCTCCTCCAAAATGACACACACAATAACACACAATAACGATCAGTCTCACCTGTAGGGTATGACAGACCCGTCCAAGAGTCCACCTTCCTGCGACAAAGTTCTCCAGCTTCACACTGGCCTTCACAGCAGATACGCCTCAACAGTAGAGAACAGACAGTCAGGTGCAAACGGAAGCTGCACTTTGCAAGATGTGAAAATACACTCATTCGCAAATCTTGAATCACAGCATGCAGCTGAAGCCAAAATAGTGTCTCATTATGTCTTACTGAAATGTACTAAATTCTCCTTGATCCACCAAATTTATTCTGTTTTCTGCTGTGTTCAGCTCCTTTTGCTGCACCTGGCACTAAGCAGAGGACATAGATCATGATATATGTTTCCTACGGTGAAGCCTCACCATTACAATACAAAGTTTCTTTGAGACATTTGAGCTCGTTAAACCGTGCTGTGCAGTTTTATTAATCGTGGACTATGTAATTCAACTCTGTTGAGTCTGGTTTTCCATTCCTAGAAGACATGACTTCCAAAGTTGTAAAACCCCATACAGAAAAAAAGCATATGAACATATGTGTTTTTTATTTAAGCCACATATATTTTCCAACATATATGCACATATTCGAAATTGGCCCCCTACATATGTCTTTCAACTATATGTACATATATGTATAGCATATGCTAGGCTGTGGATGTAGCAAAATTCCAGCAAAAAAGAGGAAAAAGCAGCTGCATGCAATAAAACAATCAAAAGCTATTGACTTACACATTGAATTTTCTCCTGCAAACCTCAATCTACATTGAATTAAAATAAGTACATTATGTATGGCATATATGCACCTGACTTTGGCATATATGTGGATATATATAAGTCATATATGACACATATATTTCCTACATATCCACATACATGTGCATATATGACCCTAAATATGGCATACATGCAACATATATGTTCATATATTTCCTTTCCGTGTGTGACTGTCGTGGACATTGTTGTAAGAAAAGGTTGCTCTTTAGATAATCTTTTTCTAGATAATCTTAGCTAATCTTAGATAACTTTATTTATTTATTTTTTTTGCATTTGTTGTTTCAAGGACATCTTGCATAGGACAACATAGGATAGTGATTGATGTGTACCTGCTGTGATGACATCTCGTCCCCCCTGGAATGTCTCATCATCAAAATGATGCTCCTCACTCAGTGCAAAAACCACATCCACTTTTGCGTTGCTGAGGTACATATTCGCAATAGAAGTTTGGAACATGACGGTTGAGAGGAGAGAGGTGGAGGTACCTGTAGAGGAACAGGCCCTTTGCACCTTGTCAACTGACAGGCTGTTATCAATCTGGAGACGAAGAAATGACAAAGAACTGAGTGCTTGTTTTGAAAACACTAACATTGAAATCATGTGTTCCTGTCTCTTGTAGTAAACAACTAAGATTTCCATCAATCATAGACAGTCATGTCTCCATCTTCCTGATTTTTTTGAGAAATGTGGGAGCCAGAGCTCAGGAAGGGAGCAGGTTGCTAAAAACAAAATAAATCAAAAAACATTTATTTATGGAAGAAGACCAGGAATGCCTATAATTTTTAGTTACTGAAAGTGCAAATTATTGAGATCATGTTGCTGTTGTATATTGTTTCGATTTCAAAATTCAGCTGTAATTATTTTGCTTATTTAGAATTTGCCATAACCATGTTCATGACATGTACCTCCTTCAGTAAGACGTGTTTGACTGTCCCAAGTCTGGGGAAATTGGTCCTATGTTACGTAATCGAAAAAATATAAAACGTTTTCTATATATGCACCACAGCTCTTCCAGTTGCTCATTTTCAATGTAGCTTTTCAACTCACAGTCAGGCTGAAGTCCCGTCCCTCAGAGGCAGCAATGTCTCGGCAGACCTCAGCTGTCTTTCTGAGGACCGCCCTTTGGGTGATGTCACGGTGAGTGGTGGAATTCCCATCAAATGAGAAGAGTGGTTGGAAGGTGTGAATGAGGCCTGTCGGGTAGAGGACCACTGCCACCACCAACATGACTGTATGTCTGACAGACATGATGGACGATGATAAAGCTGAAAGAAGAAGAACTCTGGGTGGATACTCTCTCTCTAGACCTTTTTAAAGTGCACCCGCTTGATTTCAACTCTCTCTTTTTCCAGACTGACAAATTGTGTTGCTACTGCCCACACTAACAACCAGCTGCAAAGAAGGGAATTTTTGTTTGTATTTCTTTTATAGCATCTTCCCCACTGTGTGGGGAAATCCCACAGTGGGTTGCCACAAACAGAGAACAATGTGGTCAAACACAGATGGGCTTACTGAAAGTGAACCAGGTGTAACGACTGGCAAGTGAAAACACCTGAGGAGGGAAGGGAAAATCAGCACAGAAAGCAGGAGGGAGGGAAAAAAATATTGGCATAAGTTAAAAAAATTCTACCACTATACAGTAAAAGAATGGATAGCATTAGTGGTACATGCTTTCATTATATTGTTCTGTATTAAAACAAAACAATTTCAGATTTTCAAATGCTTGTACACTTGCTCACATGTAAGAATCTCTACTTTAAGTTTCAGCATAATCCCGAAGAAAAAAGGTTAACAGAATCTCATACCCTTTTAAATTTGACCTAACTTACAAGATAGCAACCTCTCATTTTGCACGGAAAAAAATACAAAAATTCAAAATTACTGCAAAAAAAATAATATTGAAAGAAAAAGGATTAAAAAATGTACAATATGTACTAATACAGTTAACACTACACAGAAGAGACAGATAAATTTGATTCCTACCTGTGTGTGCTCTGCTCTTCGGCAGTTCAGCCTTATTGTGATGTTGGCAACACTTGAGTC
This sequence comes from Scatophagus argus, assembly GCF_020382885.2. Classification (NCBI taxonomy): domain Eukaryota; kingdom Metazoa; phylum Chordata; class Actinopteri; family Scatophagidae; genus Scatophagus; species Scatophagus argus. Next base: position 11,308,715 of record NC_058494.1, on the reverse strand, counting down.
TTACTATGTCAGCAGTCCACGTTTATACTCAGGTAGATTATATTGTGTATAGACTTGTGTGTTTCCTGCGTTATCTTGAATCTTTAAGAGTATGCGTGAGTGTGTGCCCTCATTCCTTCCTCTTATAGTTATGACTGATTGAGCTGATGAATAGAATTCCACACATGAACATCCACACGCCCTTTCCTTTTTTTTTCTTTCTTTTTTTTTGCATGTGTGCATGTGTGACTGAGGACGTGGGTGTGGGTGTACGTTTCACTGTATGTGAAACATCCCACTACAAACTGCACTTTTTCATCAACCTGAGATCCATTTGACAACATCCACCCATCTATCTGTTTCTATCAGATGGACAATCTCTTTCATTACAGTTATGGGCAATGTAAAGGAGTACAACACGTCAAGCTCATGCGTGAAGTTGTTGTACCTTGTTTGGAAAGTGTGTACTCTTAAAGGAATTTAAAACGGCACATGTGTGCAGAATGCCCTGCTGTAGCACAGGTCGTTAAGCATGGCTTTGGTATACTCAACGTCTCTGTGAGGGCACAATGGTAACAAACTAGAGAAGATCACTGAAATGAAGGGTGTGCATACAGTACTAGTGATTTTATTTAAGTTTGGACAGAATATTTTATGTATAGAAAATAAATAACTTCAAGTCGGTCATGCTGGTTGAATACCTGTCATGCAACCTTATGCACAAATACACACACAGCACTGCACCATTTGACATCTATGACACACACACAGACCCTCCCCAGTTGAGACATACTGTACATTTCCCCCCTCTGGACTCTCCCAAGGTGCTCCCTTGTAACATGGCTATTTACAAATGAGAGCAGCCTTGAGTGGGTGATAAGGATCCATGTGATCCATGAATACCTTGGCAATAATTCAGAGGGACGATAGAATTCATCTCTTGCACCATGGTAGTCCAAGAGAGATAAAGTTTTAATAAAATAAGATACCTTTGTTTATTGACATTGGTCTTGTTGTTACTACTCAAAAAAATGACAGCACTGCTGACCCTACACCTCACTCAATACAACCCAGGTTGTCAGATGACACTCCTTTGTCAACCAGACATGCGAGGTAGCCTTATTCATCTGTGTGCGACGCCTAACACCTTGCTGGCACAAAGCCTTTCTAACGTGGTTAACATGAAATGGGACTTTGATTCAGTTCAGACACAAAAACTACTTGGTTAGTTTTAGGAGAAAATCATTTACGTTAGGTTTCACATGGGACACAAATGACAATTTCCTGGCTAGAAGTGGTGTGAGGCTGCCACTTAACCTTCTTCTGTGTCTGGATGAGGCAAAGGACATGACAACACAGCGGTATTTAACAAGCTGGGAGTGAGAACACTGTTCTTCTTCTCTTATATTCTTCTCATGATGGTAAGTAACTGTCAATTCTGTGTGCGTATAATATGAGTACAACTCATCTCCAATCCCAAAGAGATAACAGAGACCTTTGTCCCATACATTTACACAGTATCACCTCTGGAGGATTGCAGGTCAACTTCCAATGTCAACATTCAAAATCCTGCTCAGCGGCATATTTTGTGACTAAGCTTTGTCTGATACTTTAATGTGTGAGTCACTGTCCACAAGCTAAAACAACACATTTAAAAAGATAAACTTTCTCCTGTTTGAGCCTTTAAGTAGCTCACATACTGTTCTTTCAACTCCTCACTCATTGCTGACATTTTAAACAGGCTGAATTTTTCAACCATGTGCCATTACAGCAACAAGTGATTGTGAAATTTCAGAGAAGAATGTGTGTGTAAGATTAACTTGTACAGCAACATTCCTCAGTTATCACTACACAGTGAAATGTGCCAGAATTTGGGTGAGCGTCCTGATGGAAGCCCAATATTCATGTTAAATTATGTTTTAACTCATGACTAGGCATGTAGGTGAATGAATGAGGGGAGAAATGTGTGGGTGCAATGTTCTGTGGTGTAACAACACAAACCAAACATCAGCCAAAATGAAATGGAGAGAGCCACAAACTGAGTTTCAGAGTTGCCAAGTCTACTCATGATTTGAAAATTTGGGTAATTTATTTAACTGTTTTCGTACTTGCTCACTAAAAAAAACAGCTTTAATGGGCAATAAAATAAAAAATAATAATTGTCAGTGTTAACTAATTATCACGTTAACGCAATAATTAATGCGCTGACTTGCCCGGCCATAATGTGTTAACACGTTAACACAGTCCCAGCCCTAATTTAAACACGTTTCATTTTAGAATGACTCTGTTATCCATCATGATTTGCATTTAATTTGTACCAAATAATACTGACTACTCCAACTGTTCAATTTCTATGCATGAAATTGATGGAACACATGATTCTTTTTTAGTTTTCTATCTTACATGTAACACAGTATTGTCATAGACTTTATGACAATTCCTGGCCTTATGGACTAGATGCAGTCAGATTAAATTATACTTTGTGAGTAATCCAACAATCACATATTCTCTCAATACAAATTATAATTATTCTGAACAATGTTTTGACTGGCGAAAAAGGCCTTTTGCTTAACTGCCAGTATTACTTATGCATTCAGGTATGTTCCAGGGATGTTTCTACATATGCAGCACAGTTCTTCCAGTTTCTCAGTATCAGTTTCAGTTATAATCACTGTAAAAATTATGTATTTTTGTTCCTTGTAGAAGACTTTTCCACACTTTGTATTGTATTCTTCAGACCATACCCAACATTGCTGCTAGGTGAATTTCCACAGGCTCAAAACTTTCAGCATGTATGAAAAATGCACTTTATTACAGCACAGCAAGTAAGGCTGAAATCTGCAGCATATGTTCCTCTTATTCTATACATGAAGATTTTAGATTTAGAAGCATCAGGACACTGCAGATCTCAACCTCTATTTAAAATTAAACCATGATTTTAAATAACAGCTCTACTCTTGAATTTCTTGAATTTCCCTCGGGATCAATAAAGTATCTATCTATCTATCTATCTATCTATCTATCTATCTATCTATCTATCTATCTATCTATCTATCTATCTGTCTGTCTATCTATCCATCTACTTGGAGATTAAGTGCTGTTATGCAAAGAGGAAACACTATCAACAGTATTCCTATGGTTTTCTAACATCTTCACAATGAAAAACGGTAAGAAAAGAGATAAAATAATGATACAAGTGATGGTAAAAACGAGGAAAAGTCCATCCACTGGTAATGCAGATATCGGATGTAATGTATTGCTGTCTCTATCATAAACGCAGTTTAGATTGCTCTTCAGCCTGTACATGACTTTACACCTCTGTGCATCTGTCTTGAGGTCAGTGACGGTGAAAACCTCATAGGGAGGAATCAGCACCTGGTTGTTTTGTTTTAAGGCTGAATAATGTGTTATGTCAGCACCAAAACACGTGTTTACCTCAAAACATGAAGCGTTCCTCGTGAAGTCCCATCCATCAGAACCTAATATGAAGGTGCTGAACCGGATCAGTTTGTCTGAGGTGTTCAGTTTAAAAAGTGTCTCTGTTCTGTAATTTGTAGTAAGACATGTCACCTGACTGTGCTTCAGAATCTGAATGGCTTCACTTAGGGAAAAATAAAGGGAGCTGGTCTCAAACGCCACACTAAGTTGTTTTCTAGTTCTTTCCACAGACTCAAGCTCTTGTTTCATGGGTTGCTGCATGATATTTGTGTACATGTATATGGCGATCGAATGATGTTTCTCCATGTAGTTGTGTGCAGGCTCTCTAGCTTTTTGCTCTGCGTTGCTCCAGGCTTGACTGAAGTTTGTGCTGGTATCCAACATCTGGATTGTGGATTTATCAGTCAAAACCACAGCTGGGGATCTGCAATCATCATACATGATGTCATTCAGGTCAGAGTTCAGATCCTGTAATGACTGCTGAAAGGAGGAGAAACATGTTGTTTAGTACTTGTCCACTAGATGGAAACATACAGCAAATTAACAGTATTGAGCTGGAACATCTTTTACAGTCTCTTGTCCCCCCTCCTTTTTTACACATCATGGCTTTTGGAATTCATAAACTTGTGTATACTTATGATTTCTTTAAAGAGTTCCCTAGATTGAACTTGTTTTATGTCAAATATGTAGTGTCAAATAATAAATGTTACCTACCTCTCCACCAACATCCTGCCAGCTGAATGTCAGATGTATGACCACAAACATCAGTAGACCCACCAAAAGAAGTGGAGAAGTAATGGAACATGCAGCAAAGGGGGTGGGCTTGCCGTGCTCGTCAACAACCGGTGGTGTAATCCAGCTCACATCACGGTGAAGGAGCGCATCTGCAGCCCGGATGTGGAACTTTGTGCCGTTGGACTACGTCCATATTACTTGCCCAGGGAGTTTTCACATGTTGTCATGGTAACTGTTTATGTTCCCCCCTCTGCAAACCCCAGCAGGACATGTGACACTATTCACTCTGCAATAGCCCGGATACAGACTCAGCACCCGAGTGCATTCATTGCAATCTCGGGTGATTTCAACCACACTAACCTGGACAAAACACTCCCCACTTTCACTCAGTTTGTGAACTGTCCTACCAGAGAGGGAAGAACAATAGATCTGCTGTATGCAAATGCAAAGGACTGTTACAGCTCTTCCCCCCTCCCCCCACTAGGCAGGTCAGATCACAACCTGATCCACCTCTCCCCCTGCTATGTGCCTCTCGTAAAGCGTCTGCCCGCAACTTCAAGGACTGTGAGGAGATGGACAGACGAGGCCAATGAGACACTCCAGGGCTGTTTTGAGGTGACAGACTGGCAGGCACTCTGTGAGCCCCACGGCGAGGACATTGATGGGCTCACTGAGTGCATCACTGCCTACATAAACTTCTGTGTGGACACCATTGTCCCAACCACAACGGTAAAGTGTTACCCCAACAACAAGCCGTGGGTAACCAAGGACATCAAAGCCATCCTCAACAACAAGAAGAGGGCTTTCAGAGCAGGCAATAGGGAGGAGGTGAGAGCTATCCAGCGCACCCTGAGAATAAAGATCAGGGAGGCAAAGGAGAGGTACCGGAGGAAGCTGGAGTGGAAACTCCAGCAGAACAACACGAGAGAGGTGTGGAGTGGCATGAGGACCATCACAGGTTACGGGCCAAACAGAGGAGGAGTTGATGGCAGTGTGGAACGGGCGAATGAGCTGAATCAGTTTTTTAACAGATTCGACACAGGGACCCCAATTCACACTTCAAACGACTCCTCAGCAGTAAGGTTGCAGCAACCAGCCACTCCAGCCTCTCTCCCTCCCCCCACATTCCATCTGGATGACCTCGCTCACACCTCGTCCCCAGAAGCCTGGGTGGACCACTCTCACCTGGGTACCACAAGCACTCCTCCCCCACCCATCACCCCAACGATGACCTTCACAGCTGACCAGGTGAGAAGACAGCTGCAGAGACTCCGTGCAGGCAAAGCTGCAGGCCCAGATGGTGTGAGCCCCAGGGTCCTGAAAGCCTGTGCCCCCCAGCTAAGCGGAGTACTTCATCATGTCTTCAACCTGAGTCTGAGTCTTCAGAGGGTCCCCGTGGTGTGGAAGACGTCATGCCTCGTTCCTGTCCCGAAGACGCCGCGTCCCAGCGACCCCAAGGACTACAGGCCTGTGGCCCTGACGTCACACATCATGAAGACCCTGGAAAGACTCGTCCTGGAACAGCTCCGGCCCATGGTCCAACCACTTCAGGATCCCCTTCAGTTCGCCTACCAGCCCCGCCTTGGAGTGGACGACGCCATCATCTACCTGCTGAACAGAGTCTACACTCACCTAGACAAGCCGGCAAGCACTGTGAGAATCACATTCTTCGATTTCTCGAGTGCGTTTGACACCATCAGGCCGGCTCTGCTGGCTGAGAAGCTGACAGCGATGCAGGTGGATGCCCCACTGGTGTCCTGGATCGCAGACTATCTGACGGGCAGACCGCAGTACGTACGCCTGAAGTGCTGCCTGTCAGATGAAGTGATCAGCAACACCGGGGCTCCACAGGGGACTGTCCTCTCTCCCTTCCTCTTCACTATTTACACCACAGACTTTACGCACTGCACAGAGTCCTGCCATCTTCAGAAATTTTCTGATGACTCTGCAGTGGTTGGGTGTATTACTGGGGGGGATGAGAGAGAGTACAGGACGGTAGTGGACAACTTTGTCACATGGAGCGGGAAAAACCACCTACAGCTCAATGTGACAAAGACCAAGGAACTGGTGGTGGACCTGAGGAGGACTAAGGCTCCAGTGACCCCTATCAACATCAAAGGGGACACTGTGGAGGTGGTGGAGGAGTACAAATACCTGGGGGTGTACTTAGACCACAAACTGGACTGGTGCAAGAACGTGGACATGGTCTACAGAAAGGGCCAGAGCCGCCTCTACTTTCTGAGGCGGCTGAGGTCCTTCAACATCTGCAGGACGATGCTGAGGATGTTCTACGAGTCGGTGGTGTCCAGTGCCATCACATATGCTGTTGCCTGCTGGGGCAGCTGCCTGAGGGTGAGGGACACTAACAGACTCAATAGAATCATCAAGAAGGCCAGCCATGTTGTGGGAGAGGAACTGGACTCTCTGACAGTGGTGTCTGAGAGGAGGATGTTGTCCAAAATAAGAACTATACTGGACTTTCCCTCTCACCCTCTCCACAATGTGCTGATCAGCTACAGGAGCTCGTTCAGCAACAGACTCATACTGCCACGATGCACCACAGAGCGACACAGGAAATCATTCCTGCCTGTCGCCATCAAACTGTTAAACTCAGCACTGTGACGGACACACTCACTGTTTATACAATGTACATATTGGCTACTTTTACACATTGCACATACCTGTATTTTTAAATTTTCTTAAAAATTTTTTGAATACAGTTTTTGTAAATACTACTGTACTTGAGATTTTAGTTTTTGTTTATCCTATTTATATACTCTGCACTTTTCTCCTTTCTTGGTCGGGAATACTGCATGTGCAATTGTCTGTAGAAACAAGAATTTCCCTCCAGGGATTAATAAAGGAATTCTGATTCTGATTCTGATTCTGAGCTAAAGTTTTTCTCTGACATGCTTGCCTTTCCCAGGAAGGCATGACACATCTGCAACAGAGAAAATCTGTTATTTAGTTAAAAGGCACTTAGATTGGGGTAGATTTAGTTTTATGTCCAACACAAGGATAGTAAAATAAAGGTGCAGGCAGGTCGAGTAAGAAAGGGATAATATTATATCTGTCTGTAAGGTTGCACAGCTGTTATACCGTTGGTGTGTGAAACATTGTGGAGCCAAATCAGGGACAAACGTTTCATTAATTTGAAAAAGAAAACATTTGAACTTGAAAGTTGAAATTTCGATTTTGAACATTGTACTCAAACTAAAATTAAGTGTAGGAAAAGTTTTTCTTAGTTTAAATATAATTCTTAGTCAGTTATGAACTTCTTTTGAATAAATGATCGATTTTCAGTTTTCACTTTCATATATATTTCAGTTTTGATATCTTCAAATGTACTGTTAACTGTACTATAACTGTGCAATTAATAGATTTAAATTCAAATTTAAAATGTAAACATGCCATTAGCTACTTTTTGTCCGCATTTTTACAGGTTAATCCACTTAAAGTGACTGTGACTGAAATATGTAAAAATAATATATTGTACATGTAAATAATCTAAAATCCAAAGCATATCAAGCTCTGAGCCCAGTTGATATAAACACAAATGAAGATGTGGAACTGTTTGCATATTAAAGCCACATGGTGCTTAGCCACTCACTTTTCTGTCTAGTTGGCATTAAACTCAAAATTCAAAAGCTGATATGTATAAATATACAGAACTAGGAAAGTCCAATTTTAATATTTTAAAGAAACTAACAGTGTTGAAAATGTTTTTGTAACTTACCACATTATGCAACTTGATCAAGAGTGAAAAACGTCTGTGTTTGTTCTGTTTTGCAACTTGTTGACTTAACTCTGTTTGTTTTAGTTTGCTTTAGCCCGACCATGCTACCAAACAGGATTTACTAGTGTTACCACATGTAGAACCTCCCTTCTGAAAACCGTGAAATGAGAGAGCAAATGTGGGGAGCATGTTTCATGTGTACTTGACAAATATATACACATAGCACAAGAATATGCTGCAAAGTAGAAGAGAAATGTTTATAGTAAAAATGTAGAAACAGTGTCTTTTATTAAGTGGTTTCCAAGCCATCCATTTTAATTCTGGTGTCTTTGGGCAGAGATGTGGAAGAATACCTGTGCTACATGGTTGTACCTGTAAATCCTGTGAGCTGACACTTCCTTGTTGGCAAACAACACTGCATCTGCACTTTTCCTTTCGAAGGGAAATAATGCTGAATGCTGTTGACAGGACGTGAAAGGGGAAAGGTAAGCCAAAAACAAGTGGATTTCATATGTATTTGGTCACGGATATGAGAATATAAACTGATGGTTCAGACTACAAAGAATTATTGTGTGTCTATGGTGTATTGTTTTTTTAATCATATATCTAATACATTTCAACCACTATGCTGGCACTTTTAAATGCATATACAAAAGTCATTATGCATGAAACAATGTAGGCCCGTACTGGTCTTTTTTAAGTAAATCTTTTTTTCTTTTAATATAGACATGAGGTTTGGCAAAGGGCCAGCGCATCAGCTGAAATCACTCAGACACCTGGCAACCCTCTGCGTGTTATTGTTGGTAGTGATATTATTGTATCATGACCCATTTCTACTACTGTGGTGGCCTCAGAAACCTGCAGAGGTGGGTTGACAGTTCTTTCTTTCACTTGCACCAAAATCATGCACAATTCACCTGTTATTTGTGGTAGGAAGAGCAGAAAAATGATTTAGTTCATCATTACAATTTGACCTTTTTTCAGAAAATTCTGTAATTGTTGATTTTGTTTGCTGTAACTGCTTCTAATCTGTCACTGCAGAAACCCGGGACTGGTGTTTTACCTCTTGATATGGTGCCAGATTCGACTGACGACATGTACGATGGCTGCCGATCTGAAACAGCCTCTTTGATCGACCTGTTTGGTGTCTTTGAGTGGCACTTCAACAGAAACTTCAGCTTTGCCTGGGCTTCAGCTGAAAGTTATGCAAAGAAACCTGTACACAGTCACCTGAAAGAGGACCATGCTATTGTTATCTACATGTACACAAAAATGACAAATATTCAACAAGATTTCAACAAAGCAGTGAAAACAGGGAAAAATAACTACAGCACGTACAAATTTATGTTCCACTATTTCTACTTCTACCTGACTGATGCCATTCAAGTCCTGCATTACAATCAGACACTATGCAGAACCACGTATTATAGGACACTGAAACACTTTGACCGCAATGTTGTCAACAGAAAAATGCGTTTCGGTGCATTCATTTGGGTAGCTTCAAGCAAGCAGGCCTTTGTTTCTAATGGCAGTGTGTCTTGTTTTGAGATCCACTCATGTTTTGGTGCAGATATAACATATTATTCTGCCACAAACCAAACGGGACAAGTGCTGATTCCTCCCTATGAAGTCTTCACAATCACTGATGTCCTGACAAATGACCCATGGTGCAGTGTGGTCTACAAGCTACAGAGCACAAGCGTACCTAAAAGTGATTTAAATTGTAAATTGAGTCAAATTAAAACATATTACGGAGCTGTTTCAACACAGTGGCAGAATAGCATAGTTGGGATGATGGGGGCATGCATAATTCTGTTGATTATAATTTCTTTAATTCTTATAGAGCGCGGACAGAAGTGCTTTGTGATAGCAGTGCTGGGTGCTCTGCTGGTGCTGATGGTTATTTTGGTGATGTTGAGATTGATTCAATAAGAAGTTTGAGTTTTATAAGGTGATGGGAACATATAATGTGATATTTTTCCACATTTTACTACAAATAAAAAAGAGCTGGGTTCATGTTGACAACAAAATTTTCTGAGTTTTCAATCTTGAAACATTTTCATGTACTAAAATAGATTTGGAAAAAAAAAAAAAAACAGTTATACAGTAGGCATGTCCACTCACTATTTTCATAAGATGAAAACCCTATTGTGGGATTCTTGTCTTGGCTATGGTCTCGGGTACAAGTGAATAATTCCCACATGCACAGACTCATATCCAGTATTGGGAAAGTTCACTTTCTACATGAATTAGTTCAAAGTTCAGTTCACAAATTTTAAAATGAACTTGTTCAGTTCATAGTTCAAAATTCAAAATATGGAACTAAGTTCAGGGTTCCAAAAATGAACTAGTTCATAGTTATTTTTTTCTTCAATACGCTGCTGCGAGTCATTATTTAGTATTTATTTTTTACCATCTGGGTTAGTACTGACTTTTGCATAAAATTCTTTCAAACAGTAAAACGCCGCAGAGTCTGAGCGGCCCGAGCTCGCGCTGCCTTCGTCCATGCTCCGTATTTTGATGACGTATGTTAGTGCGACAGGTATGACAGCTGTTGCCAGGTTGGGTGGTTTTTCCGCTACATATTAAGGGCTGTTTTATACTGTGAGAAAGCGCCATTCACGAACGCCAGAATGAACGCGCTCATAATAACGTTTATCAAGCGGAAATGCAGCACGTTCAGTTCACGTTCGCCCAAAATATGAACGAGTTCATGAACGATCCTTCCCTAAGCTTGTAGATGTTCAATACTGCTCATATCATTGATTAAAATCAAAGAGGAACGACTTGACTGTGTGGTCTTTATGAAGGTCCCGCCCCCTGATTGTAATTGCCTGCAGCTGATCAAAGACACACAGCAGCTGAGCTTAGCGCACAGGTTACAAATGTATCATGCTGAAAGCGGACTGTGGTAAGTGAAAAAAGTCTTCACTTCTACAGTGTTTAACAGTTTAACTAGTTCATTCATATTATTAGTACTATTCATATTAGAGAGCCTGCAAATTCAGATAAGATAGCTGAAAACTACACATAAATATAATATATATATAAAACAAAATAAATTGTGTCTGATGAACCAAAGTATTTTTGTTTGTAGGTTTCTGTGCTGGTGAAAGATGGCAGTGATGGCAGTTTGGACAACAATGCTAATGACATTTGGAGCCTCTATGGGGACTACAAAGGTAGTGCTGAGTGGAGGCTTGCTGATCTGTAACCACTGTGTACTCACATGTGAAAGAAGTTTTTAAATTTTTCATTTATGTTTCAGATCTCTGCAGAAGCTGGTTTAAAAATTCCACTGGATTTGGCTCCAAATGCTGTAGATGACATGTACACTGGCTGCAAAGGACAGATGGAGGACAGCGTGAAGAAGGAGTACCTGGCCAATGAGAAAAACAAAGACAAAAATTTCACATTGGCCTGGAGTGAGGCAGAAAAATACTACAACAAAAAATGGAAGCATAAAAAAGGAAAGCGACCCTCCACCTCTTTGGGAAAAGAACAGATTATGGCAATTTATGTTTATACCCTCGACAAACCAAAAATCTATCTTGACTTCAATAATGCAGTTCGAACCCAGAAACCTGAGTATAGGACCACATTCAGATATCACACACTTCACTTCTACCTGACTGACGCCCTCCAAACTCTCAACGCTCGCAAACCTGAAGCAGAAAGATGCCTCACTGGTTACCGTAGAGTCAACAGCTACTTTAGCCAAGCTGTTCTCAACAAGATGATTCGCTTTGGCTCTTTCACCTCCAGCTCGATGGGTTCATACCCCAGTGCTGAAAGGTTTGGAGACAAGTCCTGCTTTGAGATTTTCACCTGCTCTGGAGCAGACATCTCACTGTACTCTAAGCTTGGGGAGTCGGAGAGAGAAGCCCTGATTCCTCCTTATGAGGTCTTTAAAGTTACAAAGATTAAGAGGAAATCTGATGACAAGAGTCTTCCATGTGAGGTGGTCTACAAAGTGAAAAGCACTGGAAAGACTCTGTCCAGTGTGAATTGTGCTCTTTTTCAGAAGTAAACAGTCTCATACATTTGATATATAACATTTGTTAAACATTAAAATAATTTAAAAATATATGTACTGAGCTGCACCAAATTGAAATCACTTTCAAAATGCATTTAGATGTGGATTTGAGAAATTCAATAAAAGCATGATTTTGATGACCAGTTTTCTCTTTATACACAACGCTATTTTGATATTTGAATGACTAAACCTTTACGAGAGGTTGTGGAAAACATACTGTTTGTTATAAATGTAACTATTCATACTATCATCACTTTCACGCACATTTTTTGTGTCATCTGCATTTGGTTGCATTAAAGAAAAATAATTCTCCTAAAATCCCATGAAAATTGTCAAATGCCATGAAGCAATCTAAAAACAAATTGTGCTTGTTAGTCTAAACAATTCAAAGACAAAGTAAAATAGCGCCCCCACCCCCCCCCAGAGAACAAGTCACCATTATTAGTGTGTGCAATGTAAACTGTTGTAAATATGTATTATATTTATTTCTTCACTCAATACTCTTTGTTTGCTCAGATTCTAAACCTGATCAAAAAGAGTCATGAAGTTTAAATGTTGTCGTTTTATTATTAGTGCTAGGCAAAGGGCAGATAATTAATATACAAAAGTGGGTGCAATGTGTAATGAATGAAATTTACCACCTGCAAAAAGATGTCTGACTATACTGATATTTATACTGAGACATGCAGACCAGGCTGGAAAGTGGAGAGAGAGAAAGATAGGGTCCATGTTCTCCCTCTCTTATTGGTTGTTCAACAATGAGGATAGACCAGTTACACCTGAGGACTGAATACAGGACACTGTGATTCGACTACATAACTAGCATGAGTGGGTGGAAGGAATATAACAAGTTTGTTGAACAGGGCTGAGCTGGACAAAACAATTAACAATCTACCCAGCTGCTCGAACACTACCCACTTGTATACCACTCTTGCAGTCCCTCTTAAACATCTGTAATGCACTGTTCCCCAGAGTCACAATGATTCTGACTGTTAAGTGCGGCAGACAAGTGACTCAGTGCAAGAGGACCAGTGGACTCCAGGTTCCTGACTGCTTAACACACACACTACCTCCCTGCACAGGGGCCCCATGAGAAGATGTCACACAGCAAGAGCCATGCCAACCCCGTGCAACTGCTAACCCTAAGTGCACCTGCAGAACATAAGGTGGAACACTGGATAATAATTAGTATAACAATTATAATAATAAAAAAATTGTTAGTAACTTTAATGTATTTCCAGTGTACACCATACAGTGTACTATGGCAATGGGAGATGATCAGAGCAACTTAAAGTTGATCAAAGTGACATTTCATGTGACACACGTGTTAGGGCTTCATTGCATCTGCCACAAGGGGTCACTGGAGGAGGTGCCATCTTTAGGTTTCATATCCAATTCTACAAGGTTCATCCATGTGTCTCACACAAGAAACAGCACAGAGGTTATGGAGTGCTCAGCTGCAGGTTACTTACCCTCTGATAAGACTCTGTGGACTATTGTATAATTTACATTGTGCTCTGGCACTGTAATAAAGTTTGACTATGAGACAGAGATGTCTTGTATTACATAGAGTTACTAGCTGTACTAAAAGTTCACTATCAAAACTCTTTCACATTTCCATACTCAGGATTTAAATGGACCAGGTTTTATGACTCTTCAACATGCATGTCGAACCAAATGTTTAAACAGTGTAATTACACAAAACACTTGTGAAACATGATGTGTTTTTTTGATCGCACAGAAACCTTAAAACTACATTTAACAATGACCTTAAAAATAAAGCAAAAATATGTAATTCACAGGTGTTACAACTTTAATTCGCATCCTATAAAGATCAATCCCAGCACTGATAGCCTGAGAAAAGTGCTGTGTGTTCAAAGTCTTTCTAGTTTGTATAGTAATTAACAATTAGTAATTACTTCAAACTTTATTTTGTCAGTATTTTTTTGCATACACCAAAATAATTGTTCTGCATTTAACCCATCACTGATTGAGCACACACCTGCTGCATGCAGTGAAACACACACCCAGGGAGTAATTGGGGAGGTTGCCTTGCTCAAGGGCACATCAGCCAACTAATAGGAGGCAGGGGCATTAAACAATCACACCACCACACCCAAATTTTTCCTGCCAGTCCAGGGTGGAATTGAACTGGCAACCCTCTGATCACAAGTCACTTCTCAAACCTCTAGGCCACAGCTGTCCCATGTAATAGCAGCCATGATCTGTTTTCATGACTTGGAGCACTAAAAATACTCTTCCTTGCATTTTCCTACATAACCACTGGATAACCATGTGGAGGGCTTCGGTTGTAATAGTTCATCTTCACATCACTGAAAACTGTCTGAGGTAAAGGTATGAGTTACTCACTTTGGATTCTTCCAGCACCTGCAAATCTGCATAAACAGCCTTGGTCATGCATCATGTCTGTTATGCGGCAAACATGTAAAGCAGCATTTTATTTTTGAATCATTTCACTTGCAAATTGTGTGAGGTAAGAGAAGAGAGACTACTGTTGTTCCTGGCCCTAAAAGTGGAGTTTTAAAACTGAATACCTAAAGGGGGAATTTTGCTATATATCAACACACTGGACATTTTCTAGTAATGAAGATATGGAAAAAAATATGGCCTTGCGATGTTAATGCTACTTATGGCTCTGTCACTGTGTATGCATGCATGCGTACATGTGTGTGTTCACATGTCAGCAAACATGTGGAAGAAGGTATTTGGATCAGATTATGCCAAAAATTTTCCCCGGTGCTAAATGTTGCGTGTAACAGAAACCCAACGCTACACATGACCCTGAACACACCATTTCCACAGCGTACATAGTGGCGGCAGCATGATGACGTGGGGATGCTTTTAATCAGCAGGCATTTGAAAACTGGTCAGGACTGAGGGTAAGATGGAATCTGTCAGCAAGAGACCCTGGGTTGTGCTGAAACGGTTTAAGTTAAATAATGTTAATGTCTTACAATGGCAAAGTCAAAGCTGAGACCTCAGTCCCATTAAGAATCAGCAGCGAGACTTGAAAGCTGCTGTTCAGCGAAGGTCACCATCCAATCAAACTGAGCTTGAGCTATTTTTTAATACTTGTACAATACTTTGTGCTATAACAAAAAGTATTTTGTACCTTCAATACATCATTAATGTATTAATCAAGTGATAAAAAGTCTATAGGAAATCAATTTAAATACCAGGTCTGTAACCTTGCAAACTGTGGAGTCCAAAGAAGATGAATGCTTACACACAACAGTGTAAGGCAATGCTATTTTAATTAATAGAAAAAGTCAGTTAAACACACTGTGTAAATGACAAAAAAGCATTGCTTTTGTCTGAAATGCTGTTTCCTTTCGTTCTGATTTGTCCCGATATAAAAATACATGGGTGCACTATGCAGTGTACACACTTCCAGCTTGGCACACTTGCTAACACCAAAGTGAACTTGCTGTCTTATCTTTAATTAATGTGTAGCTACCCCAGTGCCATCAAATTTGCTCACATTATAAATTGTCTAAGTTTGCAGAGCTTCAGAGATAAGCCCTTATGCTCACTTTTATGATCATATTGCTCTTGTCTGTCTGTATGTCTTGTATGACAGTATGAGCTGTTTTATCTCAGACTTAATATTAAACTACCTTAGCTGCTTGCTATATAAGTGTACCCATTCAGTCAGTGAAGACCACAGACAGACTACGCTGTCTCACTGTTGCTGGAGATTGTTTGATTTAACTCAGGTTTCTCCTCTGACTGAACATGGCGGTAATAGCAATTTGGGCAGCAGTGCTAATCTCTTATGGAGTCTCTACAGGAATTGCAGAGGTAATGTATATGCTGGATGATGGCTTGCTTAATTGTAACTTCTGTGTACTGACACTGAATGTGTTTTATTTCTTTAAAGGATTATCCTTTGGACAAAGCTCCACTCTCTGTTGATGACATGTACAATGGCTGCAAAGAAGAAATGAAGAAGAAGGTGGAAACAGAATACCTTGAGAATGAGAAAAATAAAGACAACCAATTCAAACAGGTCTGGGAAGAGGCAGAGAAAACCTACAATGGCAAGTTTAAGAAAACCAACCCCAGACTAGGAAAAGAGCGGATTATGGCTATTTATATTTATAGCTTTGGCACAGGAGATTTTTATAAGGATATCAATAATGCAGTTCGATCCCAGCGATCTGAGTACGGAAAGGCATTCAAGTATCATGCACTTCACTTTTTCCTGACCGATGCCATTCAAATCCTCAGAAAAAACGTGACAATAATGAATGTCTCACAGTTTATCGTGGAGTCGATGTAAAATTTGACCAAAATGTTCTTAACAAGGAGATTCGCTTTGGTTCTTTTGCTTCAGCTACACTGGCTGGGTACAAAGTTGCTAAAAAATTTGGAGACAAGTCATGCTTTGAAATTGTCACATGCTTTGGGGCAGACATCTCGCTGTACTCTAAATTTGGAGAGGCAGAAGCTGAAGTGTTGATTCCTCCTTATGAGCTCTTTAAAGTCACAGACATTAAGAAAAAATCAGACGAGAAGAGTCTTGAATGTGAGGTGGTCTACAAAGTGGAAAGCACAAGAGAGACTCTGTCCAATCTGAACTGTGCTCTTTTTCCAAAATAAGAATTTTGACATGTTGAACATGCAGTTAGCAAAACATGGAAATTAGGCACCATATTATATTGTACAAATTATTTGTAATCAACATTCATTTGAATATGATTTCTTCTTACAAACTCCACCATTAACATCTGAATAACTTGGCTCACTAAAACAAATTTGAGTGACTGATGAAGCATCTGTGAAACATGTTGCTCCTTCTTTTAATTGTAAAAACTGTACAAGTGTTGAATTAAACTCTCTGTGCATGTTTGTCAAATGATTCATTCATTAAAATATCTCACTGTCCTCTTGCTGTCCAACAGCCAAAATCCAAATATTAGTGTGATAATAGCTTAACACACTGCAATTACTATTGTTTAGTCATAATCTATTTTAATTCTGTTACTACTCTGTACAGCTACTACCGTTATTACTGTTACTAATACTGCTATCATAATCACTGTAGTACCTGCTGTATACTTCATTATCATTATCTACAGTTCCAATATTTCTAGCATTACTGCTGCTATGCATCTCTGCTTGTGTGCTCCTTCTCTCACGCCTCACCCCCCTCTCCCTCTCTCTCCTTGTCTGTCTCTCTCTCTCTCTCTCTCTCTCCTTCTCTCTCTCTCAACCCAACCGGTCAAGACAGATGGCCGCCCATCTTGAGCCCGGGTCTGCTCCGAGGTTTCTGCCTTCTAAAAGGCAGTTTTTCCTCGCCACTGTCGCCAAGTGCTTGCTCAAGGGGGAATGTTGGGCTCTCTGTATTACAATTTAATTAAAGAGTTTGGTCTAGACCTGCTATAATTGAGATAAGATAACTTTTGTTGTGAATTGGCGCTATATAAATAAACTTAATTGAAAAAAAATACAGCTATATACATATCCACATAAGTTAGGAAATTAGGACTAGACTGTTGAGTTGTACAATCTAACAGCAGAGGGAATGAAGGACCTGCTGTAGCTCCTTCCTACACTGAGGGTGTAGCAGTCTGCCGCTGAAGGAGCTGCTCAGAGCCTCCACTGTCTGATGCAGAGGGTGAGAGGTGTTGTCCATGATGGGTGTCAGCTTGGCTAACATCCTCCTCTCACCCACCTCCTCCACGGAGTCCAGTGGGCAGCCCAGGACAGAGCTGGCCCTCCTGACCAGCTTGTTCAGTTTCTTCCTGTCTTGAGTCATAAAATGTCCGTAGTAGTGTCCTGCACACTCCAAAGGACCTCGGTCTTCTCAGAAGGTGGAGGCGACTTTGGCCCTTCTTGTACAGGGCATCGGTGTTATGTGACCGGTCCAGTTTACGGTTGAGGTGGACACCCAGAGACTTAAAACTGTCCACCATCTCAATGTCCAAGCCCTGGATGTTCACCGCTGCATGTGGTAATGTCCTTCTCTGGAAGTCAATCACCATCCCCTTTGTTTTACTGGTGTTTAAGCACAGGTGGGTGCGCTCACACCAGTCCACAAAATCCCCGATGACTCACCTGTACGGTACACTATCTATTTTGTTTATTTATTTATTTTTGGTATGTATGAATGTGTTTATTTATGATATTTGTGAATTAAGCCCATATGCTCAGCTCCTCAGTGATGTGTTGTACTTGTTGCATTGTTCAGATGTGGACACTTCTGAAGAAAGAAACTGGAAACCACCCACCCATAAGCAGGGGAATTGGAGAAAACTTTCTTGGGTGCAGCTGCTACTGGGGCTATTGGAGGGCATTAGATATTGTCAGGTTATTTGCTTTATTTGTTTATGTACTTCCCAGCAACCTAGGTCAGTAAGCTCTTGTCTCTGTCCACATTCTGTCTTCTGTGGACAGCTGCATATGTGTATTGGTTGCACAGACATGCATGAAATTCACACCTCACACGGCCAAGCTGAACGGGAAGAACCCCCCTGTTCCACGTACTATCAGCCAGACAACAGAGCTGTTGGTGTCAGATTGCAGACTTGCAATTAGCTTAGTCATGCTGAGCTTTTTCTTAACCACATCATAGTTGCAATCGGCATAAAAAAGGAAGAATTAAAAAAAACACGGCAATGGATGTAAAAAGAGTATGCATGTTTGTGTTTCCAAATCATCACACTACATTAAAATTTTGTAAAAGAAAATATCTAGATTTATTTATTTTATTATTTATTATTTATCTGTCACAAGAAAAAAAAGATGCCACTGTGACAGTCAAGTAGAAGGTACAATATATTACTGTTTACAGGACTGATTTCACTCAGTGTGTTTGATTACATCATTTCCAGTACAGTTCAATCCAAAAGTAACAACAACAAGAAGAACGCTATAGTATATTCTCTATATGATGTAAATGCAAAAATAAACCAATATCACCAGGAATCTATACTCATTATAGTTACTTTACAGCACAATATACAGTATTCATAGCCAACATACACATAATGTTGACATAATAATTAGAGGTCCCTGAAGCAGGGAAGTTTTCCAGTCCTTCGGAGGTAGAGGAGGGGCTGAAGAAAACCAGTAGCTAAGGCCAAACTTGTGCAAATGATTAAGGCTTTGAAGAACTCAATAAACATCAAGCAGCATTGCAGTGGAATAGCGGCTGCATACAGAAAGAAATTAATGACCATGAATGTCATTATTAACAAAATGATTTTAAAGGCCCTTCGCTTCTCTCTTGTGTTCCTCTTCTTTGTGGTATTTTTTCCAGGCCCTCTGTGTTTCAGAGCCCAGAGCACTGACAGGCAACAGAAAAGTATTATGAAAAAGAAGAGTAAATTCTGGATGAAAAACCCATAATAATACAGAGGTTTGAAATAGGTGTACATACAGAAGATACAGGAAACCATGGCAGTCACCCACAAAACACAACAACAGGCCACCCTGTACCTCAGGGGTTTTAACTGAAGAAATAACACAGGGTGAACAACCCCAACATAGCACTCGACACAAATGCAGCACTGAAAAAGAGGACGGGCTGTAAAATAAAGACCACGTGAGAACATGAAGGCATTAAAGCAGAACCACAGTTTTGACCTTAAATAAACAAAAAACCATATGGTGGATAAACAGGAAAAGATCTCAGACATTGCCAGGTTGAGATAAAAGAAGTCTGATGCCAAAGTCTCCCTGGCTCCTGCCAGGATCAGCCACATGACGTAACCATTCAAAGGAAGACTCAGGACGTTGTTGACTGAAGCTGAAGTGATGACTAAAACTTCAAACTGAGAAAAGACATTCTCTGCAAAGGTGACGTTCATTCTGCAACTGTAAAGAAGAAGAGATGGCCTCAGAAGCTGAAAATGTGAAATTGAAGTTGTTGTTTTTTTTAAAGATGCATTGACCTTGTTAACACGAAGAAGCAATTATAAAATGCCCCTCTCCAATTTATTGATTGATGAACGTAAATTTAAAAAAATTCCATACTACATACTACAGCAGGCAACCATGCCTTCTGAAATTCATTAGCAAATGTTATTATAATCACAACAATAATTAACAAATTGCAAGTATAATTTTGTTACATGTATTAAAAGTTGAAAACTACAATGTAATATGAGGCTGTGTCAGCATTCTATCTGAGGAAGGGAACCAAACCTGCCAGGAGTGTCCCAATGTTGACTACACAATATACCAAAATGTACAATAAGAAGCTGTCAGCCACAAACCATTACGATAAGCAAGAGCATACTGGACATAATTCAGCAAATTTTCATTCAAACCTGGTATAGAGGTGAACTGTGGACTTGCACTCAGGCAGCTGTGAAGTGAAGATATGAAGTGACACATGGATAGCCATGGAGGTTCTTGTTATTTTGTATGGCTTACTGTTGACATAACCAAATATACTACAAAAACAACTATCACTGAACAGGCTGAATAATGGAAATTTCACAATATGGCTCAAAGTCCTGAATCACCTTTCCATGCCCTGCCTTGCCTTTTGCACTCTCTGCTGTGTCCTTCCTGACCATCATACCGGTCAGGAAGGAGACGGTTTCTATGTCCCAGAGATGAACGTGCTGTGGTCTGAAATGGGGTACGAAAGGTACTCTGGCTTCATCCCTAAAGACTTGCAACCTAGGTTAAATGGTTACTCTAAATTGCCTGTCGATGTGAACATGAGTGTCTTTCTCCCTACAATATACAGACAAGTATAAGTAACAAGTATTGAGACACACCTCTTTATGGGGTTGTCTTTCAGGGGTTGGGCTCAGCCCCTTACTTCCAGAGAAGGGAAATCTTAAGGCCTCAGCATACCAAGACATAATGGACAATGCTGTGCTTCCAACTTTGTGGCAGCAGTTTGGGGAATGCCCTTTTCTATTCCAGCATGACTGTGCCCCAGGGTACAAAGCAAAGTCCATAAAGGCATGGTTGGATGAGTTTGGTGTAGAATTTGACTGCTCCACACAGAACCATGATCTTTGGGAGGAACTGTAACAGAGATTGTGAGGCAAGCCTTTTTGTCCAACATCAGTGTCTGACATCTGACATCATCTGCACGAATGGACAAAAATTCTCACACAAACACAAATTCTTTTGGAAAGCCTTCCCAAAAGAGTGGAAGCCGAGACAACTGTAAAACTGTGAATGCAATGTCATTAAAGACCCTGTTGGGGTCAAGGCTGGGTTCTCCAATACTTTTGTTTATGTAGCGTATGTTGGCACTGTGATGAACTAGTGACTAGGGTGTACCATGACTCTCAAAGTCAACTGGGATAGGCTTTAGCCCATCCTTAACACTGCCTCCAACACCTCTAAGTTTGCATACAGAGCCCCCATAAATGTTTCAGGGCAGCCATGCAAAGCAGTATTGTACGTTTGGATAATTTCTCTTGCAAATTGTGTGAGCTACAAGAAAAAAACATTAAAAAAACATTAATGTTCCTGCTGTAAGTCACTATAAAAATACCAGATAAGTTAAAATGTAATGCCAATAGAAAAGCAACACCTCCTTATACCTAAACAACTGAACATGTCTATTCACAGTGTCTTCCAAGACTACATACTCTATTTAACGATTGGAGAATACCAGTGACGTCTGTTTCAGATCAGATTTATTGTAGTGAACCTTTGTTAACAAACAGTCACAGTTAGATCAGTATGTTGTACGTAAGTCAAAGTAAGGCAGTGTTGACTTTTGGTTTCATGGATTCCTGGGAGAAAGTCTTGGATTCATTGTCACTACGTGTTTGGTACACCCTGTAAGTATGGGCTGTAATAAACTGTTTATACAGATAACTTACAGTATATGGCCGTTTTTTTGATGAGGATGGGCCACACTGAAGACAATATCGCAAAATCTAAAATTAAAATGTTATGTTTATTTATAGGATCTGTTCTGCTACTGAATACTGGTGCTGAAACAGCAGTCTCACAGAAACATTTGAGGACAAATGATAATAAAACTACAAAAAAACATAATTTATTAATTAATTACTAAAAATGACAAAAATAACAACAAAAGGCTTATGGCATTTTATTTCAGATTCTTATAATAAGAATAAGAGAATAAGAATAATAATTCTTAATAATAATAAAACACATGGTGCTTGCTGGTGCAGGATGAAAACTCTCTTACAGATCTTTGTTTTAATAAGTTTTGTCCCACCTATACCTATCCCACCTGTATAGAAGGTGGAGAAACTGTATATAACTGTAATGTTGATGGCTTCAAAAATCATTAAATAGACATAGTTAAAAATGAGTTGGGAATCTGTTAAACTATGCACAAATGTGGTCAGTGAATTTATAATATTAATTAATTAGTTTAGAATATTTGTCTTAATGTTAGTCATTATAGTGCTGTATATACATCATCATATTTTATTATAAAGTGTTCAAGGTATTTTGGGTATTTTCTTATTATTATTACTTTACCTTTATTGTAAAAGTGACAATGAACGCTTGAAAAGATACAAGATTGTGGACTTTTGTTTTTGTACTGGACATAAACACACAAAGTCACAACATATCACAATGTTCAGAAAAACATCACAACTGAATATAGGCCTACTGATTTATTAGCATATTATACTAACATAATGAAACTGCAATGCTACTTGCATTAAGCCTATATTAAACTAACATAACGTTATTTTTTCCGGTCAGGAACCCACATTAAAATAAACTCAGTGACATATGTATCTGAAAATCTGTCCAGTGAGACATTATGATCATACATTACAGGAGCATGCAGGCTGTGGTCACAACACTCTGCATGCTGTCAACAACTTCCCTGTCTTTAACACTTTAGTAAGGGACAGAATTTGGCTTCAACTGACAGAGGGTAACAGAGGAGCCAACACCAAAACCAGCATACAAAGGCTCACTGAACTGAGCTTTGAACCTGTGGATAAGCTCCATAGTCTCTGATACTGAGTAAAAGGCCACAGTGTTGCCTGCATAATCCAGGTACACACCAATTCGTGTGGCCCTGGGAGCATCAGGGAGATCTCTATCTACTTTGTTGTGCCAGGCAGAGTAGCCTGAGTCTGAGCACAGGAGACTCCAAGATTTGTCATTGTAGCCCAGCAGGCTGTGTGAATTCTTCCCCTTGCGACTGATGCTCTTGTAGGCAACCCCAATGGAAAACTCCCCATTCCACTCTGCCTCCCAGTAAAATCTAAAACCAGACAGAGGCTCCTTGCATAGCACCTGAGAAAAACCATCAAATCGTTCTGGATGTTCTGGATAAAACTGAACACTTTTCTTCCTTGTGACCCTCTGGTTCCCGTCCGACAGAACCAGCTCTTTATACACTGTGTTTGGATCAAAGGACATCTTGCAGGAGTCTGCGCAAAGACAGTCATACACAATATTTTGCATCATTAGCTTTTTTCGATCAAGAAAGAAAATGTAATTCATTCATCATTTCACATTACTTCAGTCTCTGTTTTTTTTGTTTTTTTTTTTACCTACAGTAACTAAATATCTATAAATACTATATTAATAAATATAAATACATATTAACATCAAAGAAAAACAACTATATCAAATAAAGTCTCTTTTTTTTTTTTTTGCAGTGATAGACACTGAATGGATTGAACCATGAACGCTCTACTCACATCGTAAGAAGTCTGTCCTGGTTTTTGGCTCCTGAAAATCAATTCTGGAAGGAACTGTTTGGATATGATAACATGGACATATATTATTTCTTGATGAAACTTATCTTATTGTTTTTTTTTTAATAAATATGAAGCAAATTATATAATGACAGAAGTACTTGCTATCAATGCCTTCCTTCTTGTCTTCCCAAGGTAAAGTGTACATATTTCAACTGACAGATATTTACCTTTGAGTCGTTTGTCTCCATTTCTTGGCAAAAGTATATATACGGGTGTTTCACTAACTGTGAAGATGATACATCACGAGATTAGACCGCTGCTGGCCCATTTCATGGTTTTCACAGTATAAAGATAAAGATTTTGTCAATATCATGTAGTAGACACAAACCTGTCTTGGAAATTTTGCTCAGTTCCTTCTTACAGATGTCATCCAGATGTTCCTTCATCTCTATGGCTGTCTTGCTCATCTCTCCAAAGGAGAACTGAGGATTAATGAGCACTTTGGGAACCATGGCCTCAGGAGGAACACACAGGGTGGGAAAATTCTATTTGACAAGAAATAGGAGTTCCATGATCCAGTCAAGAATTCAGAAACCTGAACAGAAAAGTAGCCTTGCCTGACCAAAAGAGCATGGACAAATTTACAGCTGGTGCTGCCTTGATTTGCTCAACATAACCCTTTAGGGAACAAAATGTTTGCAATCAGGGCAATGAAGCTCTTGAAAAACTTTCCAGAGGAAATTGAAGAGCCTTACCTGACTTAACTTGAATTTTAATTTTCTTTAATTGTCTTTTATTTCTTGTAAAAGGGTCTTTCTCCCTCATTTTTTAAAAACTATTATGTCTTTATCTTTACTGTTTTTTTTATACACCAAGTTGTTTTTTCTTTTAAAACATAAATTTATGACTTGTCTGTTTCATTTTTTGACCTTTGCCAAGCACTTTGCAATGTTAATTTTGAAACATGCTCTAAAATATATATTATTATATTCCACATGATAGGTTTAATCTGGTATTTAAACAGTGCATTGCCAAGTAACAACACACATTAATACAGGAGAGCCAATACTTCTAGCAGCCTTGTATGATCTTTCAGCACCTGCAAAAAATGAATGTTGTCCTCTGTTTCAAGGATCTGCCGTAGCTCTGCATCTCGGCGCTGCAGCTCCTGTATCTCCTGCTCTAGACGGTCCACGTAGCCCTCAGCCTGAGACATCGATGCCTGCATGTTTGCCATTATCATCTGATTGATTTCGGCCTTCCAGCGCTCCACCGCCTGCAGCATTTCGTGGAATGTCTTATCACTTTCTGCCTGTGCTCTCTGCGCACAACTCTGAAAGGCAAAAGCAGTTTTTCAGAGGTTTTAGAAAATGTTTAGGTGTAATATTTCCTGCAAGCACCAGATGGTGCTGTTTTTTCCTCAGATTTTATACCTTCAACACAGACTTTTTGAAAATTTCTCTGGTCATGTAACATGTTAAGATACGTACTGAGACAATTATTTTTGCTTGGTCAGTCTTATCTTACTTTTAGTACATCCACATTGTGTTTGAGCTCCTGCAGCTCCTTCATCCTCTCCTGAATGATGTGCTGTACTTCAGACTGTGTGACCACCAAGACTTTCTGTTGGAAGAATACAGCAATGAAACATTGAGAGAACAGGACCTGTGACATTTTGGATCATGTTGGATGTAGCTTCAGCAGAAGTACAGAGTCCTTCTCTCTTCCAAAATCCAGTATTCAGAAATATAACAGAGATATTTAATTTACAAATAATTTTTTTTTCAAGTTTTTATGGAGTTTATTCACTGCAAGTCAAATATGTCATATGTACTGAGTCACCAGCTATTCAGACTCACTTGTTTTTCAATGCGTTCTTCTTCTGCTGAGGTAATGTTGTGACTGCGGTGCTCTCTCACAGTACACAGCACACAGATACACATCTGGTCGGAGCGACAGAACAGCTCCAGGCCTTTCTCATGCTGGGGGCAGATCTTCCTGTCCAGGTGGCCAGTCTCATCCACCAGCTTGTGTCTCTTGAAGGTGGATGATTCGTAATGCGGCTTGACATGTGTTTCGCAGTAGTAGGCCAGGCACATGAGACAGGACTTGACGGCCTTGTTGCGCCGGCCTACGCAGAAATCACAGAAGGACTCTCGGTGCATGTAGGGAAAAGGAGTGAGCTCTGGAAGCTGGCGCCGTGGCTCGTGGTTTACATCCGGCAGGTTGCGTCTCAGCACGGGCCGCGGTGTGAAGGTTGCACGGCACTGTGGGCAGCTGTACACACCCATGTGGTCAAACTGGTCCCAGTAGACCTTGATGCACTCCAGGCAGTAGGTGTCACCACAAGGAATGGTGACTGGGTCTCTCAGTGTGTCCACACACAGGGGACAGTAAGCCTCTGGTGGTAAAGGGAAACTAGACTCAGCCATGATGATCCTGGATGAGACCAATATGGAACAAATTCTGGATCAGAGTTAGTGTTTAGTCAATTTGAGTGCTGGGTGAATCCACAAACTGTTAAAACAAGTAAGTCTGCCAAGTGATGGAAAGCAAAGTGCTGTCAGTCAGCATGAGGTCCAGAGAGAATCCAGTCATAGACTTCCGTGATCCTGAAACTCCTTTTCGAACAAGAGGCAGTGCTGTTCTCTGGTGATATTTAAACAGAAGCCTTTGTTTCTACTGTAAGCAGACATGGGACGTCTTCCCACACTATCTGAGTGAAAATACTGAGGTCTGCAACATGATGGAATCTGCTTAACAAGCAGGAATTTCAGATAAACTCACTCAGTTAGGTCAAGTTGTCAGCACAATAAAACCCACAACATGGATGTAAGATTGTATCTCATCTGAAGAAGGATCAACTTGTTGGCATCATAGGCATTGTTGTTTAACTGAAAATGAGTTCATTTTTGGTACTGCTGTCTGTGTTGTCATTAACATTTTGTATATTTCCAAAACAACACTTTAAATGTCACCACATGTTTTCCATAACACACAATACTCAGAAATCAGTCAGTGATTCGTTCAAAGATGTTGAATGTAATGTTGGTTGTTGTTGTTTACATAGATGTTCCTCAAAAACCAACATTATTTAATGGGATTAAAAAACCGGAGCGCAGTGCTTAGTATTTGCAAGTGGAACACTCAGTCTGTCACCTGCTTCAGCTTTCCATTTGACTGAGCAGTGAGTTTCATGATGGTACATGATTTCAAAACAACTTGTTCTGTTTATCCTGTGAACAAAGCACATAGCATTAGTTTGAGGATGTGGGCATCCACAGGAGCACACTGAAAACCTGTAAAACAATGTAAGGTGAAAACACTACACTGCCAGAGGACACTGCTGAAACATCCATCCATCCATTTTCTATACCGCTTATCCGTCAGGGTCGCGGGGGAGCTGGAGCCTATCCCAGCTGACTACGGGCGAGAGGCGGGGTGCACCCTGGACTGGTCGCCAGTCAATCGCAGGGCCAACACACAAAGACAGACACCCACACACTCTCACACTCACACCTAGGGGCAATGTAGAGTAGCCAATCCGGAGAAAACCCACGCAGGCACAGGGAGAACATGCAAACTCCACATAGAAGGGCCCAGACCGGGATTGCTATGAGGCGACAGTGCTAACCACTGCACCACCGTGCCGCCCCCTGCTGAAACAGTGATATGTAAATATTTAAATCTGGCTTAATTATAATAACAAATAGCTAAATGAAAGGATTTGTTTGTTTTATCACTGCTTAATTCATTGATTGTGTACCAAAAGTTCTCAACACAACAGTTGTTCAGTAATTAATTTTTTATTTTGGATGGTTTTGTTGCAAAGTACTTATTATTCATTGATAAAGCCTAGGGGTAACAAGTATTTTTAAGACTAATTATAATGATAATGAAAAACTACCTGACTTTCATGTACATCAAACTCTGCATACATGTAACTAACAGTATGGCGCAGGGAATATTTCAATGGGACAATGGAATGCATTTAAAATTAAAATTAAAATTAAAGTTAAAATTGAAATGTCTTTCAATCCACATGATTACCAGAACCCACAGTTTCCCCACAGAACATTGCATTGTAAACAGATGATTAATGTTATTCACTTCACCTGTTTTCACCTGTGGTTTTAATGTTGTGGCTGATCAGCATATGGAGCACAGGATAGGCAAATAACTTTTTTTTTTTTTACACTTTTAATCACTTTTCTTTCACATGGTTTTACTCTTTTTAGGTGAAAGGGATCACCTTGGACTTCCTCATGTTTGAATTACATTGTAAACACTGATACCAATATCCAAAGTGACTACCATAGACTTGTAAACAGCTGTTCATGTAGTTCAGAAGAGCTGCATGAGGGAACAGCCACACTTTCAATACTGGTGGCTGAACAGGGCACTGTTACAAATAAAAACACAGGTTTTAGCATTTTTAGCATTTGCAAGATGTAAATATATTGTGTTACAGTTGTACAGTGCAGCAAATACAGAATACACTCAATTGATTGATTTAGTATGCTAACTTAATGAGGTGCTGATTAGGTAGGTTGACAGTGTGGTGAATCAGTGGTATTCCTGGCTGTGACCTTTCTCAAGGAGTTTGCCTCTTTTACTTCGGCCTACTTTTTCTAAAAAGTATATAGTGTAGCTGACAGGGTATGGCTGAATCAGAGTGAAAATAGAAATACATACTGTGTATGAAAATAATCTCAGCATAAAGTTGCTCATGTAGTGTGCCTGTGTACCAAATCTCAACAGTAGATTATCGTTTGACATCAGTGCAGCTGTGGCACATACATGTGTCACTACATTGTCACTGTTCTTTGTCCTTTGAAGGGCCCCTCTCCTCCTTGTTCGGACAAGAGGGCTCTTGTGACAATGACAGGGAGATAAAGAGACAGAGCTGAGTTTAGTGTCACAGACAGGAGAAAAGGGTGAGAGCACTATCTTGAAGGAAGATTGATGAGAGTAATAATCTTTATTTTTGAAACATCTGCCTGAATTAGATTACTTAAGATTCAACTGTATTGTCAATACACACCTAACAAGTAAAAGGCAACGAAATGCAGTTAGCATCTAGCAAGAAGTCCAATAAGCAGCAAGTGTAGAGATGTAATATCTACATTTAGATGTTACCAAAGATGTTATGAAAGCATGACTTACAGAAGAAATTTATATGTAATACATATAAATAGAATAATGAATCGAAATAAACAGAGTGTGTCCACAGAAGCAAGTCTGTACACTGAGGCAACGAGCTAATGAGACTGAATGCCTGACTGCCTATGAGATCACTGACTGTGCTGGTCGGTACCTTCTCCCTCCTCCCTCCCCTCTCTCCTCTTTCCTCCGGCTCCTCTGCATCTCTCCATCTCTGTCGTCACTGTGAGAGAGTCTGGGAGTGGCAGGAAGGAGGAGAGACAGAGGAGAAAGAAGAAGAAGAAAGAGGAGGACGACGAAGAGGTTGAGCAGCTGTTCATGAATCAGGACTCTCGTTAATATTTACACAACATCCATCCATTTACGGCAGCAGGTACACTTTACTTCCTCATGTACAGCATCACTGTTTCATCCCATAGTACCTAATGCAACAGAAGGTAAAGCTACAGTAACAACAATGAATTTGAAATATGCATGCAGACATTTTTAAACCAAACTGTATTTATATATTACATTTTCAGGTTCAGTATTATTCACAAAAGTACATGTAGCCACATAGAAATGCACAGTGGATCTGCAGTGTTATTACCTATGTTTTTGTGTAGTGTTTTTATGAATTAATGCCTTAATGTCAAGCTGCTATTTTAAGCATGCATGAAAAGATTTTTTTTTTCAATTTGTGTAAATGTGTCTTTATGCCATTGTTTCTATTCAGTCTAACAACATCTTTAACCTTAAGCAAACAGCAATTAAGTGATGGACAAGCGTGTGTGTGTGTGTCTACGTGTGTGTGTGTGCGTATGAGAGAGACTTGGTAGAAGAGGACAGGAGGAAGGAGAATGTTTGTTCATTCATTGGAGACTGAAGAGCAAAGCAGCCATTTGGAAATTGAGCTGATTGAATTAAATTGACGTAAGAGCAGCTTGAGTAACACTAACATTATGGTGGATGTGAATGAGTGTGTGTGTGTGTGTGTGAGAGAGAGAGAGAGAGAGAGAGAGAGAAAGAGAAAGCAAAAATGTTCACTATGACTGACCATAGTCATTATGAATTTGTGAGTTCTGAATTTGCACAAAATGTTCTCACAAGGATGGAAAGTACATGAAAATCAACCAGTGAAGTTTATTTTGTCCTCACTTTTTTAAGGGCTTTGTACAATGCAACCATATTCAACTATTAAGCTGAAATGTATGAACTCATACCCACAGTCCACCTGTTTGCCTGTGTCATGACCAGAAATGCATGTACTATGTTTCTGTCAGTATGGCTGAGGGCTCAGTGTCTGTAGCAGAGGTGGAGACCTCCTTCCAGAAGTTTGCAGTCCATGGAGACACTAAGGCCACAGGGAAGGAGATGAACGGCAAGAACTTTGCTAAGATCTGCAAAGACTGCCACATCGTTGACGGCAAGAATGTCACCACCACAGATGTTGACATAGTTTTTACCAAAGTCAAGTAAGATTTCACTCAGTGTTCCATGGGTAAAACGTTCATAATTCACCAATTCAATTCAAGAGGTTTTTGTTGTCATTTCAGCTGTTTACAGTAACAGTGAACAGTGGAACGAGACAGCGTTCCTTCAGGGATCAGGTGCTACACTAGAAATGAAATACAACACTGTACATAGTGCAAAACAGCGCAAGACTATACATAATGCACAGGACTATACATAGTGCACAAGGACTGTGCAGACTATACACACAGCACAGAGACTATACATGCTACACAAAGACTATGGATACAAACAACAAGTAGCAGCACCGGCCAGAACATGGTCTTGTTATAGAATGTTTGAGACAGCCATAAAGTGCAGGTAGGGCCAGTATTGTACACAGTGTAAGCAGTATAACGTGCAGGTAGAACAGATGCTGTAAATATTACGAGGTAACAATGACAATGTGCATGTTTTGTTTGTGTAGTGACAGTTCCACAGCGTAACAAACAGTCAAGAAAGACTTTCAGTTGTTGCAGATAACATCAGTATCAGCTGTGCAAAACCATATATAGTCATTCTTTGGCAATTACAACACATACATCAATAAATCATTGCATGCTATGGTTTGCTAATTAGGAGTAAATGTAGTAGTAGGCCCACAGCTTTACTGAAGCTGAGGCTGATGGCTGTCATTAGTATCACAGGTATTTGGTGTTAAACAATAGCATTTGTCAAATTACTTAACATTGACCCAACATCCAAGTCATTTCATGCTCTGCACATTGAAGTATATTTTGGCAGTACATCCAATATTTTCAAGACATTTCACTAAAATCCTGAAATGTTAACCTTATGATGGTTGTAGAGGAAAAAACAGGGGCAGATCAAAGATCAGTACAAAATTTCATGACAATACATGTAACCGATAAATATTTAAGTCAGATTCTGTGTTCCCTCAGGGCAAAATCAGCTCGTGTAATCACGTTTGAGCAGTTCAACCAGGCTCTGAAAGAGCTGGCTCCCAAACGTTTCAAAGGCAAAAGCGAAGAGGAAGCTCTTCAGCAGCTCTATGGTCTCATTGCTGGTAAAGAGCCTGCCAACATGGGAATCACTGTAAGTAATTTTATCAGTTAAACGCATTGTACCCATTGTTAACCGGCCTCAAGCATATAGTGTTTACAGAAGAAGAAGAAGAACTTTATTGGCAGTATATATATTTTTACATACACACACTGAATTCGTCTTCTGCATTTGACCCATCCTTAGTTGAACACACACATGCAACACCCGGCAAATTACATGCAGTGAAACACACACAGGAGCAGTGGGCAGCATCAGGCGCCCGGGGAGCATATTGGGGGGTTAAGTGCCTTGCTCAAGGGCACATCAGCCGGCTAATGGAGGGGGGGAGTATTTTTCGCATTAATCACTCCACCACACCCAAATTTTTCCTGCCCGTCCGGTGGGGGAATCGAACCGGTGACCCTCCGATCACAAGCCGCTTCTCCAACCTCTAGGCCACGGCTGCCCCCAGGTGCACTAATAGATGCCTCCAGACTTGTGTGTGGTCTCACTGAGGCATCATCACCATCATCAATTATTATTATTTTTTTTAAGTATAAATCATTCTTTTAATTAAGAGAATCCTGGAGAAATCTGAAAAATAAGAGAAATCTGGAAAAAAAGTGCATTAAGTAAGCAGAAGGGATAATATTATATAATATATAATATTTGTGTGTATTAACTGAATGAGCAAAGAGTAAAATTGAGTCAAATTACTGCACGTTTGATATAATAGTCCAATTTGTGCTGTAAATTAATCTTCTCTTGTTGTTAGAAAGTGACAAAGGCAGCAGCGGTGGACAGACTGACCAATACCACCAAATACACCGGAATGCACAAGGAGCGGTTTGACGAGTCAGGCAAAGGAAGGGGAAAGGCTGGGCGTGAGGACATCCCTGACACCAGTGGCTACGTGGCAGCTTACAAGGGCAGTGGCACTTATGATGACAAAGTGAAGGAAGCTTAATTCTGGAATAATTTAAATTAGGTTATTAAAAAAAAAAACCACACACACACACAACATAAATTGACTGACTATTCCATTTTTAAGACAAAACAAATACATTGTACATGTCATGTGGTCAAAGCATTTACCACAAATAAATACCATTAAGAATGAATAATAGATATATTTAAAGTTTCAAGGTTTTCATGAGGAACAACCAGGATGGGACACAATTTTCTGAAAATAATCCAAAGATTACTGAGCTGCGGTCAGTACAGAAATGTTCAGTGGGTCGTAGCCTGAACAATTCACAGCATTCTGTATATTTTCAGTGATTTTCCAAAGCTTGAACCAATAGACAAAACTGTACTTGTAGTCAAGCATGCTTTAAAAAACTTACTGCTTTGTTGTATAGTGTAACACCGTGCAATAATATTGATCCAGTCTCTAGAGCGAATGTGCTTCTATTCTCAGTTACCTTGATGTGATGGCTTTAAGAAAGGACATGACACAAAGTCACTCCTTACCTTGCTAACCTTATCCCTCTATAGTGCCTTTTGACCAGTCGATGCTTGATGATTATTCTTGTCATGGAATTTATTCATTTCATTAAATAAAATATATATTATATTACATGAAATGCATAAATATAATATCATGAAACATGTAGTAAGCAGTGAAGAACATGCAAAGTAAACAAGTAAATAAATGGCATCTCATCTTGTTTTTGGACTGTAATTAAGTTCAATGATCGTTAAGTTGTAAGTAGGTTTGTTTATTTGTGATATGTTGTCTGGGACTTTTTCTTTGTTTCTTGGACATGTAATTTTAGCTATTGTTTGGGTGAAATGTTTGAGAATAATAGTAGATAATAGTTAATAGTTAGTTTGACCTACTGGATTGCTGAGTAAATATTTTCCAAATTCATGACTGTGTAAATGGAGAATGGAGCCATTGTTTAAAGGAGTTTCTGCCCGGTTAAACAAAGTGGAATACTGTGTTGGAGATCACCTTTAGAAATTTTGGGCTGGTGGTGTACGTATACGAAGAGCTAAGCTTGCAAAGGTTGTTGTATATAACTTATGATAAGGGGATTCAACTATTATTCTACTAACTATTCTCTTAATGAAGTTAACCCTTCATTAAGAGAATACTGAATACTGAAACTGGAGCATGACAGAGACAACAACAACAACAACAACGCCAAAAGACGAAATTCAAAAGTAGACCAAATTAGAGTTGGAACTGTACAAATTGCACCTGATTAAAAAGGGCAAGTTGTCTGGAGGTTTGAAGTTGGGCTCCAGTGACACTTATTCAAAGTTTGATTACAGCACATATGGCAGATAGTGATGTAGTTGTAGAGATATGTAATTTGTCAGAGTGCAAGGCGATGTTTCAGTGTGTTCTTGCTGACAAAACTCAAGAAACATATTCTACAACAGTACACAGATAATGTCTGCTGCATTAGGTCCTCATGTTTGCTCAGCTATTGAAAAATCACTTGAGCTACATGATTCCTTAAAAAACACCAACTCTGAGACAGTAAAGCATTTAGCGGCAAGAAAATTCTAGTAATAATTTTGACATATGTGAATACATCTCTCCTGATTTAAATACTGGGCAAACTGTTCTAAACAGGGACTCTTTCTGGCTTGATGGAAAGCCACCAAATGTTGTAACCCAGCTGCCATTTGTCTTGCAGAAACGTGCAGTTTCTGAGTGTCTGGAAGTGCTTCCTGTCTGTCCTGACATGCATGCAATTAATCTTTCCAGAAGGATAGATGTGATGTTGTCCCATCTGACATGGGAACAATTTATGAGAAAAACAGAAGGAAGAACAGGCAAGTGACTGTGCCATTTTGTGAGGTTTTGTAGAAAAGTTGCCCACTGAAGGATTTGTGCAAGGCTCAGGTCAACTAAAGTTTGTCTCCAGTTTGTGATTATGTTATTGAAAAGGTGAAAGCAGTTTTGTGCGGCAAGCCTGATCTTGATCATTTCTCTCAGCTCTTTTGAGAATACCTGTGGATTAGGGCTAGAGTTTTGAGAAGTATAACTTGTACCAGCTTAACGTTCTCATCACTGAGAAAGAAGTCCTGGTGTCCATTGGGGAATTACAACATTCTGACATTAATGTTGGTGTAAGTGTTGTTCCATTGCTTAAGTAATAGAGGCAATATTTTATAGCTTTATGAATTAAACATCTGCAACATTAAAATATAAGTAATGTGAGCAAATTATTCATCTTGTGCTTGTCTTCCAATTAATGTCACATTCTGAGGTGTCTTTTCATCACCTTGTTTTTTTGTATACTGGTTTTCTTCTCTGAAAGTGATCCTAGAACCCGATTGAGGTTGCTTAGAGTATTGTTGATACTAGAAACGTTCAGGTAGACTGTGTGCATTTTGTTACAGTGTGGTACCAATTATTGTGGCCTTAGTGGGACAGTTGTGATGAATTGTAAATTTGGTCTGTTCAGGGATACTGGATGCCAGTGCTCCTCTTCCTGCTGTCTGGTTGTATTTCTCTTGCATAGATGGCTCCTTATTTTGTCTTTCTTTTTACATGATCATACATCTTTTTGGTCTGGGTTTCGTCCTTGTTTTGCCATGACGATACCACACATACATTTCAACACTGACACCACCACTGAATCCCAGACTACAGATTCATTTGTAATGTTGTTCTTGGTTTTGTTTTAAATAAAATATTGTTTAAATTATTTTAAATCTTGCATGGTTGCCCTCTTTCTGTCTGTCTCACTGAGTAACAGTACAGAATATCTTACATTTTATTCATTGCTTATTATCCTGTGTATATTAGGCTTATTGCTGTGGGCCATCCATACCTCAAGGGACACAGTCTTAAGCCTTTTCCAAGTCCACAAAACACATGTGAACTAGTTGGGCAAACTCCCATGACCCCTCCAGCACTCTTGAGAGCCTGCAGAGCTGGTCCAGTGTTCCACGGCCAGGGTGAAAACCACATTGTTCCTCTTGAATTTGAGGTTTGATGAACAGATGGATTTCATTTGTAGCACCCCGGCATAGACTTTCCCAGGGAGGCTGAGGAGTGTGATCCCTCTATAGTTGGAACACACCCACCACCCCGGTCTGCCACTCCAAAGGCTCCGTTCCCTATTGCCACACATTTTTGCAGAGGTGTGTCAGCCATGACAACCCTACACCACTGGAGGACAGACCCATGTCCCTGCATGCCTGGGCCCCATGGGCGTTGGCCTAGCCACCAGGTGCTCGCCTACAGGCCCCTTCCCCAGGTCTGGTAACTCTTTAAAGCAATGAAGGTTAAAGATAATAACCCTAATTTAAGCTGTGCAGATTTCCAGAAATATCTGGGATAAAATTTCACAACATAAAGAGTCCTTGTAGAACAATAAAGACTGAGTATACACTCATCCTCCCACCTGGACCCTCCTTGAAATGTGACACTGATGGTATTTATGGAACCATTTTAACAATGCTTATCGTGTGGTGCACATGTTAAACGATCACTTTCCTCCTCCATATCTCACACTATTATCACTGAGCTGATACGCATCACTTGGGTTTTGTATGGATACTGCCATTGAATTTCATTCACTCATGGAAATGACACATGTGTCTCACTCAGCTAAATGCTCCTCAGTATTTACCACTTGGGCTAATCACTAACTGTGACTTGGTGCTGGAGTAGAGTACAGCTTGGTTTTCAGGCGCTTCACTCAGAACAACTTCTTGCTGTGTGTGGAAAGTGTGAAGTGGTGAGACTGAACCAAGATAGTTGGGTTGCAGACTGTAAAATCAAAACAGTGAGTTAAAGGGTGCAAAACAAAACAAAACAAAACAACTCCACAGGGGAACTGTAAAGTGAGTTCATATTTACCTTATCATCACCAAACCACAGATTACATGTAGTCATTGTATCAGTTGCTAATGTAAAAATATTTACAAATTCATGATAGACCTTAATTCATCCACAGAACAAACCAATTATTTCTGTAAAAGTCTTATAAGAAAGTGACAAATCAAACTCACTAACCTACTTCTCATGAGACAGGTGAAGTCATGATGATGTGCAGCTCCACACATCTCTCATCACATCTCCGTTAATGGTGCAGTATTACAGAGCTTTGCAGTCCTAATGATAAGAAACACAAGAACATTTAGCTTCTACGACCTGGAAGGCATCTCTATTGCTCAGACTTAATTAATATCAGTGTCAATACTGAACACTTTTCATTTTTAACTGCTTTCTCTTGGTCCAACCATGAGAAACACAGAAACTGAAACACCCAAATATCTAAACTAAACTAGGGCCTTCTTTGACCTATTGTCATCAGTTTCCATTCCAGCAGAGGGATAGGTGCAGAAGGATATGGCAGCAGGATTATCATAAACAACAAACGAGGTGATCTTATCAGCCAACCTGACACCTTTGACCTAATAACCAACACACACAGGCTCTGTAAGATACAATCTTTAGAAGATTTTGATATACACAAGGGAGCTTATAAGGATGGTCCCTACTGAAATCTGCCCTTGCAGGTCACACCTAGTCTGTGGAGCACAGGGTTGAAAAAGCGTTTAGGAGGGGGAATGAAGACTGGAGAGTGAGAGCAGCCAGGAGACTGGACACTGGAGATAACTCCACTCACTGGGAAAAACCAGGTGAGGTGAAAAGAAACATCTCTTACAAGCCGTTATTGTGTATATCACTGCAGGAGGTCCTCGCTATCTGTATATTTTACCTTGTACTGGAGAACACGATAACAGCTGGTTTAAACGCTGGACCATAAGTTTTTATGTGGATACAGACTGAAGAGGAGATTTTCTGCCGGACTGCAGTGAGTAGAGATATTTTATTTTTACTAAAATGAGACGAACATAAAGCTAAAATCACAATATTGTTACAATATTGTTGTTTTATGCTGGTCATTTCTACAACATGCTTATCGCAGTCATTTTTATAATGTCTTTTTTTCAGCTTGTTCATCAAAACTGCATACAGTTTATCCATAAGAAGAAGAATTTACCCAAATTTAAATCCTTTCCATAGTAAAACAGATGTGTCAAAACCAAACTAAAACTGGAAAAGTTTACGTGACAATGAAACCATTAATGAACGTTTTTTAACGGACAACCCAAACGTATTCAAAAAGAACAAACAATAGGATGAAACAAAGTAAAAAGAAAAATGACATCATATGCTTAGAATTTGATATAAGCAAACATTTTTTTACTGACTTGAATAAAGTGTTTGTCATTCAGTTCGGCCTACTTTATCACTAAAACAGATCAAATTGCAAGTTACTCCACTGGGAT
Source organism: Scatophagus argus (assembly GCF_020382885.2). Taxonomy (NCBI): domain Eukaryota; kingdom Metazoa; phylum Chordata; class Actinopteri; family Scatophagidae; genus Scatophagus; species Scatophagus argus. The sequence continues at coordinate 11,271,220 of NC_058494.1, read as the reverse complement.
CAGTGTTATAAAATTGAATGATTGCAAAGACTTACTTCAGAGCAGTGTTCATTATCACAAACTACTCTGTCTGCAGACATTTCTTCGTGTTGTGAGATGAGAGCAATAGCATTCACTCTGTTAATCTTGGGCCTGCTGAGGAACAATGTGAGAGCCGGAACCTCTATCAGCAGCCTACGAATGGCAGCAGGTAAACCAAACAGTTACTCAACTATTATTCTGATTACAGCCTCACATGGTGAAGAAAAAGAGAGAGAGAGAGAGAGAGAGAGAGAGAGAGGGGGGGGGGGGGGGGGGGGGGGGGGGGGGGGGGGAGGGTTTTGCTGCTCTTTGGTGATAGGTGAGACAGATACTCGATCAGAAGTGAGCTCACCAACCAATGTTACAGAGGAAGACAGAGAAAAGGAGCATTATGTATTGACTCCCCTTATCGTGATCTATTGTAAAATACACATATCATTATTCTCCCATCACACTAACTAGTAACAACCTTTACTCTCTTTCAAATACAGTGTATAAAATGTGTCGATGCCGGTTCTGCTCAGGGGAAACTGAACACTTAAATGCTATCATGTAATATATTTCCATCGATAATATGCAGGTGTGCCAGCTTTTATTCTAACCTCGTACAAACAGCAGCTGATTTAAAGATACATGACGTTCTTTGACTTCCCGCCTTTTTTTTCACTTTTGCAGTACAGTTTGAGAGGGAGCTGACGTGTAGAAAGTGGGACTGTGAGTGTGCGTTCAAGCACCAGCGAGGCTGCTGCTGTGCCGCCCCTGAGCTCCAAGAAATGGAGGATCAAATCTTCGCGAGAATGATGGACTTGTTGACTAACATGTCCCAGCTGGGTGATGGCATCCTTGAAGTCATAGGTGCTCTGAAATTTGGGTCACTATTAGAAATAATCCACAGAATCAAAGTGCTGCAACTTCATTCATTCATTTTTGTGTGATTAGCTGTTGATAAAATTCTTTGTGTTCTTTTGAGTCCATTTTTCTTTTTCTCCAGCTTTAAAACTAATATGGATAAAAAGTCCTGATAAAGGCCTGATAATAAGACTAAATTAACATTTTGTTTCACATGTTTTTTGTGTGCTGATGTTGTATTTGAGTCTGTTAGATTTTCCAGTTTGGAGTTCCAGTTTATTTTCTAATCAATCAGAAACAAGTAACTTATCTGACATTCAGCAATTTCACTTGACACAAAAAACTGTTAGAACCGTTTCCTTTTATCACCATATAATACCACCGACCAAGGTTTGATTAGTTGACAGTTTCTCTAAAAAGTCGCTTATGGGCACAATCCAATAAGCAGTCCTCAGAGTGATATTACATAAAATTTCATGCAATGTGATCAAAAGCCCCAGAACAGCTTGGACCTTGAAATGAGATTTTTCTGTGTTCTGTTTATGACTTGTAATAAAAACATGATATTGTGTCTTTCTTCCTTTTCCTCTGTCTCAGGAGGGCTAAGGGTTGCATTTACAGCCTCCATGAGCCGCAGAACAAACTGCTTTGGACCTTTTACCAGGAACAGCCCTATTCCTTATGATGTTGTCACCCTTAACCATGGAAGTGGATACAACCCTGCCCTGGGTAAGGGCCCACAAGTGGCAATTTTATCATCATATAATGTTTTTTTATGATGGCAAGATTTGTGTCTAACTGGTAATTTTACCACTACCAACCTCAGACAAATAATGATATTAGCTGCTTTATAATTTGGTTGGCAGACATTTTAACCAGCAGATATGCAGTAACATGTATGAAATACAGCTCAAACTCATCCAGTACTTCAAGTTTCAATTTGAAACCATGAAATATTATGAAAACTAATATGAAAAAAAAAATTATTTTTTATTTTATTTCTTTATTCTTGATGTTTATCCAACTGTTTTTGTTGTGGCCAAATGCATTGTAATTTCGTTCTGCAGTGCATCTCTGATGTTATGTTTGAATGACAATAAAGGAATCCGAATCTGAAACTGCAGAGGTGCCTAGCTCAAATAAAATTTAAGACAATGTTATTTGTTTCAGGCATATTCACAGCTCCTCGTTCCGGAGTGTACTCCTTCTCTTTCTCTGTCTACTCCAAGGTGGGCGAGGAAGGTGAGAAGATGTACTACAAGGTGCAACTCATGAGAAATGGGGAAGTGGTGGCATCCACTTGGGAGGACAACAGAGAGGACACAGAGGACAGCAGCTCCCAGACAGTGCTGCTGTCACTGCAGAAGGGAGGCCAGGTCTATGTGGAGCTGCTGATGGGCAGGCAGCTATGTGGGATCCACGAAGGCCTAAACTCCTTCTCCGGCTCCTTGATCTACGCTACTCTGGCCTAATACTGATGTATTTGTGTGGTCCAGAGCTTACATGTGTTAGATCTGTAATTTCCACATTCTTATTTTGGAAATTTAATAAAAATACAATCAAATACTTTTCTGAGATTTATATTTTTGTTTAAAGAAAGGTGGAAATAGGGATGCAGTGACTTTAATACAGAATGAACAAGCATAGCAAGTTCACATTCCCTATTAACGACATAATACTTAAATCAGACAACTATTTTCAGTTTGCCTGTGTGTACTGCATCCGTCCCTGTCAAATAAATAATACATATAATACATAATGGCACCATACCAAGCCATACTATACCATTTACCTGTTTTTATAGTAGGATGTGTTAAATATGTCACACAGCCTGTTATATACAGGCTGTGTGGCTATAGTCATCACAGGTAAATGGTATATTATGGCACCATATTAAGCCATACTATACCATTTATCCGTTTTTATAGTAGGATGACTCCAGAGCACTGAATGTGAAGTCTGGAGACTGCTGACAGAGATCACTCTCTGAAAGATGTCTTTTGTTTTCCTTCTTGCTGTAAGGTTTTGCATGTTTTCAAGGAAGAGTTACAAGAAAGAAATAGAGCAGATTTCAAGTCAATAATCATTTTCTTTGCCTCCATCACCAAATTTTATTTATTTTTTTTAATTTCACAAAATACATATACAAATATTTGCATGAAAACCAACAGAAAATGAAATGAAAGACCAGATTAGAGATATACAAAGAATTTAAAGAATTATAAATAAAGGAATTCCGATTCTGATACAGTGTGTGATTAGAAGCAGGCCATGACTCCAGTTGTTTCTTGTGCTTACTGTGTGCTTACAGCACACTCCTCTTGATAAAGACCAGGTGACCAGCATCACAAGTCTACTGTATGTCATTAAAAATAATGAAGATGAAACAACTCTCCCATGATGTTTTCATCCAGCAGCAGCAGCAATTTGAATCCAAACCAGCAAAAATTACACTGACTGATATCATCATCATCATGCATACAAAGAAACAGAACCGATCTGATACCTTACGTGCTCCTGGCTGGTTCCAGACATTTGAAAATGTTTCCACATACTTCTTTTGTGTTACTATTCCTCTATTTTTTATTTGCCTTAGTCTATTTTCAGTTAGGTCACAGTCAGTTAAGAACTTCATCAGCAGCATCTCCATCTCATTGTGATGCTGAAACTTAAATTTCAGCTTTAGGTTTTGAATTTAAGTGTAAGTGGGTGAAACATTACACATGGGAATGAAACCACACAACCATAATTATTGCATTAATCAGTTTAATGACTACCAGCAGTAAAATGTGTGTACACAATAATCGATTCTGGGCAGGTGTGTCATAAGTCCACAATGATCGAACAAACAAACCCCAAGACTGAAGTTAAATTGGATTGCAGAGAATGTTTAAGTATATGTCCTCCAATTCATTCAGTTATGAGAGGAAAGTTACAAAGTTTAAACAGGTCAGAATGTAAGTTTGCAGTTCAGACTGCTCTTACCTCCTGCACTCTCTAAGACATAGACAGCTTTACAATCAGTCAGACCTTGAATTTTCACCTGGCCATTAATTATCTCAGTTATTTTGAACATCTCATAGGGGGGTATGAGCACTTCTGCCTCTTTGTCATCAAAAAATGAATATTTTTTCAAATAAGCACCTGAACAGGTCTTAATTTTAAAACAGGTCTCGCTACCAAAGTTGGTTAAGACTGTCTTGTAAGAGCTGGAAGCAAAGAAACCAAACCGAATGATTTGGTTAACTTTGCCAGTGAATTTAACACTAGTTCGTCTGTAAGTATTGTGACAGTTGTAATTGCTATTCAAGATCTGTATGGCAGATGTCAGCCAGAAATGCAAAGTGTGGAACTGGAACTGGGAGGAGCCATAGAGGTGCCCCTGTTCCCGGACTGCTTCATTAAACTGCCGGTACAAACTGTCAACCGTAGAGTTTCCAGACTGCTTCAAATTGTCAGCTGTATAAGCACAGATTGCGTGCATGTGCTCTTTGGTCAGAGCCTTGTCCTTGCTATGTTTCACATTCTTTTGAGCACATTTTTCTGTATTCTTCCAGACATCTGAAAATGGTTGAATGTACCTTTCTTCCTCAAAGTATTTGTCTTTGACCGTTTTCATCATTTTTGTATTGCAGCCGAAGTACATGTCATCAACTGAATCTTCAACCATGCTCAGTGGGATGGTTGGATTGAAATCTCGTACAGTAAAGTTGAAACGGATCTAAAAGGGAAATAAAGAAAACAGATGAAGAGAGAGGTAATTATTAGGCACTGTTAAAACTCTGCTTTGTTATTGTGAATAATTTGTATTGTATCGTTAACTTATAAATCTAGATGGTGAAAATAAACTCCTGAGGGAGGATCTGGAGAACAGGGATGCCACTTGAGTGGTGACACAGACAACCACCATCACACTTTTTACTGAACAAAGCAAAACCCTCAACACTGCAACCTTATATGTAAACTCCATTTGCACAATGTCACAGCAGAGGAGCTGTTGGTGATAACTGGTGCCTCAACCTGTTTGGATAACAGATTGAACAGTATGAAATTACACTGAAAGCTAGCACTTCTACAAACATCAGGGTATCCTTGTGTCTTACATGTTTATTTATATATTTTTATGTATTTATGCAGACTTTACTTTTTGATAGTAGCAACCCTTTTTTCTGATTTGATGTCTTTGCCTCAAAATTCTGTGTTCAATCTAATTGTGTAAACAAGGGTCCTCATTACATTATGGGGACGTTCCCAAATTTTCACACTGTTAACTCACTGTCATGGAGTCTACAGGCAGCATCCAACAAAACAGGAAACACAGCGGAGCAAAGATCATCTTGCTTCCCTTCATCGCTGCAGTCAGCAAAACTGTTTGTGAATCAGAGTCAACAACAATGAACTGCATCACACTGCATACTAGAAACACAAACATAAATTACATTAATGGTAAATGTTTGATTTGAAAGTTCAACTCACCAATCTTCAGAATCTGAAAATGTTGCACGACAAATGAACCTCTGAGATCAAAAGGTTTTGATCAGACAACTGGTCCTCAGCATGTGGTCGGGACTCATGGTCAACTATATATATACCTTCCCCTTAGTGTCAGACAGTTCTTACGTCCTCTCACACATTCAAAATCAAGTCTGCACTTTAGCACATCCAAAGTTTGTAGATACATGGGGAGTGGTGAATGTCTTACACCACAGTGCGTCGGTGTTTGTCTAACCGCGATCTTTGTCTGCTGTGTAACCATGCACATATTCACACTGTTACTTGCGTTCACCTGAACTGGAGTTCATCTCCTCCAGTAAAACAACTTATTACAACAAAACAAACCAGACAGCAAACAAAATGTAATTACTAATGCACAAATAAGCTAAATGACATTAAATACCAGCTAATGTGCATCAGTATGAAATCAGACATCAATACTTTTCAAAATATTTTAACAAAATAATAACATTTCAATATCATTCACATGTGAGTGAGCCCTTTTTCATGCTGTATTTGGTGTGATTGTGTATGGGAAATGCCAAATGTGCCGCCAAATCATGCTGTCTGATGTTCAAACACTGCTTCTTCATTATTATTAGTTTAGTTATAATTATTAGTTATAAGTTTTATTTTAACAAATCTTTCCGTGAACGTGTGGTGGCTGACAAACATACCAACAGAACAGGATATTTATCCAGTCCTATAAACATGGATCTTTATAATCTCATATTTATTATGTAAAGTTAATCTGCAGTGTCCAAATATTAACAGTCAAGCAATTTTAAAAGCGTGGGACTCATCTGTATGAAAGGGTAGCATGGAAAGTATCTTAAACCAGAAGTCTTGACCACAACCACATTGATGATGCTCCTCTTTGTGTGGTCATCAATGCTGATGCTTTTTTGTCTCCCATGTGAGAAACTGATAAACTTTTGATGCTATTAAAGGTATGGCTCGTGCTAAACGAATGTGTAGTTCCAACTAACAACTGCAAAATGAAATTTCTAAATTTCTTTTAAATATTAGAAGAATTGCCAACTATAAGTTTCAACAAGGGATGGGGACTTTTCTGTGAACTGGAGTTGAGTCGGACGCAAGTCGCAGAGACAGTGACACCAGACCTGACTCGGACTTGAGATTTGGAACCTATTTTATTTATTTATTTGTGCATTAACCTAACTGAAAAGCTGAACTGACTGTCATTCGCTCCCTTATTGTCACATATACCCCCACAAATCTTGTGTGCACGACCACAGATGACAGCTTCAGCACCATAAAGAGCACATCTGAATCTGCTGCGTCATTTGTCTTTGCCTGTGGCCATAATAACTTCACACAAGGCTCAAACAAAAAACTTGCTTTAAAAGTATGCTGGATCGACCACATGAAACTGACCTCTTATCAAATGTCTGACCACGTTCTGGATAAATGAGTCAGCTTGTAGTGTGACATCTGGTTGCCAAACATGTTGAGTTCAGTATCAGCTGTCTAAAGTTAGTTTGCTGCTAAATTTGTAACTAAAAGAGGTTGGCTTTGTGTTTGCTTGTTTGCTTGTTTGCTCGTGTCCATCAACATTCCTCGTTACTTATGAACGACGGCTGGGTGCAGGTTGCATTTCAATATATGTGATCTTCTCTCAACTAAAATATGCTAAAATTAAATTAAAGCTATGATCCTCACAACAAGTTCTAAGTAATAAATTTATGTGTCTGAATGTGGTATTTTTCTGAAGCTACTGCAAAGGCGTCATTTAATTTTGGTTGGTTTCCTGTGAGAAGCTGACCACAAAACCACATGTTTGCCCTGTGAAGAAAATCAGCTGAGAGACACAGAGTCATGCATGTAGTATTATGTTGTAGAAAAGCTGTGGTTGGTTGTTCTCTCTGAAATAGCAGAGTTAACTAATAGCCTCTGACAAAGTTAGTGCATCCATGTGACGTAGAAATTCAAGGCACACACCTTGTAATCACAGCTTCTTTAGTTCAGCTCTGATCAGGACCTTTGGTGCATTTAAGGACACATTTGAGACTTGATAGTTTGACCTTTGGTGTGTGTAGTTTGATCTTTGCTACTATGCTGAACAGCCAGCACATCAACTGTTGTACAAAAAGAACATTAACCCACTGCAACAATACTTTAATTTCAAAACAGATGTATTATGGTGTGTTGACAATAACTCTTTTGAAGATTCTTTCAGTGAGAGCACTTTGCATTGACAATGAACAGCTTTACATTCATTGTTTGTCCAGTCTGATTATAACAATGTAGTTTTCAGTAAGAAACCCACTTTCTTCATGTAAAGACTGTTACAGAGGACTGATAGAGATGCCTGGTGCAATGACAATTACCTGAAGCTAAATAACAGTAAAACTATGTATGTCTATTAGTGTGTAAGTTCGTTTACAGCAGGGTCAGACTTGTATGTGTACAAGCATCTTTTCACCCACTAGCACGCTGCATGACCACATTTTCAGCAGTGTGCAGACACACATGCTGCTGAAAATGTGCTGCAGTATGTGTGTGTCCATTCTCACGTAGGTTTGGCTGCTTGTGATATTTAACAGGAAACGAAGCTGGTTTTCGATGAATGACACATAAACTATGTGGTGGGGGCTCAAAAACTGTCTCATCACTTGATAAGAAAGTCAAACTTCTGGCGAGATGTCAGCAGATGAGAACAGCTATGCAAATATGCATGTGTGTGTGTCCTCACGCTCCTTTTATGTACTGAGAACATAACATGAGTACTAGAGGGAAATGACTTAAATGAACTTTTGTCAGAGTGAAGCACTGAAGCATTTCTTTGTTCAGACATTAAACCTAAATATTCTTGTGGTACAGACTGCATTAATTCAAGCTGGAAATGTTGTAGTATGTTGCAGATGTTACTTCGGTATAGAAGTAACATGATTGTTTTCTCCTCCTTAATGTGTTTCACAGTAAGTGTGTGCTTTTTTGAGTTTGTTGAAGAATTAACACAATTGTTTTGGATCTCTGCCTCCTTGCCATTGTGTGTGACTCTGCATCTGAGGTTCAGCCATCTGCTCCAGCAACGCGGCCCTAACAGTTTATGCAATTCTGTTGCTTTTGCATTTAAGCCAAAGATTCTGCATCATCTTACGCATTGGAACTATCTTGATCTTAGTAACATTAGCACGTTTCACCTCTATTTCAGACTATTGCTTGTTTTGATAACAAATTTGTAGTCCTTCATTCTTAGACATGTTGATTGGTGAATAAAATCTGATAAATCTGACTGAACATGTGTTTTTATTGTTTCTGGTAGACATAAACCCCAGAGGATACAGCATGGTAAAGTCAAAATCCACTCATACTCACCCATATCACATACACACACATTTACATTTAGTATGTGTGATTGTGCATGTGACAAATATGCACGTGAGTGTGAAGATTTGGTGACGTGTCTTGAACCAGGCAGGATATATAAGAGTCATGAAAATTCACACCTTATTGTGTCGGGAAGACACAATCTGATGGCTTTCAATCTGAAGCCTGCGCAACACGTTCTCCTCTGAAACACGAGTAAGTTCTTTTGTCAAAAGTTCTTTTAAGTATGACCAAACAAGAGATTTGACTAAAATGTTTTATTATATATATGTATATATATATATGTATTATTATTGTTGCTGAAATGTGTTTCATGGATGTGTTATGTGTGTGTACGTTCAGAAGCTGTCGGCCTTCCTCCTGTGATGAAGGAAAACATGCAGATTGTTGCTCTGCTGTGTTTGTTCCTTTGCTGCATGCAGACTGCAGGTTCTGAGAGAGTAAGTGGCCAAGTTAAATCTAAACTATGTAAAAATCTGTGGAAATATTTCAAACTTGACAAATGTTCAGAGTGTTCACACATATTTAAGGCAAAATACATTCATTTATTTATTTCCTAAATTATCCACATGAATAAATATACTCTTAGGGGAGAAGCATCAATTTATACAATCTTAATATAACAACAAATCAAATTTTTTAATCTTCTAATTATGAGATCAAACAGTTTCTATTTTTCAGACAGCATTAATTCTTGAATACTGTCCTCCAGATAGGTAGTTTCTAAAGAGTTACTCAGAATGAATGTTTCTCTCATGTGAATAATACCATTGCTGCTCACTCAAATACTGGACCATGTATTAGCATCAGTAATGTATGAAAGCAAAAGTGCATGTGTGCAGGTGGTGTTTCCATAGTTCTGTGTTTAGCATTCACAAGCACTTTGAAAACAAGCAACAGTTGCCAGTTCAGGGCTCTTAAAGAGGACAGTTTCCACTCTCAGCTGGGGGAGCTAACTGCAAACCAGCTTCTGCATGAGATCTATACCTCTGTGAATGAGTAAGTTCTCTCAGCCCTGCAAGGATTAATATTATATTAATACTTCCATCTTGTGCCAGGAAGTTAATCTTTGTTAATCTGAGTTCCAGTATTAACATATGAGCCCCGAAATAATCCACACTATCACCATGCATTTCCAAACTGCCTTCAATCCCACACAAGACAGCACTAAAGCTTGAACCCTGTGCACAAGTGTGCAAAGCAAAACCATAAACCATACAGAAAATGTGGAATTCACCTTCTCTCTCAACTTTTCTTTTTTCTCCTCCAGATCAGTTTAATCTCAGAGGAAAAGGAGAGCATACCACTGAACATGGTTGAAGACGCTGTTGATGACATGTACTTTGGCTGCAATGAAAACATGATGAAAAAGATCAACACATACTTTGAAAAAGAGAAAAACGAAACTTTTGGGGAGGTCTGGAAAAGGGCAGAAAGCTGTACAAAAGAATCTTTAGAATATCAAAAAAATGAGAACGAGGATGAGGCTCTAACTAAGGATCATATGCAAGCAATTTGTGTTTATACATCTGATTATAACAAGTTTTATAAAACGTTTAATACTGCAGTGCGGACGAACAGGACTATCTACCGCACTGCCTTCAAATTTCACTCCTTACATTTTTGGTTGACATCCGCAGTGCAGACCCTCAATAATGAGAAGAAATGTCACACCAGTTACCGCAGAACCACTTGTACCTTTACTGGTGATGTCAACCAAACAATTCGATTTGGTTCCTTTGCCTCTAGCTCTTACAACACAACGCTGACCTACTTTGGTAACAAGAGTTGCTTTAAAATTAAAACCTGTTATGGTGCTTTTCTGAAAAAATATCCATACCTTGAAGACAAAGAGCAAGAGGTGCTCATCCCACCATATGAGAAGTTCAAGATAAAAGAAAAAATACAGGATAAATCTGTAGAAGGTCTGAATGACTGTAAGGTTGTGTATATCCTGGAGAGTGATGGAATTGAAAGCAACCTAAACTGCCAAGTGGCAAACCAAGCCAATGATAAGTGGTTCTTCAATCGGTGGAGCAAAGTGAAAACTAAGTGAGGAGTTGAGTCATGTAACCATGTGCACACAATCCTACACTCATAATATATATATGCATACATTTTCTTCAACCCACATATTCATGTTCAGGGTTAGTTTAATTATACCAGGCTTGAGTTTTTATGCTTCCTCATCATTTCAATCAGGAGAGACTAATAAGAATCAAAAGTGAATGAGATATTTCAAGTAAAATTAATTATTTGTGAAGAACAAAATGGCGCGTTGTCCAGTTGATCTCCACTGGAAACTCTCAGACGAAAGAGGTGCAAAGGGTCTACTTTGCATGCGTGCCTAAATGCTGGTGGTGATAATGACGAGTGATGCTGACTGCGTGCAAGGGTAACTTGAAGATGGAGGATTTGACTGAAGATGGCCAGACATTGCAGTGGAGGTGGTGAAGGGGTGTAGGTGGGACGCAAATATTCACGGGGCTGAACAGACAGCTGAATGACAGTGGAGAGAGAGAGAACACTTTTAAAATCTGACAGCTTGCTAGCAATTGGCTGTAGGAGAAACATGACAGGCTGTGATTGGAAGGGGGAAGAAAGACATCTGGAACTAATGGATCGTGGAAAAACGCTTGTGACTTAAAGGGCACAAGCAAAGAGAGTCTTCCTGATTGAACTTTCGCTAAGCTTCATATTATTCTATCAATATGTGGAAGGATTCACAAGTTGTAAAAGGTGTTTCCGATGTACTTTTACCTTTTTCATTATGTGTAACTCATTTTTTAATTTGAAACTTTCTGAATGACTTAAATAAAGCTTTAAACAGCAAAGTTTGGTTTCCTGTTTGAATAACAGAAGAAAATCCACCAACAAGGTGTTAGAAGTGAATATCATTTTCAGTTCAAAAGGCCTTTCGGCACATTTCTGTATTTAATTAGAAATATGATTTTTGTTTATTGATTACGGGCAACAGGGCGGCACGGTGGTGCAGTGGTTAGCACTGTCGCCTTATAGCAAGAGGGTTCCAGGTTCGAATCCCGGTCTGGGCCCTTCTATGTGGAGTTTGCATGTTCTCCCTGTGCCTGCGTGGGTTTTCTCCGGGTACTCCGGCTTCCTCCCACAATACCAAAAACATGCACATTAGGTTAATTGGCTACTCTACATTGCCCCTAGGTGTGAATGTGAGAGTGTGTGGTTGTCTGTCTTTGTGTGTTGGCCCTGCGATTGACTGGCGACCAGTCCAGGGTGTACCCCGCCTCTCGCCCGTAGTCAGCTGCGATAGGCTCCAGCTCCCCCGCTACCCTGACGGATAAGCGATATAGAAAATGGATGGATATATTATGGGCAACTTTTTACACTGCTGGGACAACAGTGCAGAACAAAACTCCTACTAGAACACAGACACTTGACTTCCTGCTCTCTGTATGTATGTATATCATATTTAAACTTTTGCAGTTAAACTGAGCCATTGACTCAACCTGCCAAAACATCTTTGGCACATTTTATGCCACAATCCCCAGTTTTGACAGGTTTGTCTCCTCTGCCTCCTGCATGAGTCTAAGATGTACTGACTAATGTAAACTGTACTTCCTTCATTTGTGGTCAAATGATTATTTCTCTTATGGTTACTGAGACATAGAGGGTGGCTCACTTTGCCCACTGGATTGACTCACCCCTTTCTCCCCTCCTTTGCAGCATCCAGAGGAAATGAGGTGTGAACTTTTGCTCAACTTAAAAATGCACTGAGCACCTTGATAATAACCTGTAACAGTAGAATAAATAGTAAACTGTTTGCTAACAAGTTAAAGTTCACCATCAACTGAAAAGGAAACACAGAGCCTGGGTTACATTTTGTACATCCTTGTCATTTCTAAGTGCCTTCACCAGTGCAGGGGTGAGACAATAGTTTGCTTACTGCATGTTCTTATGGCCCCCAAGTGGCCAAAATCTTTAATGTGACTGATGAAACACAAGCAGGACTAATGTCGAAGCTGACAATCACAAAGTGTTGCTTTTTGCTATATTTCTCTTGCAGCCAAATCAAATTCAATCATATATGCAATATAAAACTGATACAAATTCTCAGCAGTACTTACTGTATATGTGAGTTGAGAACAGAAGCGATATTTGCAGATCATACTTTTGAGCAGGCCTTTGATTTGTTCATCTATTGCAGCACTCTGGAAGGATGCAACTGCTGCTGAAAGTTAGAAACATCTCACTCTCTCAGGGGTTACTCTGAGATGATGTAAGCACTGGGAACAGGCTTTCAACAGGTCTACAGTCATCTCTATCATCTCTGGCCTGGCTCTGGCCTGGCTCTGGTCCTGCCGTGTGCCACATTGAAGTGCTGCTGGGGGCCTGGTTGAGGGTCTGGGTAAGGGATTATGACCCAGAAGGAAGCCCTTAATCTCTCCTGCAAGTCACATTTATTTAGTACTGATATTTTTCACAGACAAACTAGACAAAGATCTTTACAGTGACAAACAGCCACCAGTGCAGTGTTTCAGGCCACTTGCCACAGTCCAGTCTGTTGCTCAGAGTAGACTGATATATACAGAGATGGTTAGTTGAAATCTGTGGGAGGACTTCATATTCACATAATATTCATTTTGTGAAGGAGCAGTGATAGGAATGTGAGTGCCATCAATGCAGCCAATCACATTGGGAAATCCTAAAAGACATTCAAATTTTGCTCCCAGAGGTCTCAGCAACATGTTAAATGAAAAATTATTATTCATTTGAAATTATTTACCCGAAATACCATTTGATGGCTGTCACAGGCTTGTGGCCAGGAAAAACAAGACAAACTGAGAGAAACCGTTTCAGAGCGAGGCTCACCTTTCTGACAGCTCTGCAAACAGCTGCTTTACTTATGTGCTCTGCATCTCCAGTGTTGTATAAAACACTCCCATTTGCAGAAATGTAGAGCAACACAAAGTATCTGTTCAGTGGTGAGTTCACGGCCACGATGGGTGATGTGAGCGATAAGAGGACGGATGAGGTTGTGAATGTATTGCAGTGACTGCAACGAAAAACGATAACGCTCAAATAAAAAGTCAAGTCAACTTTATTTGTATAGCCCATTTTTACAAGCAGTTTGTCTCAAAGGGCTTAACATAGCATCAGCAACATCCTCTGCCCTTCGGTCCTCACATCGATTAAGGAAAAACTCCCAGAAAAACCTTTAACAGGAAAAAATGGAAGAAACCTCGGGGTGAGCAACAGAGGAGGGATCCCTCACCCAGGACAGGCAGACGTGCAATGGTCGTCGGGAGAGTATGAAAAATTACCCAGACGTGCTCGGAAAATCCTCGCCCGACATTGCTTCTTCGTCTACAGCACATATGTCAAACTGGTCCACAGGAGGGCCGGTGTGGCTGCAGGTTTTTGTGCCAACCAACCAAGAGCACATGGTTTGACCAATCAACTGTCTGAAGACGGATATCAGTTGATTAAATGAGTCAAGTCTGGTGTGCTGCTACTTGGTTGGAAAGAAAACCTGCAGCCACACCAGCCCTCCTGTGGACCAGTTTGACATGCCTGGTCTACAGGCTCCTCCAGAAACGGACATTCGGTTTTCGTAAACTTAGCAGGTTCGACGGAGACTCAGTGAATAAGGAAACGGTTCAGACTTATGTTCCGTAAAGGGGAAGAGTCAGAGACAAACTCGGGGTTTCTGGGATAAAACCTGCTCCCGACCAGGTTATGTTCACAGACTAAGGTACAAACTCTGAGTATGAGTTACCTCGCTTTATGAAACAGGCTTAACTTACTCCTTAACTTACCTCGGGTTAACTTACCTCGCTTCTTGAAACGCGCTGATTTCATGCTTAACATACTCAGAGTTTCCACATAACCTGCTTCATGAAATGAGCCCCTGATCAAAAAGAGTCAAGAAGTTTAAATGTTGCCATTTTATGATTAGTGCTAGGCAAAGGGCAGATAATTAATATACAAAAGTGGGTGCAATGTGTAATGAATGAAATTTACCACCTACAAAAAGATGTCTGACTATTGATATTTATACTGAGACCTGCAGACCAGGCTGGAAAGTGGAGAGAGAGAAGGATAGGGTCCATGTTCTCTCTCTCTTATTGGTTGTTCAACAGAACAGTTATAACAGAAATATGATTTTTGTTTATTGATTATGGGCAACATTTTACACTATTGGGACAAAAGTACAGAACAAAGGTCCTACTAGAACACAGACACTTGACTTCCTGCCCTCTGTATGTATGTATATCATATTTAAACTTTTGCAGTTAAACTGAGCCATTGACTCAACCTGCCAAAACATCTTTGGCACATTTTATGCCACAATCCCCAGTTTTGACAAAACTCATCTGGACAGGTTTGTCTCCTCTGCCTCCTGCATGAGTCTAAGATGTACTGACTAATGTAAACTGTACTTCCTTCATTTGTGGTCAAATGATTATTTCTCTTATGGTTACTGAGATATAGAGGGTGGCTCACTTTCCCCACTGGATTGACTCACCCCTTTCTCCCCTCCTTTGCAGCATCCAGAGGAAATGAGGTGTGAACTTTTGCTCAACTTAAAAATGCACTGAGCACCTTGATAATAACCTGTAATAGTAGAATAAATAGTAAACTGTTTGTTAAAGTTAAAGTTCACCATCAACTGAAAAGGAAACACAGATCCTGGGTTACATTTTGTACATCCTTGTCATTTCTAAGTGCCTTCACCAGTGCAGGGGTGAGACAATAGTTTGCTTACTGCATGTTCTTATGGCCCCCAAGTGGCCAAAGTCTTTAATGTGACTGATGAAACACAAGCAGGACTAATGTCAAAGCTGACAATCACAAAGTGTTGCTTTTTGCTATATTTCTCTTGCAGCCAAGTCAAATTCAATCATATATGCAATATAAAACTGATACAAATTCTCAGCAGTATTTACTGTATATGTGAATTGAGAACAGAAGCGATATTTGCAGATCATAGTTTAGAGCAGGCCTTTGATTTGTTCATCTATTGCAGCACTCTGGAAGGATGCAACTGCTGCTGAAAAGTTAGAAACAATGCAATATTTCATTTTGTTTGTTAACTTATTGTTTTCTCTGCAATTGTTTTATATTATTTCATTTGGGGGATTTTGCTCTTAAATCCAATTCAGCTAACAGAAATCTACTACATACATTCATTAATTTTACAAGTGAGGAGTGGGGAATATTGCACAGACAGAAGAACAAACTATTTTTCAAGGAGTATGAATATAATACTAAACTAAAATATAGCTGCAACACTTTTGTTTTTCCTCCTGTGACATGTCGTCTCTCTCCCTGCCACTATATGGCACTGTGTTAACGCACAGAGCGCCCTGATTGAGGGGCGGCACAATGCATGGTGCCCACGCCAACCGATACGGGCTCTGGTGGTATTACGCCGTTTTCTGTAGTTATTGTTCTTTTTTGTAATTGTGTTGGCTTTCTTTTATTGCATGATCAGTTTATTTAATTGTTTTCCATTTTCCTTTCCTTTTTCTGTACTTAGGTATAATATTTGCTTAATTCACACCAGTTCTGCTGGACTTTTGGGCTTGTTTTATTAACTTTTGTTTCTTTTGTTGCCAGGTGCTGTGGGCTCCCTGCAGCAGTTACTTCCTGGTGGTGGTGCGCTCTTCACGATCGCCCTTTTTTGATTTTGTGTGCGTGTGTTTGCAGTTTCAGGGGTGATTCTTTTGAGGACCTCCCCATCCTTTTCTCCTTTTGGTCGCCCTGCCGCACGGTCTAACCTGCCCCGTTTCACCCATCTTGCCGAGTGGTTTATTTTGGTGTGTGTGTTTAACTGGTGTGTGACTGGTTCGATTTATATTTTGTTCTCAGATCTTCTGGGGTGTAATTTCCCAGGTGGCGTTGTCGCAGCTACAATCTCCATAGTTTACACCTCGCCACGCTTCCATTTCTTGCAAGATGAAGGAACAGATCTGTTTTTTGGTGGATGTTCTTGGCAAATGAGAGGAGTTTGTTAACATGCATTTTAGCAAATGTTATTTAAAATCTGACAAATCTTTTGTGTGCACTCTAAACTATGACCACCATTTGCCTCATACAGTGTGTCCTGTTTAGTGAGTTTGCAGGCTGTAGAAGAACCAATATGTTTTTAACTTCCAGGACAGATCCTTGCAACATTAAGTTATCATGCTGCAGCATGAGGTGTAGGCAGTGGATGTATGGCACAATAGGCCTAAGGATCTTGTTGCTGTATCTCCATGCATTCAAAACTGCCATCAATATAATGTGCTCTTCTCTTTGTTTTTATTTGATGAGCTCATACCATAATCCTATGGCCACCATGGAGCGCTCTGTCCACAGCGCTGACATGAGAAACCTGCTCATCCACACACTGTCATACCATGCTGTTTGCCATCTGCCCTGTACAATATATGTAGCCATTCAGTGCAAATTAGAGTAGTGATCTTGTGCCATTATGTTTTGATTATTATATATTCATGTTTCTAATAGTGTCTTTTGTTATATAGCCAGTGAATTTGCTCATAAAAAAACATTTTCACAAACTTGGACTTTTCATAGTGTGAAATGTGCAGGTGTAACAATTTTTCAACAATTTTTTTTATTTTTTATTTTTTTGACATTTTTCTTTTACTTTTATTTTGCCAGGACGTCGAAAGAAGATGCTACAGGAGGGAGGGCAGGGCATGCAGGAGTGATACCAAGAGGAGGGGAATGAGGAATGAACTGCAAAATCATGCTCTGAGATGCTCTGAGAGTCAATACAAGGGTGGGGATAAGGGTGTGTTGGTTTTTCAGGAAGACAAAATAATAAAACAAAAAGGTAGGTAGGCAACATTTAGAGAATTGGAAGATAAGATGTATCTTTATTAGTCCTGCGGTGGGGAAATTCTCGATCAGTCTCCTGTTGTGCTTCAGGCCCAGCAGAAAGACAAGAAAAAAACCAGACATAGCCAGGTATGGAAACTGTGAGACGGAAGCAGAGAGCGAGAGCAAGCAAACAGGGAATAGGAAGCTGGCAAGAGGATGGGAAGGACTGCTGGAGAGCATATATTTGGTTTAACTGTGGCATTCTTTAAAGTGTGAGCAAAAGCAAAAAGTGGAGTTTGGAGATGATAAGGAAAATAAGAGGGTGGGAAGGGAGGCACCAAGATTGCAGAGGACAGGTTATGTATAAAAAGCAAAAATGCAAGAGATGTGGGAGCGGAGAAAGAAAGACATTAGCAGAGGATATAACAGGAAAAATAACATCAGGGAAAAGGCAAAGTGGAAGGAAGAATGAAAGGAAGGAGAAAGGTATGGGGAAATGTGTGAATGGTGAGGTAGGGAAAAGAGCAGGAGGCAGGAGTGAAAACAAGTAGGTTAGGAAAGGGGAATGAGAATTGGGTGAGGGGAAAAGGAGAGGGAATGCAGAAAGGGGGAGATTGTGGATGTAAAGTAGGGAAAGAAGCATGGCTGAAGCAACTCTCCCATGACATATTCTTCCAGCAGCAGCAGTTTGAATCCAGTCCAGCAAAAATGACATTGACTGATATCATCATCATCATGCATACAAAGACAGTGAACCGATCTGATACCTTATGTGCTCCTGGCTGGTTCCAGACATTTGAAAATGTTTCCACGTATTTCTCTTGTGTTACTATTCCTCTATTTTTTTATTAGCCTTAGTCTATTTTCAGTTAGGTCACAGTCAGTTAAGAACTTCATCAGCAGCATCTCCATCTCATTGTGATGCTGAAACTTAAATTTCAGCTTTAGGTTTTGAACTTAAGTGTAAGTGGGTGAAACATTACACATGGAAATGAAACCACACAACCATAATTATTGCATTAATCAGTTTAATGACTACCAGTAGTAAAATGTGTGTACACAGTAATCAGTGACATGTTTCTGGGCAGGTGTGTCATAAGTCCACAATGATCGAACAAACAAACCCCAAGACTGAAGTTAAAATGGATTGCAGAGAATGTTTAAGTATATGTCCTCTAATCCATTCAGTTGCGAGAGGAAAGTTACAAAGTTTAAACAGGTCATAATGCAAGTTTGCAGTTCAGACTGCTCTTAACTCCTACACTCTCTAAGACATAGACAGCTTTACAATCAGTCAGACCTTGAATTTTCACCTGGCCATTAATTATCTCAGTTATGTTGAACACCTCATAGGGGGGTATGAGCACTTCTGCCTCTTTGTCACCAAAAAATGAATAATTTTTCAAATAAGCACCTGAACAGGTCTTAATTTTAAAACAGGTCTCGCTACCAAAGTTGGTTAAGTCGGTCCTGTAAGAGCTGGAAGCAAAGAAACCAAACCGAATGATTTGGTTAACTTTGCCAGTGAATTTAACACTAGTTCGTCTGTAAGTATTGTGACAGTTGTAATTGCTATTCAAGATCTGTATGGCAGATGTCAGCCAGAAATGCAAAGTGTGGAACTGGAACTGGGAGGAGCCATAGAGGTGCCCCTGTTCCCGGACTGCTTCATTAAACTGCCAGTACAAACTGTCAGCTGTATAAGCACAGATTGCTTGCATGTGCTCTTTGGTCAGAGCCTTGTCCTCGCTATGTTTCAGATTTTTTTGGGCACATTTTTCTGTATTCTTCCAGGCCTCTGAAAATGGTTGAATGTGCCTTTCTTCCTCAAAGTATTTGTCTTTGACCGTTTTCATCATTTTTGTATTGCAGCCGAAGTACATGTCATCAACTGAATCTTCAACCATGCTCAGTGGGATGGTTGGATTGAAATCTCGTACAGTAAAGTTGAAACGGATCTAAAAAAGGAAATAAAGAAAACAGATGAAGAGAGAGGTAATTATTAGGCACTGTTAAAACTCTGCTTTGTTATTGTGAATAATTTGTATTGTATCGTTAACTTATAAATCTAGATGGTGAAAATAAACTCCTGAGGGAGGATCTGGAGAACAGGGATGCCACTTGAGTGGTGACACAGACAACCACCATCACACGTTTTACTGAACAAAGCAAAACCCTCAACACTGCAACCTTATATGTAAACTCCCATTTGCACAATGTCACAGCAGAGGAGCTGTTGGTGATAACTGGTGCCTCAACCTGTTTGGATAACAGATTGAACAATATGAAATTACACTGAAAGCTAGCACTTCTACAAACATCAGGGTATCCTTGTGTCTTACATGTTTATTTATATATTTTTATGTATTTATGCAGACTTTACTTTTTGATAGTAGCAACCCTTTTTTCTGATTTGATGTCTTTGCCTCAAAATTCTGTGTTCAGTCTAATTGTGTAAACATGTTTCCTCATTACGTTTTGGGGACGTTCCCAAATTTTCACACTGTTAACTCACCGTCATGGAGTCTACAGGCAGCATCCAACAAAACAGGAAACACAGCGGAGCAAAGATCATCTTGCTTCCCTTCATCACTGCAGTCAGCAAAACTGTTTGTGAATCAGAGTCAACAGCAATGAACTGCATCACACTGCATACTAGAAACACAAACATAAATTACATTAATGGTAAATGTTGATTTGAAAGTTCAACTCACCAATCTTCAGAATCTGAAAATGTTGCACGACAAATGAACCTCTGAAATCAAAAGGTTTTGAGATCAGACAACTGGTCCTCACCATGTGGTCAGGACTCATGGTCAACTATATATATACCTTCCCCTTAGTGTCAGATAGTTCTTACGTCCTCTCACACATGCAAAATTTCCATCTGCACCTTAGCACATCCAAAGTTTGTAGGTAAGTGGGGAGACTGTGAATGTCTTAAACCACAGTGCGTCGGTGTTTGTCTAACCACGATCTTTGTCCGCTGTGTAACCATGCACATATTCACACTGTTACTTGCATTCACCTGAACTCAGTTCATCTCCTCCAGTAAAGCAACTTATTAGAACAAAACAAACCAGACAGCAAACAAAATGTAATCACTATTTCAGTATCATTCACATGTGAGTGAGCCCTTTTTCATACTGTATTTGGTGTGATTGTGTATGGGAAATGCCAAAAGTGCCATCAAATCAGACTGTCTGATGTTCAAACACTGCTCGTTTATTATTATTTAAGTTTTATTTTAACAAATCTTTCCGTGAACGTGTGGTGGCTGACAAACATACCAACAGAACAGGATATTTATCCAGTCCTATAAACATGGATCTTTATAATCTCATATTTATTATGTAAAGTTAATCTGCAGTGTCCAAATATTAACAGTCAAGCAATTTTAAAAGCGTGGGACTCATCTGTATGAAAGGGTAGCATGGAAAGTATCTTAAACCAGAAGTCTTGACCACAACCACATTGATGATGCTCTTCTTTTTGTGGTCATCAATGCTGACAAGGAACATTTAAGTCTTTTTTTGGCATGTCTCCTACATGAGGAAATTCTTTGTTCATGTTCATAGATTGACACACTTTTGACACTATTAGAGGTATGACTAATGGTAAACCAATGCCAGGAGTTGAGTCGGACGCAAGTCGCAGAGACAGTGACACCAGACCTGACTCGGACTTGAGATTTGGAACACATGTTATTTATTTATTTGTGCATTAACCTGAAGCTGAACTGTCATTCGTTTATTATCATATATACCCTCACACATCTTGTGTGCACAACCACAGATGACAGCTTCAACCTCAGCACCATAAAGAGCACATCTGAATCTGCTGTGTCATTTGTCTTTGCCTGTGGCCATAATAACTTTACACAAGGCTCAAACAAAAAACTTGCTTTAAAGGTATGCTGGATCGACCACATGAAACTGACCTCTTATCAAATGTCTGACCACGTTCTGGATAAATGAGTCAGCTTGTAATGTGACATCTGATTGGCAAACATGTTGAGTTCATTATCAGCTGTCTAAAGTTAGTTTGCTGCTAAATTTGTAACTAAAAGAGGTTGGCTTTGTGTTTGCTTGTTTGCTTGCAATCTTACTTATCTTACTCATGAATGACGGCTTCAATGCATGTGATCTTCTCTCATCTAAAATATGATAACATTAAATAAAAGCTATGATCCATTCCTCACAACAAGTTCTAAGTAATAATTTTATGTGTCAGAATGTGGTATTTTTCTGAAGCTACTGCAAAGGTGTCATTTAATTTTGGTTGGTTTCCTGTGAGAAGCTGCCCACAAAACCACATGTTTGGCCTGTAAAACACACCCTCCCCCTTCCCACACACACAGACAGATGCTTGTTTGTGTGTGTTTGTTTTTTGTCCTCACTTTTGTGTTCAATATCAATGCCATAATCAGCACCAATCACACATCACATCATCTAGCTTAATTCTGTTTCAGGGAGTGAGACCAATCACAAATTTGTTTAATCACAATGCACCTATCATTTTAATAACTGTGTTAATAATCAATAACCAGCTTTGAGCAGTTTATGAGAATTAAAAAATTCAGTTACACACTGAATTGGGCCAGAGGTTAAAACCAAAAAAATGAAGGTGAGCCAGGAATTTTCAGAAGACTATTTAAAACATGCACATGTACATCATACCTGTAAGCACATGTCTGTGAGACATTAGTGATGTGTAGATCATGGCTTTTTCACCTTCATGCACCTGAACCATTCTAAGAGGCGATCTGCACCAACCAATCCGCAAAAATATTCACTAATCATTCACTTTCATGCATTATATTAGCATAAAAGCCGGGCAGCTCTAACCTGTGAGCACAGCTGGTTAAAAGAAAATCAGCTGAGAGACACAGAGTCATGCATGTAGTATTATGTTGTAGAAAAGCTGTGGTTGGTTGTTCTCTCTGAAATAGCAGAGTTAACTAATAGCCTCTGACAAAGTTAGTACATCCATGTGACGCAGAAATTCAAGGCACAAACCATGTAATCACAGCTTCTTTAGTTCAGCTCTGATCAGGACCTTTGGTGCATTTAAGGACACATTTGAGACTTGATAGTTTGACCTTTGGTGTGTGTAGTTTGATCTTTGCTACTATGCTGAACAGTGAGCACATCCACTGTTGTACAAAAAGAACATTAACCCACTGCAACAATACTTTAAGTAACAAAACAGATGTATTATGGTGTGTTGACAATAACTCTTTTGAAGATTCTTGCATTGACAGTGAACAACTTTGCATTCATTGTCTGTCCAGTCTGATTTAATATATGTAGTAAAGACATTTTTGTTAAAGGAATTTAATAAATGATCGTGGTTCCTTGCAAACAGCAGTAATCAGTATACTGACGTGTGATTCCAGTGAATAATTTTCAGTAAGAAACACACTTTCTTCATGTAAAAACTGTTACAGAGGACTGATAGAGATGCCTGGTGTAATGACAATTACCTGAAGCTAAATAACAGTAAAACTATGTATGTCTATTAGTGTGTAAGTTCATTCACAGCAGAGCCAGACTTGTATGTGTAGAAGCATCTTTTCACCCACTAGCATGCTGCATGACCACATTTTCAGCAGTGTGCAGACACACATGCTGCTGAAAATGTGCTGCAGTATGTGTGTGTCCATTCTCACGTAGGTTTGGCTGCTTGTGATATTTAACAAGAAATGAAGCTGATTTTAGATAAATGACACATAAACTATGTGGTGGGGGCTCAAAAACTGTCACTGTCACTATCACTTCACAAGAAAGTCAGACTTCTGGTGAGATGTCAGCAGATGAGAACAGCTTTGCAAATATGCATGTGTGTGTGTGTCCTCACGCTCCTTTTATGTACTGAGAACACAACATGAGTACTAGAGGGAAATGACTTAAATGAACTTTTGTCAGAGTGAAGCACTGAAGCTTTTCTTTCGTCAGACATCCATCCATCCATCCATTTTCTATACCGCTTATCCATCAGGGTCGCGGGGGAGCTGGAGCCTATCCCAGCTGACTACGAGATGCAGGGTACACCCTGGACTGGGCTTTTCTTTGTTCAGGCATTAAACCTAAATATTCTTGTGATACAGACTGCATTATTTCAAGCTGGAAAATGTTTCTATACAGAAGGATTGCTTAGTGTAGAAGTAACATCTGTTATAACTGTGCTAAATGTGTAGATCTGTTTGTATGATCATACATGTGATGAGAGTCATGTCTGACTCTCTTCAGGTTTAAGTGCAGCCTTTGTTTTCAAGCCAAGGAAAAGTTTTTCTTTTGTCACTGGCCTTTCAATCTGAACTTTTAGGGTACAGAGGTAAGGGAAGGAAGAGAACAACTTGGAGGGAAGAAAAGGAGATGACCTGACCATCTTAAAGAACAAATCAAACCCTCAGTCTCTGTTTGACTGACCGACTACTTTACTTTATACTTCATAAGAGAAGAGGTTTTTCTAACATACAGCATTGTAAACATCCTTTTTTGGTTAAGTATGTATGGAAACAATAATGATGAGGAATGTATGTAATGTATGAAGAATTACAAGAAGAGCAGATGGGTTCCTACTTCTTTGCAGAGCATGGAGGTGACAATATATGAAATTATTCACAATATATGGAATATGTAAATGTAAATTTTAAAATTGATTTGATTGACCCCTCCTTGAAGTGCCACCTTAA